>NC_054536.1:28019511-28661469 GCF_017654505.1 Polyodon spathula
ACCATGTTATAACCAATTCCGCACTATAACGGGTCGCGTTATAATGGGGTAACACTGTATATATCTACTTAATTTAGATCTTTTATCTGACTTCGTTTAATCAAAGAAACTACAAAATTATATCGCAAAAGTCTACCGGAAGTCATAATATTTGTGCAGTATTTCATGTTAGATAAGGAAATTAGTTTTCAATTTTTGTCAGTTTTTTGTTAAGTACAATGTATATGGAAAAATACAATGCAGCGTGTAATTCATAACATTACATTATGCAGCAGGTTTCATTCGACTTTTTGAAGCAAAATGTGTTAATTCTTGAGGGTGATGCAAAACTTTTCGCCATAGTTGTACATTACATATATCTATGGAGGTTAAATAGAACTGCACAGCAGCTCCTGAATTCATAGCCAACGCTCCTCAACACAGATTTAAGGTTACTGAAGACTTGTCATTTTGGTATTTTCAGTTTGCAGTATTTTATGATTACACAGTAGGTGCAAGTTGCTATATAATGAAATTCCCTATTGTTGATTACTATTTGTTCACAAAGCCTTACTGCAGCAGGTACTGACACAAGATATACAAGGACATAACAAAGAAGGTTATGAGTTTGATCCCATACAACCCACTGTTCTCTGCTTAGCTGTTCTTAGCTCTGCCATTTTGGATTCTGATACTGCAGGTGAGACCTGGTTAAAAGCAAGATTCTTTTGTGCAATACTAGAGACACTCACTTGCTGAATGTATGGTCGAGTTCTAGACAGCCATTAGAGTGTACACCCTGAGGATCTGTTGGATGATGCAAGCCACAAATTGTGGATAAGACAATAGCTCTAGTTTATCATGCAGTCCAAAGTTCAAATTCAAAACAATTGTGCGATTGTTCCGGCCAGAGATGTAGTAGCACAATCTCTGACCACTTTTTGTCAGTTTGTTTAGTATTTACTTTTAAATACCAGGTTAATTCTTCTGCAAAGTTACCACTGGATTTTTTTTTTTTTTTTTTTTTATCTACTGTGTTGTAATTCTGTACACTACAGTCTGAAAAAATGTTAAACAGAAGGAAAGAGTAACAAGTGACAGTGCTACTAATTCTAATAAGAGATTTTATATCACTATATTATTATATTAAGGAATCATACATCAATGCATGAACCATGTATCTAACTTATTGTACTGCTTTTTATCATAATATTGCAATACTACCTTAAGCCATCTCCTTGTTTCCGGCTTCATCAGAGCAGACTACCAGTATAATGGCATGCTGATGTGTAGCAGCCACGCTTTTTAATCGTCTTGCTGTTTGATCGGCTACACTTTGACTGGATTCTTTTACTCTCCAACACAGATCCACTTCAAAAGGGCTGTATGGCTTGACTTTGATATTTAAAAGCAGCAAAAAACTAAGCCAGTTAGGTTTCACAGATTTTTCACCATTGGCGTTTGTCTTGACAGGATCCTTTAATTTTAAATATTATATATATATATATATATATATATATATATATATATTATATATATATATATATATATATATATATATATATATATATATAATTATATTACATACTATATAAGCTTCAGTTTTAATGCAGCGCTCAATATGATCAGTAATATGATCAAAACAGCCAAACCAAAATGATCAGAAATGTCTACCTCATTGAGTCCTTATTAACGAAACCTAATGAATTTGAGATGTGTTTCTGTTCAGACAATATATAAATAAAATAACATTTAATAAAGATCAAAAGGGTGATATGAGTGGGATATCTGATACCAGGCTTTTAGATTTGCTTGCATTTCATGTGTTCAGCAGAACCTCACAAACAACTCCACATCAGTCCGTGGTCCTCCAGGTTTTATAGGTATCTTTAAATAATTAACTGATTATTGTATAGCTAAGTTTCTGGATAGTACTACCAAATATCTTAATATTGAGACGAATAGAGATAAAAATTATTGGTGACACTGTTTTTTTTCCTTTGGTAAGAAGCATACAATTCATCCATTCTCCCTCTAAAAAGAATAAAGAATACTGTAACTTCTTTGAATGGTTGATTGACAGGGTTCTTGAGTGATTTCAAGCTTAATTTGCACCTCGTAGCAGTGCTAGGTTTGTCGGAGGTTACAGAACCTACATTTAAATGCTAGATTTAACCATAGCCCACCCCCCCACCCCCCCAATTCCCTAGCTATCTATTAGATGTGCACTGTGCCAAGCGGTCCAATGAATAATTCATGACTCTGAGTCGGGCTCCTCTGACATTTAAAAAAACAATGACTGTTCCTGGCATTTTCAAAAGCCTGACTGCAAATCTTAGAAGCTAGGGGGAAGGGAATGCTCTACCATTATTGGTTATTGTTCATTATTAGCACCTTGTTTACTTGGGATGAAAATTATCATTCCTGTTTAAGAGTAAAAAAGAGATATTTAACAAAAGGTCTCAAGAATGTCATTATAATGTATAACTGATCTATAGTATATTTTAATAGGAACAAAAGAAATATTAAAAATGTGAAGAGGCTGCTCAGCCTATTGAAATGTCTTGTCCCTCGCTAGCACACCATTTTTCCCATCTAATAACCTACTTTCTCTTGTAACAGGCTAGTAAGAACACTCTGTTTTTGTTTCTCTAGCTATAAGAATATATGGACTCACTGCTTTTGTTCATATCCTTACATCTGGTAGGAAGCACAATACAACAGTCTATATATACAGTAATGTTTTCCACTATAAAAGCACTGTGAAGTTCCTACATATATGACTCTTTAATTAATCTTGTCAGATCAGAAGGGCTCTAAAGCAAAGAATGTGAATCACAAATTCATTAAAGAGCTGCTTTCACTAAGCGTATGTGTAAATTAGGTTTGAACACCATATCCCTCAAGGTGTGATTTGCACCTTGGTGATACTGATATGCTTCTCTTCTAGCCTACCGAACTACAAACCAGTTCAGATGGGACTAGCTATGTTATCTTTCAAGGTACAGCTGTGCTGGCGTGAAAGCTGAAAAGAGAAAAGAAGGTTATTCCAGGCTGATAATCTGAAAAGAAAAATGTATTGGCTGCCATCTTCACAAATATAGAACGAAATAAAAATGTAATAAATGTAAATATTTTGAGGAGAAGTCTTTTTCAATGACTTCAAATGTTGGAATGGTTCATTTACTTACAGTATATTGTTTTGGGGGTTTGGACTCCAACCCTGATTAATTAAATGTTAATGATCTCTTAATGATCACATTGTAAGGTTTGTGTATGCTAATTAACCTCAAATGGGACATTAAGCTTACAGAGGTGTGAGTGGCTAGTTAGGGACAAGTGAAAAGAGAAGAAAAGATATCAGCAAATAATAAGAAATAACATAAAATAGAATCATATACTGTGAAGTCTTAAGTGGAAGATATTTTCCAGTATAGTGGTGTTATTTTGTTATTAGCTGTGCTATTGGTTGTTGCTATCTTGTCTTCTTTTCTTGGAGTGCTTTGGTAACATATGTACGACTGATATGCATGAATACAGTTTGAATTCATGGTAATTTTGGTTAAAGTGAAATGAGACTGGAGTGGACTTTTATAGTAGAGGTGCTGAAAGCCATTGAACAAAATGGTAACCCCTGTATACAGTGGAAGCCAATATTGTTTTTTGGGACATTTTAAATAAGCTTTTTACCGTTCACATTCTTGTCTAATGCTTTCCAACTACTTTCAGTTCTCCCGAGATTGCAACCTCATAAAATATCTTTCCCCTATTGTGACAGTCAGTGCTGATTGATCTATTGTTGTGTGTGTTCCAAAGCAATATAAAAAGGCGCAGAGCCCTGCACACACAGCTCATAAGATTCACGAAACTAACAGGGTTTGCCATTGCACCAGCAGGTGCACAGCACCCCTGTACTTCAAGCCCCCATCATCCCAAGTTCCCACACCCCCAACTTACCTGCTTCTGTTTGCATTCAAAGCGAATAGAAGACGGTGAACTGTGTCTGTGCCCGTCGCCCAAGAGTACACCTGATATTTACCAAGAAAACTGGAAAAATGCATATGTGCATCACTTTTTAACGGTTATATTATTATTTTTATTATTATTAATACAATTATACATTTCCAGGGTCTTTACAAATGTCTCGAAATAGCTAAGCATTCTTTAAAAAAAAAGTGTATATAATTTATGATGGAATATATATATATATATATATATATATATATATATATATATATATATATATATATATATATATATATATATATATATATATAAGGACTCTTCAGTTGCTTAGGAACACCATGTACTAAAACTTTTATTTTTAAAATACTTCTGTGATTTGCTGGCACAGCAGAGATATGTCATTAAGTTCCAGTCTATCACCTTTCCTGCTAATTAAACTTGAAATGTGTTCTTTGGAAATGCCATTGCATTACTTTCTGAGCATGACTCAAATGCTGCCTGTCCTAATTTGGGACTACATTATAGATAGATATATTCTTTTCCCTACTCTTATTCTCCCGTTTTGTACTGCGTGTACTAAAGTTTCTCATTGACATTGTCAGGAAGACTGGTTATTCTATTAAGCTTTTTAAATGTTGCTAAGCCACAAAAGTATATTTAAAAAAGCAATAATAAGATATAAATAAAAACAAAACTGTAGTCTGAGATCAGTATAGTAACCCCCTTGTCAGGCAAATGCCTCTAAAAGATTTATCAGTAAGCCTCTAATTAAGTCTTATCCTTGTTATTTTTATTTTACAAATCAATAAAAGTTTCAGACTTCTAGCTACTGTAGCAACGGTATTTATCTGATAACACCCACATCCTGACCTATTCTTATGAATGTCCCTTGGTTGCTTTAATTTATGTAATTATTTCTTGAAAGTCCTCTTCCCTTGTCGGTTGAGAACTGTTTTTTTTTGTTTGTTTTTTTTTTTTGAAGCTGCTTGCATTATAATAGGTGTTATTCTTCTAACAACACCGACAGGTGTGAGAACACTGGGGTAGTGGGGTAGAGGTGTGAAAAGGTGTCTCTACAAAAGTACAAAACAATCTGAAATGAAAGAAAAAAAAAATGGAATCTTGAGAAACTGAACCAACCAACAAAAGACCAATACTACTCGAAGAGCACATTCACAAGATAAATGTTGAAATTTTCTCGGAAGGGATTATAACATACAAAACAGTTGCTGTAATTGTGGTGCCTGAAATATCCCAAAATAATGCATCTATCACCATCCCTATACCACAGCATATCAACAAACAAAATCTGTCGTTCCCTTTCAATTCGAAGACGACCAACAACCACATGACGTATGGGATATGCCTGCCAATTGGTGAATATTTTCTGAGCTCTCTATACCAGAGCTACCAATAGGCCCCCTTCCTGGGATGCTTCTCTTCATCACGGACTGGGAAGCTTGTCAGGATAGAGGATAGAATTGATGGTACAAAGTACAGGTGAATCCTTGAGGAAAACTTGTTTGAGTCAGCTAAGACACTACAACTGGGGAGGAAATTCATATTTCAGCAGGACAATGACACGAAGCACAAAGCCAAAGCCACACGGGACTGGTTGAACAAGAAGAGAATTAATGTTCTTCAGTGGCCCAGTCAAAGTCCTGACTTGAATCCAATCAAAAGTTTATCGAGAATTTGCAGAAAGACATGTGGGAAACTGAAAAGATGTGGCAAAAGATTCTATGGTCTGATGAAACCTAGCTAACCAAGACATCTCATTTTTTGTTGTTTCACAATAAAACATTCTCTTGTTGAATTTTTTATTGTAGGTTGTGTAAATAAATAGTAGGTTGTGTAAATAAATCAAAAGGAAAAAAATCCCTTATATGCATCAAGATTTCAGGTTGTAACACAACAAACTGTGAAAATGTCTGGGGGGAGGGGAACACTTGCTATAGGCACTGTATATATTGTTCAAACGTATTTACACATTAAATACATTGTACATTGTTACAGCTGTAACAATTATTATAGTCACACAAGTATTGTATTGAGATTCAGCTTTTATTAGGGAGCTCCCCTAAATCCCTTGTTTAGAAAGATGCAGGGTATTCATTCTTGTGACAGGGAAGCCATCTGCCATGTGAGTGCATGCATTTGCTGCGGGGTTACAGGCAGGAGATCGAGACGGATGTTGAAATTGATACAGTATTTATTTACATATCAGCTCACCTGACACTACCAGCAATGGTAGCGCATGGAGCAGTACAATCTTTAATCTCTGTTCAACAATATACTAATGCTGCTGAAGAGATTAATCATGGCGGATATCCGACTGCTTACTGTACTATGAAAATACACAGTAATTAGAGTCACAATATAAAGTGTTACCGTTCTCCTCTTCTTTTGAATATTGTTTGACTAGCTCGACAAGTGTAAACACACTTTCTTCAAACATGTTTCCCACTGGACGCACACACAAGAATGTATTACAAAAAGAGAATGTCATTTAAAATATATTGTGGTCAAAACCATTTTATTTCTACTTTGCTACTTTATTGATGTCGAGACCAATACTTAAATGAACTGCAGCCCAAGCACAGATATTGTATACAGTGTTTTTTTCTGATTATATATATATAATCAGACTTAATTGCAATGGGACTGTGGCAAACCTCTGAAAAGTTTTAAGCCTGGTATTAATAAAAGAGGATTGAAAAAGAAACAGGTAGTTATTTTCTTCTCTTTTAATCAGATAGCAGTACTCTGACTTTGCTGGTGTAAGAATTTGTATCATTAGGTTTTGTTCCCTCGAGATTCTTGCAGCTTAAACATCTGATAATACATACTGAAGGTAAAAAAAGGAACATATTTCCATGACTTCTTCGTGCAGTTGTTATGAATGTTATAAATTGTACAATTAAATACATGTGTTTCAGTTTTTTGGTTGATATGGTCACAAATATAATTTTTGAATGCGCTAATGAAACCCCTGTTTTTCATATAAAAAAAAAAAGTTTAGTTACTGTACTTGAAAATGTAAAAAATAATGTCTCACTCATTAATTTATTTTTTACTTTATTTTTATAGCAAAGAAAAACAATTGGTTAGCTACTCATACTACACTCTTCTTTGTTTTACACTACTGCACCGTTGTTATAATTGCAATACATCAGTGCCTTTATAAAAAGGTTTCAAACTTGAAATGCCAAAGATTTAATATGGTCTAGATCTAGAGACCCTTTCTTAGCTGGTGCTGCCATCTGCTGTCTTTACCAATGTACAGCTCTTTTTGGGGGAAAATCACATTTACTCCATTGTGTCATTAACACCACTTTTTCTTAATGGAGTAAAACACCTGTTAAAGATACAAACTTTGAAATAAACAACTCTGTAATTGAATTCAAGGGCTTTCAGATCCCAGGACCTACTGGCCTGTGGGTACTAGCCCTGCAGGTGTTTGCTTTAGCTCACCAGTAGAGGAGAAACAGTCCCTGTTTGAATCTCTTGAACAATTTATTCTTAGATTCCCAAATGAACAAAACTTAATGAGAAAATGAAAGGTATATAAATGTACATCATGCAGACTTCTGGCTGCCCCTGCAAGCTCTAACCACCAGACCAATCATAAGATAGTAATGCTGAATGTATAAAAAGTTATGGCACAGAAGCCCGATTGCAGTTTCCATATACACCTTTAAAAGAGCACAACATAAGCTTTATCTTAAAGAGGAAGTAGACTGACATGTCTGTGTTATTTTATTTATTTGTTCCACCGTTCCCTTTTTTTTGTATGATGTTTGCAATCATTGAGAGTGGTTCTGGGTTCTGTTGCTCCAATATTTTGTTTTTATCATTTATCTCTAAATCTGTCTTTATACTTGTCTCATCTTGCAAGCCATCTCACAAGTGCTATCATGGTACCTAATATAATAATTTAATACTGATATAGAAAGACTGGATAAGGTGTTTGTTTTGCATTTTACACCAACAAAAAAATAAAAATGTCTTCTGTATGTTGATTGTTAAGACCAGTACTACATTCAGAGGTGGTGTATATCTGTCGTTGACAGCCTATGTAAAATGTAATATTTATGAAAGGCCAACAGGTAGCGCTGTTTACCTTCTTACATATTTCTGTGCAAGGTTTATTATTCTTCATTCCTGCTCAAAATAAGTCTAGTCTAGGTATGGATGGTGGTAAAAAAATTTTCAAAAAATTATATATTGTTCTGGGTAAATGTTATCACATTTCTAATTGTATTTACTTTCTTTGCCTTCATCACATTTGAGCATCATACAGGCTGAGTAACTCAAAAGGTATTGACAATGTCGACCCAAGGGACTTTTCCGACCTGAAAAAAGAAACAAGGACCAGGGGTCACAAATGGAGATTAGACAAAGGGGCATTCAGAACAGAAAATAGGAGACACTTTTTTACAAAGAGAATCGTGAAGATCAAGAATCAACTTCCCAGTAATGTTGTTGAAGCTGACACCCTGGGATCCTTCAAGAAGCGGCTTGATGAGATTCTGGGATCAATAAGCTACTAACAACCAAACGAGCAAGATGGGCCGAATGGCCTCCTTTCGTTTGTAAACTTTCTTATGTTCTTATGTTAATTACCCCTGGGGAGGTTAGTGACAACTTACATTGTCATATCAAAAGTAGGTGTCCACGATCCAAAACTCCCATTCTCGCAATCAATTCCATTCAGTATCATAAGGAGTCCAAACCGCAGAACCTCTTCAGCTAAATAACCCCACAGTTAGACACATTATTAGAATGTCTTTTCCTCCCAAGGGTTGCTACAGTATACTGTATATGAGGTCAGTGTAATAAGTTGGTAAATAAGCATTTAGTAATACATTTCGATAAAGCTTTATACAACATAAAATTGATAACAACACATTGTTTTAGGTTTTGTAGAACACTGCATTAGATCCCCATAGCCTACTAATGTAATACTATTGCAATGACCTTTGGAATTACTAGCAAACATTTATATTAGATACCAGGCCTGATTTACACTATTAAATGGCAAGGTTATTCAGGCAAGATGAATCAATTTTTCAGTCGCATATTCTATTTCTGTAACTGTTAAGTCAGGGGGGTGTTCTGTGACGTATGTATGAAGAATATTACAGTAGACAAAACAGGCTTTGTGAAGAACATACATTCATTTTTCTATGTCTATTTAATATTATTTATACCCCTTGTGAGGCTGGGCCCCAGACCTTCAATGATGTTTGGATCCTTTTCAGAAATGAAATCCGGTGTACAACAAATATTTCCACTTTATTAATGGAAGACCTTTCCAACTGTTCACAACAGATAAATCAGAATACTAGAAAACAATAATAATCCCTATGATATGTACAGTCAATAGACAGGGATTTCAGCAAGCACACACACTCTTTTATCCTTCAGGTGGTTCTTGTCTCACTTGATGCAGGAAAGGCTTTTGACCGCATGAAGTGGGACCTCTTTCCTGCTCTGGATTCTGCCCGAATTTCATCTGATGGATCTAGTTGTTGTATACATCCCCATCTGCCTCAGTACACACAACTAATGCTCAGTCTAAGGCAACTTGAACTCTGCAACTGTTTAAGCGCTGAAAACAAGTAAAAATGTCTAATTAAGCAAATTATTAGTTCAATTAAGGGTATAGTTAAGTAATTAAGAGCTCTGTTGAAATGAAAACCAGCAGACACAGGGGGTCCCCAGGAGCAAGTAAACCCCCCAAAACCTACAAAAGATGTAAACACAGGCATAGGCACATCCAGCAGCTTCAAAGTTTCTACATTCTTACACCAAACGTTAGCATTTTAGGGACATACATTTTATGAAAAAGTAGCATTTCGTTGACAATAATAGCTGTATTTGTGGTCACATGACCAAGTAAACCATAAAAACTTGCCACCAATAGAAACTCAGAGTTTGGCAAAAAAGACAATATATAATTTGCCTGGGGTATCTGAAAAGGAACATATAGTAATTTTGATGTAAAACAGGCCTGTAGCACAGGGCGTCACCAGGGCCTCAGCAGAGAAGGGGTTAATTACTAAGCATGTCACTCTTTCTTAGTTTCTAGAGAACCTTAAAGAGTACGTAGCAGGGTTCCAAAAAAATAGTGTTTTATATATATATATATATATATATATATATATATATATATATATATATATATATTATATATATATATATATATATATCCACGTTGCTACAACTGTTTAAATAACAAACCATCAACAAATAATTTTTAATTTCATTATTAACAACTTTTCACTCTTATAACTTTTAAAGTTTGTTTCAAAACTCTCAAAATGTCCACTCTAGTGCAGTGGGGCTTGAGATCTGTCTTCTAAATCACTGCCAAAAAAAAAAAAAAAACGTGCTCTGTGTTTTCTGTTCCGTACCACATCATGGATTGTTATTGTTGTGTTGCCTGTTTGACAATGTGGGCAATAATCCTTACACTATCAGCGCACTAGAGCAGACATAATGAAAAGAGCTTTGAAACAGAATAGTTTTACTTTCAGGAGCAATACAGTAACCACAATAGCAACTAGTCTTTGATTTGAATTGAATTGAAGAAATCAAAACAACTCAATGCAGTCTAATGTATGCCAATTTTAATAACTAACACACACATTTTCATATATGTTAGCCAGCGTAGTTCAGGGGGCGTGCAGCTGGGGGCTTCCAGTTTCCTGTCAATTGGTACCTAGTCTCTATTTAAGCCTTGATCTCTTGCACCTTTGCTGTCTAGTGTTTCGTTTTTGTAGCAAACGCTCAGACGCCGTCTGTTCGTGCTTCACCGCTAATCTACACTTCATTGCCTTTCACGGGAGGTCAATTCTCTGCGCAGAGCTCCAAGATATTATCAATTATTTTCCTATCTGCTCCGGTGCTGCTTCTCATCATTCAGCTTCTCCATTCGGCTGCAGGAGCTCCAGCGTTAATCTTTCCTGCTCCATCCAGCTTCCAGCCCAGCAACAGCACCGTCCAAACCGTAGCTTCATTACTCAACTCGTCCGCTTCTTTATTAGACAGACTGGCCCTCCACTAAAACCTAGAAAGTTCCCTGAATAAGACATCGACATTCCCGTCGTCAGCGTTTGCCTTGCCATAGCAACTCTATTTAAATCCACCACAAAGCTCTGTCAGGTGAATCTTTCTTTACTCTTCACTTGCAATCAAGAGCCCCTCCCCCACTCCCAGAGCCATCACAATTTACCGTTCCTTCAGAAGATCCTGCCTTGGATTTCTATTGGCAACGTTCAACATTTTAAAGACCTAACCAGTCCATTTCATACTCAATTTCAACCTGTGGTGGCTTGTGCTATTGATTGGTCACTACATGCTCCAAAGACACTGCTGTTCTGCAACTTTTCCCATGGCACCTCTCAGTCCATGGCTACCATGGTAACGCTCTCATTGAGTGACTGCAGGGAGTGGTAAATCGCCATGTTGACCAGACAGATTCATCCGGCACTGCGAGCTCCGTGCCTCAGTACTGCAATCTTCTGGCTTGCTGCTGCTGCTGCGCTTTCACAACCTGCGAGGGCTCGTTTAACTCGCTGAATTGTGACATCTAAATACTGTGTTAAAGTACTCATATACATGACTAACTGTCCTAAAACATGTAACGAAGATATTCAAATCTAAAAGAATATGCAATTGTTCTACATTGACAAGGATTTTAATCACAATAACCAAATATATTCTACCCGGCTTCACTCAAGCCAATGGTTAATTCTAATCATAACTGCTAGATGGCAATATAACACCACAAATTCTATACAGTCTTTAAGCTGGTTTGCTATCACTGTGGAGCTCGCACGCTCCAGTTTTTCTATACATTCCTGAAGTTTGTTGTCACTCCGAGGGATTCTCAGAAGCCCCCCTCCTCCTCAACCCTTTTTAGCAACTGACATTCTCCAATTTCAACTCTTCCCCTCTTCAAGGACCTGGTCATAAAGCAACCTTACTCAGCTGCTTTTGAAATGCTCAGAATCTACCATCACAGTAACATCCAGCTTCCCTGCATCAGGCATCCATTCATGTTGCCAAATTCGTGTTTACTTATCTGGCACCTCTCCTCCAATCTGACCTACTTCATCAAGGCACCTTATTCAACTTTCAAATTCAGCCTTATTCAGTCATCAGTCAGACACGGAACCATGTCCTACGATTATCAACGTTCCAGTAAATGTCCTCCTACCCCCAATAGACAATACTCTCCTCTCAAACTGCTCCCGACCAATCAATAGGTTTTGCAGATGCCTCAGAGCAACACATTCTTCATCCTCTTGGGTTCAGCAGCAGTCTCAGATCTCTGCATTCTTCATCTCTGTCCAAAAGCAGCCCCATCTCTGGCTCCAGCTAAATCTGCCTTATCACTGAAAGACCAATATCTACTGCATTCAGCAGATCCCTACTCTCTGCAGCAGACCACCGCACTCTACCGATGGTAGTCCACTGTTCACTATTGCAGATCTCTGCTTCAGCAGATCTCAGCTCTCTACAGCTGGGCCTCTGCACAGTACTGACAGCACTCCATTGTTTTCTTCCTCAGACCTCTGCTCTGATCAGCAGATCCCACCCTCTACTGTTAATCGCTCCTCACTACAGCAGGCCTCTACTCCCTCTTCAGATCTGCTCACTACTGCAGCATGCAAAAGTTGCTCTAGTTTAGTGTTTAAATCTGCAATCTCCTGAGCCTCCAATGCTCCAGCCTTCCTCCAATAAGTAGATCGTGGCAGCACTCCCACAATCAAGGCTAAGGCTAATTCCCATCTAATCAAAATATGGGGCACTTCCTCAGCAATCCTATTCATATCTCTGCTCATCCTCTCAAATTTTACTGCATTAATACTTGGTTTGAGACGTGGTAAGAGACTGGAAATCTGTCTTGATTATGAGCTAAGGAGTTCCACTATTAAGAGAATAACTGGCATTGCGAAACCCAAATCTCTGAACGTGAGTTTACCTTTTCCATTTCAAACAGACATGATAGTAGCAAAAAACCGCTGATTGATCCTGTATTAACTAACACCTAGAATGGCGGCATCTCAGCTCTCTGCCCTCGTTTCTAGAATATGGGGCGCAAAGGCGCCGAGCTTCCCCAGCAGTTGATTCATATGTTCGTTCAGTCCAGCTGCCACCTCAGACCTCAGTTCAGTCAGCTGTTCCCATCTGCTTCCACAACCCCCATCCAGAATCCCCAGCTTCTCCAGATGCTACTTGACTGAATCCTAGTCTTAGTAACCTCCTTCAATGTGCTCAGCATTACATGTCTGCAGCCCTCGCCCCTTGTTCAAGCTCTTCTACAGCCTGCTCAGTGTCTTCAACCTTCTGCGCCTAGAATCAAATAATCATAGCCTTTCATTCAAAATCGGATCCCGGCTCTCATCGTCTGTGCTAGGGATTCTATCCATCTCCCTCCAGTCTCTCCATACCAGCAGTCCGCCTGACCTTCTCTGGGATTCTTAAGAACTTTCCCCCTGCCTCACCTTCCTGTCTGTCTATATCAACATACATTCTCCATTTGCTAATTTCCACTCTTCAGAAAAGCCGATTCTCCCCCTACAAGGACGTAACCATGGAGACCAGCTGCCTCTCAGCCGCCTTCCATGCTTACTCAATCACTAGGCTGCATACCTCCAAGACGGAATAATTCAGTGCGGTCGGTCCACTCACCCATCAAGTATCAAGTACCCTATCCCCATTTTCAAGGTATCTCCCCAGCAGGAACCCACCCCCCTCCCTCAGACCCTCTGTTCATTGATTCCTCTCACTCCTATCATCACTCGAATCCACCCTTGCCTCCAGAGCAGGCCTCCCTCCTCTCCTCCACTGTCGCCTCCGAGCAGACCTCCCTCCTGTCCTCCACCCTCGTCTCTGAGCAAGCTTCCCTCCTCTCCACCCTCGCCTCCAGAGCAGGCCTCCCTCCTCAACCACCCTTGTCTCCGAGCAACAAAAAAACACACGTACAAATACACTAAAAGGCAACCCTGTTGATATCAGAAAACGTTTGTATTTTACTCAGTATGCTCAAAAAAACTTCACAACTCTTTTTATAATGAATTATGTTACTGTCTGGCCCAGTGGTTAAAGAAACAGGCTTGTAACCAGAAGGTCCCTGCTTCAAATCCCAGCTCAACCACTGACTCATTGTGTAACTAGCTCAACCACTGACTCGTTGTGTGACCCTGAGCAAGTCACTTAACCTCCTTGTGACATTGTTGTAAGTTCACACACCCTAGTCTTGTATCTTGTAAAGCGCTTTATGATGGTGGTCCACTGTGAAAGGCACTATATAAAAATAAAGATTATTATTAAAAGAAACCTGTTGGTACCTTTTAAAATAAATGAAATTCAGTTTTCTGATCATTCATCCTGAGTCTATTCATTTTTTATTTTTCATTTTTATTAATTTTTTTTATTTATTTTAAAATGACCATGAGTTCTGCAGAAGATAGCAAAGCAGTTTTGGATTATGACCGTCTGACAAAGAAAAGCAGCAGTAGCATATAAGCAGAGACTACCTTACGTTTCTCTTGTGGCAAACTAGTGTGAAGAATATTTCTGGTCTGGTGTGGTTTTGACTGTGTATAAAAATAAAACAGTAAAAATAGAATAAGCAGTCCTCTGATATATTTGGTTGTTGTTGACAGCTGCAGATGTTTTGTGTAATACTTTTTTTTACACTCATGTAGACACTAGCAACTGATTAAAGGCGAAATTACCAAGCCTTCCAGCTGATCCAGGGTTGGAAATAACACTCCCATCACCTAGTAAACTGAGCCCTTCTTTTAACATGAGCATAATTAGGTCACATGTGCTTTTACTCTCTATGGCTTAAAAAGCAAGTAGCTTCAATTTAATTTGGTTTATTTGTACTACCTTGTCCTTTATGATGTTTATATCTTGAGTGGTTATGGGTTCTGATTCTCCAATATTGAGATGTTATATTTCTCTATCTCTGTCTTTACCTGGTTTTGCACTTACTACACTAAACAGACTTGTTCATTCCAGTAAAACCATTGACAATGTGACATTTTTAACCCCTGCCAGCCTAACCTACTCTACATATATATAGAAAGGGTGAGTAGGTGGGACCAGCCAAGTTGAAAATCTATATTGCCATGGAAGGGCAGGCTGTTCAGTCCCAGGTACTTAAAGTGATGAAGACATATATCGAGAAAAATGCCAATAACAGAATATTAGATCAACAGAACCTGATAATATAGTTACAAAAGGTCAAGGTGAAAGGTGATACAATAAATAAAATTACTTTTCACTGCTTACCGTAGCACCATGTGACAGAGATCGAATGACGCTTGGTGTTAGATCTCCCTCCTGACCTAAAAGGGTACTATAGATAAAGGGAGCAGAATACCCTGGACTAAAAGGCATGACGCTATTCCCGTGGGTAGGTGGAAGTCAGCTGGTTATAAAAAGGGAGGAGCCACGGTACCCGAACTAAATGAACTGAACATGAAATGGCGTGGCATCTGTGGATTGGAGAAGAGGATGCGCTCGTTAACCAAGGGGTCTTGAGGGAGGGTATAAATGGGGTAATAGCAAAGTAATCTGTTCCTTTGTAAATGGTTGGATTTGACCTTGAAGGAATACCATATTGCTGAAAAACCGTGAGTGTTTGTTTTATGTTTGTTAGGGTCAGCTGTAACTGTTGTTTGTCTCAATAGACTACCAGTAAAATGATCCAGAGCTGTAGCACAAACCAGCATCAATCAGGACATCACTTTCACCCCTGCATTTCACAGAGAACTGCATTTGCACCACTAGCACCTAATACCACTCATTTTAACTGTGCTTGTGTTGTGTGTTTAGTGTGGTTGTGTGTGTAAAACCTGGACTTTTGGTTGCGGGTCAAACCCGGGGATTACAATTACGAGTGATACACGCTGCTGTATTACTCCAGCATTTATTATTTACTGGTGTTTGTCTTAAGGCTCTGGACATTGACAAATCATTTCAATAAACACCCTTGCACCTGAAAGTAATTGTCTGTCTGATTTGTACCCGTGCTGCACTGCACTTACCTGTATCCACTCATCACTTTGCCATACACCAGGTTTGACAAATTAAGCTCACTGTAAAACCCGGAAGAGCTCAAACAAGTATGCAGTCTTATTTCCATCACAGTGATAAATAATTAATATAATGATTTGGTGGGGAATTGAAGCTGTACTTGACCAAACATGATTCATTCAATCCTTTGCTGAATACAAGGTTGGAACTAATTCAAGGAGATACGTTTAGACAAGTACCATCCATGTGTATAAGCCAGTAGACTATTCTTCAACGATCCTTTTCAAGTTCCGGTTTAGAAGGTAATTTGATTCACAGTGATATGAGTAGGGAGCCTCTGCAGCCTGTTTTCCATATAAAGAAGCTGGAAATAGGTAATCTCGTTTACATTTTTTTTTAAATATATCTGTAGACATGAGGCAATTTATTTTTGACACAGGAGAAGAAATTATGTTATGACACAGTGAGAATCTATTGGTCAGATTAAATCAGACTGTGTTATGGTAGCCCAAATTACCTCTGATCTCAGATGTCCTTTGGTGCAAGAGTGTTTATGAATCACAAAATAGATACTCCCCAGGTAACTAAAAAGAAGTAAAGTGGTTTGACTGCAGTTATTTCCAGGGGGACTACAGTACATAGTATTTATTTTTGCCCAATAACACTAGCAGTGTGTCACTGTAATTTACTTATAACCTGCCTACTCACAAGGTTTTTTTTTTCAAAACAGGTATTCAATGTAGGTTGTTAGACAGGCAGGTAGTTTGTTTTGTTTGTTTCTACGGGTAAGGAATTCTCTGCATGGTGTTAAGAACTGTTATTGATTACAAATCAAATACTGTATGATGATTCAGTTTAAATCTTTATAGTATTGCTTTGCCTCGGCTTGCATTAGAATTATATTGCCCTATTTGTGATACCTACTAAAATTAATCAAATTAGGTGCCCTGGATGATTCTGTGGATCTGTGCTAGGAATGGGCTTTACTCAAGTTCATACTGTGTTGTAGAATTGACAAGGAGTGTAAGAGCTTGGAAAAGCCTTAACAAAATAAATCCATTAAACTATCACATTTATTGATAACCTTGTCCTCTCCTTGGTGATCCAGGCCATCAGTAACTTGGTTGCTATTTAAGATATTCCTGTGCAAGACCTTGTCCTATTTTTATGCCACTCACCTCGGAAATGGAGCCTGCTTATTTTGGAGGCCAGAGGATGTCTAGGGGATTATTCGTTTGGTAACATTCAGTGTCATAAAAGTGAGGTTTAAATGTATCTTGCTTGTTGGTAAATTGGTTCTGTTTGTTTAAAAAAACAGGATTAGTGGTTTCTCTTCTGAATTTTCTTTAAATAATAATAATAATAATAATAATAATAATAATAATAATAATAATAATAATAATAGTCAGTACCATATATCACCTGCCACAGTTGTAAATTCAAAATTAGATCTATCAGGATGATGGAACAGTTGATGACCGTGATGTACAGTATGTCAACAGTACATACAGAATGGCATAATGAATAGTTAATTGGTGGCATTTAAGTAATTTGGCAATATGAATTTCAGAAGGCAAAGAAACAATATTCTCCAAAGATAGTTTGAACAGTTGTGTGGTGGATCTACTGAGGAATAACATGGAAGAAAATATCAACACAATCACAAAACAATGCAGATATACTTTCTGTACACAGGAGGCAGTAGGGGTGGTCAGATGCTGAAATTGCTGATTCAGAGTTCTGCCAGTGGGATTAATAAAGAAATCGAGGGCAGCAGTATTTGTTTATACCTACAAACACAAACACACACTGTATGCATCGCAAACCATTGTATCTTCTGTTTGGGATCAAATATCAATCAATGTATTTAGTGTTTATTTGCTAAGAAGCATCCAGAATTATAATTAATAAAATGACCCAGCACCCTGCTAAACAGGGGACTTCACCAATTAATCAGAAAGTGGTAATTGAAGTTTATTTTTAGCAGCGAGCTACTTCACAATGTCACCTTGTTACAGCTGCCCCACTTCATTGAACAAGGAACACAGACCTTTTAGCATTTCCATGTATTTCTTTTCATCACTTCAATGATTAAATGCTTTGTATTTTAATGGCTTTTCAGTTCAATACTTTACCCAAATCCATATCATTAATTAATGTGCACAAAGACGTCCTCTGACATTGGACATATTACCATTAATATAATTCCAAGAAAGTGGATCCCGTTCCAAATACTGGTCAGTCAAATATGTCCATAATTACATTTGACCATTTTGTATTGTGATTGGGCACTGAAAATACCTAAATGCTGTCTGCAACATGCTATTACTAAGACATGAAAATATGCCTCAAATGACCTAAGTTTTAATTGTTTTATTCACTGGTGGTTTTATTGTATACTGTTTTAGTTGCATTAATTATTGCATTTTTTACATTGTGTGTTTTAATTATTTATTATACCCAAATGGAGGCCCCAATAAGGGGTTACATTTTGTGTTTTATGTACCCAAAGGGAGACCCCAATAAGGAGTTTTATGTATGTGTTTTTATCCTTTTAATTATTTTATCACAGGCACAGTCGCAAGTGATTGGGACTTTAATTGTAGTCAGGTGTAAGTCATCAGCACCACTTGATTAGTTCCCCTATGTAACTGGAACCAAAAGAACAGGAAGGGAGAACATGGGGGGAATACATTGGAGCTGGAGCTGGAGCTGGAGCTGGAGCTGGAGCTGGAGCTGGAGCGTGGCCATTTGGGTCATGGAAGTTAAAGAAGCAGCACTGGTGCCTAAGCAATAAACACACTGAACAGAAGCTGAAGAAAACAAAATGGCACAGCTAAATGAAGCAAAGACTCTACATCACAGGAAAGAAAGTTAAGAACTGTTTGCATTGTTGAGATTAAGAGAATACTGTTTCACAATGGACTGTGAGTATAATGCATGTTACTGATGTAAGCATCCCGTTTTGATGGATGCTAGTGTTCTACTTATTGTTAACTGTTACACAACTCTAGTACATAGGGATTGTGAATGGAATAAGTATACTGTTGGACTGGAAGATATCTCTATTGTATTATGAGTGCTGATGCATTGTGGTTTTGTCTGTCCCAAGGCTTGCCTTCTCTCTCTCTCTCTCCATTCTAGACGGATTGCAGAGAAGATGGACTCTGCTATTTTACCTGAAGATTCCCCGATAAGCGAGGCACTCACCTACTAGAGTTAAGTATCAGTGGCCGGGTCAGAAGACTGATGCTCTTGTAGGAAGGGGAAGAATACGGGTTGTGTGAATTAGCCCTGCTCAGAGATTGAGACTGGGAGGGAAGAGTGCACTGAAGCTTGTTGTGGTTTGAACAGTTTGTGCATTAAAATAACCCATCACAACAATAGGAGTGGCTGTAAAATATGACTTTGGAAACATATTTTCTATTGAAATAAGTCTATATTCACTTTCCATTCACTACAGGCACCTTCTAAGAAATGCATGTTAGTGAATAATAATAGTGTAATAGTGAAAAATAATGTATGAACTAGTTATTTTCGCATTTGTGAAATTCATTTTGTGTTTTTTTTTTTTTTTTTTTTTTTAAGTTTCAGAACATTTCTTTCTTTAAGAACAGTGGCTCTGAAAAGTATTCACCCCCCTTGGACTTTTCCACATTTCATTGTGTTATAACATGGAATCAAAATGGATTTAATTATGAGTTTTTGCCACTGATCAACACCAAAAAAGTCCATAATGTCAAAGTGAAAAATAAAATCGTTCTACAAATTGTTCTAAATTAATTACATATATAAAACTTATGATTGCATAAGTATTCACCCCCTTTGCTATGGCACACCTAAATAAGCTCTGGTGCAACCAATTGTCTTTAGAAGTCACATAATTAGTTGAATGGAGTCCACCTGTGTGGAATTAAGGTGTTTCACAAGATTTCAGGTTAAATACACCTGTCTCTGGGAGGTCCCACAGTTGGTTAGTACATTTCCTAATGAAAACTAAATCACGAAGACGAGGGAACATTCAAAGCAAATCCGGAACAAGGTTCTTCAAAAGCACCAATCAGGGGTAGGATATAAGAACATTTCCAAGGCATTGAATATCCCCCGGAGCACAGTAAAGTCCATTATTAAGAAATGGAGAGAATATGGCACAACTGTGAATCTGTCTAGAACAGGCCGTCCTCAAAAACTGAGTATCCGTGCGAGAAGGGCACAAGTCAGGGAGGCCACCAAGAGGCCTATGGCCTTACAGTCTTCCACGGCTGAGCTGGGAGACACTGTGCATATGGCAACAGTATCCTGGGTGCATCACAAAACTGGCCTTTATGGGAGAGTGGCAAAAAGAAAGCCACTGTTGAAAAAAACTCACATCAAATCTTGGCTAGAGTTTGCCAGAAGGCATGTGGGAGACTCTGAGACCAAGTGGAAGAAGATTCTATGGTCTGATGAGACCAAAATACAGCTTTTTGGCCTCAACACTAAGTGTTATGTTTGACGCAAGCCTAACACCACACATCATCCTGAGAACACCATTCCTACCGTGAAGCATGGTGGTGGCAGCATCATGCTATGGGGATGCTTCTCTGTGTCAGGGCCTGGAAAGCTCATGAAGAAAGAGGGCAAAATGGATGCAGCAAAGTATAGAGAAATCCTGGAGGAAAACCTGCTGAAGTCTACAAGAGACCTGGGACTTGGGAGAAGATTTATCTTCCAGCAGGACAATGACCCCATACAGCCAAAGCCACACTGGAGTGGCTTAAAAACAAAAAGGTCAATGTCCTGGAGTGGCCCAGTCAAAGTCTGGACCTCAATCCAGTTGAGAATATGTAGAAAGAGTTGAAAAATGCTGTTCACCAAAGGTCCCCATCCAAATTGACGGAGCTTGAGCAATTTTGCAAAGAAGAATGGGCAAAAATTGCAGTGTCCAGATGTGCAAAGCGGGTAGAGACTTATCCAAATAGACTGTAATTGCTGCCAAAGGTGCCTCCACCAAATATTGACCCAAGGGGGTGAATACTTATGCAATCAATGATTTTCTGTATTTGTAATTCATTTAGAACAATTTGTAGATTTTATTTATCAACTTTCCATTTTGATTCCATGTTGTAACACAATAAAATGTGGAAAAGTCCAAGGGGGTGAATACTTTTGAGAGCCACTGTATATATTTAATGTTGTTTTAGCAATAATGAAATACAATAGTTTCAGGTCTCCAGGTACTCATTTAATTTCTTTAAAAAAATGTCATTTTACCTTCTTTAAAAAATATCTAAATAAGCTGGAGGCAGATAAATCTTTTTAATTTGGTGACCCCTTATTTTTATTTCTGTGTTAAATGTATTATAAAAGTACATTTTATCCTGGAAAGTTTAAGGGAAAAAAATAGACAAAGATTAATGCTATCTGTTGCAACGTGTGATAGCTACATATGGTATTTTACTTTTATCACAGTTATTAGTTTAATTGAAAAAAAGAATACATTGACAAAAACATGTTTTTTAGCAAAAGAGGCAAATGCCAGGGCTGGTATTACTGGGGGGGGGGGGGGGGGGGGGTGTTTGATCCCTTTAAGTTTCTCTAAATTGTTTTATTTCCAAATTTCCTTTTTTAAGCTGACAGGTATCATTTAAAACAGAAAGGAACCTGTTAAAAATGTTTTCATTGTATGATGACATTTCCTGCCTTGTCTGTTCAGTTTTTCAGTACCAATCAATGACAATGAGAAAGTGTCTCCTAACAATCTGAAAACGTCTCTGCACATTTTACTTAGACTAATATTTATGGTTATATTAAGAAATATTAAATATCAAATAAGCCTCCTCTCAATCTTGTCCTATTAAACGTCAAAAAATGAGGTGATGACACGTTTCCTGTGTTGACAAGGCTCAGAAAGACTAATCTGATTGCCCCACTGCTTATTATTGCTGTGAGACTTCTAGGAAGAGATTACATCATAGCTGCTGAGGCACGGACATTAGAGCAGTCTGCCGCGTCTGGGTTAAAAAAGAAAAGACCACTAATGTAGGTGTACAACAGAGAAAAGGTACTGAGACAAACTTGTTTCTTTTTTGTGGAAAGTAACTGTAATATTACACAGATTCAAAATCTAACACATTATATTACCTCGTTATTGACAAAAGTAATATTATTACAGTAACACGTACTTCAATAGCAAGTTACCCAACTCTGATTAAATCACAAAACCAAACATTACACTCAAGAGCTACTGTTATCATTACAAGTGTTGTTTTTTTTTTTTTTTTCAGAACTGTAATGTTCTTTATCCAGAATGACTTCTATAAACAAGATGTACTACAATTTTGACTAATCCTTTACAAAGACCATTTTTTGTTATACGTGATGTATAATATTTATACTGTATGAATAAAAAGTAAATACACAAAAATGTGACTAAACAGTATTGAAAATAGAATGATCTTTATATACTTTAAAAGTTCTCTTGTGAAGGACACAGACACTGATACATCAGGCTACGTGATCAGTTTTTTTGTGGGTTTCACGTTATATAAAAAGTAATTTAATTATGACTGATCTTTAAAGGTATTATGTTCATAAGTGCTTATTTGACAAGAAAAAGAAAAACACCATTAGGATGTGAAAAGGCACAAGGCTTATTGTGGCCCTTACAAATGACTTATGTTCAAACAGAAATACACACATTTTTTATTCCTGTAGAAATCATTTCCAAAAAGATCCACAATATTTACCTTTTCAATGTGAAAATTATAAAAACTTAATATTGAAGCAATAGAACCCAGAATGATTATAAACTTTTAATACTACTACTACTAATAATAATAATAATAAAGGCACAAATCAATTGAAATGACATTCAAAGCTACTTTATCTTTAAGCATTACACATGGAAATAATGAATATTATGTATGTATATTAATCTAAAATGAGTACAAAGGCAAAGATGCATATGCATAACTCATTGTGTAATTACTCAATAGAACTACTGTAAGCAAATGCTGACAGCAGCTAATGTACTTAAAAAGATAATTACCCAGACAACGTTACTTCTACTACACAGACTATAACTGGACAAAGTGCTAAATAAATAATAATAATTGAAAATTAGTCCATGCCTGCACAATACCTAGTGTGCTTGGTGTTTTTCATGGTAATGTCTTATTAATCACACAGATGGACGTGTTGAAGCACAGAGAAATGGAGAAACTTAGAAAGGCATTGTAAAGAAATAGTAAGGTACTAATGGTGTTGTGACATGCATTAATCTTTAAGTAGGCTCAAACAAACACAATTGGAAGATGGGATTGTATTCATAATTTAAATGCATTTATTTTTTACTACATTACAGTTATTCAGCTTGATGTTGTCAATATATCTATATCTACATATTGCACCTTTCATAGTGGGCCACCATCACAAAGCACTTTACAAGATATGAGACTAGGGTATGTGAACACCTGAAAGACAGAGCACAAGGAGGTTAAGTGACTTGTTCAAGTTCAGTCAGTGGCTGAGCTGGGATTTGAACCAGAGAACTCCTGGTTACAAGCCTGTTTCTTTAATCACTGGACCACACAGCCTCCTGGGACTGGACCACACAGCCTCCTGTCAAGTTCAAAAGGAATCGTTGTATCTGCACTTGTTTTCCTAAATTCTCAGTTTAGGCCTTTTATGGCATTGTAAAGGGCCTTGGGTATACTTAAAAGGGGTTTTTCAGTGAAGCAGTAAAAAAGGGCAAAAGTAATATGATTACTACAGAACTGATTAGAAGAGGCCACAGACTAAGACCTTCAGTTCTTACTCTGGCAGACACAAAAAATTACACCAACCATAAACAAAGCTAATATTGCAAATGAATCCCACATGGGTTGTTTTCTCACTGGGGTAAATACATAAAACAAAAGAAAATGTATTTACAAGGAGAAACCTGTTTTGTTGCACATTTTCAAATAAAAGGCAAGAAATAAAAGCTCAGCTAGAGTTTCTAATTTCACTTACCCTGTTTTATTATTGTTTTTGAATCCATAATGAGACTTCTAAGTGATTCCTCACCCTACAGGTAGCACACCAGCACTCATGAATAATTAAAAACTCACACAGGCACACAAGAATTTGATTTGTTAGAAACAATCAAATACGCAGCTTGCTTCTCCTGTGCCCAATCCATCTGACTTTTTAATGACCTACATTTTCTTCAAATAAATATTCTTACGATATAGCTGTAGGGATTTTTTTTTTTTTTTTGTAATAACCAGAGATATGGAAAAATCTAAATAAACTGAAGTTTTTAAGGTAATTTCATCTTTTCTTTATGGAGTTTACAGTTGTGACAAAAAAAAATCTAAATTGTACTCATCCTTTAAGCAAAACAAAAACAGTTATAATCCTGTCATAAAAAGCTCCAAAAAATAAATGTTTTCTTTTCTGTTTTTTTTTTTGAAAGATATTTAGAATGTGGTTGACACTTTGGACTGTGTGTCTCTAACTACACTGTAATCGCACATGTGGTTAGATAGTACTTATATTGTGAATACACAACCACTTGTGAAAATATTAAATGTAACTACAAAATACCAATAGCTCATCAGGATTATTCATTTTGTAATAAGACATGCTGTTTCGTTCTAACTGATGTGTGTACTTGTTGTGTTATTACACTGTAACTATATGGTAATACAACTTTTTGTCCCGTTGGGCAGAGAACCTGTTGGGTCTTTAAACTTGACAGAACAGCAAGTTATAGAAGTTAGCATGAACTCAATAAACCAGTTATATCCAGAACATTCTTAATTACAAAGGAATAATGAATGGCTTCCAATAGTTGAGTATTCATTTTATCATGCAATCATTTCACAAATATAAAACACTGACACAGAAAAAAATGGTAAATTTATGTTTACATAGAGCCCTTTAGGAATAGACCTAAACATATCTGTAAAATAGCTCACATTTATTTTTTTTGTTTGGACAAATTCCCAGTGATTATGTTCTTCCATTCTGCAAACATATGATCTGTAGCTTTATGAACTGTTTGCCAATCTGAAGACTGTAGTGGAAGCCACATAAATAAAGAAAATCCTTTGCTTTTTTAGTCTTTAGAAACCAGCTCTCACGCAGAGATCCTCTTGTACAAAGGAATTATATTTATTTGGATTGTCAGATAAAAAAAAAAAAACATTGTTACGTCTTAATGTGAAACAGAGAGAGGGCACCTTTTTATATGCAGTACAGTACTACATTTCTGGACCACAAGGGACTCAGGTGAGTTGACATTTGAATGCAATAAAAACAAAAAGAAGACATTAATTTTTCATATCTCATAGGCCTGATGGTTTGATTATTATTATTATTATTTATTATTATATTATTTCTTAGCAGACACCATTATCCAGGCCGACTTACAGTTGTTACAACGTATCATCATATTATAAAATATCACATTACAGATAAAAAATAAGAATAAAATAGAGAATACTGTAAGTAATTACATTTAAGAGTGAGTTTGACTAAGAGCAGTTAACTTACATTAAAAACATTTGCTTATACAGTAATCCCTCTCCAACCCCGGAATTCATGTATACGCGGTTTTCCTTTTGTATACCAATTTGCCGGCATATAGATTTGTGTATATGCGTTTTTTCTAGAATCATACGACTCATCCGCATTGGCTTCCACACCATCGTGTGTATTCTTCTGCGAGCCCGTCTCGCCAGCATCTCCCCCTGCCAGCCTCATCTCTCGCTTTGTCTCATGTACTAGTCATAGTAGTATGCGCATGCGGTCTCGTTGCTCCGTGTTAACTTAGCGTAATTGTTACCAGTCAACAACACCCTGGCCTTCAGCTCTAAGGATTCAAGGTAAATAAAACATTACTTTTTATTATGTTATAATTTTATTACTTTTTACATGTTACATTACCCAGTATGTTATAGTATTGGCGTTGTTTTTATGTTACTGTGTTTTTCATTTGTGTTTAGTGAAGGAAAATGCAACTTAGAAGTGTAACCGTGGCCGTGGAGAACCTAACCCCCTATTTTTCCCATAAGCTCTAGTATTTACCAATCGCAGTTTTGCCAACCACGGGGGTTTTCAAGAATATAACCCCCGCGGTTGGCGAGGGATTACTGTACGATCAAAATCCATTAAGAGCTCTTAGTACGTACAATTTCAAACAAGAGCATTTACAAAAAATGTGAATACGGATACCTATAAAAGAGTAACATCAAGTACAAGATACAGGAAGTGGTTATAATTAAGAGCAGTGGTAGAATATGGCAGGGTATGGAGCAGTTTAGTGCAAGTACAAGCTGATGCAAGTACTGGTGCAATTGGGTGCCATAGAGTCCAGTATAGTCAAGAGTTGTGAGGTTTACAGATGCTGTCTGAACAGGTGTGTCTCAAGGAGGTGCCGGAAGGTGATCAGGGACTGAGCAGTTCTGATATCAGTGGGTAGGTTGTTCCACCACTGAGGTGCAAGGGAGGAGAAGGAACGGGCTCTAGAAGCAGGAGAGCAGAGGGGGGTTACAGCTAATCTGCCAATGGTGGAACAGCGGAGGGGGCAAGAGGGGGTGTAGGGAGAAATGAAAGTCTGGAGATAGGAGGGAGCAGAAAGGTTGAGACAGCGATAGGCGGTTATAAGAGTTTTGTATTGGATGCGAGCAGCGATAGGGAGCCAGTGGAGAGACTGAACAGAGGTGTAGCGTGGGAAAAACGAGGAAGGACAAGGACAAGGTGAGAGGCAGAGTATTGGATGAGCTGGAACGGACGGATAGCTAAGGAAGGTAGGAAGTTGAATTAATCCTTTGCAGTCCTATGTCGGACCATGTCCGACATTACAATTTTCCCTTTCCAGTCCAATGTCAGACCCTGTCAGACATCATCAAAAAGATGTAAAGCACAGGTCTCTAGTCGTTTTTTCTCCGGAAAAAGCCGTGAAAACCTTTCAATGGCCGAGTGAGACCGATAGGAACCGAATGAAACCGAAAAAAGGGCGTTTCTCATAGCCTCATGCATTACAGATTTAACATGGACATAACAAAGGTGGTAGCTGCTTCTGCATCCAGGGCTCAAAGAATATCACGGACATTTGAAAATCTTTTTGAGATGTTATAATAATAAAATAATGACTTGGATTACATTATTGAAGAGTTTATTGATAAAACTAGTGATCAGGAGAGTATTTATCAGTATGCACAACTATAAAGTGGTATGTGAAAAATACAGCGAACACGAGGTGGGGCTTGGCTGGAGATACAGTACTGAGTGTTTTTTCACAATTCATTGCCTTTTGAACCTGTTTTACTCTGAAAAAAAAAAAAAATGTAAACAGCAATTGTAAAATAAATTGGACCTGACGTGCCTGACGAGGGAAAACTGCCAGAGAGCAGAGAGGTGTTGAAAACACAGGAAATGAAAGGGAGTAGAGCAGGGACAGCAGCCTGGAAGAGGTGAGTGGAGAGGGGGTCCAGAGCATATGTGGTGGGTTTAGGGCTCTGGAGGAAGAAGCAAATATCAGTTCTATCACATTGATACTGCAGTGAAATGTTATATTTTGACTCTATGAAAATGTATTGTATTTTCTGTATGTACCAAAGTACACAATTGTAATACAGATAAATAACGTGGACTGAATAGATTTTCCAGCACATAGACCTGGATTTGTCTGTAACATCAGGTTCAGCATCTTTCTCTGCTGTTGTGGCCGATTTTGGGATTTAACTCATTATTCTCACATAACAAAACTCTTTAGTCAAACAATCTCCAAGAAGAAAGAAGTTTTATTCAGCAACACTTCAGAGTATGTGTCTCTGGCTACATTATAGTTGCACATGTGATAGCATAGTACTATTACTCTCAAAATACAACCACTTGTGAAAATACAAAACATAATTACAAATAATAATTACAAAATACCAATACACTACATCAGCATTACCCATTCTGTTACTTTGTAACTACATAATCATGTGTGTAGTTACTGTGCTATTACAGTGTAATTACATTAGCAAGACATCTATTGTAACATTTATCAGAATGATGTTCTCACTGGACACATCTTTGTTGCCACTAATTGTAGCCTTTAATTCACAGAAGCAATTAAAATCGACTGTTTTGGGTACTGAAAGAAAGAACAAACAAGAAGTAATATTTGCACCACCCTTAAAGGTATGGAAACATGTTTTAAAAAATTGCTAGGGCTGAAGTATTATTATTATTATTATTATTATTATTATTATTATTATTATTATTATTATTATTATTATTTGTTTTGAACGAGATTAATCATGGACAGCTATTTTTCAAATAATAAAGAAAATTAAAGCATTAACCCATGAAAATAATTATTTACATTACATTTTTAATGCCAAACACTAAACTGAAATGCAATGATAAGCATTTTGACTAGAAGCCTTTTGGTTGAAACATTTGTCATTTAGTGTCAGTTTATTTTAGTATTTCTTAATCCAGAAAGAAATCCAATTGGATGTTTAATAGTTATGGGTGATTCTTTTAGTGGCACATGACACGCAATTCTAGAAATTGTTGGTTTTAAAGCTCTGATATTCTCCCTTAAAACTGAGAATGTGCAGGTAATAACAGGAATGATTATAAATGGCTCATCAGATATTGTTACACATTTGAGACGCATTTTAAACAAAGTGGAATTCCTCAGGATGAAAGATAAATAACCATAGCAGGGATCATTTCAGTCTGTTTATAAGTACACCCACCCCTCGTTATAT
This sequence comes from Polyodon spathula, assembly GCF_017654505.1. NCBI lineage: Eukaryota > Metazoa > Chordata > Actinopteri > Acipenseriformes > Polyodontidae > Polyodon > Polyodon spathula. Next base: position 28,048,260 of record NC_054536.1, read on the forward strand.
CGCTATACTTCGGATTCGGATATATCAAGATCCTGGAGTTGACTTCCTCCATTTTTACAGTCTAACTGCATATGCAAAGCAATTGAAATATCGACTTGCTGAAGCGGTTTTTATTTTAGCCAACGAGGTGTTAATGTGTGGCAGCAGCAATGCACCAGCATTTATAATCCTCATCTTCAAGAGTCTGCACTAACAATGTGCTCCAATATACAGTCAAGCATAGACTTATATATTTAAAAAAAATTATAATCATAATAATAATAGCAGGTCTACTGTTAACTTCATGGAGTAGCTACCCTATCGATCTCATATATAGAGTATATATATATATATATATCTATATATATATCTATATATATACTATATATATATATTTTTATAAAAAAATGACACAGCCTTATTTTTAATAGGGAAAAAAATCTGTCTGAAGAATATGTTTTAAAATACATTTTCGACATATGCAATACAGAAATATATTAGACTGGGCATATCTCTTGCATGTTGAAATGTCACCTTGTAAGAAATAGCTATACAATTACTCCATATGTCTACCTCAATATAAAATTCTCTCAAAAAGTATTTTGTCTACAAAATAGGTTTCATGGATTGACAAGCTTCACTGTTACTCAAACCATTATATATATGGAATAAACATAATACAACGATGTCTTGGATTTCAATCATTTTTCAAGGTCTGTGTCTGAGAGGGGTGGATAATATGCAGAAGTGTCTTTTGTGTTTTTCTATAGCATTTACAAACTGCTAAAAATACATTATTTTAAGTGACAAAGTCAGGGTGACTGAGTATAAAGACAGCGATTTTTTTTTTTTTTTTGGTATTTTATTTTTGTTGCTATCTTTCATTGTTCTTCATCCAAATTGGCATGTCTACTTACTACTTTGGGATTTTTTGTAGGTAATCGGTCACTCAGTTTCATAGTTACAGCTGGGCATCTGTAACTGTAAAAGCAAGATGGCTACCGTCCGATACTTTAAATTCTGTGAGGCAGCTCAGTGATTTAGAATATGTGATAAGGCTCCAACTGTCCATATCCATCCAATATACGGACAGTTAGAACCTTGCTCGACCAATCACATTGCTTGCTTCACGTTCCACTGCCAGCCCTGGATTATATATAATAATTGTCACATATATGACAATTATTTGTTTGACAAGAACTTTGTGAGTCACCAGAAAAAAAAAGGAAAACACGATGCCCTTAGTAACCACCCTTATCAAAAGCACTGGCATTAACACTTTTATCTAGAAAAAGACTAAACTCACGATGAATGTGGCAGCTTGATCTGACAGATTTCTTGCTCCATTATCTGAGTGGTTCTCACACGGTGCAAGATAATGAACCTAATTGAGGTTTAAGAGAGCAGAGATGCTGTTTGTCTAGTTGTTAATTATATGGTCTTTACCCTGTTCAGTTTAGCAGCTATGCTAATGTTATTCATAGATTAGCACATACGTTCTTGAAGGTTTTACAGTTGGTGTTGTTTTTATGTCCTGGCCATAAAACTAAGGATACGTTCTATGGATAAATACAAAGTTGTAATACGCCTACAGCTATGGTCAATTGGTTGACAGGAAAATCCTTGCTACCATCACCAAAAGTCAAGCAGACATCTCCCAAATATGTATTAATTCTATTCAAGCCAGGTCAATTTGAGTCAATCTTTCTTTGTAGCTGGTGGCTTGCTTTAAGTTCACTTCCTCCTCCCTCAGTTTTGGCCTCATCAGGGAGCCAGTTGAGATTTGTCAATCAAAATATGAAGGCAGCATCAAGTACCAGAATATAAGATAAAATGCTGTGATGCTTGCTTATGTTCACTGTTTATATTCCTTTTTAATTTTGATTTTGGATCTCAAGAGCTCAAAAAGCTGCATTGCACTTGCTTATACAGTAAACACCCTTCATTCATTGAAATTAATTGATGCTTCCGTCTGCGGAACACTGCTTTGTCAGGTGTCAGGGTTGTCTGTGACATATTTTTGTTTGTGTTGCCTCCCAGGTGGACCCACCCCTCACTTTGGAAACCACTGGCCAAGATACATATGCACTACATGTATAGAGAATATACGTAACAGGGCAGAAGCTGGGTGTGAACCAGCAACCTAACACACTGCAACTTTAACCTTATTTCATCTCAATGACAGGGGACAAAATCCATATGGCAGTGCATCACACAAAACTGTCTGCTCCGCTAATGTAGCCTGGCTTATCTTTGACTTTGCATTTGTCTCTTAGCTATTTTAAATAATTATCAATACAGTCATTTCAATGTATTGAACATCTGAAATAGCATCCAGCAATAAATGCATACCACCTGATGCTTTATGAGTCTCAAATATAAAGCTATCCAGAGTGTAAAAGCTTTTCACACTTGACACACAGATTGTTCATATGCTTCACTGAAAACATGTTTTAACAGCTTCTAGCAAACTAACATACAGATGTGTTCTCACTATAAAAGCCTAGTTGGCTAGTTGGTCATATGATCATATGAAGATGTGAATTTATGCAGATCATTTTAGGATATTTGTACTAGTGCTGATCTGAAATCTAACTGCTATAGCAGCACCATCATACAGCAAGATATTGTACATTTTACTTAAACGATAGAATGCTAAGCAAGATTATGCTTCTTGTTTATTGTAATGAAAGCTACGGGGTTAAGATTACATAGTTTGTGATTGAGATATTATTTATGCAGAGTGATTCCCAGTGTTTGTGATAAGCGTCTAGTTTTTTTTTTTTTTTTTTTTTTTTTTTTTTCTGCATTTAGTGCTTGTTGACATCTTCTTACAGTTATTTTTTGAGGATTGAGTTAAAGGGGTCCTTATCAAGACTTCCATTTTGTAACCTCTTAGTTGTATTCATTTTTATATAACTGTTGCACATTTAATGTGTAGAACATCTTTTGGTTCAGAGCTAATATTTAAAACACAACATATAAACTGATTTATCTAGGTATGTTTGCTATATAGCTCACATGTGGAGGAAAACAAGAAACGCTGTATAATATTATTACATTGGAGCACATTTTAATCAAGTCTTTAATTGAGTTGATATTTATTTTGGAAAAACAATTGAAGCAAACTTTAATTGTACAGTATATTACTCAACATATCTTAACATATCTTAACAATTACTCTAAAGACAATTGCTTGTAATTCCCTGCTTGACTAAAAAAAATGCTATGTTTTGTTGACTTGTTTTAATAATGTACAGTGCAGGGCTGCATCTCACTGAGTAAACTGAGAAGCACAATCATGAATTTTCTGAATGTTGGGAAATGTACATTTTATACAGTGAATTATTATTTACATTAAGAGTGGTCTCATCAGTTGATCTAAACAATGTGGGATCTAAATACCTCCTCCTTTTACAATTGGACAAAACCAGGCACAGTACTACTTTCATATCTATATAATGTACGATCAAAATGCATTGAGACCACAGGCTATCACCTCGCTCGCAATCAAGTTTTCAAAGAGTGATGGTTGTGCATTACTTAGGTAGTGTGCATAGGGTATAATATGGGAGATGTTGTAAGCTAACCTGTTATTTCTTTCTTATTAACAGGCCTTATCTGTTGAAGCTTATGACAGTCAGATACATGATGGAAGTCCAAACCCAAACAGATATGGAAATTGTAGTGTTCTGGAGACACACATGATTAGCTGGAGAAGTATAAAAGGTCATCTCCCACTACTTAAAGTCTCATCAGTATTTTAAAGAATTACTGAAACACTACATCTGTATTGGTTGTGATGTGATCACATTTCAAATGCACTTGTGAAGGACCATTTATTTTCCATTTTATCATTTATAGGGGGAAAACATTACCTGTGTCATGTTTTATCTTCAAATTAATAAAGTGAAGTCTGACACCAGAAGCCTGACACACTTGGCCAATTTTACTGCTCAGCACCACACCTCCCCCTAGATATACATGTGACATCTATTTGCAATCACCAGCTCATCAGTGAAGAAAGCAAGCACAGAAAATGGTTGAAATGTGTAATAAAGGAATATCAATCAAGATCAATTCTTCCTGAGGTAATGCATATACTGTAGTTTTGTGCAAAAGAAGTAACTGGATGGACTGTGTGTGTGTGTGTGTGTGTGTGTGTGTGTAAAATCAATGGCTAAGCTAGGTAATTAACTTTATATAAACGGGTACTTTCCTGAAGAAATGAAACTGCCGGCCATCAAGCAATCTGCATATAGAAATGAATCCTTCAATGGAAAGCAAATGACTGAGAAACAAGCTTACAAACACTCCTCAGGTCTTTGCACACCTTCCTAAAGCCAATTCTATGTAGCCTCTTAGCCCTCTGTGGGTCTATTTTAATCATCTTAATAATCATAATACTACCACCCTTTAACTATATTAATCCTTCTGGTGTTTGCTGACTCCATTCTTAACATCATCTAGATTAAATGAAAGAATTGGCTGAAACAGTGTCCTGGAATTGATGGGTTGAAAGAACCACAAGTAAATACTACAGGTTTAGATCATGAAAATCAACATCAGTGTTGGAGAAATGTTTGAGGAGTAGGGAATAAATTCCACAGATATACATTCCTCAAAATGTTTTTTTTTTTTTTTTTTTGGTTTTGTTTTTCTAATGGCTATAATTGAATTGGGACAACTATTGCTAATGCAATTCTGGAGCATCCATTCAACTTAATATTCAGAGAACCACTCCACTGGCCCAAAGAGGTTTATTGTGTCATTATTAATAGATAAGTGTCTTTTCTGAAGTGCTTCAATTTATTCTCAGCTTTTTACCAACCCAGAAATAGTGATATTCATGTTTATTCAGCTAGACAGAAACAGAAAGCGTCATAAGGAATCACTGTTTAGGAGTCATCGTGTGTAATGTAGATATAGGTCCAACTTACACATTGAGATTGAGTGTTATGGTTTTTGTAAGGGATTTATTTTTCATGCAGTGTGAATGTGATTGGCTTGCATCATTGTTTATTTAAACTACAGTGATACCGACTGTGACAAGGTGAGAATGAATCGAAGCTGTAAATCTCCCTCCCGACCTGTGAGGGCACTGTGCTCAAAGATGTGGGCGCTGCTGACCAAAATGCTGACATCCGGGCTAGGCAGGGACCAGAGGCTGGTCACCTTAATAGATCCCGAAGCTGCTGTACTGCTGGGCGTGTTCCTCGTGGTCAGCGCTGCAGTGTGCTCTGATTGGGCAGATTTTGGTGCAGTGCTGATTGTAGAGAGGAGCCTGGCAGTATTTAGGGAAGCAGTTTTGGGAAGATCGCTCACAAGTTTTTAGAGCCGCATCGTATTTTCTTTGTTGTTTTGCTAGCTGTTTTGTGCCTTACCATTTTGCAGACTGTGAGGACTGAAAGGGACTACCAGTGCAGAGCTACACTCTTTGCATGAAAAACTGATTGACCACAGACCCCTGCTCTGCATTGCATAACCCTGGCACCAGCTGCACTGAAGGAATAAATAAATTGAAAGTGTACAGGACTTGTTTAATTAATTATTTGTCCTTGGTTTTGTTCAGGAGTTTTCCTTTTTTATTGCAAATTATTTTAACCTGGCTGTAACCTTTGCTGGCTAGTCCAGGTTTTTTTTTTTTTTTTTTTTTTTTTTTTTTGTGTGTGCAATAAAAGCACCCTTGAGGGGTTTTCTTTTGATTGGAAAGCGGCTGCTGTGACATCACTTCTATTGCACCACTCTCTACATGCTGAACCTGACTAAATACACTGTCTTTAAAAAAGGTTCAAAATAATATACGTAATGAAGGGCTAAAGATTGTACTGCGTTCGGATCTCAATCTATGCTTTAGCAAATGGGATTCAGGTAGTGATTAGTAATTAATGAAGATTTGCATCTTATATTAGCATATTAAAAAAGACTAAAAAAGACTGATGAATCTCTATATTCATGTGACTTCTTGCAAGAATGCATCTATTAGTAAATCCATTCCATAGCCTTTGTAGGCATTGAAATTAAGTCCAGTAATTTACTGCACAGAGTAATAAAAAGAGCAGTGTTCAATTCCTGTAATATTGCAACTGTGGAGCCTCAAGACTGACATACAGCTAGGCTTCTGGGTGTGTCTGGTTAGAGGAAACATCTTGTAGTTATGCTTGTCTGCTGGTCCTCACTAATCAACAATTTAGAAAATCATTGTTTCCAATGGAAATGTATAAATCTGTGACCTCCAGATTCGAGCTCTGTGTGCTATATGCAGCCTTTCTAATCTTCTATTGCTGAGACTGTTTAGACACTACGGGTGCTTCAACAGTAAATAAAGTGTGGTGTGCTTCAAATAATAGTGTGCTCTTTCACTGATGTAATCTCACCTTCTGTCACTAACTCAGTCTAAAGACTTGCACTCCAGCAAAACCAATAACCCAATTCAACCCAAGCAAAACTGAAAATCAATGGAAGAAACAATATCACTTCAGATGTAGGAAATAAACAATCATGTAATACATGGTAATAACTGGGTGACTACCAGCTTCTGCTTTTACATTGCAGCTACTGGTAGAATAAGTATGTAATTACATGGACATTTCTTGTGACAAGGAGTAGCCATGTCACTTTATTAGTCCATTAATTGCATATATACTGCTGCTGTGTGTTATTCATCCAGGAGATTCAGTGTGGTTTACACACACAACTTAATGGTTCAGCAGCATCAGCACTATGTTATTCTTAACCAGTGGGTGTTTAGTGTCCTGGAAATCCACAGGGAAGACACATTGTCTCAAGAAGGCAAAGTCTTGTACAAAACCTAATTGTATATAGAAAAATCGTATTATCTATGAATCTTATACCCCTTTCACACAGATGAGTTACGATGGCTCAGAGCCAATGTTGATGGGCTCTCTGCCCGAGACCCGTAACAACAACAATAATGCTGCATTTTGGTCTGTGTGAATTGCCTATACCGTAACAGAGCCATCATATTTGATGCAGTCTCTGAATCACCTGGTGAGGTGGTTCAGAGATGGCACTGAACCGTCTAAACTGAAATGCTATGCCGGTACTGAAGAGCTATAGTAGGTATGGATTGAAAGTGAACATCCCACATGACTGTATATCAGAGGTGTTGGGTATTTTTGTCGTCAGTGTTACACGCTTTCATTTTTTCCAGATACAATGGCTGAAGAACGAAGTAGTAATTTAAAACTGGTAGACGTTAAGGAATTGTTAACTTTACAATTCTAGAAGTGGCAGCTACTAAACAGATGCAGCACTTTGAACTGTGCAGTAGAATTTGGGGGGACAGACCCTGCGCAAATCCAGTTAATGTGATCAGGGGACTTCTTGAGAATGCAGAGGAAACTCAAAGCGAACAACAGGCTGTTAAACATATATACTAAAAAAAGGAACTGCAATTTTTTTTGTAGCAGTTGACAATGTATGCAATAGGTAGAACTTTTTGTTTTTTGATGGTCGAGAAGCTATTACTTTTAATACACTGCAGTTATTATCAGACGGCTGAATAAAAATAATATTAATAATGCTTCCCAATTTAAATATTTTTATGTAAATTTTCCACATATGTGCACATATATTATTTATAGAGAGGACAAAGCGAGCACAGGGAAGTTTACTGTAGACTACAGTTCCCCAACGCAATTCATTAAAAGATAAGAAATTGATAAATTGATATGCCTGTGTATAGGTTATAGTCACTAGTTAATAATCACTAAAACACTCCAATAAATTATACACACTCTCTCTCTCTCTCATGTATATAATCAAATAGATAGACATAATTCTGCTGCATATATATATATATATATATATATATATATATATATATATATATATATATATATATATATATAATATATATATATAACACACAGACACACACACACACACACACACACACACACACACTGTTGTGAAAAAGTCTTAGATATGTTGCATTTTTCTACTCTGAAGCATTATGAGCATCAACAATTTCCTCAAAGCCTCCACTAGTGTTTTCTATTATTATAACAACCTTGACTTGCATAAAGAAGGAAAAACATTGAGCTCACATCACTCAATTTTCAAGGTGTGGTATCTGAAGCATAATCAACAAGTGCAGAGAAACATCATCTGTAATTGACAAACCCAGGACTGGAAGACCCAAACAGCTGTCTAACAAGGATGAGCAATACTTGAAGATAATATCCTTAAGGACTAGAAAGAAGATAAGCGTTGAATTGAGAACAGAACTAGCAGAAGGCACAGGTGTCGTTGTCTATCAAATCAACAGTATGAAAGTCACTCTTGAAATCAGGACTTAAAGGATGTGTTGCAGTAAGAATATCCCTGTTAAGGAAGGGGAACAAGACTACAAGGCTAAACTATGCACAAGTACACAGAAATTGAACTATGGAACAATGGTCAAATGAGCTTTGGACCGTTGACGGATGGACAACGACACCTGTGCCTCCTGCCAAGTGGGTTACTGTGGCATAGTGGTTGATAGTGTGCAAGTGCAGGTGATTAAAGAACAGACAGACAATTGTAATACAGGTGAAAAGGTTTGTTTAATTAATTTTTAAATCCAGTGCCTGATGGTAAATCAAGCAGTAAATAATAATGGAGATAAGTAATACAGCAGCATATGTTACTTAGTTTACAATCCCTGTGTTGCCCAGCAAATAATAATCCAGATCATGTTAGCTGTCTAGTAATAACACATAACAAATAGACAGAACAAAACAAACACTCACAATTATCCAACAACCATACAGGTCCTTTCGGGTCACGTAATACCAACCAAAGTGAAGGAACAGATAACATTACTTCAACCCCTATTTATACCGTCACTTATGACCCCTTGGTAAACGATCACAGCTGCTTTATATGCCACATCATTTACCCTCCTAGTCAATGAGTTAGTGTACCGAAGCTGTGCCTCTTTTCTACATGACCGACTTCCTTTTAACTATTGGAACAAAGTGTCAGGTCAAGTAGTCCAGAGTATTCTGTTCCTGTCACTTAATGCCCTCACAAGTCGGGAGGGAGATTTACCACCAAGAATCAGTGTCTTTCTGTCACACTTACCCACATTATTCTGCATATTTATTTATTTGTTTTGTTTCCGTTGCCTTTGCCGTGAAAATGATCTGGTGACGGACAGATTTGAAAGTTATACTCCCAGGATCCCTTTGGCTCTGTGAAAGGGTTATGATGTTACTATATAGCCGTAGCTTTGTGCAATTTCGTGCTGTGTGAATGGGTGTTTTAAATCATTTTTTAAACATCTCTGAGATGGCTCAGTAGCAGCATTTATGTGTGAAAATTGTGTTAGTCTTAATTAGGCTTGTTGTCGGGGCTAAAAATGAGACAGCTCTATCTGTTAAAATCTAACAAGAAACACAAATTCTTCCCCGTCCTTGCAGACATATCCCTAGCCTATAAAAAGAAACATGTTCTCATTAGGGCCACATCAACCTTTAGGCAGGAAAATAAAAATGTTCTCTTTTGAAAGATTTGATAGATCTGTCATATTGGTGCACATCCACAGACTGATTAACTACTATTTGCCCGTTGTTACCATCAGAATTTAATGATTTCTGGCTTCAGTGCATTGTTGCTGCAAAGAGAATACCCTCAAGTAGGTTAACAGGTGTTTCGTGACTGCATTAGATTAATTCAATTGAACCAATTACATAAGTACTTAAGACAAGTTTCATCAAGGGGTGGTCATTTAGCCTATTTAGCTACTCATATAACTCATAAAAGCCACAGTAATTGTTTTTAGACCAATATCTTAATGGTTCTTGAGGGATCCTAATGACTCAGCAATAATATGGAAATACATTACTCATGGCTCTCTGTGTAAAATAATGTGCCTATACCCCCAATAAATCTGTCTTGACTCAACTCAGAGAGCGCTCTTTTAGCTTCATGGCCCAGACTCTCTGGAACTCTTTCCCAGCTTCAGTGTCCCACTCCCACAATCACTCTCTTCAAATCAACTCTCAAGACCCACTTGTTTACTCTTGCTTTTAATAGTCTAACTCTGGTATCTGTTATTAGCTGTTGTCTAAATTGCTACTTCAGGTTTTTTATCTGTATGATTCTGCTTGACACACACATCCACAATGTTTAGAATTCACATCCTAGCCTTTTAATTCCTGTATTATGTCCATATTTAATGCGTTTACATTGTTTTTTAATGTTGTATTTAATGTGCTATGCCCTGTATTTCACTGTATTTAATGTATTATGCATTGTTCCTCATTATCTTGTAAAGCGCTTTGTGATGGTGGTCCACTATGAAAGGTGCTATATAAAAGACATATTGATTTAAATATTGAACTGTCCTCTGATGCTGGTCCTCAACCTACTCTCATAACTTACACCCATATTTTATTTTCTTTGTTTCCCTGCAATGAAAAAGAGGGGTGTAGGTTTCTTTTACTGAGGTTGGATCCCCATAGACTATCATTGAGCTTGAAAGGAGTCTGTTTGCAAACAGCATCAAGATTTTGAAGTTACAACTTGAGCCTGTTCATGGGTTGAACTCTAAGACGCTCATAATGGTCTAATTTATGTACATTTATGTACATTTGCAAACAAGGAAGAAGTCTAGGGTGAAATACATGAAACATGTGCAATGCTGTAAGCGACTTTTTAGGGAATGCTTTACAGCAGCAGTTTTTCTTTGCAGTTCAACCTTAGGTGAATATGCAATTATGGGCGTTCCTCCATAAATTCACAAGGGGTAGAGATAGTGCAAATGAGGGTTCACAAATATTATAATGAGGTGCTAAAGCTGCAGACAATTGCGACACTTACAATTGCATCAATTTGTTGAGAACTTTTAAAAGCATTTTTTAAATAGTCACAATTTTTGCTGGCATTTCCCAGTCCGCTTTTTCTTATGCGTTGCCAGTTGTGCTAAATGCATTTGTGACTATCTAATTTTCACTAAAGTCAGGGTGTACTTAAAAGCCTTGAAAACACATTTCTATATCATTTCTGGTTTTACCAGTGTGTTGGGAGCAATAGACTGCACACATGTGCCACTAACCCCTCTAGCTCATTCTGAGCATATGTATAGGGCCATGATCTATTGTGTGTTAATTGTGTAGGCTACTAAGAAGGCTTAGTTAATATTAATAATAATAATAATAATAATAATAATAATAATTAAAAATAACATTTTAAGAAACCCTAAAATCAACAATCAAACAATGTGTACAATGCAGAAGCATGATTTATTTTGTTACCAGTAGGCTAAAGTAAAAAAAAAGTGTGCTAGGTATTCATTTGATTTTACTACTGTACTGTATACTGTATAGGTGTACTGTACAGATTTAAATTTTTACATAATGTAATGTGTAGCCTACCCAAATCACATTAGTGTTACATTAAAAACTATAAATGTATTGTATGTGTGTGCGATTTTATTGTATTGTTTTTAAATTCAACACCTCGGACAAACATGTCCAGTTTAGCGAGGGCTACTATATGAATATGAAAAGCTTTTGGGGGGTGAAGTTGGGGCCCCAATATAAGAACATAAGAACATAAGAACATAAGAAAGTTTACAAACGAGAGGAGGCCATTCGGCCCATCTTGCTCGTTTGGTTGTTAGTAGCTTATTGATCCCAAAATCTCATCAAGCAGCTTCTTGAAGGATCCCAGGGTGTCAGCTTCAACAACATTACTGGGGAGTTGATTCCACACCCTCACAATTCTCTGTTTAAAAAAGTGTCTCCTATTTTCTGTTCTGAATGCCCCTTTTTCTAAACTCCATTTGTGACCCCTGGTCCTTGTTTCTTTTTTCAGGCTGAAAAAGTCCCTTGCGTCGACACTGTCAATACCTTTTAGAATTTTGAATGCTTGAATTAGGTCGCCACGTAGTCTTCTTTGTTCAAGACTGAACAGATTCAATTCTTTTAGCCTGTCTGCATATGACATGCCTTTTAAGCCCGGAATAATTCTGGTCGCTCTTCTTTGCACTCTTTCTAGAGCAGCAATATCTTTTTTATAGCGAGGTGACCAGAACTGCACACAATATTCAAGATGAGGTCTTACAAGTGCATTGTACAGTTTTAACATTACTTCCCTTGATTTAAATTCAACACTTTTCACAATGTATCCGAGTATCTTGTTAGCCTTTTTTATAGCTTCCCCACATTGCCTAGATGAAGACATTTCTGAGTCAACAAAAACTCCTAGGTCTTTTTCATAGATTCCTTCTCCAATTTCAATATCTCCCATATGATATTTATAATGTACATTTTTATTTCCTGCGTGCAGTACCTTACACTTTTCTCTATTAAATGTCATTTGCCATGTGTCTGCCCAGTTCTGAATCTTGTCTAGATCATTTTGAATGACCTTTGCTGCTGCAACAGTGTTTGCCACTCCTCCTACTTTTGTGTCGTCTGCAAATTTAACAAGTTTGCTTACTATACCAGAATCTAAATCATTAATGTAGATTAGGAATAGCAGAGGACCTAATACTGATCCCTGTGGTACACCGCTGGTTACCACACTCCATTCTGAGGTTTTTCCTCTAATCAGTACTTTCTGTTTTCTACATGTTAACCACTCCCTAATCCATGTACATGTGTTTCCTTGAATCCCAACTGCGTTCAGTTTGAGAATTAATCTTTTGTGCGGGACTTTGTCAAAAGCTTTCTGGAAATCTAAATAAACCATGTCATATGCTTTGCAATTATCCATTATCGATGTTGCATCCTCAAAAAAATCAAGCAAGTTAGTTAGGCACGATCTCCCTTTCCTAAAACCATGTTGACTGTCTCCCAGTACCCTGTTACCATATAGGTAATTTTCCATTTTGGATCTTATTATAGTTTCCATAAGTTTGCATATAATAGAAGTCAGGCTTACTGGTCTGTAGTTACCTGGTTCAGTTTTGTTTCCCTTTTTGTGGATCGGTATTACGTTTGCAATTTTCCAGTCTGTCGGTACCACCCCTGTGTCAAGAGACTGCTGCATGATCTTGGTTAGCGGTTTGTAAATTACTTCTTTCATTTCTTTGAGTACTACTGGGAGGATCTCATCCGGCCCAGGGGATTTGTTTATTTTAAGAGCTCCTAGTCCCTTTAACACTTCTGCCTCAGTTATGCTAAAGTTATTTAAAACTGGATAGGAACTGGATGACATGTGGGGCATGTTGTCAGTATCTTCCTTTGTAAAAACTTGTGAAAAGTAATCATTTAACATATTTGCTATTTTTTTTTCTTCCTCTACGATTTTGCCATTTGTATCTCTTAAACATTTAATCTCCTCTTTGAATGTTCTCTTGCTGTTGTAATATTGGAAAAACATTTTGGAATTGGTTTTAGCTCCCTTAGCAATGTTCATTTCTATTTCTCTCTTGGCCTTTCTAACTTCCTTTTTGACTTGCAGAATCTGATGGGATTAAACTGCTGTGACAGAGAGAATGTTTCTTGGTGATAAATCTCCCTCCTGACCTGTGAGGGAGCTGTGTAAGGGGAACAGAATGCCCTGGACTGGATGGCCAGACAATTCATACCCAGGGTTCGGCGGAAGTCGGCCATCTAGAAAGGGGGCGGAGCTATGGTACACTAAATCATTGACCCATAAAAGAAACGATGTGGCAGCTGTGGTTTGGAAGAGTGGTTGCACTCGTTAACCAAGGGGTCACGACTGATGGTACAAAATGGGATGTAGTGAAGTGATCTGTTCCTTTGAATGGTTAATGCTGAACCGGAAGGAGGACTCTTATTGTTATTGTGAGTGTTTTGTTTGTTTGTGTCGTATCTAAAGAGTCACTTGTTTGGTGTTATTAGACGGCTAACACAAACCGGAGCTGTCGCTAAAGGCCAGCACTTACCCGGCCAACACTGCACCATTTTTCAAGATTAACTGTATTTGCACCATGAGCACTATAGCACTCACTGTGGACTTGTGATTGTGTTTGTGTTACATGTGGGTGTTTAAAGATCGGGACTATTATTTCTGGACCAACCCATTGATTAAACGGAGCAGTACATAACACTATACTGCTTGTTATCATTATTGTTTATTATTTTGTCATCAGACTTTGGATTATAAAAATAAAACACCATTGCACCTGGATTTCATTGTCTGTCTGTTTATTGATCACCCCTGCACCTGCACATTGTTAACCACTTTGCCACAACGTGTTTCATTTTTATATATATGTATATAACAGAATTAAAGTAGGTAAAATGAATACAGAACAGAATTCATTGTATAGATGAAGTTTGCATTTAACAAAAACTGTTATTTTGATTCTTGCACCCTTGCATGTATAGACGTTATCCTTCAGGCACCCTCTGCTGCACTTTTCATTAACATATTTTCTCTTAGTACATACAACAAAATGTATACTTTTCTAACTGTCGCAAACGAAAATGCGATTGTGCTGCGACTGGCCCATCTTAGTACATCTACACCTCAATTGTTAGGAGAATTAGAAAATGACAACCACAAGGGGCTACCATCTTCTGTCTAATGTATAGAGTGAGGAGGTTTAGTCTAGTCTATTGGTACTTCAGAATCTGCAAGTATAAATTAAAATCTAGCATAAGAAAAAAAGGACTAACATGATGAGGTCTGAGGACAGTGAAGTGCACAGAAATAAATCAATATGCCATCTGAGGGGTTGTTGCGTAATATATATATATTAGCTCTGCTTCCTAGTGGAGCACTTCAGAATTGTTTTAGAGTTTGTTCCTGGTCCTCATTACCTTTACACAAAAGGCAATGAGGTTTTTGGTTTAGGCTTTGAGCTCATGACATTGATGTATACAGTTCATGATATACTGCATGTGTCACTCCATGCTTAGCTCCTGAGTACTGTTGTCCTGGGAATAGAAGAACACAATGAATATGTGTGTATATGTGTTAGAAAGACAGAGCTGTCAAACACATGGGAGAACTGCCACAAATGTGTGCATTGACTGTCATCTCTTGTCAATGGTAACCCCTTCGGAGAGATGCGAGCTCGGTTGGATGCACATTTGACTGTGGACCAGAAGGTCATGGATTTGATTTATTCCTCTGCATCTACAGACACCCAAATAAGAAACACACTGCATCAGCTGTAAAGTGTGTAAAAACTGGGATACTGTCCATAACCATCTGTGGCAAAGTGCCCCGCCCTGCATGTATTTTGTGTTGCATGTTGTGTGTTAATGTTGGTGTATAGTTATTTGGCGCAAGTGCCATGTCCTGTGTTTTTCGTTTGTTACAACCTTTTTATTTACTGTTCTGTTCATTAATTAAATGCTGAGCGAAACCAATCGTTCAGCTCCACCCAAATCGATGCCTCTGTTGTTTATTTCCTGGTTCCTGTTTCTGGTCTGACGTCACCCACTACAGCCATCTTTGTGACACATGGTGTCATCATGGGATTACCAGCGCCTCCTAGACGCAGACCAGAGCAGGAACCGCAGCTTCTTGTTTAAAAAAACTAACAAAAAAAAAAATGTCAGAAGACACCGTTGGGCTGAGGGACCGGATCCAGGACAATGCTGGGCTGGAGGCCCAGTCCATGCCAACAGCCATCCGGGTCCTGTGGCTGATGGACAGGGAGCGATGGGAGAAGTATGAGAGGGAACACATCCAAACTCCCTGGAGGAAGGTGTGGAGTTGGTCCTCTGCTACCTGGAGGCAGCTATAAACAGAACAGCAGCCCAGGTAGCAGGGTCTCCAGAGCCCAGGCGGGGGGACCGCGAGAGTCCAGCGCCCAGACGGGGGGACCACGAGTGTCCAGCGCCCAACGAGGGGACCACGAGAGTCCAAAGCCTGAGAGGGAGCTGTTCCCACTTCCACCAGCAGAGGAAGAATGCCTGCTGACCCCATCTCAACCAGCAGAGGAAGAATGCCTGCTGTCCCCATCTCAACCATCACTTGGATGGGTGCCTGCTGCTTCCTCTGCTTCCATCACCTTCCCCTGCCAGTGAGGGAGAGCCACACCAGTCCCCTGCCAGTGAGGGACAGCCACACCAGTCCCCTTCCAGTGAGGGAGAGCTGCACCAGTCCCCTGAAACAAGGGTAGACTACATGTCGCTCCCACCTACATTGCCAGGAGACTACACGCCGCTCCCACCTCCGTCACCAGGAGACTACACGCCGCTCCCACCTCTGTCGCCAGGAGACTACACGCCGTTCCCACCTCCACCACTTCCACCACCAGGAGCAGAGCAGCAGGAGCTGCCTCTGCCTCCGCCATCTCCACCGGCAGGAGCAGAACAGCAGGAACTGCCTCTGCCTCCGCCATCTCCACCGGCAGGAGCAGAACAGCAGGAGCTGCCTCTGCCTCCACCACCTCCACCGGCAGGAGCAGAGCAGCAGGAGCTTGCATAGGCTGCTGAGGGAAGCACAGGGAAGAACTGCCCGGCCGCAGTGGCCGAGAAGAGGGCCAAAACCAACATCCCAGCTTGTCCTGACTCCTTTCACATCTTTACCCAAGGATGCCTGCCGCGCTTCGCCCAAGGATATGTGCCTCGCTTCGCCCAAGGATGCCTGCCTCGCTTCGTTCAAGGATGCCTGCCGCGCTTCGCCCAAGGATACCTGCCGCACTTCGCCCAAGGATACCTGCCGCGCATAAAAGTAGCATGTTTTTACTCACTCAGGGTTGTGTGTTCGGTGAGTGGAGAACGGGATTGGAGACGGAGGTTATAATAATAATAAGTTAAATATCAGCTCACTGTGTTTGTCTGTGTAGTCCGTTTTGTTTGTCTCTTTATTTTGGCGAAAGTGCTGTGTCCTGTGTGTTTTGTCTTTACAACCTTTTATTTTCTGTCTGTTTCTTTATTAAACGCTGAGCGAAACCAATCGCTCAGCTTCACCAAACTTCAACGTTGTTTATTTCCTGGTTCCTGTTTCTGGTCTGACGACACCCACTGCAGCCATCTTTGTGAATTTATATATATATTTTAAAAAGGAGAATGTTTAAAAGGAACACCAAACCAAAATCAACTTAGAATATGCTTGGGGAATGAAGACATCTTGCACTTTAAACTGACAGTCTACAGACTCACAATAGGGCTTTTGATGTTCACATTAATAATTAATATTTCAAGAGTCTCTTATAAATAGCTTGCATGTTTTGAATTTGAGGTTATATTTACACTGCAAACTTAATGCAATCTTGAAAGCCTGTCACTTACAAACATTAATAGTACTGGTTGGCTGTTTTTTTTTTCCCCCTAGAGCTAATAATTAGATACCATATTTAACAACTCAAAAAATGAATATCACCCTATTATTTTACTTTACATTTTAGATTAATACAGTAGTGTAGCGTTTCTTGGGATTTTATATGTTGCCTATAGTATGTCTATAATTTTGAGCAATTTTAATTTTTCAAGAGGGGAAAACTTTTTAATGTTAGGAAACAATATTCACATTGATCTATATACTGCTAAATTTTTAAATGGATCCAAAGACGCTTAAAGTGAACTGTTTTTATTATTTATAAATACTTAAATATCTTGTGTTTTAAAGGTGCTACTGAGAAATAAGCAGGCTGTCCTAAGATGTAGCTTTCAGTAAAAAAAATGAATGGCATTCTCTTTCCCATCCAAGTTTCGTATTACACCGTGTAACAATTTTTTTTTTTTTTTGTTCCTGGGTAGTAAGTGTTATTTCCTAATTGCTTATGCCTCAAAAGTATAGAAAATGGCTATTATTCCCCACAAACTTTGCTTTTGTGACCAGGACAGTGATATTTAAAAATATCACTATTTCCAATAAATAAATTATAAATACAGTATAATCGTAAATCTCGAAAAACTACTCACTTCTAAATCTTTTGTAGTCATTTTTGTATTACTTTAGTATAAATACATGTTAATTTGGATTCATATGTTGTTTTTTTCTGACTTTATGTGAATAAAAAGACACACATTTGCCCGTTTTCCCATTGGAAATAGTGATATTTTGAAATATCACTGTCCTGGTCACAAAAGCAAAGTTTGTGGGGAACAATAGCCATTTTCTATACTTTTGAGGCATGAGCAATTAGGAAATAACACTTACTACCCAGGAACAAAAATTGTGTCACATAGTGTTATCGTGTATGGTGGGTTCAGTAACTGCCAAACAACTGTATGTTTAACTATATGTTTTATTCTCTCTCTCTCTCTCACCCTAACACATCCTGTTCACTCTCCCCGGAACAAGAACACTCCTTAACCTAACACCACATCTCCCTTTCTTGAGAGTCAAGGGTAGACTACCTTTGTCTCAACAGTGCTTTAAGAGATTAATCTGCCCGTATGACGGAAGGCCTGTTTATAACTAGCTTTAGTTTGAAACCTAAGATCTCTGCAACTTTTATTACTTTTCTTTTAACACAGCTGCTGAAATACCAAACAACTATATATACATTTCTAAAACTTTAAGTCCTTCAAAGATTCAGTCTCTGAGGCTTGTTGATTAATCTTCCTGCTCTTGTCTTCTCTTGGGTGGTAGCAAGATGGTGTCTGTTTTCAGGAGTAGACAACAATGGAGACACTGAGGGTTGTGTTTGTGTCTGCGGACTGTCAGTTTGGGTGACATCCCTGGTAAGTGGACTCAAGGGCAACAAGTGATGGCGGTTGCGACGTACCATACCCTGAGGCACATCCACCAAGTAAGAATGCTGAATGCTTGGAAATCACAGTTCCTGGTACTCTGGACTCTGACACCCAGACTTGGTGTCCTGCTGTCAGCTTACTCAGGTTCTGGACTCTGTGACGACTGTTAAAGCAATTCTTCTCTGCCACCCTCTTCTCCCTTTCTTTGTCTCGAGCAGTAGCTTCATCCGGAAGATCTGGTGTAAGCATAGAAGGAAGAATTGGTAGACTCATGTGAAGACGTCTTCCCATTAAAAGTTGAGCTGGGCTGTAACCATTACTCAGGGGTGTAGATCTGTAAGCTAAGAGTGCTCGATATGGATCTGTAGTTTTCTTCAGCAGATTTTTCACTGTCTGAACAGCTTGATCAGCTTCGCCATTGCTCTGTGGGAACTTGGGGCTGTCTGTCACATGACTGAACCCATAATCTGAAGCAAAGGTGGCAAAGCTGTGGCTAGAAAACTGCTGTCTATTGTCAGTCATATCTAGAGAAATAGTCTACCAGAAGGAGGTAGTTGTTGTTGTGAAGTATGAACAAATCAGCTCCTAACTTCTGCTGCGGCTCTGGTAGCTCTGGCATTAGAGGTTTGGTATGGTTAGTGCATTCCTTGATACATGTTCTGCTGTTTAGAACTAGCTTGTCTTGCTTTTTTCCTGCACTTAGCCACTCCTTGATGTCCCTTATGTAATTTGGTTAGGGTATCATTTCTCATTGTTGCTGGAATAACAAGTCTCGTTCCTCTTAGTAGAAGGCCATCTTGCACTGTGAGGCGTGTATGCTCAGTCCAGTACTGCTTCAAGACACTGTCCAGTCTCCATTGGTCTGGCCATCCCTCTGTGCAAAATACCATGACAATTGAACACACACCGCCTGCCTTTAAATGAGCTCTGAGTTCATCCAGATAAGTTTTGCTTGCTGGATGATTTTCCATTACAAAGTCCACATACACATTGGTGTTTTCCATCTGCTCAGTCTCAGAACTGGTGGTCTTGCTTCTGAGGGGTGTGTGGGATAGTGTGTCTGCTGTGGTCAGGGTCTTTCCAGGCACATGTGAGATAGAATAGGAATATCTCTTCAGTCGCATTCTGAAGCACTGAATTCTGGGTGGTAGTGCATCCAGTGTTTGAGCTCCCAATAAGCTCAACAATGGCTTGTGATCAGTTTCCAAGTGGAAATGCTGTCCAATGAGAAAGTCTCTGAACCATTCACATGTCCACATCAGGCCTAGCGCTTCCTTTTCCACTTGAGCGTAGCGCTGCTCAGTTGGTGTTAAAGACCATGAAACATATGCAACAGGCTCCCAGTTGTCTTTCTGCTGATGTAGCAAGACTGCTCCTAAGCCATATGAAGAAGCATCAGCTGACACTTTTGTGGCTTTGTTAGGATCGTACAGAACTAACACTGGTGTTGATGAAAGCTCCTGTTTCAGCCCTGCAAAGGATTTGACTTGATCAATGCCCCAATACCAGTGGTTCTTCTTAGAAAGCAAATCTCTAAGAGGTTTCTCTTTGTCTGCCAACTGAGGAATGAACTTTCCAAGTTGACTGACCATTCCCAGAAAGCTTCTCAACTCATTGACATTAGTTCCTTCATTTCAAGAATGGTAGTTGTTTTTTCTGGATCTGGTTTGATGCCTTTGGCTGAAAGAATGTAGCCCAAGGACTTAACTTGTTGTTTTCCTACTTCACACTTGTCAATGTTGAGAGTGATGCCGGCATTTTCAATTTTCTTAAGCACTGTGCCTACACGAACATTGTGTTCTTCCTGCGTTTTCCCCCAAATCATCCATGTGACACACAATACCTTCTAGGCCGTCAGTAACTTCAGTTACCATTCTGTTTTGAAAGTGTTCTAGTGCTGATGCTATGCCAAAAGGCAATCTATTGAAGAAATATATACCAAAAGGAGTAATGAAGGTCATGAATTTAGCTGACTATGCGGTTAGGGGAATCTGCCTGAATCCCATGTTAGCATCCAACTTGCTAAAAAATGTTGCTCCTGCCAGCATGCCTATAGTTTGTTCTACTGATGGAAGAATGTATTTCTCTCGACAAACAGACTTGTTGAGATCCACGCATATGCGGTCAGCACCTGTCTTCTTTGGCACCACAACAATGCCTGAGCAGCCATCAGTTGGTTCCTCCACTCTACTGATCACACCTAACTTTTCCATGCGCTGGAGCTCATCTTTCACATGCTGCATCAAGGCAAAAGGGATTATTCTCGGGGTCTTAAGAGAGTAAGGTACATCATCTGGTTTAAGCTTTATCTATTAGTGCTGTTGTACTACACCCAGTCCAGTGAGCAGCTTTGGATAGCTTTCTTTAAGTGTCTAAGAATCAATACTGTCAAGCCGCGAAACCTTTTTCAGCTTTCAGCTTTGTAATAGCTGATCTACCAAGTAATGCTGTGTGAAGATACACATGTTCCTGTGATAGAGAAAGGATCGATGCTGTAAATCTCCCTCCCGATTAGAAAGGGCGCTGTGTAAGGGGAAAGGTAAGCTGCCTCCTAGAGCTGCCACCTCTGTGGTAGGTGGAAACCGGAAGGTGACCATATTAGGAGGGGCGCGTAGCTGCAAGTACTCAGGACGATTCTATTGCAGTCAGCTGCGGGGCAGCCCTCTATTAGGGAAACCACGGCAACGCGGTGACTGCAGGGAGGAGTTTGCTGGGTACAAAGGGGAGCAGCTACGTCAAAACCTCCGCTTACGCTGATAATGAAAATAGATGGCCGGAGCCTGTACTGTTTTGTTTTTTTGGATTGCGTGTGTTTTCTGTTGCAGAGGAGGAGCGAGCCGCGGACCGGTAAAACACAGAGCACGTCCCTGCACTGCACTGCACTGCACAGCGCAGCACAGCACCGCACCACTCACGGCACCACGCTTCTCAGCACCAAGAGCACTGCGTGCTCGGAGAACGTGGGGACGGACAAAGTCCCGTTTTTGTTTACTTTTTATTTAACTAAGAAGAGCTGCTGCGTACCCCCCAATACCATTGCTGGTAAAGTGGTGGACTTATTTGTGGTGTTTTGTTATTATTTTTGTTATTGTTATCATTAAAACAAGCACTGTTTTGGGAGAAAGATTGTGTGGACCTGCTTCATTCACTGCACCTGACCACAGTTCCATAGCTGCCTTACTGTCCTTCTTCAGTGTTTCACTGTAGACACCCAACACATCCAGTGGCGCTCTGCCTAGGCCAAATAAAGGTTTGCTGGCTTTCTTCAATTTTCGTATGCCATTGTTGGGAGATATGTCACAATAGATCTCTTCTGGAATCACTGTAACACCAGTGTCAATTTTAAACCTCATACTAGTGTTCTGAATGCATAGCTCTGTGAACCATGGGTCTTCTACTGCTTCAATTAAGCCTAAAAAAATACTGTCTTCCTCTTGGATCTCATGCACTGACCTCTGTGATTTACAAACTTTTTAAAAACTTTTTTGAATGCAGCGATATTTTACCACACCGGTGACACTGTTTCTGTTCAGGCTTGTACTGTGTTGGCTTTCTTGTAAACTTGTTCTGCTGCTGCTGTTTGGATTTGCTGAACATTTTTTTTAAAACTTAACCATATTGTGGCAGGCTGGCGAGTGGAAAGAGGCCCAGAGACAGACTGCAGTTCAAAAAAATAACTTTTATTATAAATAAACACAAAAATGAAAGGGCACAAGGGCCAAAACAAAACAATTTAAACACAAAGAAAGACAAAAAGCAAAATTTACAAAAATAACAATCTCCAGGCTGGGCAATGCCTTCACTGGATTCAAGCTTTCCAAACAACCAAAAAAAACCAACCTGCTTCCTCAGCTCCCTCTCCAAATGAGAAGCAGAGGCCTCCTTTTATATCAGGTGGCTGGGCGCTGATTGATCGTTAAATCAACCTAATCAACTAATCAACCCCAGCCACCTGAACATAATAAACCCAGGCAGTCAGGGGAAGTTAACCCCATCCCTGCCAATTTAAAAAGGGCAGAGCTTTGCTCTGCCACACACCTCCCCCCATGTACAACGTACACCGGCCGCAATCGGCCAACTCCCCCCCCTTCCCCCCACCCCCCCCCCAAGAGTCCAATTATGTCCCTTGGGTGGGCTGTTATGGTGGGTGGTGGTGGGCGGGGTTGATGTCGGAGCCCCCAAGCCTTCTTTGGTTGAGGGGGCCCCGAATGTCCAAGGTAGCATGGCGACGGCGGCCCGGCTCCCTCTGGTGGCGGAGGCGGCGGCGGCGGCCCGGCTCCCTCTGGTGGCGGAGGCGGCGGCGGCGGCCCGGCTCCCTCTGGTGGCGGAGGCGGCGGCGGCCCCGCTCCCTCTGGTGGCGGAGGCGGCGGCCCGGCTCCCTCTGGTGGCGGAGGCGGCGGCCCGCCTCCCTCTGGTGGCGGAGGCGGCGGCCCGGCTCCCTCTGGTGGCGGAGGCGGCGGCCGGCCCGGCTCCCTCTGGTGGCGGAGGCGGCGGCGGCCCCGCTCCCTCTGGTGGCGGAGGCGGCGGCGGCGGCCCGGCTCCCTCTGGTGGCGGAGGCGGCGGCGGCCCCGCTCCCTCTGGTGGCGGAGGCGGCGGCGGCCCGGCTCCCTCTGGTGGCGGAGGCGGCGGCGGCCCCCGCTCCCTCTGGTGGCGGAGGCGGCGGCTGGCGGCCCCGCTCCCTCTGGTGGCGGAGGCGGCGGCCCGGCTCCCTCTGGTGGCGGAGGCGGCGGCGGCCCCGGCTCCCTCTGGTGGCGGAGGCGGCGGCCCGGGGCGGCGGCGGCGGCGGCTCGGCTCCTTCTGGTGGGCGGTGGCGGAGGCGGCCCCTCCCTCTTGGGCTCTGAGAGCGGCGGCGGCGGCTCCTCCCTCTCTGGCTCTGGGAGCGACGGCAGATCCTCCTCCCTCTCTGGCTCTGGGAGCGACGGAGGCTCCTCACCCCTCTCTGGCTCTGGGAGCGACGGCAGATCCTCACCCCTCTCTGGCTCTGGGAGCGACGGCGGCTCCTCACCCCTCTCTGGCTCTGGGAGCGACGGCAGCTCCTCACCCCTCTCTGGCTCTGGGAGCGACGGAGGCTCCTCACCCCTCTCTGGCTCTGGGAGCGACGGAGGCTCCTCACCCCTCTCTGGCTCTGGGAGCGACGGCGGCTCCTCCTCCCTCTCTGGCTCTGGGAGCGACGGCGGCTCCTCACCCCTCTCTGGCTCTGGGAGCGGCGGCGGCTCCTCCTCCCTCTCTGGCTCTGGGAGCGACGGCAGCTCCTCCTCCCTCTCTGGCTCTGGGAGCGACGGCAGCTCCTCCTCCCTCTCTGGCTCTGGGAGCGACGGCAGCTCCTCACCCCTCTCTGGCTCTGGGAGCGACGGCAGCTCCTCCTCCCTCTCTGGCTCTGGGAGCGACGGCAGCTCCTCCTCCCTCTCTGGCTCTGGGAGCGACGGCAGCTCCTCCTCCCTCTCTGGCTCTGGGAGCGACGGCAGCTCCTCACCCCTCTCTGGCTCTGGGAGCGACGGCAGCTCCTCCTCCCTCTCTGGCTCTGGGAGCGACGGAGGCTCCTCACCCCTCTCTGGCTCTGGGAGCGACGGCAGATCCTCCTCCCTCTCTGGCTCTGGGGACGACGGCAGCTCCTCACCCCTCTCTGGCTCTGGGAGCGACGGCAGCTCCTCACCCCTCTCTGGCTCTGGGAGTGACGGCGGCTCCTCACCCATCTCTGGCTCTGGGGACGGCGGCTCACCTCTCTTTATTGGAGTGACCGGGGCATCTCCCATGTCTACCGCCAGGTAATTAACCACCATGAGGGCAACCTCTGGGAAGGACGCTGGGTGGTGTTGTTCCTCCCACTGTTCCCACCTCTCCCCATCTCGACGCCACAGCGTGTTGATAACTATGGGGAGATCGTGGACGAGGTCTGCCTCAGGGTGCATCAACCAGTCCCAGATCTCCTGGGACGGTGGTGAAGGTGGTGGTGCTGGAGGTAGTGGGGTGGCCCCTGATGCCCGGGGTGAACACGGCACCTCTTCCTGGGCCTGGTTGTAGGGGCATCCTGCCCAGTTGTGGCCGTCCTCCTCACACCGGCCACACCAGTTTGCCGGTGGCACGTCTGGGCAGGACCGCCAACGATGGTCCTCCTTCCCACACCAGGAACACCAGGGGAAGAGGCTGGCCGGGTCCTCCAACGGTGGCTGCAGCAGCTTACATTTCTTCAGCTGCTGCTGCTTTTCCTGCCTTTGCCGCTGTCTGCTCTTTCCCATTTTTTTTTTTTTTTTTTTCAAAAAAAAAAAAAAATTATCCCAAAAATTCCACAAAACAAAACAAAAATACTGCTCTGAGCCTCTAGGTGGCACTATCCCACTTCTAAAACCAAATGTGGCAGGCTGGCGAGTGGAAAGAGGCCCAGAGACAGACTGCAGTTCAAAAAAATAACTATTTTATTATAAATAAACACAAAAATGAAAGGGCACAAGGGCCAAAACAAAACAATTTAAACACAAAGAAAGACAAAAAGCAAAATTTACAAAAATAACAATCTCCAGGCTGGGCAATGCCTTCACTGGATTCAAGCTTTCCAAACAACCAAAAAAAACCAACCTGCTTCCTCAGCTCCCTCTCCAAATGAGAAGCAGAGGCCTCCTTTTATATCAGGTGGCTGGGCGCTGATTGATCGTTAATCAACCTAATCAACTAATCAACCCCAGCCACCTGAACATAATAAACCCAGGCAGGCAGGGGAAGTTAACCCCATCCCTGCCAATTTAAAGGGCAGAGCTTTGCTCTGCCACACATATCAACAGAGCATGACTCCAACGCTTCTTTTTTTGCCTCCCTTAGTCTGCTGTTTCTTAATTTCTTCAGACTGCCTGGCCATATTTATTGCCTTTTCTAGCGTTAAATCCTTGTCGAGTTGAACAACTAATCTATCTCGAAAGAGCTCATTGTGAAGCAGTCCGCAATTATAGTGTTCTGCCAGTGCGCACAGTGCGGTAACAAACAAATCTACAGGCTCAGATTTAAATCGTCGGCTTCATCTCCCACACAATAGATGAGCGTATTTACCTGGTTTTCCTTTGGGGAATTGTGCAGGTTGCTTGCCTGTCGAAACCATTTTGTCCATTCGTTCGGCTTGGAGAAATCAAAAGGTTCAGGAAGCTGAATGCTGAAAGACAGGGCTCAGTTCAGTCTGCAGTAAGAATGATCAGGTATTTTAGATTTTGCGAAGTTGCAAATTTGTACTCTGTATTCAACAGATTGTTAACCTGTGCATCGCTCTTGTTCTAATTTCCCAGTGTGTGCAAACTGTCCACTCATTGCAACAGCTCATTCGTTTCTTCAGCTACTGTACATACGGTACTGCAGGGCCAGTGCTAGGATTCACTGGGTCCTGCTGCAAGAGTATGAGTGGCCCCCACCTCAACCTAAATAATTTAATTGTAAAGTTTTGTTCCAAAAATGAGTACAAGTCATGTGTGATTTTTGGAAAATTCAACGTAAATTTATTTAGCTGCACAGGTTTATGTTTCATGATTTCAACTCTTAGCTCTTTGGTACAAAACTCAGGCCAAGTAGCTGGATCATAAATATCACACAAAGGTGACTGACTGGTAACCGGGTTCACAATACACGATTCAGTACCTTGTATTTGCTGTTGTTGTACATTTCCAATCCGATGTCTCTGATTCACGTCTTTCCTCTGGCTCAGCTGTTGTTTGTTTTTCGTGCGAGGAGGAGGTTGGCAGTTTCGCTGTAATATTTACAATAAGTACTACTACGAATACATTATGATCAATGGACATTGAAATAGGAATGTAACAAAACTCGATCTCCCAATTCCCATTGTTGAGTAGTAAGTCTCATCTCTGTGTGTCCAAAAAGTTTAATAATTATTACCGCTGTAGTTTTTTTTTTTTTTTTTTTTTTTCCTGCTAGAAATATGGATATAGCTTTTATAATCACTTGCACGGGTTTGATGTCAAAGTTTGCAAGTGTGCAGTACTCTATCAGAATGGGTTTTCTGAACAGTGTGTTTACATGACATAAATTATGTTAGTTTTCAGAATACTTTTGGAATATTCTAGGTGGTGTTTTCAGAAAACTCACTTTTGGAATTTTCCAATGCGTTTTCAGAAAACTGTGTTTACATGACTCTTGATATCAGAATTACTTTTTGGAAAGCAATATATTCTGAAAAATTATCGGAATTCTTATGTTCATGTAGACGCTCTGATTGTCATAAATACAATCCAGAATATTTAGCACTGGTATTTACATGTACGGGATCCGAGGATGACCCCAGGCCCCAGTGCATTATTTGTCAGGAGGTTTTGTCAAACTAAACTCTTAAACCTCCAAAATTGAAATGGCATTTATCTATAAAGCATTCAGAATGTGAAGAAAAATTACTTTGTGAAAAAATGATAACATTGCTTGATGAATTGGTAGCGAAGTTTCAACCCCAGGGATCTCATTAAGTTAGGTAGGTTATGTAAATACTTTACTTTATACATGTACTTATACACAAACAAATTATATTAAAAATACTTTTGTGAAAAAATACTTGGCAAGTGGTCCATGGGGAAAATCCAAAACACCAAGGTGGTCCCTGCATCGAAAAAGGATGGGAACATGCAACACTGCTGCTTCATATCATATGCATTCCTACCACCAAAATCACTATGTTTTCTGTCTTAAAACAAACATGTTGCTGTGTAAATGGTAACACAAAATAAAAATCTTTGAAATTGGATAAATTATAAAACAATTGGAGGTAACTATCCCTGTTTTAACTATATTAAATACATATCGTGTAAAGTACAGAATGAGCCTTTTAATTGGGCACAAACTGACCACTTTGCAAACCACAAGCAAGCATTGTAACAACTAAGAAGAAATGCTGAGCTCATCTGAATACATGGCAAAACAGCTTTTAACTCAGTTTCATCTCATCTCACCGACGGGACAGAATCCGAGACGACAGTGCCCGTTACACCTTCACCCAAGGAGCGAACCTAATGCCTCTCTCTCTCTTTGTAAAATGTCAGGTTACCCTGGAGGGATACACTGCAGAATAAATATTTATAATAGCCTGACTCAGTTACTATACAGGCTAATTGCCTACATTTTCCAGAAAAGGGTAATTAGCCTAATTAAGTCAACTCCATGCTGCTGCCCTAAAATCATAACAAAAGGATTTAAGTTGTTTTACAATTAAGACTGTTTATCAACAGGTATTTTATTACTAAATCAAATTAACTTTTCAAATCATTGAGCACAAATTTCAAAACATGCATATAGTAAACGTTTGATCAGTGTGACAAATGGTTGCATAGTTCACATACCGTAGTCTCTTATCTTGTAAAGCGCTTTGTAATGGTGGTCCACTATGAAAGGTACTATATATATATATATATATATATATATATATATATATATATATATATATATATATATATATATATATATATACACAATATTAATTAAAAAAATTCAATTATTCTACCTTTTTAAGTACCTAAAATATCCTTTTCTTTTTTCTTATTGATCATTTTGGTACACAGCAAAACTCTCAAACTATATATATATATATATATATGTGTGTGTGTGTGTGTGTGTAAAACGTTTTTTGCTCTTATGTTCTTAGCTTGTTTTTTGCCAGTATTTTCTTTTTTTATAATTTCATTTTTTAATAGACAGTTTATTTTTGCATTTTTGTTTTTATTGGAATGAATGGGTAGAAACTTTGAAATTAAAACGTAAACAAATTAAGTGCAGAGACAACATCATATTTGCTCAGTAATTGTAGGAATAGTTGTGTTTCTTCTTTGATCCTTGTCTGCCCACTTATTTTATCATCAGAGCAAACGCATTAAACATTTTGACTTCACTGGAATGGGGAAGAAGGGTGCTAGGACCAGAAATATACTCGTTACGGTTTTACATGCAAGTGTCAAATAAAATGTCGCTGTGAGTAAAAAATAAAACCACCTCTAGCGAGCGAGCTTGTCAAGCGAATAAAAACTTCTTAAAAATCGACTTAAACCCTTTTCCATAACGTTTGCTGATATATTTTCTTATTCGCATAAGTTTTATTGAGCTTAAAAGTTGGATGGAAAAAGGTTGTTTGTTATGAAAGCTCACCTATTTGAAGGCACCTCGTTGTCTCCTAGGGCAGGGGTTCTCAAACTTGGGGGCGCGGGCTGTACCCTGGGGGTGCATTACAAGGTTCAGGGTTTACACACACACACACACACACACACACACACACACACACACACACACACACACACACAGAGGAGAGAGAGAGACAGAGACACACACACAGAGAGAGGAGGAGAGAGAGGGGGAGGACCGTGTAATGGCCGGAACTTCACTTTGGCTTTATTGGCTGTTTTGATTGGATCGCCAATAATACTTCCACCAATTAAAGGGTTGCATATATTACTCGTAACGATACCGACCTCTGGCAGACTGTTATGCAGAACAGGTTAAAGCAGTGGTGAGCAAACGTTTTAAAGCGCACTCATCGTTTTGAACAAGGTTAGTTGAATGATTCCACGAGCTAAACGCCAGGATCAGCTATTTTAAAACTGGAATTCACTTTTTTTTTCTTTCTAAGTAAACAAACCATCATCATCATCATCATCATCGTAATTGCATACATATTTTATCGGAAAATACCAATTTTTATCAGTATCTCACATTATACTATTAAACACACCTGAATTAACTCTTTTGGCTTCTAAGTTGTCATATAAATTGACAAACGTTGTCCCTCCTCCAGTCAAAGAAATGTTCTCCCAGCATATAGCCATTATTGTTGTATGCAAACTAGATCTTTAGTGTTCGCCTCAGTTAGCAAACGTTTGAGGCGAACAGACCAATACAAAAAACAGTCGCTAACGTTCTCCTAGTTGAACGCACTTCCGATGTCAGAGGATCCAATAACGTTGAAACGTGGTTCTCTGAAAATTCACAAACACGTTATCACCTGATTATGATGGCCAATCAAAGTAACTATTATTGTGGCAATTTCTGAACATAGTAACTACTAGTTTGATCAAAAACTAAATTGAAATACTTACACGAAAAAATAATATTTTTAGTGGATGAGGAATGGGGAGAATACGTAAATCAGTTTATGAATATTCAAAAGAAAACAGATATTTCGAAGAATACAAAAAGCAAAAATAGCAAAAGTAGGTCAGATGTTGATGGCAGAGGACGTATAGCGCTACAAATACTGCTGCATTCAGGTACATGTTCACGCTCACAGTAAAAGAACAACATAGTGAAAAATAAGTGACACATTAAACTAAAACAAGAAAGTGAACTGAGAGACAAGAAATCCATTTATGCTTGTGACAGGGTCTTCCTCGAGTCACGCGTGTGGGTCGCCGCTGTTCAAGCATACAGAGAGACAGACGTGGGTGTTGAAACGCCGGCACAGGGGCGCAGGATTTATTAACAAAAACATAAAACGAAAGTAAAATAAAGGCGGTCATGTGACGTTACCAGCGATGGTAACGCACAGAGGACAAATACAGCAAACTGTACAAAAAGTGCAAAATAAAACACAATACCCCAAACTATAACTCAAAAGGTGCCGTGAAAACGGCAGGCCTTGCAGCAGCCCCGAGCTATCTCCCGCGGATGTTTTTAAACTGACGGACACTCGGTCGCCCACGTGCTGATTGAGGACCAGCACAGCCAATCACTTGCTGCCCTTCCCTCAACCAAGCATAGTAGGCAGCAAGTCTCAATCGAGCGCCCGTCTGTAAACAATAACACAATCAAACTAATCAAGTCCCAAAACAACACAAAATAAACCCATTCCCACATATAAACTACACCAACACTAATTTACCACTGTGCAGGGCAATCGCACTGCCACAATGCTTTTTACACGTGCTTTAATAAAAGATAGCGTTGAATGACATAACAAGTTTGTCAGTGCTGTGCTTTGCAAAGAGATATGAATTGGTGACTTTGTGTGACAGTACTGTCCATCAGCTAAAACGCTGCCTAACGCCAGCAATCTTAATCATAAATATTTGACAGAAAATGGTGATGCTTTATGGAACGCATTGATGGAAATATCCAGTGTGATTTGTGACACTGCATCACCCAGTTCTGTCAATTTTCTTTTTGTTTTTTTATGGTTTCAAGGATAATAAACCTGGATTGTTTTGTGCTGATGCCATGTTCATACCTTCTGTAGATACTATTTCCAGCACAGCGATTGCCCAAACGTTCTCAAAGTACCAGCTACTTGGGAAAATGTGACTTTGATTTACACAACCTCTGCTTCATCGTACATGCCAGGGACACTAAACTTAGTCAGAAAACAGAACTGCTATGCATATTCCACGTGTGAAGTGTGTATACTGAGTCCCCCACCCACCTGATTTGTACCAATGTTTCAATTTAAAATCTTTTTTTTTTACAGATTTTATCCCTATTTTAATATATTGTAGCGTGCACAGGGGAAGGCAGCAGAAGGGCTAGTAGGTGACGCAGTCACATATAAAGACATAAGCCTGATATACGCTCCTTGCAAAGGAGCCGGCTCTTTGTACAACAGTATCGGCGCTATGCTTGAGTCCCGGGTTTCTGCGTTGGTGACAGCCAGGACTGTTACAACATTTAAATATGTCGGGAATGGTATCTACAAGGCAGGATAGGAAATGAAGCTCGTGCTCCAAACAGTGGTCAGATTGATTGTCTAGCAGTTGTCTTTATTAGTAGAACAGCTGCTTAGCGAGAACATAGAGAAGAACCCTTCATAATGGCTCATGTCACTCAAAACCAAATTCACCCCCAATACCATATAATCCTAGGTTAGGTGTCCTGCAATCCTGTTATCTAGTTATTATACACCCAGGCCCAAAAATTCACTTTTCACACTTTGATCTGCAGATTACCTAACACACTTTGTTACATCACTGTAATACATATCTACCTTATTTACATACATTAACTGGGATTTGCTATTCCACAACTGTACCACAGTATAATTGGAGTGCAAAGTGCTGAGCCCTTTTGGCAGACTCAGATCAGATGCAAATGTGAAATACTGTATTGTACAGCAGAATCATTTGAACTTGATAGCAATTTAAAAAAAAAATGCAGTTATAAACAAATTACCCTAGTGGCCTTTCTGGCCTACATACTGGCCTCCACTTCCAATCCAGACTCCTGACTGCAGGTGACTTGGCAAGTCCTTTTCAGCAAATTAATCAAGGGAAAGTGAACATAGACCTCTAGGGAAGATTGAAACCTGAACGGCAATGTAATTGACTCATCATACATTATACTAAATCTGATCCCAAATGAGAAAGTCCAATTTATTATTATTTTTAATTCTGAATTCTCGTTTGCACTATTAATATCCAAATGACCATGGAGATAAATACCATTTTAAAAAGTTAATACAAGTAATGGCACAGAGTTCAAGCAAGTAACATTGCCTGGTTCACATTCATCATAGGTGTTAGAGAGACAGAGAGATATCCATGAGTAAGATAAGCTGGTCAACGCAGGAAGGGCTGTTACAGTTCTGAATGTTCTGAGTAGGACAGGTCTTGTGTTGTGTGCAAAGCACAGCAACAGCTGCCCTGGATAACTCTGCAGTTAGTACATCAAGGGAGGTGACATATTTTTGCTGGAATAAAATTCTGATGATTCAGATAAAAAAAGCATGTGTGTAAAACTATGAGTGTAGTGTTTTACCTAAAACTGAAATTCAATGAGACCTGGGAGTCAAACTGGGTCATACATTACAGTTTTTTTTTTTTTTTTTTTTTTTTTTTTAATAAACATACTTTAACAGAGGGGTGCACAATTCCAGCAATAAGTACACCTTATAGGCTATTATGCCACCAGAAAAACAAGCTACCTCGGGAAAAGTTGATAACATTGGACAAAGTTGGACAAAGTCATCAAGCTGTCTCATGTGTCCACCTTGTGTACTCCATGCATGAAGAGCTGTGGACTCTGATAACCTACATCATGAAGGATTCACACTTAACATTCTCTCTTATTATAGGTCTGGATTTCCTGAAGAGAACTGGAATTTCAATTGATTTTATAAAAGGAATGTATGGCATGAAGCATGACCAGGAACTGCGATTTTATCCATTTTTTTTTACAAAGCTCTGTGGGATGAAACTTGAGAAATCATACACTTTCATTGGACTGTATTTGTTTATGCCTGAGTCAGCAGGTTCTCTGAGATCCTCCGTGGTCGAAGCCACAGTTCAAGCTGTGGTTGAGAAAGCTGAAACATCTGTGTCAGGAAAACAGCCACTTAGTACCCTGTTACATCACTGGCATAGGATATGTACTCTCGCTTTCAAAATGTCTTTTCATCGAGGGACACACTCTTGATATGCTGGACATCATCCAGCCTTCACAATCTTCCTGGGGTGCACCTGTGTTGCTTATGAAGAAAAGAGACGGTAACACTCGTTTTTGTGTTGACTACATGGACAAATGCAAAAACCAACCTGGATGTATATCCTATGCCAAACATTCAAGAGATTGCGTCTGAATGGAGCACAGGCATTCAGTTCTCTTGCTCTAAAGAGTGGATATTGACAAGTCAGCTTGGATCCTCCCACCATACAGAAAACTGCCTTTGTAACACCCTCCGTTTTGTATGAATTCAAAGTCATGCCCTTTGGTCTCAAAAACACAGCAGCAACCTTTCAGAGGCTTATGGAAGCTGTGCTGGCTGACTTGAAAGGAAAGATTTCTTTCTTATATATAGATGATATAATCTTCTATTCAAAGACTGAATCACAACATCTTCTGGACCTCACAGCTGTGTTTCAAAGACTGCAGAAAGCAAACTTAACCTTAAATCTGGGGAAGTACCATCTACTACAACATAAAATCCAATTCCTTGGGCCTGTAATTTCCAGTGAAGGCATTAAGACGGACCACCAGGTGATGGAAGCCATTGAATCCTTTCCTACTCCTCGCTCCTTAAAGGAGGTACAGAGGTTTCTGGGCATGGCAGGATGGCACCATCGATTTATTCCTGTGTTTGCGGAAAGATCTGCTCCCCTGAATGCTCTCAAGAAGAAAGGAGCTAAGTGGATTTGGTTTCCCAAGCTGTCTTTGAAGATGCCCTATCCTCTTCTCCAGTTCTATAGCATCCTAATGACAATCAACCCTTCCGTGTCCATACCGATGCCAGTCATATTGGCCTGGGAGCAGTTTTAACCCAACATGTGGGTGAAGAAGAATATGTTGTGGCATATGCTTCCAGACTGTTAAATCCTGCTGAGATTAACTATTCTGTTTCACAGAAGGAATATCTTTAGGTTGTTTGGGCTTTGGAGAAATGTTCTCTATTCAGGTCATTGAGCGAGCAAGGTGCTGTGTAGACGGGTCTAGTTATTACAAAGAATGAGAAACATATACTGGTTTTGACAAAGTGATTAGAGAACGATAGAAAGAGGAGCTACAAATAAAAAGGAAGTGTAAACCACACTCAGCAGGCTGCTGAATTAGTAGCCATAGCCTATACATGGGAGAACTATCACATAGAAAGATATGTTGCAATATATTTTGACTCAGCCTGGGTTTGTAATCCACTAACATCATTTTTAAAAGTGTGAGAAACACATGGGTAATTTGTGCACAAATTAATCCAGACCTGAACTGCAGAAAAGCCAGGTGAACGGGTCAGAGGAACTATCGGGGCCCATGGACATTCTTTTGTATTTACTTGACTAGGACTTAAATTCATGCAGTGTCACGTTGCCTAAGCAACTTGAAGCATTGCATGGGTTGACCAGCAAAACAAGAAGACAGCTGACATGAACAGATTGCTTAACATGCAGGCCTATTCTTATTTCATATTCTTAAAAATGTTGTAGAATAAAAAATAAAATTGTAAATTCCGAGGCATGCAATGAGAGAAGACACCACTGCAGGCAAATAAGATTATCTGAACATTTGTTGCATGACATGAGTGTTCCACAGACTGAGGGGATAAATCAGGAAAAGTCCAACAGTTGAGAGAAATGTATTTTTTAGTAGCTAATAACAGTGGAAGACTACAGCAATATATTTTGACAAAGGGGTAAAGGAAAAAGTGTTTAATGTTGGGGACCGTTATACATAGAATATATGGACTAGAGGGCCATCCCTTCCATTCTAGATGGGAAAGGTCATATTTTACAGTAGATAAGGCCAGCAGTGTTGATAAGCTGTGTACCTTTCCGTTTTTACACATTAAAAAATCAGAAATATGCACTAAATTTAAATTTAATGCGTAAAAATATGCATAGCAATTTTGCTGCATAGCTTGTTTGCCTTCCCTCTTGCCTCCCCTAAAACTTCCACTAACAACCACATCTCCGAGAATACAATGTCTTCAGTTACTAGGAAACTGTACACAATAAAAAAAAAAACAACCCAGCAAACATTATATAATCTCTGGGTACCCCTGTTGTCTTTGCAGCCAATCACAGTAAGAATAAGAAAAATTCGGAGCCAAACAGGTTGAAGCATAAACATCTGTCCAGCTACAAATCCAACTGGGACCCATCGTCAGAGGCAACCACTAAAAAAAAAAAAACGCGCTGAGCCGATATGAACCTTGTAGAGCACATATATTGTTGTACAGTGGTTCAAATTAACACTGCAGTTACAATTTTAATGCCTACCCCATTACCACTAAAGATTGTATGGTGTGTATTGGGATTACTCATGACTTCAAGGTAATGCATTTTACCCCGTGAAAATACACATTACTCTTTCAGGGTCCTATTTAGAAATGTTCGCAAACCCCTAAGGTAGTCGCAAAACACTTTTGAGGACAGTAAGCGTACCAAAATCAGGCGCATGTGTGGGTAAACAAATTTTGCCCACATATATGATTGAGAAACCGTGTTTTAGTGCCACCCAGCAAGTCAGCATTAGTGCTGGACAAGGGCTGAACTTTGGGGGGGTGTCCTCATTTACATACAAATGTAGCGATGTAGCAAACCATCAACAGTGTTAGCATTTGCATTTCAATTGACATTGAAAGTGAAAACCAGGTCTAAACTATATATATATATATATATATATATATATATATATATATATATATATATATATATATATATATATATATAATTCGCTTCTGGCAACTGCGTTTCAGCAGGATGATAGTCTGAGAGGCTGGTTGATAGGGGACAACGAGTATTCGCTGAAGCAGTGGTTACTGACTGCTGTTCAACCCTATGACCTCTGTCGAACAGAAGTATAACTACCTTTAAATGTGCTCATACTGTAATTGAGCGAACATCCTGGAATCCTGGTAGAGGTTGCAGGTGCTGCAAGTGACAGGCAGGTCTGACAAAGCCTAATGGTCTCTACACACCAG
This sequence comes from Polyodon spathula, assembly GCF_017654505.1. Taxonomy (NCBI): domain Eukaryota; kingdom Metazoa; phylum Chordata; class Actinopteri; order Acipenseriformes; family Polyodontidae; genus Polyodon; species Polyodon spathula. The sequence continues at coordinate 28,084,182 of NC_054536.1, forward strand.
ACGCGATGAGATTTTTTAAATTGGCGACAAGACAATTTCCTCCATCATTTTTCAACGACAAATATTATCATTCCCTCTGTCATTTTGGATACTGCTTCACCCTGCTATCAAAAGTATAGGTTCTATTCATTTTGATGCATCGCTGCACAGTTTCACTTGCCACATCGTGTCTCTTAGGTAGCAGCCTTTATAGATTACTTTTTTTATTTTGTAAGGATTCACTCTCCACCTCCAGGCTGCTAAAAAAAAAAAAATAATGTAGCCTTGCTTGAGGGGGTTGGTCATCCTCCTCACTGCTGGAGGCTTAATTTTTTTTTTTGCTTTTTTGTCTCTTTTTTTTTCAAAATGCCATGCCTTCGCTATCGTAGACACACAGGTCCTCTTAAAGGGAATGTTGAATCCTTATTGGTTGAAACCTTACTTCCCTCACTGTACTTTGATTGGCTGTGTGCATGATTCGCTATTTGATGTGCGTTAGCCAACGCATGAGACCCGACTTCTAAATCACGTTTTCGTGAGCTATCGTGGATGTTCGCTAATGCTGTAATAGCATTAGCAAAAGCGGTTACACATATATGTGCTAAATAGGGCCCTCAGTGTTCAAACTAGAAGGTAAATTACTCCCAGACCCAAAACCTTCTCTGGAGTGCTGGGTAAGGCCAACCCTTAAGTATATAAGATAAACGTCTGTAAATACAAGTGGTACCATATTAATCAACTGAAACTGTTTAAGAAAACAGAAACTGTATGCCTAGGTGCCGTGGATATTGTATCGTTACAGGTGAATCATGATGATCCTGCAGCTACTGATGATTCTCTTCCTGGTGACAACCACGTATCTACCCAGCAATGGGACTATGGGAGTCAATGACCAAAAGCTGAACCCCCACCAAAGAGTGGATTTGTCACCTCTCCTGTCCCTGGATGGATAGCCAACAGTTTTCAATATATGCATATTCATGTTGTGGTAAATTGATCAAATTGGCATTCTTTAAGGTTTGATCAGTGTAAACTGAAGAATATCAGCCGACTGTATTATGATTTAACTGTAACTGAACTGAAGTGTGATGTTGAAAATAAGGAATGTGGTAGCCTGTTTAATACTACATTTAAGCTGTAGGAGCAGCAGTAGGAGATCTGCTCCAGTGTTACCTGTGTTTCTCCGCCCTCCCAGAGAAAGGTAACTATTCATTCTCTGTACTAGATTGCTGATGCATTTATAGTCTATGTAACTGCATAAAATAAACTGCTTGTATTTTCTATCTGTATACTGGAGTCCTGTAATCCACTGTGTTGGGATTAAATAAAAGTGTTTACATTTTACTAATTGGTTGTAATATTTTATTCCCAGAAATTACAAGAATTCTAAATTAAAGTAATTAAACTAACAAAACACAAAACCCAACACACTCTTGGTCAACCAATCCTAAATCTGTCAATCAATTACCAAACCAATCAATTAAATCCTCTTTATTATTTTTTCTATTCCAGTTTCAGTCTAATTTCATTTTTAGGTTTTTGTTATCTCTGACATTTGAATCAGTTAAAAATACAGTTAATTACAGTACATCTAGAAGCACTGACTAAGATCACATCAATTAGGCTAATTAACATCACAAATGTTGCAACACAGCAAGAAATGAAAATTTAATTTATGTAAATGTAAATATGTATGTATCTTTCTGGCAACTTGTTATAAAAAATAATGCATAGAAAGTAAATACTGTAGTATCAGTGTTATAGTATGTATTAGTATTATGGGCATTATAAAATAACTACTATTGGTTTGCGCCTCAAATATACCTTTCCAATCAATTACCCCTGGGTAAAGCAAATGTCCAATTACACTTTACACTTCAAACCTACTTCATAACACTATTGCACACATTTCAGTACAGCAAGTCTAACCAATTATATTATCAGTGATAGCCTAATGAAAGTGATAGATATGTCAGAGACATCTAAGAGTAAACTATTGTTAATCTACAGGACTGATGCAATAATATTCTAGCACATTTGTATCTATTATTTTAGTTTAGTATTATAGTATTGTATTATGTGCTTATTCACCCATTGTATTAGTCTAGAATATGTTTTTCTTTTCATTTGTGTACCACAACAGTATACTAAATTGTAAAACCACATAGGTGTTGTACTAATTAGGTTGTTGTGCTTGCAGTAGGTTCTTTTGCCAGCCTCCAAAGCTCCTCCCTCCTGAGCCATATGTTTGACAGACACACATGAACAAAGTCGCAGCCTTACTGAACTGCTCAGTTTATCAGAATCCAATCTCAGTGAAGTGGGGTGGGTAGTCGCTGGAGTTGTGCTGCTAACCTTGGTTGTACCAGGCAAAAAAGAAGCGCTGGCAGGATTTCTTAAGACAAGCGTTAACAAAGCCAAATCACATCATTTTTTTCAAAAAGAAGAGAACTAAACAAAATAACATAAAATACTTAGAAGGCAATAAATAAAAATCGACCAATCACCGAAGTAAAAGTGTGCCCAGTGCGTGTGTGTGATGTTTTGGAAGCTCAAAAACAGTAATCAAACAAGGAAGAGAGAGATATGAAAACGCGAACTTTTTCTTTTTTTTTTACTGTATAGAAGACAAGTTTAATGAAGTAAAAAAGATAAACATAAAACGCAAGACATTCCAGTGGCTGTGGGAGCATATCTCCGAGACTGCAGACTTCTCCAGAAGTGGGTAACGGAATTTCGTCTTGAATGAGCTTTCGGGTTTGACAGCATTGGGACTCGATCAAACCTACTACTAAACTGTTGGAACAACTACAATGTAATATAAAAAGGGCAGAATCCCGTAGACGTCTAAGAAGGTGAGGCATCAAAGAACACTCTGTGTGGGGGATTGGATTTTGTCTTTTAAGAATCCAAAAATGATTCCAACAAGCAACACGTTAGAGGATGCAGACACCATAGAAAAAAAACAACATGAGCAGCTGGAGCAACCACAGTCACCGGCATCAACAGTAAGTCAGCAGGAATCGAAGGTAACGTGTGTTTTCCCTCAGACAAGCACCCCCTTTTTAGTTCAACAGTAAGTCAGCAGGAATCGAAGGTAACGTGTGTTTTCCCTCAGACAAGCACTCCCTTTTTAGTTGAACAGTAAGTCAGCAGGAATCGAAGGTAACGTGTGTTTTCCCTCAGACAAGCGCCCCCTTTTTAGGACACAATGATTCCCTTTTGCAGCAAAACATATTGTTAATACTAATTATGTATGTCATGTACAGGCAAACAAACTGTTTAATTACAAATATAGGCACAAAAGTATATTAGGATTTGTGTTTGCCAGCAAAGCACTACGTTGTATTTTTGTGTCACATACACAAATACGATGTTTATGAAGGGTTACGCATCAAGGAGACCATTAGTAGTCTTTATTATACATGATACACGCTTCTATGTAAACATGCTTAAACTGGTGTAGTCTAAATTCTGTTGTTGTTAAGTCTAAAAAATGTTTAATGGTAATTCAGATATACTTCATGTATAAGTTACATGCAATAATACAATCTAAACCGGTATACAAAAATAATCGTATTACCCTAGCAGGCAAATGTTTTGACAACGATTCAATGGCCGCATGGCAATCTGCTCCTCAGAGTGGTGATTATAGGTTTTAAGTTGGGAGGAAGCTGTTGCACCTACTGCCAGTAATGACTTGAAATATTTAAACAAACTGGACTGCTGCTGCTTCATTATACCATTGAGCAGGGCTGTCCAAAGAATAGCGCTTGAGTCATATATGGTTGATTGAGCTCCAAAATATAGCTCTTTTGAAGTATCCCACATAAGATTGAATGGGTTTGAACTGCAAGGATAATTTGTAGCCTTGGGTAATGCAGCAAACCGATGTTTAAGCATGCAGTGTTTAGTGAGAGGAAATCTACTGAAGGTCTGTATTTTTGTTTGTCATTCAGACAGATTTTTAAAAATTTTACTGAGCAACAACCTGTTCCTAAACCAATAATTTTTGGCATGTCTACTATTTTTATTGTTCAATCAATAATCATTATTTCCATATTACTATTTAACAACTTATTTTTTCATGAATGTACCCTATTTCACTGATGATATGCTGTCATGAGTTTATAGGCTGCTGAACATTTGCTATAATCCACATGACAAACACAGGTCTTAAATCTTTTAATGGATAAATATTGCACCAAAATATGTAGCTTTATTTTAAATGGTACTGTGGTAATATTGGATTAAATTTACTTTAGTGTGTAAATTAACTCCTCTATTGTTTTTGAAAATTCAGTGGGTTTATAGCAGGGTAGAAGAGAGCCCTGCACATTGCTGGTGGGGCAGGCCAAAGCCCTGCGTGTGAAATACATGTATTGTGGGGTTGAAAACATGGGTGATTGTATGTAAAATACATGTATCGTGGGGTTGAAAACACGGGTGATTGCACTCGTGCTGGGAAGACAAGCATAGTATTTGTTTGCTGTCAGGAGACTTTGTGTGCGTGACCTGTTTTTGTTTAAACCTTTTATTTTGGCTCTGTCAGTGTTTTTGTGAATCCTGTTGATTTATTTTTATTTCATTAAAAACGGCGCACCAGCGTTTTTTTACTCGCTTTTGTCTGCCTCTCTCAGCTTTCTGGTCTGGGGACATCTCCACTCAGCCATCCTGTCACATGTGATGTCAGAATTCTAGTGCGTCCACGGACCCAGGCCAGAGCAGGTACTGCGGGTACACTTTTTATTTTTTTGAAGGAAAGGTTTATTTTTTGGGGGGTTTTCTGTGAGCAAAGAGAGACGTGGAGGTAGCCGGGAGATCGCATTTGGACCCCAGCACCTTCCAGTGGCTGAAAATGGAGGGGAGAAAACACCTAGGGACCCAGCATCATGGAATGCTGCAGGACTTCGTCCAGTTACCACAGAGGTCCAGCTGAAGGTGATCAGAGGGAAGTACCCCGCACTAGAGGGGGCCTTAAACGCAATGGACAAGGTGGTCGGCCAGATTCACCAAGAGCGTTGGGAGGTGGAGCAGTCACAGTTGGCTCGGGCCAGTGCACCAGTGTGCTCCATATGGGCATGTGGAGGCCAATTGTCCAGCGTGGAAAGAGGACTTAGACACAGACCTGGAATGGTGCACAAACTGCTTGTGCTATGTCCATGAGGAGGACAGCTGCCTGGAGGCTGACTGGGACACAGACGCAGACCTGGAGTGGGAGGAGCCCGAGCATCCAACGCCCAAATGGGAGGAGCACGAGCGTCCAACACCCAATTGGGAGGAGCCCGAGTTTCCAGCCGGAGCATCTACAGCCCAAGAAAGGCATTCCCAACTCAGTGCCGAAGGGAGAGCCACACCAGTCTCCAGTGACCGAAGGAGAGCTGCACCAGTCTCCAGAGACAGAGGCAGACTACCTGCTGCTCCAACCTCCACCACAAGTGCTAGACTACCTGCTGCTCCCGCCTCGGCCAGAGGGAGACTACTTGCTGCTTCCGCCTCCACCGCCAGAGGAAGATTACCCACTGCTTCTGCCTCCATCACCAGAGGAGCTGGAACTACCTCTTGAGGGCCCGCTGATGCCATCGCCTCTTGAGGGCCTGCTGCTGCCGTCGCCTCCTGAGGGTATGTGGCAGGCTAGAAGAGAGCCCTGCACATTTTTACTGCAACAGGGCAAATCATTGCGTGTAAAATAAATGTACTGTGGGGTTGAAAACACAAGTGATTGTTATGATTTAAATGTATTGTGTTTAAATGTATGGTGTGGGATTATTAGCAGGGGGAAATGCTGTGTAGTTTAAATGTGGTCTGGCAGAAGCAGTGTTGGCAGCTTGTCTCTGCCAGACAGCTCGTGTGAATGAGTGGTCAGCAGTCGGTGATTATTGACGAGTGGCTCATCTGGTAGAAGCGCAGCCACATTGGGCGCAGGGTGAGTCACACAGCGCAGGTTCGCATCCTGGCTGTGCAAAGTAGGCCTGTCTTCGCTTTGGACTCCAAAGGGAGCATCGCATTGCCTCTGGCACTCCTGTGGGTTAGGAAGGTAAAACCTTCAGGGACTGTTTCTCCTCATCGTCAGGGACCCAGTGAGCTCAGAGCGACACCTGCAGGGCTGGCCTTTGTCCGCCATTGGTCGGTAGCTCGCTGACATCCGCTGTCGAGTTCCTGGGTGAAAGGGAAGCTGGCTTGGTTGTGGGATTGGAGGACGCCCACTGAATCTTCGGGTCTCCTGAGTCATGTGGGGAATGGCTGCGGTGTGGAGATAAGCAATTGGGCATTCCAAATTGGGAGAATATCAGGGAGTAAATTATAATTGGACACGCTAAATAAATTAAAAAATAGGAGTTAATTAAAGGTTAGAGTAAATGCTTAGAAAATATGGCCCATTGTTTACTGATGCCACAAAAACTGTGGTAATTGCCTTTTTACACATAAATCACACATTTTAATAAAAGATTCACTTCAGTTTTGAAGAGTCTCAGAAAACATTAACAGAAATTTGAAGTTATCTCAAAATGACTGAATCATTTAATTTTTTTAAAAGAAAAGTACAAGGCCATAGTCTATCAATTTATCTCTGTTAAGAAAGGGTTTTAAGGCTTCCAAAGCAGTGAAAGACACCTACACAACATAAACGTACACATTTTACATAAAGACTGACCTTCGTTTTCAAACTGCAATAGTCTGCTTTAAAGCCAAGGCCAAAAACAAGAAAGGCACAAGTTCCAATGTTTCAGCAGACATTTCTTTAGTTTTATAGTTCAGAATACTAGGTCAATAAACATTATGTCAGACTCCTCACCTCAATTAACAGACTAGAAATGCAAAACATATCTATTATGAGAGGTAAACAGTGAAATAGAAGGCAGGGAAGGCTAGAAGGCAGGGAATTTACTGTGTTAGTTTAACACTTTGTTTTTCTAAAAAAGAAAAGAAAATGCTGCTGTTACAAAGATTAAAATAAATAACATTTGAGGTCAGTTTAAAATCTTCATGATCCTTCATTGTTTCTTGCTAGTTCTGTAATGTAAGGACTTTTATAAAAAGGAAAAAAAAAGAGTATGGTGGTAAATTTTTAAAATATAAATATTTTTAAATATAAGAACCTCGGATCTGACAGACTGCTAGAGGGCTGATGGTAGGATCTCAATTCTCAGGGTCTTCAGAATCAAAGCATTCCTTTACTTAACCGTTACTTAATACTTAGCTACTAATCAAAATTCCAGAGAAAAAAATCTATACAGTTGAGTAAAAAATGAACTTGCCGCTTCCTCTGCTGAGGATCCAAGCAGTTATTAAAAACATGCACCACCTGATGCTGAAAATGTGCAACTAATGAATTACTATCTGGAGTACCTACTCTGCTATGACCTTGACTGAACCATTTCTATAGATTTTTAAGGTTTAATTACCTACAAATTGTTCATGTCTTTTTGTAGCTTAGTCTTTTTTTATAGTACAGACCCTGATATAACAATACAACCTGCAGCAAAACTCTTATAAATATATAACCGCAGATACACTCCATATTTTTCTAATACCCTGTCCTGTGTTAGGTGGCTTTAACCACTTCAGCTCCAAGACGTAAAAAGCACTAGCAACATAATGCCATGCCTATGTACGTCAAGGTTTGCCATCTATTAAGGTTTCTTTCAGCCTGGTCTGTGGGTGTGTGTGTGTGTGTGCTGTATAGGCTGTGTTGGTACTGTGGAATGTTTGTTTTGCATTCAGGGGGTTTGATGGTTTGTCTGGTGACGTCTTTATCCAATCACATTTCAAGCAAAATCCCATTAATCTGTGAGTGCATTGATTTTGAAAACAGTAACTTTGCAGCAAATGTGATTTTTGAAAACAGTAACTTTGAAAGAAGGTTTCATTTTGGGAAAAAGATGATGATGATGATGATGATGATGATGATGATGATGATGATGATGATGATGATGATGATGATGATGATGATGATGAAGACCTGGAGCTGAAACGATCCTTTGATTTTGCACTGGAGTATACAGCAACAGAGCAATACACCCCTCTGTTCATCTCGGGATGCTTTCAATAGAGCAATACACCCATCGTTCAACTCTGCATGCTTTCAATAGAGCAGTACACCCCTCTGTTCATCTCTGCATGCTTTCAATAGAGCAATACACCCCTCTGTTCATCTATGCATGCTTTCAATAGAGCAATACACCCCTCTGTTCATCTCGGGATGGTTTCAATAGAGGAATATACCCCTCTGTTCATCTCTGCATGCTTTCAGTAGAGCAATACACCCCTCCGTTCATCTCTGCAAGCTTTCAATAGAGCAATACACCCCTCGTTCATCTCTGCATGCTTTCAATAGAGCAATACACCCATCGTTCATCTCTGCATGCTTTCAATAGAGCAATACACCCCTCCGTTCATCTCTGCATGCTTTCAATAGAGCAATACACCCCTCTATTTATCTATGCATGCTTTCAATAGAGCAATACACCCCTCTGTTCATCTCTGCATGCTTTCAATAGAGCAATACACCCCTCTGTTCATCTCTGCATGCTTTCAATAGAGCAATACACCCCTCTGTTCATCTCTGCATGCTTTCAATAGAGGATTATACCCCTCTGTTCATCTCTGCATGCTTTCAATAGAGCAATACACTCTGCCATTCATCTCTGCATGCTTTCAATAGAGCAATACACCCTGCCGTTCATCTCTGCATGCTTTCAGTAGAGCAATACACCCTGCCATCCATCTCTGCATGCTTTCAATAGAGCAATACACCCGCCGTTCATCGCTGTATGCTTTCAATAGAGGATTATACCCCTCTGTTCATCTCTGCATGCTTTCAATAGAGCAATACACCCTGCCGTTCATCTCTGCATGCTTTCAATAGAGCAATACACCCTGCCGTTCATCTCTGCATGCTTTCAATAGAGCAATACACCCCTCTGTTCATCTCTGCATGCTTTCAATAGAGCAATACACCCCTCCGTTCATCTCTGCATGCTTTCAATAGAGCAATACACCCCTCTGTTCATCTCTGCATGCTTTCAATAGAGCAATACACCCCTCTGTTCATCTCTGCATGCTTTCAATAGAGCAATACACCCCTCTGTTCATCTCTGCATGCTTTCAATAGAGCAATACACCCCTCTGTTCATCTCTGCATGCTTTCAATAGAGCAATACACCCTGCCATTCATCTCTGCATGCTTTCAATAGAGCAATACACCCCTCTGTTCATCTCTGCATGCTTTCAATAGAGCAATACACCCTGCCGTTCATCTCTGCATGCTTTCAATAGAGCAATACACCCCTCCGTTCATCTCTGCATGCTTTCAATAGAGCAATACACCCTTCCATTCATCTCTGCATGCTTTCAATAGAGCAATACACCCTGCCATTCATCTCTGCATGCTTTCAATAGAGCAATACACCCTGCCGTTCATCTCTGCATGCTTTCAATAGAGCAATACACCCGCCATTCATCTCTGCATGCTTTCAATAGAGCAATACACCCCTCTGTTCACCTCTGCATGCTTTCAATAGAGCAATACACCCCTCTGTTCATTTCTGCATGCTTTCAATAGAGCAATACACCCCTCTGTTCATCTCTGTATGCTTTCAATAGAGCAATACACCCCTCTGTTCATCTCTGCATGCTTTCAATAGAGCAATACACCCCTCAGTTCATCTCTGCATGCTTTGTAGTAATAATGTGCAAGTTATTGTTTTCAGAAAGTTTTTTTTATTTATCACAATTCTTGCATATCTGTGTTTTCCTGTTTATAAAAACGTTATTTTTATTCTTCAGAAGTCTTGTGTATTGTTCATAAAAAATAAAACATACATATCAAATGCCTGTCTTATTTTTTATCATGTTTTACTGGCACACAGGGGCTTAAATGGTTAATAGAAATGTCATATATATATCATTGATTTATGTTTTGTTTTCTTTCTAATAGTATTTTATAGCAATTTCAGGTGTAAAAGTAGCTATTCAAATTATTTCAAATATGGTATATGGCGTGCACATTAATTCTTTCATCTGGAGTTGATGGGTTAATAGTGGGTAAGGCTACATAGTTGTCTCCATTGGCACAGGCTGAGATAACCAACATTATTAGACTTTATGCCATACTCTGAATTTAATACCAGACAGCTGCTTCTTTCAGGGATGATAACACCCCTGTCAAGAATCAGGATATTTACACAGCCTAAAAACATGCTCTAATGTGGAGTAAGTTGAACAGCCACTGGAACGTGTTGTCAAGCATTTCTGGGCATGGGTGCTGTACAGCAGGGTAAGCAAGCAGTCAGCACCCTCAGCCAGTGACAGGAAGGTCGTAAACTACCACAGAGGCTTGGTGCTGCAGTGTTTAAAGAAAAGGACTTCTTACCAGGAGGTTCCTGGTTCAATCCCAGCTCAGCCACTGACTTGCTAAGGCTGATTTTTGAAAGCTTTTTACTCCAAAGTGTAAATTACTCAATTTTTTATAAAATGAAAATAGGGATGTGCAGCTATTTGAGTTTTCCAAGTAATTCCCTTTAAGATGTTTTATGTTGTTAGGTTACCAAGCTAGCTGTTTAATTCTTAATATTAAACCTGCTGCTTAATTCATAATCTTAACCTCTAGAAGCACATTTACAAAATTTGACATAAAAAATAGGGTCAAGTGAATCCAGGTCTGGTCTATGTTTTATAGTCACCTGGAACAAGAACCGAGAAGGCTATTTAAAAGACCAAAATGTGTGTTTTTTTTTTTTTTTTTTTTTTTTTTTACTAGTTTTAGCTGAACTTTGATAAACCCAGTCGAATTTGTTTTAACAATGGCCACTGCTTGTGCTAACCCTGCTCTTTGGATAAGTATAGCGGGCCTTATTCTCCAAGGCTGCCACTTTAGCATTACTGACAAACTCACTGAGTCAAGTTATTTACAATGAGGTGGGTGGGCGACAGCTTGCCCTGTGACTGATCATGGATTAAGTGAGAACATCTTACACTTTCTTCAATTGCCAAATTTCTATATTTTGGGAATAATAGCAAGTCAAAGAGATATTTTTGTTTAAATAATTCCTAAATAAGAGCTATTTCGCGTGCACTAGCATTCATTAAGTATTTCCTAATTATGTGACTTGTCGGGGGAAACAAGCAGGAAATAATAAAGTTGTCATGAATAAACAAGTTAATAATTAATTGAGAGACGAGTAAAATATTCTTTCTTTCATTTCAAAATGTTAGTTAACAAAAATGAACAACCAAAAGTACGAATAAAATTATATATAGTTATTTTTATATATTATCATAATGTGAAATTGAAATCTGATGCGCATGTTAAAAGTTCAAGTCCTTTGCTTTGTATTTCCTTTTTTGTTTTTTAATCTGAAGTTTTCTAAACTGTATCTTTTTTAACTGTTTTGCACAACATTGTATTTGGTTATTGGATCTTCTCTTAAAGAAAAAGATTGTTCTTTATTTTTCGCAAATAAAACGTCAATGAACGAATAAGAAATCAGGTTGCCAATTGCACCATTTCCATCCACTCCCCAAAAAAATCCTGGCTACGCCACTGCTGCCAGGGTTTATTATTTAAAAATAAAAAATGTTTTTTGTAAGTGGGTAGAGAATATGTAAGTGCACCATTTATTTCAAGCTTTCAAACCTTAATAACATAACTAAAGAGTGTCTAAGACCCTTATATTTGTTCTCGTGTGAGACTTTCACTTTTTCAGTCAGCGAAAATATGTGCTAAAACAGAGTGAATTTAATGTAGCCCTGTTAAAATGGCAAAAAGCTACATTTGGAGTTTTTCTACAACAAAAAAAGCTAAAACACCAACACCAGAAATATCAACAGAAACCAAACCTGACTCTTGTGTAGTTCAGAATGTTATTAACAGCACAAGAGTGTGATGATACTTCCATTTCAACTGCTCAGGTTAGTGCAGGTGCAGATGTCGATAAAAGAGGCCCTTGCCTGTAAAGTGGTGTTTGCAGCTCTGTTGATTGTGACAATCTGGCGTAGAACTGTTTGTTTTTCAAGCCACGAGTTGCCACTGGATGAGCTGTATATTGTACTTCAGTCTTGAGCTTAAATTATAATGAAGAAAGCTGAATATCTACTGCAGGTGTTCTGAGCTATCAAGGCCAGCATGTACTTATTTTTTAAAATATGTTGAAAGACAGTTTCATCTTTAGAGGTGATGCTCTGCACATATCCTCACAACAGGCAACATGCTTACCAGGCAATGTAAGTAATTTAAGTAATATGAAGGTCATTTTTGTCTTGTTATAATCTACAATACATATATAGTATACGTTCATACATACATACATACATACAGTACTTGTGTAACAGGCTGGGTGTGAATGAGCAAATGCACACACCACAAGCAAGCCTCTTAACCACTACACAGAAGAGTGAGCTGATCTGCAATCGTGATTATAGAGCTTTTAAACTCATCTCACCAACAGGGGACAAAATCCTTAAAGACAGTACATCACACAACACTGCCTGTTACACTCTTCCCTCTGTAACCTTGGCGATCAATGAGATTCAATTCACGGTACCAATGTAACAGGACGGAGGCTTAGCGCGAACCAGTAACCATGCAAAACACAAGCGAGCATCTTAACCACTATCCAAAAGATCCAGGCTCATCTGCATTCAATATTTTAGAGCTTCTAATCTCATCTCATCTCACAGACAGATGACCAAATATCTGTGCATCTGTGAACAGGATGTGAGTGGTGCGGTAATAAATCTAATGCCAGACAGGATTCTCCCAAGAATATCTAAGTTTATTTACAAAAGAAACCCAAAAAATAATAAACAGTCCACCCCTCTATCAACTATGGTATCGGGGAGAAACACGGCAGGTTTCAGTCCTGATAAAATAATAAAGCACTCCTTAACCACAATCCTCCGTGCACGAAACTGTGCTCCTTTCGTTCAGCGATCATGGTGCGTGTTCGGTGCTGTACTGTGCTGTGTTGTGCTGTGATGGACATGCTCCGGGGTTTGTGCTGGCTCTGTGGCTGCAGCTCTCGACTCTCACTCCTCCTCTAGAAAACACAAAAACACAAGACAGACAATAACACACGCTCATTCACTCCGGCTCTCAATTCCTCGCAAGGGGCAGTACTGATGTAGCTGCTTTCCCTTTGTACCCAGAAACTCCTCCTTGCAAGCATCCCGTTGCCATGGTTTCTCCACTGTAGGGCCAGCCCGCGACTGCTTGCAATAGAGTCCTTTCAGGTACGTGCAACTACACACTCCCCCTAATATGGTCACCTTCCGGTTTCCGCTTTCCGTCAAAGCATTCCATCTAGGAGGAGGCATACCACCAGCCTTACAGACTGCCCTTTCTGATTGGGAGGGAGATTTAAATTTCGGATCCTTTCTTTCTCTGTCACAGCATCACATAACAATGATCATTACACATGCATACATGCCTATTGCCTTATTATGGAAAAGCTGAGAGATGGTATTGGTGATTTGAATAATCTAGTGCTGCACAATTATGTTTTTTCATTAGCATTGATGTTTTCATTAAAGTTGCCTCTTTTGTCTTGATTGACTGTTTAGCAGATCCAATGAATTTCATCCATCACTTTTGTCAGAAAGTCCTTTTGATATTTCTAATTCCACTTTTCCATCAAGTGCTTTACCAGGTGTTCCCTAGCTTCTGAGTCATCTGGCCAGTTGAGTGTATCTGTTCTTCTGTAAATAGAGTAAAAACACACCATCCACAGGTGTGACTTAGTTTAGGGTTTGGGGGTATAAAGACCAACCAGATAAAATGTTTATTGGTATCTGGCCACAGGGAGTGCACAAAGTAGTTCACATACAGACTGTGCCAAGATTCACTTAAATGATTGGCAAACAAGTCTTGTTACAGCTGCGTAACGGGGTTGGTGTGTTCAGAGAGAAAGAACAGGAGAAGAGAAAAGGAGAATTAAAAACTAAAACAAATGCTCCTCGTGTTGGATTTCAGACAGCGCGGTACTTGTTTGTTTCTTCACAGTTCTGAGTTTAGTGTTTGTCTGTTTTGACCGACATGCCGGTTTCTTTGTTCAGTGTTTTATTTTGTTCAAATTGTTTGTTTATTTAATAAATCCATGCATCAGCGCTTCACTCATCATTCTATGTCTATCTGCTTCATGGCCTGACGCCACCCACCAAAGCCTAGTCACAACCTGCAATGCAGTATATTAGGTACTTCATAAATGTTACTGTTTTTTTTTTCATTGTTGTTGTACTGGAATGGTAAAGCAGGTTCAAACACCCAAAATTATGCATACTGTAGTGGGTAAATAAATATCCTTAGATATTTAAATTAAATGGATAGCTATGCCATTAATTACCAATGGTTCCTGCTCTTACACAGTAATTTTTTTACCTGATGTAATTACAGGCCTTTAAATGGTGTTAGTCATTGTTAATCTGGTGACATGCCAGACTGATTTGTGATTCCTCAACAGCTCCAGAAGCTGAAGCGATCCCTCTCCTTCAAAACCAAGAGCCTGAGGAGTAAGAGTGCAGAAAACTTTTTCCAAAGAACTAACAGTGACATGAAGCTGCAGATGGACTTGTTATCCAAAGTGAGCATCAGCACTGGGCAGCTGTCCACCTTGAGCAGCTTGACCTCTTTACCCAGCCAGAGCCAGAAGCAGGTGGAAATCAGGGCACACTGCTTCATAGAGTACATATTCAAGAAGCCCATCTTCTGTGACGTATGCAACCACATGATTGTCGGTAAGATAGTAACCTCCTGAACTAATGGTTTATAGAAACCGTAGTATATATAAATACAGTGTTCCCCCTATATAAGGCGGCCCTTTATACTGTGGAACAGAATATAAGTCGATACCGTCATGGCTCCCATTTGCCCCATAATGCCATTACACTAACACAGTCTCTTAACTATGACTCCTGACTACAGCGTTATAAAGAGGGAGCACTGTAGATATGCGTGTGTGTGTGTGTGTTTATGTGTGTTTGTAACTAGTGTATTTAGGGTATGTAGCTTATTTAGATATTGTTCAGCCACAAAAACTTAAATAATGTGCCATGTTACCTTTCTAATGATATCTGACCTAAAAACATGTTTGATATTTGATTGCTGAAATTTAGGCAGAGTTTCGACATTTTATTGGAAAAAACTCAGTACATCAGGGACAATGCCCTTGGTCTTCATCAACATGTTATGTGGGCTATTTGCAGTTATTTTCAATTGCTAAAACACACTTTTGGATACTCCTTAAACAATTATCAAAACATTGAACTCAAATAGAAGAACACTGCGCATTTGCAAAACATATCACACATTTGCTTAATTAAGTATATATGACAAATAATTTCACACACCTTGCAAAACATAATATTCACATTAATACATCAGACACAAATGTATATTGCATTTAAACCCCACTTCATGCTACACCTTTGTTTTCCTTGGAAGACACTCATTAGACGAGATGTTTGTCTGCTTGGCTAAGGGGTTGATATCCAGCAGGTATAAGCCACAGCTGGATTATTTTCCAGAATTCTGTAGCCCTTGGGAATCATCTTGGATTGTATCAACAATCTGTTACCCTTAAAAATCCATCTGTGTTCAGAACCACTTCTTAGTTTTGTCTAAATCGATTTTCCTAAAAAGAAAAATCTGTTTGACAACTGTAGATTTACATTCACAATGACAAATTACAGTAATGTTGAATTTGTTTCCAGAGCTATGAATATTCCACTGCTCCTGTGATGTTTGAAGATTCAGGGAGTCTCTTTTTTTATTCTGAGCACACGTATTATTCATTTTGCAGAGCGTCAGTGGTTGTGAACATAACAACAAACAATTTTATTTTTGAACTGGGTCATTTTGAATAGAGTGGGAGTATTATAACACACATCGATAGAGAGAGCTATCATATTTGGCAATACTGATAGAAAAACATCAGTAACATTTAAACACTGCATCACTCATATGTAATGAACTGAACTCCTCCAGTCATAATCCAAGCTTCGGATTTGATGTGCTTGTGTGTTTTTCTTAAAGTCTGAAGTGCCTCTTTACCATTAGAATAGTTGCTTTAAATCACAGTGTTTGATTTTTAAATAACACAAAATTACTTCCACATTTATAATGCAAAGAAAATATACTGGATCATTACTATTATGAAAGTTTCCCATAGTTAACACAGCAGCCAACCTCAAAAACAGACATAATGAATGAGAAGGTGTGTGTCGCTGAAGCTGATCATTCAAAGTAGAACCCATTTTTACTTTTGCATGCAGTCTCAGACAAGCGTATTGGCACGCTACACTTAATATAAAATCATTCATGAAAACGTGTTACATACAAGCATTTAGTGAACATTAACATAATTAATATGACAAGGACCAAAATATACATTTTCTGGTAGTTGAACAAACAATCTACATTAAAAAAAAAAAAAAAAAAAAAAAGCACTTAAGCAATTTCAAATATTTGTTCATGACAAAAGTATTGGCACCTTTATATTAAAAGTCTGTAAACATTTCAAAATACCGTATTCCTTTGTATTTAAGACGCCCTCGAATTTAAGACCACATCAAATTTCCCACCCTGAATTTTAAGAAATATAAGGATGCTTTCCAGTATCTGCAAGGCCTAAATCATAACATGTGTTAAAACACCTGAATCACTGAGCACTTGAGTTCACACTGGAACGCCCACATGGTCTGATTTCAGCAAAGTAGTATACATATAAGGGTGAACGATAGGAGAATATTATAATCAATCCAATGAGATTGTACTACAGTCTGCACTCGGATATACGACACTCAGATAAACGTCAGTCACGTTTTACCGCCCTTGTATTAAGAATAAAATCAATCCCCATTATATTATATATATATATATATATATATATATATATATATATATATATATATATATATCACAGAGTCACATCAAATTCTCACAGAGTCACACGCGATTTCCGACTCCGTCACCAGTTTTCTGATACAAAGCCCATCACTTCAGTGTTACAGTTGACTTGTTTAACCATCACAGCCTGCAGTTTTTTTCTTCTTTCTGGGATGGCAAATCAGTCTGTCTTTATTGTGCATTGCAGTCACACAGTGCTTCCTCCAAAAACAAAGCGAACGAGACAAGGCACGGTAAGGTAAAAGTTAATCATTAAACAATTTTAGATACTATGATGCATTTAAAAATAAAATCTGTGATCTTTAGTTGTTTTTGTGCATTTTCATTTGCATGTGAACTGTGATGTTAGGGCCTTACCAAGTACTGTATTCTGTAATTTTGAACGGTGACTTTGGATACGGTTTTAATTCTGAAGACTGTTGTCATTTTTTAAGCTTTTGCTAAATTGCATTGCGTTTATGTTTTTAAGCAATTCTGTGCATGGGTAACATTATGATTTCATTTTGCTGTTGGGTCGTTAATGGAGAATTTTACATACTGGTACAGTACATACCGGATTTAAAAGTGTGTATTGTATTACAGTCCATATGTCCAATCGTCTCTTTTGGCAAGTGACATTTTCAGAATCATATTGTTCTGAATTAAAATACTGTTGAAAATATAGTACTATACCAACAAAACCAACTACAGTACATCTAAATGGAAGCCTACTTATTTTAAAACAGTCCTTTCAGCTATGTATTTTTGACATTGTATCTTTTTTGTGTTCCCTGAAAAAACAGACAAGTTTTTGTTTTTTACTGCTGTTATTCCCCCAACTCTTGCGTTAACAAATTTCAATGAAAGAATCAATGTCTCCTTGTACAGTTCCTCAAACGCAAGTCATATTTTTTCTTTTTATGAAATGTGTGAGTGTGGGTATGGGTGTGTGCATGTGTGTGTGCGTGCATGTGTGCGTGCGTGCGTGTGTGTGTGTGTGTGTGGGTGCAAGGCAGGGGGTTGTTTGTGTGGTAAGAGGCAGGTTACAATGTGCTAACCTACATACATGTCAAATCAGATGAAATAATCAGATATGGATCACACTTGTTTAACAGTCACTGAAGTGAAATTTCATAGGGTCAGATAGTTGAGTACTGACTGTATACAGTTACAATTGATTGAGTTCCTCTCAACTTTAAAATGCCGCACTCTCTAAGCTGAAAAGGTTATGTAAGCTTATGTTGTTTACCAGACACTGCCCTGTTTCGTGTTCAGACCTTAGGCTGGTAATTTTGCCTGACAGCAGTGGGCCAGGCACATACTTTCTAAATTAACCCTTGTATAACATTGACTAAAAGAGAAAACTGCCCAACAGGATTAACTGCCAAAACTGCCAAGGAAATCCAAATCTAAGGCCAGTTTTGTTATGTTTTTTAGTGGATAACTAATAATTATTTTCTGAGGAAAGACATACAGTAACCAACCCAATGTCCCTTGTTGGTTATGTCTTCTGGTGGTTAGCTCTTTGTTTATTAATATCCTTTTTCACTGTTAACATATATATTTTTAGTTATTATTATTTTTAAGTTACTGTGACAGGGTAGCATCACTGGCGAATTGTTTTGACCAAGAAGGAGACTCAGAGACAAGAAAGCTGCAGGTATAAATGCACTTTTGTACACTTTAATTAGAAATAATAAAATAAACAAACAAAACACAGGAACAAACAAACAGTGGCACGGTGGCCAAAACAAACATTTAAACAAAACAATACATATACTTCAAACACAGTAGTTTCAGGCTGAGCTGCTGCTTACTCTGACACACGGCTTCATAAACTCCCCTGAACACCAACAATACTTCTCTCTTTTTAATTCCACACACAGCAAACAAAACACGAACCTCCACTTCTATCACCAACATTAATTCTCAACTGTAATTTCTGTCTAACACCCGTGAACACCTATTTTATATACCTGTGTTTACAAGGAGAAATGTATCCCCCACCCTGTATCCCCCTCACACCAACATACACACATTCACAGGCAGGACTTTCACCCTGTCGTACTGCCACAGTTACCCACACCATCACTTTTCTATATGTCAAAAGGGACAGTCTTAATATGCGTCACTCAAGTTTGAATGGACAGTGGAAAACCAAAGTATGTCACATCTGTGAAATAGCTACTGAACTGTGGAAATGTGAGCAAGCTAAAAAAAAAAAACAAAAACAGTCAAATCTAAAAGAAATTGATCCTGATATTGACAAAGCATGCAAATGTGTGGTGTGTAGATCTCCTGCCCACATCACCTCTAGATGAAGAGTTGATGATGGCTACTTTCTCCCAAAAAGGCTACTCTTTCTTTAATCTGTAAAAATAATGAGATCTGATGTACGTTAATGCCTTCTTACATTGGAAACATTCTCCATAATCTTGGAACTGTCTTTTCTATAGAACCCTTGAGGGGCTAGGTTTGGTGGAAAGGATAACTCACTTTTTCAGTTCCAAAAAAAACAGCAGTATGAACATTGCTAGACCTTGCAACAATACATCATCATCAGCGAAAAAAAAAAAACCCCAAAAAAACAAACAATGAAGTTAAAAGTCCAAACTTTGGCAGTACCAGTACACCATTACAATCTGAACATTTTCTTTTCAAAAGTTTTTGCCTTTTCTACAATCATGACTGTTTTCACTGTGATCTCCTAGTTTTTCCTTCTGGGCACACATTTTTAACAACATTTACATATATGTGTTGAGAGCATGTGAAAAGTGGTTTTAATTGCATCAGTGCTGTAAGTAAAGGCATTGATTATATAATTGAATTGTGTTTTCCATAAGAGCCATAACGTAAGTGTGCTGGAAACAGTGTGTCTGAACAAAAGGCAAATTAAACCAATAACTGAATTTGAAGCTACTGTACAATATATCAGCATATTACCAGCAGCAATTAAAGTGCAGATAGAGCCATTTAGGTTAGTAAATGGAAAATTCAAAACTTGAATCTTTAC
Organism: Polyodon spathula; assembly: GCF_017654505.1. Classification (NCBI taxonomy): domain Eukaryota; kingdom Metazoa; phylum Chordata; class Actinopteri; order Acipenseriformes; family Polyodontidae; genus Polyodon; species Polyodon spathula. The sequence continues at coordinate 28,104,056 of NC_054536.1, forward strand.
TCTCAACCACTATGCCACAAAATTGAAGCCTGTGAGCACGTATTTTGTGAAAGCAGTACTTACTGTTCATGTTTTTTTTTTGTTTGTCAACTAAAGAAAAAAAAAATTTAACTGGGTTGAGACGAAACTGTTTGGAAGATGTTTTATAAACTGGTATTAGATTGTGCACTATTATTGAGCAGTACACTTACAAAACGTACGTCTTGTGGGAAATTATACATCAATAAAATAGAGAAACTTTTTTAGAGAATGTTACAAACTGGCGCTGGAAAAATAAGTCACAAGATGAAGGCCCAATTGTTGGAAAAACAATTGGCTTTGTCTGTTTGGCCTAAACAAAAACATTTTGGAAAAACTATTGGGATGCCATTATAAGAACTATATTTTACCATGAAGAAATGCTAGCAGACCATTTGCGGACCACTGTGTTACCAGCAACGACAGCAAAAGGAATTTGGAACAAATATTGTACAATGGTCTCAGTAAAGTACTTAGCTACATAGCTGTCCAATACTGATACCATTGGTAATAATATGAAAATGTTATCACTTTGGTACTGTAATGGATGCCCCCTTGCAGCTGATAATAGTGTTGACATAAGGACCACATACTGTACCACATGCTGTTTTACCTGATTTTATATAACAGTGAAACTTCTTAACCACTGAAGTGCCAATGAAGACCATTTCACTGGCTGAGAGCAAGAACTTTGGGCCCTATAATACACTGGTGTAACAATAAGACATGGCTTATTAACTTGAAAATTAATCTATAATCACACTTTCTGTTATTACACCTGTTTCATATTTTCCTTTGTTTTAAAATACAGCTTATGTTCAACATAGTTTAATAAGGAGAAGTGGAAAATCCAGGACATTTTAACCACATAATTCCAAAAGATGAAGAAATATGTTAAGGCTGGTCCATATATCAACACTTTGAATTGTGTAAGTTAAGAAATGTGTGCTCTTAGCCAGTGATTTGGTGTGAATAGTTGAAGATGTAAAACATTATTTTGTCTTTGATCTCAGAGGATATCACTGGCACACTGTAATGACTGGCAGTGGTCAAAATGATATGTGTCCCTTTCTTTATGAGAGTGCTTGAGAAAAAGGGTACTTGCCTTTTAACTGACATATACTGTATTTCAATATCACATTGAAAATATATCAGAGGGGTACATTTCCAACAATGTTAGTGCACCAGACACACAAAGCTTTTTTTACACTGCAAAGTATTCAGTATATATGTTCCAAACATATATATATATATATATATATATATATATATATATATATATATATATATATATATATATATATATGATAATATATATATGATAAGTATTGTGCATATCACCTCTATGGGAGAATTACTTTAAATAAAACATAATACAAATATAAAACAAATAAATTGAATTCAAATTTTCAAATTTGACATTTTTCAAAATCTAATATGAAATACTATTATTGTGGCTTCTGGTAGACTTATTTGATTACATTATGTTCAGTAAAATATCTAATTTATGTCTCAATCTTAAAATTCTGGCCATAGCTGTACATATGAAATGCATTAGGAGTGGTAGCCAATTTATAGTTGATGTGAGTTAAGTGAACTTCTTTGATATTTTAGAGTAAGTACAGCCCAGTGAACGTGGAAAATATAGATCGCTTGCATTTCAGTGTGTGTATTTTTGGCAGGCACCAACACCAAACATGGACTGCGCTGCAAGGCATGCAAAATGACCATCCATCACAAATGTGCAAACAGTGTTGGGCAACAGCACTGCGTGGGCAAACTGGTAAGCGATTGACTGATTATTTTCTCGAGCTGTACGCTATCTGAAAATATTCACTGTGGAAAATGCATAATGACTGAAAAGATACATTTTTCTATGGAATTGCAGTATGCAAGTCAGATAGAACAGTGGCAATATTATTCCAAACTTATGTGTAAAGCCATGACATGACATTGTCAGTACCATTAGGGCTCTTGCATTGTTAAATCGCTGGCTTGCACCCATCCCTCTGCGTTTTGATCTATATCTGTCCCTATTCATCTTTCTCAGTCTTTCTTCATGCATCCCCATGCATTTTGATCAATAGTCTGTGAGGAAATTAGTCGCAAACATGACAGACCTTGTACATCATTATCAGCCTACAACACCTCTCTGGGGAGGTTGTCAGTCACGACTCTGCCACCTTAATAACTTCAAAAATGTCATGAAAAAAAAAAAACCTTAAGATATCACTTGGTGTTTTAGGCAGCTGTTTTGTCTGCTTGTCATCTAAGAGGTTATAAACCTCCGGGTATTATTGTGATTTTCATATCTGAGTATACCTACCACCAGTCAACATACATCACTGCTGAAATCCATCAGTCTATAAATAGTAAAACGCAAGCTGTGTTGTTGTCCTGCTGAAGCTCTTCGAAGGATGAACTGACCTATAATAAGCTGCATATTATTGGTTTCCTTCATGAAATTATATGAATGAAATGCAATTCCCAAAGCTGGGGTCCATGTGTACACATGCATAGTGACATAGTCACAATTCACCTTTCTTGATATTCATTAAAAGAGATGTGGAGTGAATGCAATTGTAAAACAAACAAACAAAAAAAACATTTAAAAGAAAATGACTGCAGCTAACACTAGGATTACATTTTAACAGGAGGCCTGGTACTAAATGTGTGACGTGAGTTTGAGGGTGTCTCAACATAGCCTTCTGTTTACACACCACAGATGCACTACGCAGGTCAGCACAACCCCCGTGAATACTGGCAGCTACAGCAAATATACACATATGTACTGTATACTCAGACAGGCACACATAGCGTGTCAACAAGCTACTATTTCTAATGTACCAAAACATTGTTGTTGTCAAAATCCTATTCTAAATTTGAAAAATGCCACATTGTTGTGTAAAGCGGGTAGTGTGAGACTCCTTGGCTTCAAAAAACAAACAACTACATATATACATACATACATACATAGAAGCAAACAACTAAATAGACCTCCTTGCCTGTTTAAGTGTTGTTTTTATTATTATTTATTTCTTAGCAGACGCCCTTATCCAGGACGACTTACAGTTGAATAACAAAAATACATATCAAGAATTACAGTACAATTAAGAGCAAGATACAAGTGCAGGGTTAAATACAGTAAAATAGGGAGCAGATAAGTGCAAGTTAAAGTGCATTAAAAGCAGCGTGCTGTATTGTCAGGAAGGGGAGAGTTGAGTTTTACAGGTGTTGTCTGAAGAGGTGTGTCTTGAGGAGACACCGGAAGGTGGTCAGGGACTGGGCAGTCCTGACATCTATGTTGAGGGTATAGAGGTAGCTGGGTGCAGTCTGGTCAAGGAATCGGTAGGCGAGTACAAGAGTCTTGAACTGGATGCGAGTGGTGATCGGGAGCCAGTGGAGTGAGCAAAGCAGTGAAGTAGCGTGGGAGAAGCGAGACAGAGAGAATACCAGGCGAGCAGCAGAGTTCTGGATGAGCTGGAGCAGATGGGTGGCGGACACAGGAAGGGCAGCCAGGAGGGAGTTGCAGTAGTCTAGGTGGGAGAGTACCAGGGCCTGGACGAGGAGTTGCGTGGAGTAGTTGGTGAGGAAAGGTTGGATTCTTCATATGTTGCCCAGGAAGAATCGGCAGGTGCCTGCTGGCAGGTGCAACTACAGGACTGTAGTTACGGAGGGAGGTGAGGTTGAGGGTAAGTTTTTTGAAACAGAGGGTATTGGGGTTGAAGCGTAAAGGAAGTAGAGGAGTTATAGAGTATGCGAATATCAGATTTTAGAGGAGAAAAAAGGCAAAGTCATCAGAGGAGATAGATGAGGAGGGAGGGTTGAGGAGAAAGGAGAAGGTAGAGAATAGTTTCTAGAGGTTGTTAGTGGAGGATTGGATAGTAGATTGGAAATTGGAGTGTTTAGCAGAGGAGACAGTAGAGGAGAAGGAGGAGAGGGGGGAGTGGTAGAGGTCTAGGGCAGCAGGGAGTTTGGTTTTCTTGCATTTCTTTTCTTGTTCTTGCTGAGCGGAGCACAGAGGAGATCCAGGGTTGGGGAGGGGAGGGGCGGGCTGGTCGGAAGGTGAGGGGACAGAGGGAGTCGAGGGAAGAGATGAGGGATGAGAATAGGGTGGAGGTAGCAGAATCTACAGAGTTGGGAGAAGGAGTCGATAGGAGGGAGGTGAAAGAGCGGTCGAGGCAAGGACAGAGGGGGAGAGAGAGCGGGGGTTACAGCTGGAGGTGACAGTGGGTGTAGGTGGAGTGGGGAGAGATGGGAGAGACAGAGAAAAAGAGATAATGATCAAAAAGGTCCAGAGGGGTGACAGAGAGGGTGGAGGGGCAGCAGACCTTGGAGAAGGTGAGGTCCAGTTGATGGCCAGCTTTGTGGGTAGGAGGGGATGGAGAGAGAGTGAGAGATAAGTTGAAGGAGAGAAAGAGAGGAAGGAATCTGGCAGAATGGGTGGGTTTGGAGAGATGGATATTGAAATCACCTAACAGGGCTAGATAGAGAGGGGAGGGAGGAGAGGAGATAGTTGAGTACATCGAGAAAGTGAGTGAGAGGTCCAGGGGGACGGTACAGTACAATTAGCAGAAGTCGACAGGGAGAAGTTAGTTGGGCAGCATGAAATTCAAAGGTATTAACAGAGTGAGGAGAGGTCAGAGGGGACAGAAAAGAGTAAGGAGAGAGGAGAAGACCAGTCCCACCTCCCCGTCCAGTGAGAACCTGGTTTCAGTGAGAGCAAGGAAATCGAGAGAGAGGTGGGAGGCAAAGGCAGAGATGAAATCAGCTTTGTCAGCAGAGGATTAACAGTTCCAGAGGGCACCAGAGAGAGTGGGAGGGGGGGAGAGGCAGAGGGATGAGGTTAGAGAGGTTAGGGGAGCAGTGGCGAAGAGAGGACAGAGGACAGGAGTGAGAGGACAGAATAACAGGGATGTGAGAGACAAAGCAGGACAGGTGAGACAGATAGGTACAGTAGTAGTGGGGGGGCAGGAGTGGCGGGAGGTGGGTACAGACCTGTCTAGTAATTGCCATCTTCCAGAGCACTGCTAGGTTCGGAATTTCTCCAACAGCCTCTCCTCGTAGGTCTCTCCTCGCTGGACTCCCACAGCTAAACTCCCGGCTCTTTGGTAGAAAGGCTCTTCAGTTGGCTGGTGCTTCGTGCTGGCGCACAAATAGGCTTGCTGTCTATTATACTAACTAGATGGATAGAAGCTGTGTGTAAACCAATCAAATTGCAAATCAACCTCTATTTGATTTAACTGCACTCACCTGGTACTAATCACAAACAGTAAATCACCTAATTAAAAAAACAACACTTTTATAATGTTACTTAAATACAGCTAATGTTAACTACTTGAAGCAGGATCACTTACCTATCTGCCTGTGGTTACCTGGTTGACTTCCCTTCAGCTGTTGCTTTTTAGGTGAACCCTACAATGTTTCTATATGAGTGACAAGTCCTGTTTACTGTAAAAACTATACTATATTACCTGAAAGATTGATTTAGAGGGGTTCTAACTTTGTCTACAAATGAAAGCCGAACAGTTATATTTACTATGTAAAGTTGTTTTTACCTTTAATGGAACTGCCATAGCATATATTTGCAGAAATGTACTTTTCTACTGCCACATTCTTATTTTTCCCAAGTATATCTTTTCCTATGTAGGCCCACATGTGCAGTTTTCTGTAAATGTAACCTATTGTATGTCCATTCTAACCTAGCACCATTATCAACGCTTCCCTTTCAAATGTTGAATATCTTTTGTTTTTTTTCTTGTTTTTTATTCTTTGATTCAGGCTATACTGACTTGTCGAGTACTATAAAACTTCCTGTCCAGTACGGCATGTGGCGTTAGTCTCATCTACATGTACCATAACGCAGCAGCAAATTACATTTCTATACCGTTGTCTTTTAAATATTTTCACAATCCAAATTTAAGTAGAAAAATCAGCCCAAAAAAAGGGGGAAGCCATGATAATGTTTTTAGTGTTCTACTGGTATGTAGTAACATTGATGTTCAAACTTTGGTCCCTTAAAAAATATTTTTTTAAGAGAATAAAGAAAGCATGTGTAATGTTTAAAAATGACAGAGAAGGAAGACATAAGCAGTGTGTTTTGTTGAGCCTAGTTAGTTGTATGCTGTATGTGCCGCTGTTGTATTGATCTTGCCATTGATGTGTCGTCCCCCCCCACCCCCCCACAAGCCGAAGGGATTTCAGCGTTACTACAGCTCCCCACTGCTCATCCAAGAACAGTTTGGCTGTATCAAAGAGGTGATGCCTATCGGTGAGTATCAGTTTTGATCTGCGCTCCCTTCCAAATGCACATTCCCAGTGCGACATGTGCACGTCTCATTGCTCCTAGCAATTCTCTGCTCACTTGTCTGTTCTGATTTGTCTCTCCCCTTGCCCACCCCCTCACTCTCCTACTGCTAGCCTGCGGCAGTAGGGTTGACCCAGTGTATGAGACTCTGCGGTTTGGGACCACACTGGCACAGAAAACAAGGAGGACTGGGAGCACTGGGAGCGGGTCTGAATCCCCCCAGCGCAACTCTGTAAGGGAATCTGAGTTCTACATTTATTTATACATTTTTGTGATATCCTTGTTATTGTAGTTTGAACTGCTTCAGGTAAGACAAAGTGCCATTGTAGTATATTACTTTGACCGTATAATCCTGTTAAACTATGTGAAACTACAGTTTGGTAAATGCAAAGCATATTGCTTCCTAGTTATTTCGCAATTTGACTTACATATTTAAAAAGCAAGAAATGTTGAAATCAACGAACAGATGAATGGCAAAGAAATATACTGTAATAGTATTAAATATATCTACTTTAAAAAAAAGACTGCGGCGTAGCTCTGTAGTCTACATATGGTAGTTCGGCTTGTGATACAGTCATTTCAACGCCCCCTCCCCTCCCATCCCCGGGGTCCCAGCCCCCTAATTTCATAACCACCAGCTTACAGTACCTGTGACTTGTTCCACTTCCAGAAAATATCAGCCTGACAATTCTGGAAGCCAGAAAAGACTGTTATTTATCACTCACCAGGGTTGTGTTGTTTACTGCACAGGTTATCACCATTTGCCAGAATGCCAGCAAGATAGGGCCAGACAGACAGAAATTATCATCTCTCAGACTGAGACTGAATAAAAAGTATAAAAAAAAAAAATAATAAAAGTGTGTTGGGCTTAATCTTAGTTTAATAACTCACTTTGATAGCACAAGCAGTGGTTATTTATGATACAAGCTCATAATTCTGTGATGGAAGAGAGCAGTAGCAATCATAGCAGCCCTGATTGCTGCTATTAATACAGGAAACATGGAAACTGTTTTGTGTGTGTGTGTGTGTGTTTTCTTTTAGTTCTCATCTGAAATGTAGAAACTGATTAGCTAATATAAGAGTCAAACCGACTTGAATCCTTTCAGGAAAATTGTCTCTAGTATGGTCTGGGTGTAACTGCCCAATAATAATGATAGATCATTGTTATACAGTACAATAGGCAAGTATAATGCATTCCTGTATATGCAGCCATTACCTGTACTACATGGTATCCAAATGGAACCATCGGTTCTACTCTTCTCAAGGAGCCCAAACAGAAGTAGCAAAGAATTACAATGTTATACAGCCCTTTTTGTGTTCCCATAAACCATTAATGTCTGAAGCAGTGGTCATTATCGGCTAGATAATTGACCATGGTGATAGTTAGGCTCCCCTGAGCCGCCCATTGGCGAACAAATGTTTTTTGGGAGGTTTTTTTATGTTTGAAGAGTTAAAAGTGAGTGAGGTAATGATTGCTCTAGAACCTTATTGGCTGAGATGATCCGTGAGGTTTATTATGCTGATTATTCTAAAGTCTCAGCACCACAGATTGGTTAATTGTATAATGAACAAACCTGTTGTCTTTCTGATTGGCTCCTCTGTGACCCTACAGAGCTCTGACCTGGCTGGAGTACCTGAGGAAACAGATGCTCATGGCAGCCTTGCAGGCCCCAACAGGAAACGCTGTGACAGTGACAGTGGTGAGTTGGTGTGTCATTGAAGCATTAAGACACGACAGGGGATGGGTTGACATGACATGACCACACGCGTAAGGCATTATAAGGCACAATGTGATGCCTTAAGTGTGCGGTTATATCATGTCAGCCTATCCCCTGGAGTTTCTTAATGCTATTATAAAATTGTTATACAATTAGTAGATTTATTTACTTTTTAAATGAACACAGCAAATTTAAAACAGTCTTTCAAATAACAGTAAATATCACTATGCACAAGAAAATAGGCAGTTCCAGTGAAAAGTAAATTTGTTTAAGGGTTTTATTTTAATAAATGGACATTGTTTATTGATAAATGTAATAAATATTGATTATAATGTGTATTAAGTAAATAATATAAATTATATTAAAATATTAGTATTATTATAATTACCTACTAATTTTATAATGGACATGCATATTTAAACTTTAGTAAAATGCACAAAATAAATCTGGTAAAACTTTTAATCATAGATCAGTAACTTTTGGAATAAATGATCACTTGAAAATTCCCAGATTATTATTATTATATATTATTATTATTATTATATTATTAATTATTATTATCAGACGCGACTACATGTTACGCGACTTATTGTTACAAAATATCACAGTACAAAGTATCACATTACACAATACCACATTACAGATAAGAGCAGTTATAAAGTACAGTAAAATCAATAGAAAAAAGATACATTTCAAATAAGAGCAAAATTAGGAATACAGTAAATAATTACATTTAAGAGCAAGTTCGACTAAGAGCAGTTAAGAGCACATAGTAAATATGATAGATGGATAAGAACAATTTCAAATAAGAATACGCATATTGTGCAGTTTGAAAACCTGCCAGAAGGGGAGCTGTGGGTGAAAGCTGTGGCTTCTGTGAGAATGCTTGCTTCTCCACCTCTGCTGGTGTTACTGGAGGATAGGGTGTTGTTTTGTCTTTTCCACTTGATGTTGTTAGCATTATTAAAATTTTGCGTCTTCCACTAAATTCATTGTTCTGCAGTATGGTGGGTCATTCAAAAAGCGATTGATACTAGTTTGCAGACTTATAAAGCTTCAGATGCTGTATTGTGCTCCACCTTTATTCCTAATGGAACCAAAGTAAAATTCCCTGAGGAAATTGTTCAATGTAAGTACCTTTTTCTCGGAGACAGTTTTGTAAGATATTCACAGCCCATTTAGAAGCCTTGTTTGTGGGGTTTTTTGGTTGGTTTTTTTTTTTTCGTTTCAGTCAAGTTTGAGTTGATGTAGTTCTGGTTCGATTATTTCACTCTGCCATTTTTCTTTTAAAATGTTTTGAATTACTGGTACTTTGTCCGGTTCAGAAAATTAATCTTCATACCATTCTTCAACAGTTTTTCCATTAAAAAGGTTAAAATGTGATTCTGGGTCAAACTTTTTTAAAGTTAGTGGTTGCTTATATAGGTAAACAATTAGAGATCAGGATTTTTCCAAACAGGTTTATAATGATATTTAAGATATTTTAACAAAAATAGAGAAATTGAGAATCAGACAGTATGATGAATTCATCAAAGATAAAATTTGTGTGACAAAATGCTGTATTTAAATGAACAATTAAACATAAAGGGTTTATTTTTTTAACTTACCACATATAAAGCACCACTTCAGAAAAATGAAAAATTATAATAAAATAAACATTTCAAAAGAAACTAGTGTGTAAACAGGTATATAGATGCAAAACTGTAAAAAAAAAAAAAAAAAAAGTTCTGCCAAAGCGCTGTGGCTAGCTTCAAGATGAAATCTCTCCTACTGATATTTTCCCCGGTGCATTCCTTGTACAAAACAAAGGAATTGATGGCTGCCAGGTCCAGTAGAGATAACAGGCTTGTGTTAAATATAACAAATAGAATATTATAGGTTGTATTCAAAATAAAAGCATGTATTATAAAAGGCAGTCAAAATTACAGCTTTGGCGGTTCTAGGTGAACGGACTAATAACTTCCATATTTTCTTGATCCTATCTTTCAAACGCTGTCAGGGTATTTAATACATGTATTTAGGAAAAGTCATAAACGGACAATCACATAATTTTCAGACACAGAGTAATTTAAATTAGTATTTAAATTACTCTGTCTGCATGTAGTAAACTGTGGCAAAATATCCCCCTGAAAGAGGGTAAATAAGGTTTCATTTTTATTTTATTTTTAATCCGTTCCATCCTATTTTTAGTCACACGCCAGATAATCGTAAATCAGCATATGTGAAGTGTTCTAAATAAATGTACATTTTGCATGACAAAATGCACAATTTTGAAGTTTACAAACTATACACAACATAGATATCCCCATTATTTTTTATTTCTATTTGGCTACTACTCATTGGTGGGCGAGCCGCCTCCCTGTACTCTACTAGTTTCTATTACAGTGAATTATACTTCCATTAATTTTTCTTGATCTCGTTAACATGCATTTTGATGAACAAGTTACCCTTATCTAGTCAATGAGACAGTAATTGATGTACGTGACTGTGACAGAGAAAGAATGATTCTTGGTGTTAGATCTCCCTCCCGACCCGCGATGGGGCTGTGTAATGGGAACAGAGTACCCTGGACTGGATGGCCCGACAATTCATTCTCAGGGTTCAGCGGAAGTCAGCCATCTAGAAAGGGGGCAGAGGTACAGTACACTAAATCATTGACCCGGAAGGTTAAAGGCATTAACACTGCAGATTGAAGGAGTGGGTGCACTCGTTAACCAAGGGGTCTTGCTTGACGGTATATAAAGGGGACATAGTGATGAGATCTGTTCCTTATTATGGTTAAGCTGAAACCGGAAGGCCCTATGTCCTTTAGTGTGTATGTACTGGATTATTGTTATTATTTACGGGACTGCGACCCATGATTATCCACTACACAATACGCATCCCTGTGTATTGCCAGCCCTCCTTTTATTTATTATTTGGTCATCAGACCATTTGGATTTACAAAATAAGACAGCAACCATTTCACCCGTACTCTCTTATCTAATTACCACTTTGCAAAGTGACCTGCGACAATTAAGCTTTTTAACAAGAAATATGTTCATTAATAACCTCATTGGCTGAATTTCAAAGCATTAATAGATTCATTTTATTAACAAATTTAGTTTGAAAATCACTTGCTACTAAAGCTGTTGTTACTATACCGTGAGTCCCAGTTGAGAAATAATTAGCATAGGAGTCAGCAGTGTTCAAGTGTAGTCTCTTCAGACAAGCACACAGAAGACCAATGAAAAGGCCTAACGCTATTTCAGTATACTAGCTACACCATTACATTCCTTGTCTCACTCGGAATAGGTTAATCTGAATAAGAAGAAAAAACAATACCACTAAAGCCTGCTAACACTGGTCATCCCATTCTGTCAATATGCTCCTGCCATACAGAAATAATTTCCAAGTTTCTTGATGATGCTTTCAGACCCATTCTAAAATCGCTACCTACATCTCTTTTGTCCTTCTTCATCTGGATGGAAAAAGCAATGTTGTAAACAAGATGTTGTTAAACAAGTTGTCTTTCAAAAGACAAGTTCTGGCGGATGATAACAAGATGACTTTAAAATAGAAAGTTAATTCCAAGAGGTACCAAAGTGCCTAATTAGAAAATTAATTTGTGTTCTTGCAGTGATTTATCCCACAAGTTAAGAACATAAGAAGAACATAAGAAAGTTTACAAACGAGAGGAGGCCATTCGGCCCATCTTGCTCGTTTGGTTGTTAGTAGCTTATTGATCCCAAAATCTCATCAAGCAGCTTCTTGAAGGATCCCAGGGTGTCAGCTTCAACAACATTACTGGGGAGTTGATTCCAGACCCTCACAATTCTCTGTGTAAAAAAGTGTCTCCTATTTTCTGTTCTGAATGCCCCTTTTTCTAAACTCCATTTGTGACCCCTGGTCCTTGTTTCTTTTTTCAGGCTGAAAAAGTCCCTTGGGTCGACACTGTCAATACCTTTTAGAATTTTGAATGCTTGAATTAGGTCGCCACGTAGTCTTCTTTGTTCAAGACTGAACAGATTCAATTCTTTTAGCCTGTCTGCATATGACATGCCTTTTAAGCCCGGAATAATTCTGGTCGCTCTTCTTTGCACTCTTTCTAGAGCAGCAATATCTTTTTTATAGCGAGGTGACCAGAACTGCACACAATATTCAAGATGAGGTCTTACTAGTGCATTGTACAGTTTTAACATTACTTCCCTTGATTTAAATTCAACACTTTTAACAATGTATGCGAGCATCTTGTTAGCCTTTTTTATAGCTTCCCCACATTGTCTAGATGAAGACATTTCTGAGTCAACAAAAACTCCTAGGTCTTTTTCATAGATTCCTTCTCCAATTTCAATATCTCCCATATGATATTTATAATGTACATTTTTATTTCCTGCGTGCAGTACCTTACAGTTTTCTCTATTAAATGTCATTTGCCATGTGTCTGCCCAGTTCTGAATCTTGTCTAGATCATTTTGAATGACCTTTGCTGCTGCAACAGTGTTTGCCACTCCTCCTACTTTTGTGTCGTCTGCAAATTTAACAAGTTTGCTTACTATACCAAAATCTAAATCATTAGTGTAGATTAGGAATAGCAGAGGACCTAATACTGATCCCTGTGGTACACCGCTGGTTACCACACTCCATTCTGAGGTTTTTCCTCTAATCAGTACTTTCTGTTTTCTACATGTTAACCACTCCCTAATCCATGTACATGTGTTTCCTTGAATCCCAACTGCGTTGCTTGAATCCCAGTTGTGATGTATCTTCAGTGTGGTCATTTGTTTTGAAAATTCTGGCAACAAGTGTTAATTCTCATACTTCGTAGATGTTCTACGAAGCATTTTGCTAAGTACTGGTTTAAACTTTCTATATTATATATATATATTAATATATATATATATATATATATATATATATATATATATATATATACACATTACTGTGCAAAAGTTTTAGGCAGGTGTGAAAAAATGCTGTAAAGAAGAATGCTTTCAAAAATAGACATGTTAATAGATTATATTTATCAATTAACTAAATGCAAAGTGAGTGAACAGAATTCAAACTCGTCTTTGGTTGGCCACCACACTGGTGGGAAACGGAAATGAGAAACGCCGGTTTCGGCCACCGTAATATAATATATAATATATATATATATATATATATATATATATATATATATATATATATATATATATATCTATTAACATTTTACCCCAATTTGGCTGTTAAATGCATTTTCTACTAGCCATCAGAAAAAAAGAAAACCGTAACCTATCATAGTTTATTCTAATAAATGTAACTGACTGTTACACACTGCCAGCGTATGTTTGCAAATGCATTGTATACAACATAATATAGCATTTAGATTTCAAGACCACATCACTAACATACATTTTTTACATTGACTGAGTTATAAAATGTTATAGCTACCGGTAACTTGAAATCTGCAATTGTTTAAGAGTTGAAAACAATTAAAAAGGTCTAATTGAGCAAATTATCAGTTCAGTTAAGGGTCTTGTTAAGTAATTGAGAGCTCAGTGAGAATGAAAACCAGCAGACACAGGGGGTCCCCAGAACCTGGGTTGAAAAACATTGATTTAGAGGAGAGATCTCAAACTCCAGTGCACTAGAGCAGACATTCTGAAAAAACTTGAAACAGACTTTAAAGTTATAAGTGTAAAAAATTGTCAGGATGTTAACAATGAAAAGAAAAAATAGAGGTACACTATATAAACAGATGTAGCAACACGTGGGGACATGTAACGCTATATTTTTCGGAACCCCACAACTTGTTCTTTACGACAATTAAAATGTCACATGCTGATCGCACAATCGAAGACTATAAGTATACACTCACTCTAGGGGTCGCACCAAATCCATAGCTATATGTTCAAAAAGTGTATTAATTTTGGGTAGGGGCACTAAAGATGCTTTTTCATGTGAGTGGGGGGGGCAGTTAATCACATTTACTAACATGACAGCACGACTATGCCATGTGCTTCACATCATTACAGTGATTTGTATATTCCATCCGCCGTTTGTCCCATGATTGCTTTAGAACAGCATAAAAACTGCAGAAACACATTCTGTGAAATAGCACAACAGCAAGTAAATATAACATTATTGTTGATTGTGGTCTGTAAACTCTCTGTCAACAGATTTTCTTGAAGTAAAGTTTACCATAGTAAAATCACAGTGGAAACTGTGTTATGTGCATATTATAACCATGGGAAAACTGAAAAATGACCATGCATATATTTACCTTTGTAGACTTTTATTCTGGTTCTCTTTTGCTTTTTTAAAGAAAGGGTGTAAACTGTAGTAGGGACAAGCATACGACCCCCTGACTCTGAGTCCTATCTCTTATACACTGTGCTGCGCTACCACCACTGCGTAACTATTTACATGTTTAGAATAACAAGAGGCTTCCTGTGGCAGGCCCGGTAAGTTGTGGATATTTGCAAGGGTACAGAATGACTTTTATTGGGATAAGGCTACGGGTTGTGCACAGAGATGGCGGCTGAAAATTTTAGCTTACTATTTTATTTAAAGAATATCATTAAGTAACAACATGTGATTTAGAGATTATCATATTCTGAAGACCCCAAATTTTATTAATTAATGCACCACTCAAACCCTAAAACGTGTGGTGTTAGGATGTACATGGCATTTGGTATATGTATTTTTAGGACCAAAACCAAATTGATTCATGTTTTATTTGTGGCTGGCTAAATTACTTTTGAACTCATTTTACGTAAGCACCTTATCAAAAGAAGAAGCTTTAATGTTGAATGAGACTATAAATCTCACCAATTTACAATGTAAAAAAGATTTCTTACCATCACATAGTGCATTTGCCTAAGGACCTCTAGAATCAAAAATACCATTTCTATATATAGGATCTCATGGGTTTAGACTGCTTATGAACCAAATAATATTTGGCAGTTGAATGTTATCATTATTTTAATATGGCCCACATGAGCCACAGAGCATGCAAATCCAGTGTATTATTATTATTTGTAGTAGTCGTAGTAGTAGGTATAAGTCATAGTAGTAATTTCTTCCCTTCTGGAAAAATAGTGGATTTCATATACAGTATCCAGAGAGCCACTGTACCGAAGTGCAATTTAATTAATTCAGATAAAAGCTGATGATTTATCTTATTTCAAAGCTTGTGTTTTACTGATATTTACAGAAAAGCACAGCTGTTCAAAAACAAACACTATGAATATTATTGGATGTATTGTTTGGACAAGTATGGAATGAAATGAGTGATTATTTTATTGCAACATCTGGGTGTTGACGGGGAGGCAGGTGCAAGGGCTTCTCTTTAATCAACTAAGCAATCTATCAATTAGCCAATCTATCAATTAACCCTCCTATTTAAGCCCAGGGTCCTCTGTTTTTTGCGTTTGCATATTATCCCTCAGTGCTGCAGACCCCACTAGTTGGTTTCATTTCGGCCGGCCGTGCTTCCTTATGTGTCGTCAGGCATTCGCTTACATTGTTACATTTCCTGTGCTTTGTGAATAAGTTTGATAGGATTGGTTCTCCCTAATTTGTTTTAAGTTATATGCTTTTGTTTGGATCCATGCATGCTCTGCCCTGCTCAGTGTTCAGTACATTAATTGTGGCAGTATGTATTCACCACACCTTTTCGTTCTTGCTTCCACTGATTCCCTGATTTGGTAGTGGGTTGTCTTTCAAGGTTAGAAATTAAAAGGTCAGTTTCTGTTGTCTGTTTAATTCTTGATTACCTCCACCCCTGGGTGGGATCCAATGGTGGCACCCGTGGTGGTGCACACATTGAATCACGGGATAGCACGATTGAATCACAGGATTGTCTGTCCTATCCTGCTTGCTTTGTGTTTTGGATGTGCTTATTTGTGACATGGGCTGAACTTTAGAGGAGTGTCCTCATTTACATACAAATTTAGCGATTTAGCAAACCATCAACAGTGTTAGTGTTTGCATTTCAGTTGACCTGTGAAAACCAGGTCTAAACTGTGCGTTAAATACATGATCGACTGTAAATACCAGTGAAACTACCAGGGAAGCAGGCAATGAAAAGATAGAGAAAAAAAGAGAAATAAAAGAAATATGGAGTGCACACTGGATTTCTGCGTGGCCAGACAAAGAAAGAGGAGTCATCATTTGTCTTTTCTGAGCCTGTCTGACACACAATGTATACAGCAATTTCGCCTCAACACACAAACAACCACTGACATCTGCCAACTGCTTCAGACTGACCTGGAAGAAGACATGCAGAGAGCATACTGTGTGTTTGCCTGCAGCACCAAGGGTACCCGCTGCACTAGCATGTTATGCCACTGGCTCGTTCCAACATACTGTGGGTTATACTGCAGGCATGAGCCAGTCAGCTGTATCACGTGCAACGTGAAGTGCACCTGCAGTTTTAGTAAAGCTGGCAGGAGAATGTTTCCATTTCCCGGTCTCTCAGGAGCTGCAACAAAATACAAAGCAGGCTTTCTTGGTGTCCTGGGAGCCATCGATTGCACACATGTGCAGCTACGCACACCAACACAGAATAGGCATCTCTACATAAATCGTAAGGGAGGGGGGCTGTTCTGTCAGCGTGCAGGTAGTGTGTGATGCCAACAACTATATCACAAATCTGTATGCAAACTATCCTGGCTCCGCTCATGACTTGTTTATCCTTGCTAAAGCGACATGATTTTTCAGTCACTTCAGGCAGTGGGTTATGCTTCTGATGCAATTTTACAGGATCGGCCAATCGATCATAGAGTTTAAACATTTTAATGTGCAATTCCCTCACATCGGGTAGTGTGTTATATCCACTCGCAAGTCTCAGTCAGCAACCAATGAGTTCACCTTGTTCAGTCATATGACTGGAGACAGACATGCATGTATACTCTCTCTCTCTCTCTCTCTCTCTCTCTCTCTCTCTCTCTCTCTCTCTCTATATATATATATATATATATATATATATATATATATATATATATATATATATATATATATATATATGCACACACACACACAGGTATTCTATTGGTTTGCATATGTCTGTGCCAATATATTTTGAAAACAAGCCCTGACAGCCCCATAAACATTGTACTTTTTAACTATTAGACAAAATATTTACAGAATACAGTACTTAAAAACTGGTGCTATAACCAAGATTAATTTATTATTAATAGTGTTTTAATTCAATTATACCAAATACCGTTTTTATTTAATTAAGGGAAAACATAATACATGTTTTTATTATAACCATTTGGGCAACACAGTATGTTCCCTACATTGTAAATAAAAATGTGATTAGGTATAATTTAATTAAAATGCTATTAATAATAAATTAATCATGGTTGTAGCAGCAGTTTTCAATTATTATGTACATATTTTGTCTAATACTTAGAAATTACAATGCTTTTTTTTTTTAACTTTTCAAATTCAGAATGACTCTGCATGTCTGAAGGTAATGCGGCTGTCTGTTTATGACTTTTCCTAAATGCATGAGTTAAATACCCTGACAGCGTTTGAAAGGCAGGATCGTGAAGGAAGGAAGTTATAATCCTGCCCACCTAGAACCACCAAAGCAGTCATTTTGACCCTTTTACAATACATGTTTTTATTTGGAATATAACCTACAATATTCTATTATTTTTGTATACAAGCCTGTTGTTATCTCTACCCCCACTGAGCCAGCCATGCCAACTGCTTCACCCGCAGCAGTACCAAGGACAGTGACTCTAGCTGCACTGCCGGCACGAACAGGCATTCAGGAGAAGTTAAAAATACCAGTGTTGGTACTGTGGGAAGACATGCTGCACAAAATGTTTTGACTGAAACCTCAGGTCCCACACCAGACGCAAAACACAACATCGATAGCACTCTCTGTGCTTTTCATTTGTTGATTGATATGCGAATGCTACACCACATTCAACACTGTACTGTAGCAGAGGCACGTAAGATACAAAACGATGACTGGCAAGAGTTGAAGAAAAAAAAAAAACAGCCTGGTTGGAACAGTGAACAAGCAAGAGGAGAGCTTCCACCATCTATGCAAAACTTGCAACCACAGCTGTGCTCCAGTACAATTTTGAAACACAATGACTGTGCTACGCTAAATGTTGACAAGTGCAAGCCAAGAAAGAATGTAATTATTCTCAGCTCCCTTCATACGTCGGTTACCGTTGGGACTGTTAAAAAAAATTATAATAAAAACACACAAAGTACGGAGTGAACATTTTAGACCAGATGGCACTCTGTACTTCAGTGAAAGCGGGTTCCCTCCGGTGGCCAGTTGCTGTATTTTACAATGTACTGGACCTGGCAGCCATCAATTCCTTTGTTTTGTACAAGGAATGCACCAGGGAAAATATCAGTATGAGAGACTTCATCGTGAAGCTAGCCACAACTTCGGCATAAATATTTAGATCAGAAAACTGCAAAGCAGCAGGCAAATGCAGCACAAGAGAAAATGCCAGGTAGTTAAATGCAATAAAAATAATACTTCTGATATCTGTGCCCAGTGTGAAAGAGAAGTATGTGGCTAATGCACAAGAAAGGTTGAGAAGTGTTACATCTGTGTCGATTGTTCTACTTAGCTGCTACTTTGAAGTCCATTTCCTTGAACGCGCATTCACGATACATAATGGGAATTGAGTTAGTTTCTTTGTTATGTTACTTTAAAAAAAACTAATTCCGTTTTTAAAATTATGTATGACCATATACCTGTTTATACACTAGTTTCTTTTGAAATGTTTACTTTGTTATAGCTTTTCATTTTTTGAAGTAGTACTTTATATGTGGTCATTTAGGAAATAAACCCTTTTATGTTTAATTGTTCATTTAAATAAAGTGACATGCAAAGCTGGGTTTAAATTTTGCATTTTTGTGCGTAAAGTAGAGAAAAGTGTTCGTGAGAAAACAGTGTGCAAGAGAAGAGGGTTTTGGTTTTTGAGTTACCTGTTTTGGTATCTTTGATAACAGTTTCAGTAACTGTGTTAAGACAATAGAGAAAAACTAATATACCTAGCAGGCTTTGTTTTTTTTTTTTTTTTTTTAGGTCTACCCTACATGCAATACAGTACAAAGCACACCATGATGATGCGTTGTAGGATTCACGTTTTTGTAGGACGCATAGATAATAAAAATATTATTTTAAATTGAAACTGAATTATTTCAGCATATTTTCTTAAATCTCTCTCCTATTTTTATTCCTGCCGCCACCAGTAAATAAGCTCCTTCACCTGTTGTCAGTAGAATAAATACTATGGGCAACTTCAGACCTGCTGCCACCCACAATTTGTATGCTAATTGGAATTTTTCTGACAGGTATTTTTGCTTGTAATTAGTTAATAAGTAGGGTGTGACACTTTGGAAAATACAGTGCGCAGTCATCTCAATTTTCCCCCTGCAATTCTGGACAAATTACCGTAGCTTAGTAAGTGAGGCCCATAGTGTGGACAGGGCCTTAGTGACGGTGGATTACTTTACAACCCTGTACAATTCTCCTTGTCATAAATAAAGTTTCTAAATCTGTTTCAGAAAGCTTCAGGCGTTATTCGTTACAGGGTTAACCAGATCTTTTACAAATAATCCTAGAAAGAAATAATAGTAGTTATCTTTGAGGACAGTGTCTAACTATTATAAATGTTATGTTGGATTGCATTAGACATAAAAAAAATTGTCAGCTTGTACGGTTTCTTGGCAACTTGTTTTCTACCTAAAGGTAATTCAATTTGTAATAATACTAAATGAAACTTGTTTAAAAAAAATATATATGCAAATTCGTAAATGTCCATGCAAGGCCTTTTAAATTATGCAGTGCATGGACATTGAAGACTTAAGGTTATAAACCAGATTATTTTTTTTATTAGACACACACAGACAAAACATTTGTCTACTTGACTATATTGTATTTAAAATACTTTTTTCTTTCCTTCAGTGTTTACTTCACTACAAAATGGAACAGGACTCTTTCACACTGAAGAAAAGAAGCAGGAAAATTCCCCGGTAAGAGAGTTCTATGATTCACCTTCATGCACCTGCTGAAGTTTCTAATTAGACAGCTGTCGTTTTCACTTACCAGGCTGAAGGAGCAACTTTCATCTGCCTTGCTTCTTTTAGTGGCATGGGTACCTTGTATGTTTGCAGAGAAGTCATATTTTTAAAGGTTATGATTACTGAGGCCACAGAGGTGCTTAAAACACTACCATTGGGATGGCTGAAGCTGCAAATGATACAACATGAATCTGAACAAGAAGAATACAGTGGTTAAGATGGCTGTGATATTTCACATCCATACTAAGTTCCTCTATAAGCTCCCATGTTTTGGCAGTGTTTTTAACCGTAAGGTATTTCAGCCAGTCAAAAATGATTATGAACCCCAGGAAAGCTATTTATCACCACTCAGACTTCATGCTTCTCTGTCTTCTCTGAAGTCTGACAGTCAGCCTGTATAAGTTGCATTTCAACAATAAGCCAGCAATGGCTGTGCTCCAGAAATGTCAATTGCGCACAGTATCAAAAAAGTTCAACACTAATGGGTGAATACTGAATTCAACTTGGCTCTGTAGAAAACTAATATTCCTTGTAATTTCCTCTATTTACATCCAGTTATTGCTTTAGCTAGAATTTCTGTACAGCTTATAATATAGCAAAATAATGTGTGCTGGAACTTTAAAATCCCCTAATGGTGCTAATGTATGTGTGAAATTAAGCATATATGATCCATATATGCAGTCAGCGGCCTTTCCTTAAAAGTAAAAACATTTCACACCCAACTAGACCCCCTAATGTCAATAATGAATAATAAATTCATGTGAATAATATTTGATAAAGCCTTCCTAGGATGTACTAAACCATGACTGAAAGTTGTGACAATATTGTAGTTTTTTTTTTAATTAACTAGTAAACAGTGCTGAATAAACAATGCATTAAAATTGTCACTATTATTATTATTTATTATATTATTATTATTATTATTATTATTATTATTATATTAATTCATTCATTCATTCATTCATTCATTCATTCATTTGTTTATTTGTTTATTTGTTTGGTAGATGCCTTTATCCAAGGTGACTTATAGGTTTACAGGACAGTACAGGGTTACAATGCAAGCTTAATATATAATATAGTGTACTTTACAGTAAGTGCAAATAATACTGCTATTGTTAGAGGTACCTGAACTGAAGAACAGGTTTTTATTATTTTACTTTTTTATTATTGTATTATTTCCACTATTGGAAATACCCAGGATGCGAAATAGTCCACTGGTGGTTTATTAAAGAACTAAAGGTTACCAGAGCACTCATGGAAGTCTGTGCAAACCACATTAATCATGGAATATTGAGGGAAATGTTTGTATTCATCAGCAGGAAAAACTAGTGCTGCATAAAGTCACAAAAAATAAATGTTTTTTTTTTTTTGTTTTTTTTTTTTTTTTAATGTATAAGAATGCTTTACTGTCTGGTAAGTCCCTTCTCGTTGTGTTAGTGCCCTTGCCGTCTGCATGAGGCAGGCCTTACCAGGTGGTAAAGCCCTCTTATGAGGGATCTATTGCTTAAGTATGCATGTTTGGAAGTAGTTCCCAGTTGTGATGACTTGCCTCATGTTACTACATGATTTGGCACAGTAGCAGGATCCAGCCCTATGGGATCCACTGGATAGGATTAGTTCATTGAGGACTTAGTTGAACTCGCACCTTGATTTGTCCCTTGCAGTGAACAGGATGATTGTGATGTCACAGCTGAATTAAGGCCTTAGATAAAAGCAATAAAATAACTTTTTTTCACAATTCCAGGTTTATTTGAAATATCGTGACTGACGATAAACAAAATCTAGTCTGTATCATTGATTCGTTTTTCACATTTTTTTTAAATCTATCTGATTCTCTTGCTTTTTAAATGCCCTCTAGATTAATTTTAGGCCATAAATTTATAGCATTTAAATAGGAATAGCGTCCAAATTTGTTTACATTTTCTAGTTGTACAATTCACTACTTTTTCCTCATAATAACTGGTGATACACTTTGATCTCACTTTTTCAGCACAGTCCCCTGTGAAGTGCTGTATCAGAATAGCCAATATGTACAGCACTGTCTGTATAGAATCATGGGATTTATTATGTTAGACTGTGGTGAAAGTGCAGAGTTTATTAATGCAGTGCATCGCTAACAATGTGTAACACTCTCTTACAGGCAAAAAGAGAACAACATAAGGATTTATTACAGATGAACACCTATGTTGCCTTGTTCAAATTTATACCGCAGGAGAACGAAGACTTAGAAATGAGGTCAGTCCAAATGTCCCTGTAAATGCTATCTAATGATGAGTTCCTAGATTACAATCTCTCATGCTCAGGCAGCAAAAAGAAAAGAACTGACTACCGTTTGTCCAGAATAAAAACAGAAGGTTATAACAGAGATCTGACAATTTGATCCTAGCCTGGCAAAGAAGAGGCAGTTTGTGTATCTTTTTTCCTAATCGCAGGCTTATCTCGCCTGACCAGCTTCCATGGAACACAATATGTTTTTGTGTGACAAATGAATGTTTGATTTAAGGTATGGTATCAAATAGCCCAATAATGCAGGCCACTGCAGAAAACCTGCTATAGCCACATGAGTCCATACTTATCCAGTCTTCAAAGCAACGCTGTGATAATTGGTTTGTCCTGAACATTATAGCCATGCTGGCATGCCTCATTGACTGTGAAAATATATCAATAATTGAGTGCTCATTGTATTCGTCAATTGAGACAGTAGTTATTTGACCTTGTGTTCATTAAGTTGTTCCTGCTTACTCACAGTGAAAAGTATTTTTTCTAACTTATTTTCCTTGCTTTGAAATTTAGTTTTTTTTACAACATGCATGAGACCCATACAACTCAGAATCCATGCTGCACACATGGACATGTGAAACTGTGTGCATGATAAGTTATGGTGCGTGCATCTTTCCTCTTATTAGCATTGACAACATTATCATTAGCCTTGCTACTTGTCTGCAGAAATAAAATAAAAAATACAATAAACTAACAACAACAAAAAATAGAAAAAAACTTTTTTTTTTCCCCATCATTCTGCATCAAATGGATTCAGAGCATCCAGGATTATCATGCTTTATAAAACAGAATGTTCGGCTGCTGCACTCTGATTGGCTGCTGAGGGGTTTTAAACCATGCATAAATATAGTTTAATGCACGAAGGAACTTATTTTTGTCTAATTACAGTTCGATTAATAAATTATCAATACACAATGATTTAAACTCGCGACGGAGAGCAGGAGTATAGTTTTTTTTTATCACTATTCTGCCCTATTACTTGTTTTTCTCGATCATTTTTGCTAAAAAGCAGTATATATATATTTACAGTCGCTAAGTTTTTAGCCGTGTTTTAATGTTATTTTAGCCGTTTTGACTAGTTTTCCCCCATAACAGCCTAGTGAATTGCAAAGCTTGCAACTAAATTTCGCCCTTCACCCACGTGAGGCATGTGAGGTAAGTAGCTGAACAGGGCTACAATTAATTATTTTGATCCCAGCTGGGATAAAATAGTATTCTATTATTGTATTTATTGTTGGAAATGTAGAAAACCTCCAGTTTAACGTTGTCTGATGGACTATTTTTTCTCCAAAGTGGAAGAGTATACAATAAAATAGTTCGTTTTTTAAAAAACTATAAAAATAACTTTTTTTTTCTATGTATTATTGTGTCCGTTTTATAAGTGGGATAACACACTCCAGGGCTTGTGGGATGTGTTGCATTAACATTCGGCTTTGTTGGTATGAAGGAAGGCTTTCCACTCAGCTTCGCTTTGTGCCTGCAACCCAACCACAGTCATATGTTAATGCAACACAGCCCACGCTGTCTCATGTGTTATCCCTTACTTAATCTTTGTGACACATATTTGTATTTTATTTATTTTAACTTTAATCAGCATTATGCTGATTTTTTTTTAACAACTTAGCTTTGGACAATCCTGGTGCATTTGTATTTTTTGTGAAATAAAACCAGGAGTGGTTGATACTGCAGGAGGTGGTCTACCATGTGGATTTACCTCAGGAAGGTTTTGGTACCAGGATGAATGAAGTTTAGGTCTTATTTTGCTGCAGTGTGGTGTATCTGCATAGTGCTAAATAATAAAATGATATTCAGCATAGTGAGAAGGTTTTTAATGCTAACATGAGGAAATAGTTTTATTAAAAAACACATCTCATTAGCATAACAGCATTGTGTCACTTTTTCCTCCAGACTCTAAATTCACGTTGTCCTCTTACACCTGATGCTGCTTGTAGTTTCAGCAAAACATTAAATGTACCTAGCTATAAAACTTAGCCTTTATACTAACATCTTACAAGCCATAACATTGGGTACAATACATTATGCACTTGGCACATTGACATTCCGCAGAAGGAGGAAATGTCACTTCCATGGAAAACATTGCATTAGCATTTTAATGCATTACCTAATGTCTCATCTAAATGAACACTATCTTTCCATTACAAGGGAGATCGTGCTCTTACTCATTAGCCCTGATGAGTGGCATCCGTGACTTTCCATTTCAGGAGTCTGTGTCACACAAAGTGCCAGCTTCCACCAGGATTGCAATCTAAAACCATTTTACATTACAAATGTGCCTGGTCTAGTGTATTTGAATTAAAGAGTGCGTTTCCTTCAATTACAGACCAGGGGACAGAATTATTCTACTAGATAACTCTAATGAAGACTGGTGGAAGGTAAGAGAGGGACATTCTTGTAGGCAATTGAGTTGTTTTATAGAGAAGAAAATTGGGTATTTGTGTCTTATTCAAGTGCCTCATTCTCATTCAGTGTATTAAAAAAAAATACTTTCTGCCCTGTTGGTAAAAGCAAGCGACTGCTGATTACAGAAGACTGTAAATGCAGACTGTATTTCCTTTATATGTAAATGCAGACTGTATTTCCTTTATATGTAAATGCAGACTGTATTTCCTTTATATGTAAATGCAGACTGTATTTCCTTTATATGTAAATGCAGGCTGTATTTCCTTTATATGTAAATGCAGGCTGTATTTCCTTTATATGTAAATGCAGGCTGTATTTCCTTTATATGTAAATGCAGGCTGTATTTCCTTTATATGTAAATGCAGACTGTATTTCCTTTATATGTAAATGCAGGCTGTATTTCCTTTATATGTAAATGCAGACTGTATTTCCTTTATATGTAAATGCAGGCTGTATTTCCTTTATATGTAAATGCAGACTGTATTTCCTTTATATGTAAATGCAGACTGTATTTCCTTTATATGTAAATGCAGACTGTATTTCCTTTATATGTAAATGCAGGCTGTATTTCCTTTATATGTAAATGCAGACTGTATTTCCTTTATATGTAAATGCAGGCTGTATTTCCTTTATATGTAAATGCAGGCTGTATTTCCTTTATATGTAAATGCAGACTGTATTTCCTTTATATGTAAATGCAGGCTGTATTTCCTTTATATGTAAATGCAGGCTGTATTTCCTTTATATGTAAATGCAGGCTGTATTTCCTTTATATGTAAATGCAGGCTGTATTTCCTTTATATGTAAATGCAGACTGTATTTCCTTTATATGTAAATGCAGACTGTGTTTCCTTTATATGTAAATGCAGACTGTGTTTCCTTTATATGTAAATGCAGGCTGTATTTCCTTTATATGTAAATGCAGGCTGTATTTCCTTTATATGTAAATGCAGGCTGTATTTCCTTTATATGTAAATGCAGGCTGTATTTCCTTTATATGTAAATGCAGGCTGTATTTCCTTTATATGTAAATGCAGGCTGTATTTCCTTTATATGTAAATGCAGGCTGTATTTCCTTTATATGTAAATGCAGGCTGTATTTCCTTTATATGTAAATCAATTAGTCTTTGTTGAAATGTTTTAAGAATTGCACATACTGCACATACATAAGTTGCCATTTTATGATGTAACATATAGTCTTATCTTCTACAAATCTCTATAGGGTACGATTGAAGACCGGGTTGGATTTTTTCCAGCAAACTTCGCAGACCAGGTGAAGGCAGGCGAGAAAGTTTACCGATGCACAAGAACTTTCATCGGCTGCAAAGAACAAGGCCAAATAATACTGAAAGAGGGCCAGGTGTGTACTTTACATACTTACAGGACAAATGTACCATAACAATTAATAGGGTCACTGTGAGAGGGTGTGTGGGTGATTCCCTGATTTACACAGGAGTCAGAAATGTCTTTGAGACTCCACACAGGCGCACAGCATTTATTATTAACACAGTGTGTAATTATTTGACACTCTCAGGGTTGCTGCCACAATGGTATTGCCCTGAGGTACTGTACGTGTAGAAATAATAGTTCATAATCAAAAGCAGAAGTAAAAAGGGGTAAAAAAAAAAAAAAAAAAACTCATAATAAAACTATAAAGAAAAGTGCTGCTTTAAGCAGGGTCTGGCTGTAGGTGTTGTTACTATAATCAAATAAGTCAATAAGATCTTGTTGGTAATGTTGCTCACCAAAGTAGTTTATTTCACAGAAAGCAAAAATCTAACCGCATCACAGTACAGTGAACTCAGAGTACTGGATGACCCTCAACAGCCCTGAAGGTCACAAAGGATTTCTAATTATACTGGAAGCAAGCAATAATTTATTAACATACAGCCAATCACATACTGCTGACATCCCAGACTTACCTAATAATAGCTAACTCATTTGTATTACTCTAAACTGTTTTACCCAACACTAGCCTTTTAAACCAGTTCTAATTGATTCTAGTTTTGAGCAACTTAAAATATAGCTAATATCTTTTTAAACCAGGTCTAGCTAATTCCAGTTTTAAACATAACTTTGTTATCTTTATGATGTCTCACACACACACACCCCCATAAACACACACACACACACACACACACACACACACACACACACACACACACACACACACACACACACACACACACAGGCACACACATCACCCTCAGTTTCAGGCTACTGCCAAGTGACTTGTATGCACTAATTTCAACTATGAGTAAAAACTTAAATATATACATACGAATTTCACCTACATTCCCCACTTGTACCTGGCCTGACGAATACCTGAGGACACGACAAGGTCCACCGAGGAGAGATTTTCTGGTAGCATCTTATGATTATCTGAGGTCGACCAGGTGCATACCCAGTTGTTACCCATTCATCATAAAACATAGCAACATCATCAAATTCATTGCCAGTCAAGCTAACTGTTATCACACATTGTTGCCATCTCCTTCTTCCATTTACTTCCTAACAGGTAGTTAATGTGTATAGCCTCACTAGTGCACCTACATTAATGCTTACCACCCATAGACATTTTAGCCTTATAATAATGCCTTATCCAACTGGCGCCTCATGAGGTGAGTTGCTTGCTGTGATTAGCCACCAAACAATGTAATTGCAACATTAAACCAACAACAATGATTACAAAGACAACTGAATTACTATCATGATTTTAAACATCTTGCATTGTCCCAGTAACCTGCCTGCACATAGATTGATAGCATTACCCCCCTTGTACCCAATATAAAGCACCACATTTTAATAATAATAATAATAATGATAATAATAATAATAATAATAATAATAATAATAATAATAATAATAGTAATAATAATAATCTTTATTTTATATAGCACAAGTACATCTGAAAGCGCTGAACAATAAAAAACACTAATACAGAACAATTTGTTCATACAATAAAAGCCATTGAATAAAAATGTGTTTTCAACTTAGATTTAAAAGTGGTTACAGTGTCACTATCCCTTATGACCTTCAGGAGGTCGTTCCACAGCCTTGGGGCTAGACATGAAAAGGCTCTGTCCCCGAAAGATTGCTGCTTAATTATTGGTAACTTGAGTAGACCAGAATCATAGGATCGCAGAATGCATATTAGGGTATATGGTACCAGAAGCTTGCAGCTATAGCTTGGCGTTAACTTATTGTGTGTGATACACTGAATCTATAGCTTGTAACATATTTTAAACATATTATTCAAATTCCCTTGGTTCATACTTAAATAGCCTAAGAAACACAGCATTTCTCTCTGTGCCCATATATGGTCATGCTAGCTTTTTTTTTCTTCCTCTTAACCTGCAAGACAGAGAGACCCTGCATAGGCTCCCTGAAAACAACATAATCCTTAACAACCTTCTCCATTGTTGCTTTGTACATGGGTGTTATTGTTAAGAACATAAGAACATAAGAAAGTTTACAAACGAGAGGAGGCCATTCGGCCCATCTTGCTCGTTTGGTTGTTAGTAGCTTATTGATCCCAAAATCTCATCAAGCAGCTTCTTGAAGGATCCCAAGGTGTCAGCTTCAACAACATTACTGGGGAGTTGATTCCAGACCCTCACAATTCTCTGTGTAAAAAAGTGTCTCCTATTTTCTGTTCTGAATGCCCCTTTTTCTAAACTCCATTTGTGACCCCTGGTCCTTGTTTCTTTTTTCAGGCTGAAAAAGTCCCTTGGGTCGACACTGTCAATACCTTTTAGAATTTTGAATGCTTGAATTAGGTCGCCACGTAGTCTTCTTTGTTCAAGACTGAACAGATTCAATTCTTTTAGCCTGTCTGCATATGACATGCCTTTTAAGCCCGGAATAATTCTGGTCGCTCTTCTTTGCACTCTTTCTAGAGCAGCAATATCTTTTTTATAGCGAGGTGACCAGAACTGCACACAATATTCAAGATGAGGTCTTACAAGTGCATTGTACAGTTTTAACATTACTTCCCTTGATTTAAATTCAACACTTTTCACAATGTATCCGAGCATCTTGTTAGCCTTTTTTATAGCTTCCCCACATTGCCTAGATGAAGACATTTCTGAGTCAACAAAAACTCCTAGGTCTTTTTCATAGATTCCTTCTCCAATTTCAATATCTCCCATATGATATTTATAATGTACATTTTTATTTCCTGCGTGCAGTACCTTACACTTTTCTCTATTAAATGTCATTTGCCATGTGTCTGCCCAGTTCTGAATCTTGTCTAGATCATTTTGAATGACCTTTGCTGCTGCAACAGTGTTTGCCACTCCTCCTACTTTTGTGTCGTCTGCAAATTTAACAAGTTTGCTTACTATACCAGAATCTAAATCATTAATGTAGATTAGGAATAGCAGAGGACCTAATACTGATCCCTGTGGTACACCGCTGGTTACCACACTCCATTCTGAGGTTTTTCCTCTAATCAGTACTTTCTGTTTTCTACATGTTAACCACTCCCTAATCCATGTACATGTGTTTCCTTGAATCCCAACTGCGTTCAGTTTGAGAATTAATCTTTTGTGCGGGACTTTGTCAAAAGCTTTCTGGAAATCTAAATAAACCATGTCATATGCTTTGCAATTATCCATTATCGATGTTGCATCCTCAAAAAAATCAAGCAAGTTAGTTAGGCACGATCTCCCTTTCCTAAAACCATGTTGACTGTCTCCCAGTACCCTGTTACCATATAGGTAATTTTCCATTTTGGATCTTATTATAGTTTCCATAAGTTTGCATATAATAGAAGTCAGGCTTACTGGTCTGTAGTTACCTGGTTCAGTTTTGTTTCCCTTTTTGTGGATCGGTATTACGTTTGCAATTTTCCAGTCTGTCGGTACCACCCCTGTGTCAAGAGACTGCTGCATGATCTTGGTTAGCGGTTTGTAAATTACTTCTTTCATTTCTTTGAGTACTACTGGGAGGATCTCATCCGGCCCAGGGGATTTGTTTATTTTAAGAGCTCCTAGTCCCTTTAACACTTCTGCCTCAGTTATGCTAAAGTTATTTAAAACTGGATAGGAACTGGATGACATGTGGGGCATGTTGTCAGTATCTTCCTTTGTAAAAACTTGTGAAAAGTAATCATTTAACATATTTGCTATTTTTTTTTCTTCCTCTACGATTTTGCCATTTGTATCTCTTAAACATTTAATCTCCTCTTTGAATGTTCTCTTGCTGTTGTAATATTGGAAAAACATTTTGGAATTGGTTTTAGCTCCCTTAGCAATGTTCATTTCTATTTCTCTCTTGGCCTTTCTAACTTCCTTTTTGACTTGCGTTTGCAGTTCCGTGTACTCTTTCTGCGTACTTTCTTTTTGGTCCTTTTTTAATGCTCTGTAAAGTGCCTTTTTTTCGCTGAATATTTTTTTTTAATTGATCTATTAAACCATTTTGGCAATTTAGTTTTACATTTAGATTTGTCTACTTTAGGGATGTAATTGTTTTGCGCCTCTAGTACTACATTTTTGAAGAACAACCATCCTTCTTCTGTGGGTGTTTTCTCTATTTTACTCCAATCTACTTCTGTTAGTCTCTGTTTCATACCTTCATAGTTTGCTTTTCTAAAATTGTAAACCTTAACTTTAGTCTTTACTTTTGGGGATTTAAAAAACACTTCAAATGAGACCATGTTATGGTCTGAGTTTGCCAGTGGTTCTCTGACCTCTGTTTTAGTTATTCTATCTTCGTTATTTGAAAAGACTAAATCAAGGCATGCCTCCCCTCTAGTGGGTGCCTTCACAAATTGTGTTAGGAAGCAGTCATTTGTCATTTCCACCATTTCTATTTCATCCTTCGCGCTACCCACCGGGTTTTCCCATTTTATTTGGGGGAAGTTGAAATCCCCCATTAGTATGGCTTCTCCTTTGCTACACACATTTCTAATGTCATTGTATAACAGATTATTGTGCTCACCGTCTGAATCTGGCGGTCTATAGCATGCTCCTATTATTATGCCTTTTGAATTTTTGTCTGTTATTCTGACCCATATTGATTCGGTTTTATTTTCTTTGTCCAGGTTTAACACCTGGGCTTCAAGACTGTTTCTTATGTATAGCGCTACCCCTCCTCCTCTTCTGTCCTGCCTGTCTTTCCTATACAGTGTATACCCACAAATATTATATTCGTCCCCATCACTCTCAGATAACCACGTTTCTGTAACACCTATCACATCATAGTTACCTGTTAGTGCAGTAGCTTCAAGTTCTAGAATTTTGTTTCTGATACTTCTAGCATTTAGATAAATACATTTAATGGTTGTCTTACCTGAGTTGTTGTTCTTGTTTTGATGCGGTCTCCCTTCTGTTTTTTTGTTGATTTCTCCCCCCTTCCTTTCTAGTTTAAATGCTTCCGAACCTGCTCGAGGATCTTTTCTCCGAGTAGACTAGTTCCCTTGTTATTTAAATGCAGTCCATCCCGTCTATACAGATAGTCCTCGTTGTAGAATGTGGTCCAATGATCAAGATAGGTGAAGCCTTCCCGTGTGCACCACGTCTTCAGCCATGCGTTTTGATTAATTATTTCCAGCTGTCCATATGGTCCTTTGCAAGGTGCGGGTAGTATACCAGAAAATACCACAGTTTTGGTTTTCTCTTTTAATTTCCTTCCTAGCTCTCTGAATTTATTTTGCAGGGATTTTGGTCTGTCTCTTCCAATGTTGTTTGTACCGATGTGGACGACTACTACCGGGTCGTCTCCTGTTCGTTCTAGGAGCCTGTCCACGTTCTCAGTGATGTGCTTGACCGAGGCTCCCGGAAGGCAGCACACTGTTGTAGTAAGGGGGTCCAAACTGCGAATTGAACTTGCTGTGTTTCTCAATATGGAGTCCCCAACAATCATGACCTCCCTTCTTTTTGCTGTCTGGTCACCACTGTCAATGGGGTCCTGGATGTTGTTCCTTTCATTCTCTTGTTGTTGGTTCTGCTCATCACAATTCTGAAGTGACTCAAATCTGTTGGTTGTTTTGATTTCTGGTGGTTGTGTTTGACAAAGTTTCTTTTTTTCCCTGCTTCTGCCTACCTGAACCCAGCTGTTCTGACCTTCTATCTCCCTGGTGGCTTTCAGTCTGTTAGGGGTGATGCAGACTTCCATGAATTGTGGGTGTGCCAGTTCCTCAAGATCCTGTTGCTGTCTCACTTCCTCCAGCTCCATTTCTAGCATACTTACTAGTTTATGCAAATCCTGGATCGCGCGGCACTTTACGCACACTTGGTTTAGCTCCGCTGGGTTTTCTCGGATTTCCCACATCAAGCAGGTGTCACAGATTACAGGCTTGAAGACCATGTTGAGGTTTTTTTTTTTTTTTTTTAAGTTTAGTTTCTTCTGCAACTGTCAACCTGCTTCGAAACTGCTCTGTACTTTTCCACGCCTGTACTTCTCCCACTCGCTGTCGCTTCCACTCGCTGTCGCTGGGAAGACTGCCTCGTTTAACTGCGTTGTTCTGCTGTGCTGTCGGCTCCTCCCCTCGCCCGTGTCTCAAAACGACGCTGAATTTGAATCAGCTGCTCCGAGTTTCAGCTTGTTTGTTATCAGAAAAACACACGCGGCTGTTTGACTTTGAGCTGCTGCTGTGTTTCCCCAATGTCCTCTGTTTTCTGATTAAAGCAATTCAAGATGCAATTTCTCCTTTCTGCTTCGAAACTGCTCTGTACTTTTCCACGCCTGTACTTCTCCCACTCGCTGTCGCTTCCACTCGCTGTCGCTGGGAAGACTGCCTCGTCTGGGAAGACTGCCTCGTGTTCTAGTTCAAAGGTTGACCAACCAGGTTATTCAAACACTAACACAATACAAACAACTCGTTTATTACTTCTTACATTTCACTTTCTAACGTATTCAGTCACCCACTCCATGTTTGTAATCGGTAAAGTGACACTTACCGAGTGTAGAGTTTATGCCAATAGCTTTTTATTATTCACTTTTTGTGAATATATACCTGAGGCTTATTCCAGTGCCTTGTGTTCCTTGAAGATAATTGTTACCTTCCCACGTGCCTGAACTTAATGTAAGTTGTCCTTTATTAGATATGAGTCTTATTCCAATGCTCCTTTCAGTAAATCTTATTTCCTGATGTACTAGTTTTTAATACCAATAGCACTTTATAATTCATGATTGTGTGAATTTGTATTACAGCTTATTGTCAATTGCCACGTGTGCCTAGAAAGGATTTGTTCCTTTCCCTATGGACTAGACTTATACCAATGTCCAGTTATTAGTTTACAGGAGCAATCCCTTACACTGTAACCTTAACTGTTCCTTATGTTCTCCCAAACCTTTCTGATATGATTCCTGTCGATACTGTACGATGAAATTTCCCTTACTGTATTACTTCTCTCTCTGTTATCATATGCAACAGCAAACTATACATATCCAGGTTATTTTTGCACTTCCCTCACGAAACTCCCCTCTAGTGTTTCACGGGTTCAAACGGCTGCTGGGTAAGAAATGTAACTGATGTTACCTGATCAAAGAAGTCAATAAGATCTTGTAGGTAATGTTTCACACCAAAAGTAGTTTATTACTCAGAAGGCAGAAGTCTAACAGCATCACAGTACAGTGAATCTCAAAAGTACTGGGTGACCCTCAATGGCACTGAGAATCACAAAGGATTGCTCTTTACAGTTCTAATTATACTGGAAGCAAGCAATAATTTATTAACATACAGGCAATCACATACCGCTAACATCCCAGACTCACCTAATAATAGCTAACTCATTTGTATTACTCTAAACTATTTTTATTACTCTATACTAGCCTTTTAAACCAGTTCTGATTTATTCTAATTTTGATCAACTTAAAACATAGATATCTTTTTAAACCAGTTCTAACTGATTCCAGTTGAACATAGCTGTGTTATATTTATGACGTCTCATACACACACACACACACACACACACACACACACACCACCCTCAGGTTCAGGCTACTGCTGAGTGACTTGTATGCACTAATTTCAACTATGAGTGAAAACTTATATGCGTACATATATACTATAAACAGGCCATCACTCACAGTCATTCGTTGCCCCTTTAAAATCAGACCCAGCACACAGGAATGGAGTTTTAAGTGCTGACGCGCTATTTTTAATAAACAAAAACAAAAACAAAACCTAACTCCATTTTGGAGTGCTGACCACACACGTCAGGAACCTCTCTATACACAACAGGACAGCTAAGCTGTTTTCCTGCTAAAACAAAAAGACCAATGACACAAAAGGACTATACACAGTACCTTTTATACGACTGAGCAGACATATCAATCAGGCTCCTTCATAGAGCACCTTGTCTCGAGCAGACTGCTTGCTCTCTATATATACCCTGCACCTGGCTCTAATTTACAATAGATGATACTTAACACATAAATGATAATTAAACAATAAAAATAAATACACGTTTTTAGGCAGGGAGGATATTAACCCCCTCCATGCTGTGTTACAATACATACCAATTTCACCTTCACTTGCATCTTCGCTGTTCCATTCCCTCAGTACACTAATTTAAGGGGTTGCCGAGATCCCCCTGAGCTCAAATAAATAACATCCCAGGGACTGTATTTTTACCACTATGGGAACATAAACAAACTGAAATCGAACGTCTGTCTTCCTCAGACTCCTCTGTTGCTTTTAGGTAATCTCTACTGTCGTCTGCTGTTTTGCCAGGCACCGATAATTTATTTATTTATTTATTTTTCCTGGTATATAGACTTTTGCTCTCTGTGTTTAGTTCAGTTCAGCTCTTCGGCCAGAGCTTCTGCTGAATGATATCCTGCTATGGGCCACTAATGTTGCCAACTCCACAAATTAGAAAGTCACCAGAGAAACTGCAAAAAAGTCGCTAGATGTCGCTATTTAGACATTCAAAAGTCACCAAAAATGTTGCAAAAAAATATTATTTTTTAAATTTGTCTGACACCGTTTTTCAAAGCGATTTACAACCTTTAGACTTTAATGAGAGGTGGCCGCTGGGCATGAAAGTGTTTTCAATAAAATAAATATGTTCTTATCTGTATCATTGAGGCTCGTGCATGTGTGTGTGTGTGTACCATATATATCCCATAATGCAGTATTCTGATATCTATGGTCTGTACTGTACTACTTCCTGAAGTTCAGGACATGAGAAGCCTGGTGTATTGAGCTGCTTGTGACGATACAGTTTGGTGACGTCCTTTTATGAAAATCACTGCTGTCGTCAGTGAAAGCCGCTAGATTTGTCGCTAGTTGCTTTGACATTTTTTTGTTGCTAGGGAAATGTAAAAGTCGCTAGATCTAGTGACAAACTTGCTAAGCTGGCAACACTGTGGGCCATCCAAGGAGCAGGAAAGCATCATTTTTATGGTGTCGATCATCCTCCCCCCCAAGACCCGCCCCTCAACCACTCAAAGAGATCTGAACAACACACCCTCCCTCAACCTTTGTGTGTTAATGTCATGATTGACAGGCAGGTAAAAACAGGGCTTACTACCCCCGCCCCACATGGATCACTCATGTGCCCGACAGCCAGCACAGATCTCTCCGTCACAGTCACCGGGCTCTATGTACTAACATTGCTTACATGTTCGTAAATACTGCGAATTTGTAGCCTCTGTCCTTCATAGAATAAACTACTAAGCATAGCATTTACAGCGAGTTCGATTTCAGCTGCAATAATCAAAGTCAACAATCAATCAATCTTTATTTTATATAGCGCCTTTCATAGTGGACCACCAACACAAAGCACTTTACAAGATGCAGTAACAACAAGAAAATCCATAATACTTTAAATACAGAGAAAAGCATAATACATGATACAAAAAAAAAATAACACCGTTCATTGCTGTCAGTTTTGCAGGCAACACAGGGATATTTATTGACATTGTTATTTAATATAGACTATTAATAAATACTTTTTTTTGTTTATTTTTTTTAAGTAACTAAATGGCTGCAAACGTTTAAAGAGGCAATCTGACTTACGAACAGCTTGTTGAATCTACACCAGTATGCGCCAGCAGGCGTAAAATAACAAGCACAAAACACAGTCATAAATCAGCAAAAAATTATGATACATCAAGCGTAAGAGCGAAACTTCAATATTATAATGAGATTCGTACATCTGCATGCGAAAGTGCTTTGAAACAAACAGTTGTAACAAAATTCCTACAGCAGGGATAAAACCAAGTTACGGGAGTTCAAGTTACTTTAATACATCGCGGGTAGGTCAACGAATTCATAAAAAATTATGAAAAGTCAAGACATGAAAGAAAAATCAGTGATACATCATAGAGCCCACCATGTGCAGCCACGGCACAATTTATTTGATTGAGCCTGCAAGGTGTTTAAATTGCTCTAGATCATGTGACTTAACTTGCCCTCCATGTAGTAGCCTCATGCAAGTTTACCATGGCATTTTTGCCTGTATTTCTGCAATTTTCCCATGCTTTTTCCATGGTAATACCATGAATTAACCATAATTTACCCTGGTTTTCCATGTTAATAAATACATTTTACCACACCTCACTGTTCTTTACATTGCTTTTCTATGCTTTATTACTCTGTGTTGTGCTTTCACCATGGTAAACTTTTATAAGGCTATTGCCTCTACTGAATGAACAACCTGGTATCCCAGAGCCCTTGATTTTTATACTCATTGCAGTGTTCAGTATGCTGTGTTTTGATTCTAATTTGGCTGGGGCATTTAAATGTGGTGATGCTAAGTGGTGGGTGACATTATCAGGAGTGATATTAAGCAGGTTTTACTGTAGTTTCACTTCCTGTAGTGTCATCCACTCCTGTTTTTAAGCAGAGACCCGTTCTGCAAAGAGGAAATGACGAGTGACATCTACTGGTCAGAAGTTGTGACATCCTTTCTGAGGTCACTATACGCTCCCTACCTGCACTCAGAATGCTTTATTAACGACTCTCCTTACTGAGTCCTAAGTAAACCCTCATGCAGACTGAGAGGGGGCAGTGCATGCTCATTGAGAATGGTTTCCAGGAGAACATTTCCCCTGGCTGTAAATAAACCAAACCACAGAGGTAAGGGCCAGTGTCATATTGAAGCCTATACCTAATGTCGCCAGTTCGTTAGCTATAAGATTCATCTCAGGCACACAGCAGTTTTGAAATGGTGAGCACCTTGAAGCTTCCCATTAATGCAACAGACTATGCACGTAAAGTTATTTCTAAAACCTTAGGGTGTATAACGTAGAAGAAGATTCACTGGTAGTTTATTAGGTTGGTGCTTCTTTAGTCTTTGAACATCCAGCCCTTGAGCTAGAAACAATGACAATTACTAATAACTGGTCCCAACTGATTTGTGTTATTTCTTTCCTTAACATTTCAGATTTGTGTGGCCAGCAAGGAAGAAACCAATGGCTTTATTAAAGTGTCCAGTGGGAAGAAGAAGGGATTTGTGCCCTTTGATGTCTTAGAAAACATTTGATCTGATGAAGCAGATCCTTGTGGAGAAGAAATCCTCACTCGTTTTTCACACTGTCTCGGCTGTTGTTCTGCAGACAAGAAAGAATATCGTGGAACATAAAACAAAAGGCAAACAAAAGACGTTGCTTACAAAATCCACTGGATAAAGAGCAAATCTGAAAAAAAAAAATGGACTTTGAAAACCTCCACTTAGTGGTGGCTACTGTATTGTACTGTGCTGTACTGCATCATTTAGGAATTTACTTATTTCTTAGCTACCAATGATATGGTTTTTAGAAAGCCAAGCACAGATGAATGTGTGTGCAGAGTCTGGCCATGTCTTGTTTATCGCTAGTTCCTTACCTGTGTAGAAATATACATTACGTATTTGTCATACAGTTTCTACTGAAGTGTGTGAGAATACTTAACAACGTGTGTATGTCTTGGCTGTCTACATTGTATGAAGCTTTACAGTTCTGAGGCAAATCCCCCTATATTTTAAAATACTCTCAGTAACTGGACATTTTTGTAACACTTTTAAATGTGAGTCGTTGAGGTCTTGCCTAGTGGTTTCTAAAACTGAAACCATTTGTACAACCTAGTGTTTTTGTTTAGAGTAATTTTTACATTTACATGTAATAAGTGATAAATTAGCAAATTATCTGAACAAGATTTTTAAATGGTCTCTCATCTCATGCATACTCTTACATGCACATAAATACCAGTTATAATGTAATGCTATTTAGAGTTTCTCCTGTGAATCAAAATAACCACCTCTGATTGAAATTTGGAGTCAACAGTTAATTGGTAATAGTTTCCTTATTCTATATAGATATAGAACTTATGCAATACATAATTATTAAGCTTAAGAAAGATGGGCAATAAGGAGATAGACCTCTAAGTAAATAATAAAATACCATAAATGATCGGAAATACATATTTAGATTTAAAGGGTTAAACGCGTTATTGTTTCATGGCCTTGGAGCTTGAAGAAGTCACAATATTTAGTATGTTTCTTTTTTAAAAAAAATAAAAAAAATAAAAAATAATAATAATAATAATAATAATAATAATAATAATAATAATAATAATAGACTTTTATTTGGGGACCCTTATCTGTAGAGTATATCTAAATAATCCAATGTACAGGAAATATATGTTTTCTGATTTATGCCAGTAATGGTGACAGAACCTGGTTTACTCTGTATTTCTAAAACAACATTTTATCAGAATACTATCACTGACCCATGTGTTATCTGAGTTTAATGTGTTAGCTGTATAACTGGTATTGAGTTTTCTGTAATGTGCTGAATTTACAAGATGCTGAATCTGTAATACACTTGTTATATTTAGGATTACATTTATAAGTGATCTACATTGCATTTAACAATGGCATATTTTCTATATTGACTTCGATATTTAAGACATGCATCTGAAATTGAGTGCCTAAATCACAAAGCTTTAACTTTAATTAAAATAACTACTCTTCATTTCTAGTTGCATGCCATGGACATGAAGTAGGATAGATCATCCAGTTCAACCAGTATTAGTAAGCACCACCTATCGAAAAGTAAAGTACTGACAACAAACCTAAAGGAAACTTGTTTCCAAGGTGGAAGATCACTAGATGGCACTGGCTCTTACTTTTATAAAAGACACTAGACCTGAAGAGCACATCCTGATGAGAGCACCTTAACACAGACATGACTAAGCATAATTGCAAATGTCAAAAAAAAAGTTAAAAATAAATAAATAAATCACATTTTCTTTGAATAAATAAGGTTCACTATTAGTCACATTGTTCTTTATTGGTCTGAAGTTCCACGCATGTTTTATTTATTTCACTCAAATAGACTTCTTTAAATAACTCCAGTTAGAGCTTTGTGACTAGGGCCCAAGGCTACCTTTCATACTTTAGTCGAGAAACTAATAAAACGTTTGTAATCAAAAGCATTGATAGGAGCTAGATTTTTCTGCCTAGGTCCTACAATTGATTTGTATTTCATTTTGAATCCTACTCTTACACTGTATTTTTGTAGATTTTCAGTGTCTTTAGTCTGCAACTACAGTGACACGTTATGCATTAAAAAAAAAAAAAAAAAAAACTCTTCAATCTAAAACAGTCTTCCAACTTTCTAGCAATATGTCATGTAATATGTTCTGCCTCAGGACTGTCTTTTGCCTCCTTAGCGTATACTATGTGTAGTGAGACAGTCACATGTGGTGATACTATTCAGTACTGCTTTTAATATATAACTGTCCTTCAACAGTTATTTGTAACAGAACTGTGGCTACATTTATTTTATTTTTTTTATCCGGAACTAATTGTCAGGAACTGTTTTAATGTATAGCGTTGAATTAAAAAGCTGCCAGTAGTGTTTGGCAGCAATGTCATTCTCATGATTGGCATATAGTGTGGCAGAGTAGGGGGAGGAAAGATGTAGTCCAGGGGTTGATACAGGACTACACACCCCAGAATGCTATGGGGTTGGAATTAGAGCCAAGAAGTGGAACACCTGGCTCTAATAGAATGAGGAACTCCTGCCTCTAGTTAAACAGGTCAAACTGTGTTTGAAAAGTCTGTGTGAAGGCTAAGGCCTGTGTGAAGGTTAAGGCCTGTGTGAAGCCTGGGTGTGTGCAGACCTGGAATAAAAAGTATTTAATACTTATACTTAAGTGTTGATTTTGGTGTCCGGTAAATGGCTTTTGCAGTTTTTCAATTCGCAATTTATTGTTTACAGATATTTATTTAGTCACTGTCTGCCGTGACCCACGCCTCCCAAACAATAAACCTGGCCTGTTACTGATGTCCATCTTTTAAGTGTACTGCTGGATTTAACACACTTTTTTGGCTTGTCTCTTTCTCAAGAGCCAAACTCTTCTATCATTATTATCGTTGCCAGCTTGAGCTCTCTTTGAATATTTAACACTGGGGTATTCGTCTGCCCCATGCTGCTCAACACTGCCCGCGTCCGAACAGCAAAACAAGTCCTCTTAGTTAGCGCAGACTGTCATGTCGTTACTATATATTATATATGTGTGTGTGTGTGTGTAACAGACTTGATGGTCCGAGCAAGTTTATGTTACATATATAGTTGATTGAATAATTACTTGTATGGCAATTAATGCAGTGAGATTCTTCCCAATGTTTAACACTAATAAATCAAGCACTCTACCACTGCTGTCCAATTATCCAGATTTTATTTCTGAAACAGATAACAATAACATGTATTACCCCAACCTGACACACAAATAAACCAGTTTAGAACGCTATGCAATTCAGTCGCATATTTTTTTTTTACTTCTTGTCAAACGTGACAACTAACATCAACGACTAATTAAACACTCTTTTGTGTTGTTATATCAACCGATCTGATTACATTTATTACTAGGATTGCCTCGATATATACAGATTAATTACAATACCCCCATCCGTTCCCATAGAGATAACGTATAGTGTTTACATCCCAGTAGACCATTATTGTTTATAATTACTATTCCCCCTAATTTGTGTTGTTATCATTTTTACTGTTTTCATTATGATTTTCATTATAATTATTGTTGTTTTCATTGTAAATAGGAATTGTATGATTGCTTTCATTATTATTGTTGATTTGTAATCATTTGGTGTGTCTGTTTGATGAATTAAATGTATTGTATTGTTTGAAAGCCGCCCGTCTCTATTATTGTTTGGCAGAGATGGGGTTAAATCCTCATCATCAGAAAACTTGTGTAGAATGTGGTCAGGAGTTAATTGGCCATCAACTGGTAAACTAACTCCTCGTCTCTAATATAAAAGAGCCTGCGACCAGGAAGCAGAGGCAGGAGAGGAATGCAACCATTGTTTCAGGTGCGGTCAAGAAGGACATCTATCCCGGGGATGACCAGGAAACTGTACAAGAGATTTTTCTCCATGTGTCCATATTCCAAATATGTCATCCACATGTCTTATGTATTCTAATGGTTTCTTGTCTAGTTTACTCAGGAACATTTCCTCCAATTTGCCCATATACATGCTTGCAAAATGCATGCCTAATTTTGAACCTATTGCTGTGCCATCATTCTATTTGTAACATTCCAAATGTGAAATAACTATTTTTTAAAACTATTTTGATCATATTTAATATTTCTTCCATTGGTCTCTAGTTCTTATCTACTATATTTTCCATTTCTATATAATCTATCTGCCAAAATTTTCACTTATTTTATTATGCCTTTATTAGTAGTAGTTTTTCTTCTTCATATGTATTTATTTTTGGCAGTTCAGTCCCTTCTGCTTTTATATAATCATCCTTATGCATTACTACCACCACAGAACCTTCATCTGCTGGTTCTATCCTCCTTTATTCATTCCTTTAGCGTTTCTTCTTTATTCGTAGTTAAATGTAGTTTACCTTTACTTCTCAGGACTGTTACTATTTCATTTCTAACTACTTCAATGTACATGTCTAACCATGTACTTCTTCCCTCTGGAGGAGTCCAATGGTGCTTTCTTTTTATTTTTACTCCATGTTCACACACATATTCTGATTCTGTGTGTGTTTCATCATGAAAGTATTCCGTTAGCCTCATTTGTCTTTCCCATTCTTTTAATTATGTTATTAACTTATCTTTATTTATGTATTGTCTTGCCGGAACAAACTTGAACCCTTTGCATAGTAATGCTTTCTGTGAGGCTCTGAACTAATCTCTGTTCAATAATAAACAAACTCCAGCTACTGGCCCAGCTGTCTGTGGTTTTGGCTTGCTTACTCACTTTATGGTGTCCAACCCTGGTTCTGGTCCTCGCTCACTCACTCACTCTCCCTCACACACACTCACACTGTGCTGAAGAGCTTGATCATGGCGGATGAACAGTTAGGTGGACATGTGACAGGCAGATACACAATGGATTACTGTAATTAGTTTGCCAGCATGTTTT
Source organism: Polyodon spathula (assembly GCF_017654505.1). Classification (NCBI taxonomy): domain Eukaryota; kingdom Metazoa; phylum Chordata; class Actinopteri; order Acipenseriformes; family Polyodontidae; genus Polyodon; species Polyodon spathula. The sequence goes on from NC_054536.1 coordinate 28,146,172, forward strand.
TGTCAGCAGGAGGTGAAGCACATGATACACAGCCTATATAAAGCCCATGCAAACATGGGACAGAGTTGTTCTCATCAAGGACAAATTCCAGAACAGGTTTTAGAACAAAATCTTGCTAATATGATCCTTTTTTTTTTTTTTAAAACAGCTGAAGGCTTCCACTTGAGCCAATGGTTTTCCAAATTGTTATTCTAAAAAACATTGCCTTATCTTGGGTGTGCTAAGTAAACCTGTTTGTCTTTGTTAAAATGTGAACTTTCAGTATTATAAATGAGATGTACTTTTAAAACATCAAAACACATCTCAAAATAATGTCGAAAGTCTGCATTTATACGTAGAGAACAGAGCATTCTCTGTTACATTTGCATGAAAATGTGAATATTTTTTGTAGGAAAATGTTTGCTTTTGTAGATGAGGAAAAACAAAATTATAAGAAATAGAGGTCTACAATTATTTATTTTAGCAGTTTCTTTGCAAAACTCCAAAAATGCTAATTCAAAAGTATTCATACCCTACAAGGAAAATGAAATTAATATCTAGTTGAGGCACCTTTAGCAATAATAACCTCTTGTTCCAGTTCATTCAAATTCCAATGACTTCTCTTGTGCACAGCTTTCTTCTACTCATACTCATACTCAAGATTCACAATCAAATTTAGATCGGGACTTTGACTAGACCATTCCAGAACCTTGATTTATTCTTCTTTAACCATTCTGAAGTAGATTTTTGTGTGCTTTGGATTGTTGTCGTTTTGGAACACCAGTTGCGCTTTAAACCAAGTTTTGTAGCAGAGGGTTTCAGATTATTGGCCAATATCTTTTGGCATGCTATGGAATCCATTTTACCCTGTACTGGAACTAAATTTCCTCTGCCATTAGAGGAAAAACAGCCCCATAGAAGGAAATTACCACCTCCATGCTTGACAGTAGGTATAGTGTTATTTTCTTTGTATGCCTCACCAGACTTTCTCCATATGAAACAACTATTGTTTTATCACTCCACAAAACTTTTGACAAGAACTCCTAGCCATCATTCAAATGTCATTTTGCAAACTTTAAGCGCTTGTACTTGTGAGGTTTTCCTAAGAGTGGCTTTTTCTTTGGCCTGCAACCAATGAGACCTTCAACATGCAATACTGGACCTATGATTGAAATGGAAACCCCAGACTCACTTGCAGCTAATTCACTTTGAATGTCTTTGGCAGTCAATCTCAGATTGTTATTAACCTTCCTCACAATTCTTCTACTTGTTCTTGGTGAAAGAACCTTCTTTCTTCCAGACCGAACGTTATGATAGTACAATGAGTCTTGTACTTCTTGATAATATTAAAAATAGTTGCTCAAATGCTTGGAAATCTTCTTGTATCCTTCTCCAGCTTTATGACAATAAATATTTTTTTGCCTAAGGTCTTCAGATAACTCTTTTTCCCATATTGATTTCTTGGTAAACGCAGCAATCATCCAATGCCTAACCTGCAATGCAGCATTTTCACCTACAATCCAGCATTTTCTAGAATTAGGGTTTACATTATCATATTGAAATTTATAGCACTTTGTAGACAATACTATCATACCATCAAAGAGTATGGATAATTTTGAATTAGCATTTTTTGACTTTTGCAAACAAATTGCTAAAAAAATAATTGTAGACATCTAGTTCTTACAATTTATTTTCCACATCCACAAAAGCAAAACTTTTGCTGCAAAAGATTTTTCCTAAAATCCTTTGTTTTCGAACAATTTCCATTGGGGTATGTCACCATTTGACTACAGCTGTATATATGTCTGCAAATAGGATCAAACAATTGAACCAAAGACAGCCATTCATTTATTACCCAGAAACATTTCAAACCCCCCCAACTCCAGGTGCTAGATTTATTGGGCTCAGACTAATTTGGGCTCACCTGATAAGGCCATCACTTGATATTCAAACCACTTTACATCTATAATAAACACTTGCTCATTCAAATTAATATGCAATCCCAATACTAAGGTAAAATATACAAGGCATAATGTGTAACATGTGCTATAAAAAGCCAGGCAGTCTTAACAGCTTTGATCAAGCAATTTTAATCCCCATACTGTTATTAGCAGATTAAGCAGATCAAAACTTAAAAATTAGTTTATTACAGGACCATTTTCTGTAATTATTTCCTATCATACGATAACAAAATTACCAACTCAGGACACACAGACAGCTTTTAAAGCTAAGCAGTCTGCACCTGGGCCGTACAGACCCAGTACCAAATAAAGCCTTATTTTTAAGCTTATATACAAGTTCAGAACACACAGGAGATAATATAATGAGATGTTACAGCCTTGATGCATCAATCTTGGAGTCTTAACACAGATACAGTCCCACAATTTGATATATTGAGCACTATTCTTAGAAGAGATAAATAATGTTGTTTTATAAAATAAGATCTACTTACCCCTGCAATGATTGTTTTTGTAAACTTTTTATCATGTCACAAATTGTATTCATCCATGCAAGCTCACCCCTCCCGATACGTATGTAATTTTTTTTTTTTGATGTATTATTTTTTTATACTGCTGTCTGCAAAAAAAAAAAAAGAAAATAGAAAAAAATCAATTACTGTATTAGGTTTGTTGCAATTGCCTTGTAATGCATGTTTTACTTCTCAATACTAACTATTCTGCAGTAACACAGGGCAGTGGGGTCGCAAAGTAATTTTTATTGGTATAAGGGGGTCACAGTACCATGAAGTTTAAGATCCACTACTATAGAGAATGTTGCCTAGTTTAAAAAGTTATCCTGTGACAGGACATGTTTTTTTTAGATGAGACTTGAGTTAATTTGGCTACAAATACAGTTTATATTAGATTTAATTCTCTGAAATGGAAGTTTTGGAAAATGATTTTTCAAAAACAAAAAGTAAACAATTAAGGTAGCAAAATGGGAATAATCAGATTACTTAAGTCCTATATTTTTCTTTTTAGTTATTGTACTGTAATATTTTTTTCTTTAAAAAAAACAGCAAAACATGGGGAAGCTTTAATGGGTTGTCCACAAGTAGAATGAACATACTTGATGGGAAAAATAGTAACTGTCAGTAACATTGCATGGTCAACCATCTTCAATTTTAAATGAACACAGAACATTTTGCAATTTGTTAGTCTGGGAATATGTCTACTACAGATTTGCTGAACCAAGTGTGGTCCAAGAAGCTTGGATTTTTCTTCTGTTTCATCAGTAAGGGCAGGAGGGCACATCATTACAGTGCCTTAATAGCAAGTATAAAAGCATAGAAGCATTTTACTGATTTTTTTTTTTTTTTAAGTTTAATGATTCCTAAAGTTCTGTAATGTGTTACAGTTGTAATTGATGATTTTCAAAGTTTGATATGTTGTACGTTTAATTACAGCATTACGTTAATTATAGGTGTTAAAGTTTTACTGAATTGCATTCATTTCATGATTTGTAAGCTTTGTCATTTTGTATGGTTAATGTGATAGAATTGTTTACTAGCTTTATAACATCAGTAGGTACTTGTGTACTAAGTACTATGCATTATTAAAGCTAAAGTAATTGTTAGTAATACCTGTTCGATTATCCAGAAATTTGAATATACAAACTAGTCTCGGTCCCAATTAGTTTGGATAATTGACTCTCTACTATATATATTTTTACCAGACGAGGAGGGCTTATCGCACGCGCAGCCTTTGTAGATGGTCATCCACTGAATCAGGGCTATGCAATTCGTATCACCCGACATCTGGGACAACAAGATTTGTGTTATACTTTGCCGGTTGTACAAGTAGTTTTTTTTTTTTTTTTCCTATGTTAGCTCTGTTGCAAGAAAGACACTCCAGGTATAGAGAGCCACGCAAGTTTCTGAAAACTGAATTGATGAAGTCTAGAAAAAGTGTTTACATCCCACCCTACACTTCTGATTGGCTAGCTGGGGGAAAAGTTGATGTTCTATTAGTTACAAAGAAACCCAGAAATGGCTGCCAAGAGAGCCTCTGGCATGGCACAGACTAATCTTTTAAATTTAAGGTATTATTTACTTTTTTTGTAAATTAGCAAATAAGTGATTCTGCTTTCTTAAAGCATGAACCCGACATTTAAATGTAGCAATCTAGTAAAGTTATAACAACAACAAAAAACACCATAGCTACTAAGGAATTGGCTGATAAGAATAAAATTGTGTTGTGTACTGATTGATTTCCATTACATGAGAGTAGATGTTGAACTTCATGCTGATTTGAACTCGGCTCTCGCCAAGATAAGCAGCAACTAAGATGTAGTTTTGCAGTAAACTAATGTGATCCATCTGCATCTCCATCCATTTGCGTTATTTTCCATTTGATGATGTAGATATCCTTCTGTCTGGTGTTGATTGCTGAAGTGTAATGCTGGCTCCAGGGATCAGCACACACAACGGCTGTGATGCTGGCTCCAGGGATCAACCCAGTGGCACAGTTAACTCTACCAGATGTACAAGGCATGCTGATCCAGACCACAAGACAATGTCTGGTGGAAGGTTAGTGGTGGCAATCTCAGTTGGGAAAATAAGCCGTTGACCAACATCTGCCAGCATCTTCCAGTCACTAGCAGCTTCCAGTTGTCCTGGGCGAGGCTTGGTTTTAACACCTTTTCTTGGTGGTTGCTCTCCTGGATGGAGAAATATTGTCTTTTGTATGCAATGCTTTGATGGAACTGGTGGCAACTTATTGGTCAGGTTACTCTTGTCTTCCAATGCTACGGCCAAACATCGCAACACCTGGTCATGGCGCCAAGTAAATCGTCCTTGGCTAAGACCCACCTTACATCCTGTCAAAATGTACCTTAATGTTGCAGGTGATGGACACAAAGGACAAGAGGGATCCTCACCCACCCAGAGGTTTAGGTTCTGTGGTAATGGGAGAACATCATATGCTGATCTGATGAGGAAACTGATCCTGCTCTGTTCCATTGTCCACAGGTCTTGCCAGCCGATCTTGCATTGTTCCACACTATCCCATCTAATTCCATTCTCCCTGCTTGGCCTGGGAAATGGCCTTTATACACCTCATTCTCTCCTCCTCCTTTTGCACCTCATTGACTACCAGCTTCCTCCGTTGAGCTGGGGTTGCCTTGTGCCATGTAGGAGGAGCTGAACTGAGACCAAAGCCTCCTTTTCCATGATGAACTTGTCCCATAATATCTTCGATTCGAAGGGCAGCCTTAGCATCTTCCACCCTCCTTACGCATTTGTCGCATGAATCTACTAATGTAATTTCCAGTCGGACTTTGGTACAGTTAAACTCCTCGGTTAGAGCATTGGTGAGAGATTGGTAGTGGCAGTATTCCTTTACCATAAGGTCCCACTCTGCTGAGGCAGCGTGGAACTCCCAACCATTTCCTGGCGTATGAACTGATTAAATCTTCCAGCTTCTCAACTGTTGTCAAGGAAATCGTGTAACAGTCAGTGGCCACAGCAGTCTTGGCAATAGACCAAACTGAAAGCATCAGAGTTTCAGTTTGCCTGGTAAGGCGCTGCTGTCTATGCTCTTCAACCCTTCCACTGCTTGCTGTCTAACTTCTCCCACATAAACTGTGTACTTTACATCCCCATCGTACCATCTCCCTAGACTTTTCACTGGCTTCTCGGACACTGTTGGTATTGCCTCACCATTAATGCAGGACCTTTTATCTACTACTTTACCTTTAATTATAGAGATGCTCCTTGATTTAGTGGGCTTGAATTGTATTCATGCCCATTCAATGTTATTGGTTCATTTGCCCAATAACCGATTAGTGCAGGCTACGGTTGTAGTCATTGTTGTCATGTCATCCATGTATGCTCGAACTGGTGGTAGTCGCATTCCAGAAGCCAAACATTCTCCTCCCACTACCCATTTTGGTGCCATATTTCCATTGCCATGGTAAAAGCCAGTGGAGAAATGGTACATCCTGCCATTATTCCAACTTCTAGGCATTGCCATGTAGTGCTGAATTCTGAAGTTGAAAAACTAAATTGCAAATCTCCAAAGTAGGCTTTCACTAAATTTGTTATTGTCATCGGTACGCTGAAAAAAAGAAATGCTGCCCAAAGAAGTTCATGTGGCACTGAACCATATGCATTAGCCAAATCCAGGAATGTCACATGGAGCTCCTTGGTACAATTTGTTTTTCCCATGCCACTTTCAATTTGTTTTTCCCATGCCACTTTCATCAATTTCCACAGGATTTTTAGAACTCCAGAAGCACCCTTGTACACTCTCTATGGAACTCCATTAGGCCCTGGACATGATGATGCCCTTGCTTTTTTCACAGTTTGCTCTACTTCTTTCCACTTAGGTGCACAGTCCTCCATTTGGTATTCGGGTGGATTGATAGGTGGGATGTCTTAAGGAATTGATATAGGCTCCTGCCTTTTTGGATCTGTATGTGTTTCCTCCAAATATCTTTCCAGCTCAAACTTAGATGATTTTAGTGTGCCATTTTTCTCACTGGTGAATATCTTCTTTACAAATTTGAATGGATCTTTATAGAAGTTAGTTCTCGCACGTTCTTTCTTTTTGTAGCGTTTCTGTAGGCGCTCAGCTCTGCGCAATGTTGCAAGCTTATCTTTTATGACCTTTTGTAACAGATTGAGTCCCTCCTTCTGACTTTGTTCTGCTTTTCTCCATTGCTTCCTCAACTGCCTCCTTTCTCTAACTAAGCGTTCAATGTCCTGCTGCCGCCTAGACTTTCCAGGAATAGTTTGTACGTTTTCCTTCCTTTTTTCAATTCCAAACCTCTCGCTTCCATATGTGTAGATGATGTCCCCAAATTTATCCAGCTTCTTTTCAACTGTTCCATTTAACCTTTCCAAAGTAAAACAGAGATCCGTGTCCCACGCAGTTTTCTCACAAGCTCTTGGCCATTTAACTCCAGGCATGTGCCCTTTGAGGTTCTTTTCTCTCTTAAACTGGTTTGTCTGACTGGGTTCTTAAGGATCATTAGGTTCATCACTAGTTGTATCCACGCAAGTCCTCAATTTATAAAACTAAGTAAACTTTGTGGTCAAGCATGTACAGTACTTGTTGAGATGTTTTTTTAAAAAAAAAGGGGGGGGTTGTAAGTTTACGTTTAGAAGCATTTCAACTTAACAATAACAAATTATTATTTTTCACAGACTGCATGAAAATGATATTTTAGTCCCGTGTGGCTGATTTGGAAAAGGATCCACCCCATTCGAAGACCTGGGGCCCTACTTCCAGACCGTTAAAGTTGGTTTATTTTTTGTATTTAATCAATGAAAACCAAGAACAACCATGTCGCTCCCCCCCCATAAATATTCTTTGCCACGCCAGAAAAAAATATTTATGGATTGAGTTAAATTCACTATGGATTTTCCACAGCCATGCTGTCTTAGCAGTTGAACTCTAAATTGGTCCTGTAGGCAATCCGTTCTAACTGATGGGACTTAAATTAGACAGTTAGGAAGCATTTTTTGTAGGCTTCTAACCAGATTTTGTTATTAATCTCCATATCCATTTTTTTAACTCAGGGTGATGGGGGTGGGGAAAGAAGGGCTTCCTTTAGCCAATATGAATGCAACTTACAAAACAAACAACTAACTAGCATTTGCAATTTACTTTTTTCAACAATAGCATTACTGCATCTTGTCTTGAGAAACATGGAGAAAATTACTTGAATACGTCATGTAACGGTTGCCAGACAATTAATACAAGCAGTAATGAGCAGTACTGTTTATAAAACTGTATCTGTGTAAACTGACAGGCAACCCGTATCTGTTTTTTTTTTTTTTTTTTTTTTTTTTTTTTTTGGGGGGGGGGGGGGGCTTTAAAAGTTAAAGCACAGATTCGGTAACACTGCGTGCACAGAATATGTGTGTTATTTAAATGAAGACTCATTATTGTCAGTTTATTTTAACCGTGATGGTTTATAAATTAAATATCAAGAGCCATGAGGTGCATTTTGAGGCTGGCTTTTGGGGAGGAAGTTTGATCAATAGGTCCTGCCTTGCAAGTCATGCCTTTATAGATTGCAATCCGCCAGCCTTCCAGGTTCACACAATAAGTCATCCTCACTCATTTCCCAGGAGGTTTCTGCTGAATGATATCAGTTTCTGCCAAGTATCCTTTGCAACTTACAACTGATTCTAAGAAATTTAAACAGAATTGCAACAGCTTTATTAAAAACAGAACAATAAAATCGAAAACAGTTTAAAACAATATATATATTGTAGAACATTCACGAGGACAGACACATATAAAGGTTTCATCGTAGTAAAAGCATGGCAAGGTGTAATTAAGGATAGTAAAAACATGGTAAAGCTGGAAAAAACATGGAAAACCATGGCACAGTAAATGCATAGGATAACCATGGTAAAACCATAGGACAACTCCAAAATGAAAACTGACTGTGGTAATTTTTTTTTTTTTTTATGGGATAAAGGCATGCCTTGAAGTGGTAGACTTGATGGAAAGTTTTAGCAGTAAACCCTATAGCAAATTCACTTTGTTCCTAATGTATGTGTGTTTTCAAGGCCTTTTAAGATGAGTTGTTTTTTCACAATGAAAAGTATACAGTACAGTGGAGTACAGCGTTCTAAAGATTTGTGACCTTTAAATGTGCATCAGTCTTTGTCATTTATCATCAGCGCTGACTATATAATAGGCCATATAAAGTAAGTCCAGGCCAAACCAAGTCCACTTTCACATCTCTATGATAGGACCAAAAACAGATACACCACTCCCAGGCACCATCGGGTACCAATCTTCATCCTCAGCTGCAGAGGGTGAAAAAAAGCAATCAGTAATCTCATGATTGATTTTTTGCTGCCACAACTGCTCCAATAAGCCGCAATCACTGCTCCAGCTCCTACTTTAAGTTTTGCACAAATTCCTGCAATTCTAAAACTAGTGCCCTGGTTCTAATCTGAGTGGTTTAAGTCCTTAAAAAAGGGCAATACAATGAATCTTCCTGTCTGAGCCCTTTGATCTCCTAGTGCAAAATAAAATTGTTTTGATGCTGTTTTTACAGTTCCACATGGTCATCTTTAATTGTTCTGGCAACACTTCCATAAATGGCAAGTAAAAGAAGGGTAAGATCTAAATACTATACCAAAAATGAGCAGGCATTGCCTATTTAGCGGCACTTGGCTTTGCCCTAGGCATGCGGATATTGGGCCATATTTGAACACCTTGTTGTGGGTTCTTGCTTTTGTAACTAAATAAGACAATAGGAATGATCAAAATCTTGAAAGAAATTGCACAAATGGTATAGGTGAAGGAGAGCAGAGGGTATTTCACTCATAACATGCTTGATGACAGGCTTGAAAAGGATATAACAAGCTGTCAGATTCCAGTCCTTTCTCTCCTCGCGAGGCCTGTCGGTCACCTTTATTTTTCTACCACTGGCAATTACAAAGCAGTACATAGGAGGGCAGGCAAAACATTGCATCACACACACTCAAAATAACATACATGGTATACAAATAGAACAAACAAATAAGTAAAGCTATGTTATAAGATACTCCATTTATATTTGTATTATTTACTTGTATTACCATTACCCTTGCCTCAAACCTTAATATAACCTTAGAATTATTATGACCTGTTATTACAGGGAAACCAATACAAATTATGGATAATTACCTTGTTAATTATTAATAATCTATATAAACTACAGGAGTTTAAAGCCTTATGATATACAGCTGGTGTGCCACCCATGTAATATAAATAGAGCTTTGTGCCACCTGTAGTTAAGAAACACAAATCAGCAGATCAAAATGGTGTCCAGATTTCAAATTGTAATTGAAATTCAAGAACATAATGTAAAAATGAAAGAAATATTGCCAGGCTAATATAAAAAAAAAAAAACAGGCACATAAATTGTGTTTAGCTTTATTTTATTTTATTACAAGGACACTATCCTTTGGGAAAGAAGCCTAATTTACAAAGAGACAGCAACCATCTTCATAAGCAAACACAAGTGCAATGTATCGCAAGCACACCACATTGCATTCAACAAAGTATTATATTAACAAAATAATTGAACATGTTCAAATATCAAGAATGCACAGACCACCTAATCGACCAATTAAATTGCATCCTAGGGGTGAATATATGTTTGTAACAGTAGCAACAACACAATAATCGCTAGACTTTCCCTGGATCGATTCAGTGGGCTTACCAACCAATATACTTAAGGTGAAGAGTCGAAAGTAGATTTTTGATGCAGAAGTCACTGCCTCGTTATATAAAAATCAATATACAATATGGGACAAACTGTTCTTGGAACAGACGTGGGTTTTCCTAGTCACTTTCAGTTTGATCTGCAAAGACTTCATAGGAGTACCAATTTGGAAAGATATAAGACATTACGCTGTCAGGATGTGACCTGTCATTCCCGTAAGGGAGTCTGGCTGCTGCCTTGTGACTGCAGGTACGGTCACTCCAGCAAACAGAAGCCTTGGTTAGAAAATCAGAATAAAGCACAGCGTCCTCCCAGGTTAACTGAATCATAATAAATATTAATTTTCTCATTAATTAACCCAAGCTCCAGAAATTATAACAATTATATTGCAAATAAAACCATTCTAATAATTACTAATATGGTTGTTTATTTTACTGAATGAGAATAAAATGATTCCAGAAAAGATTATTAAAGTAATACTTAGATTGCTTCATGCTTGTAAATAAAAATGTGCAACAAGTGATGTAACAGGTATTCAATACACAGCGCAACGCTAATATGCTTCCCCACCACATTTCCTCATAATCAGAACATATATAAAGTGTGTATTTTGCCTCCTTCAGCCCTGATTTTAATGAAACCCTGGCCTAAATACAACAAAATATACAACTTAAATTTAATTCAAGAGGGCGGCAAAATGAGACAGCTCTTAAGATTTGTTTTTAGTCTTTTAAGAGAACTAGCAGCCACAAGCTTGCTATATTCACTATGTTGTCTGTTTTTAATATGTTAACTGTATAATAAAAAAGGTGTTTAATACAATTGTTGGCAAATCAGAACATACACACATGTGAGTATTTGGTACAACGTTTCAGTTAGTGCTGACAAAGTTTGTGAACTCCTTAGGATTTTCACATATTTCAAACCTAAAATGTTATTAGATCTTAATCTAAGTCATAATAATAGATAAAGATAACCTGATGAAAAAAATGACACAAAACCATGATACTTTTTCAACATTTATTTATCCACAATTAGTTCAACATTCAATATCCATGTGTGAAAAAGTAAGTGAACCTTTGATTCATAACTGGTGGCGCCCCCTTGAGCAGCAATGACTTCAACTAAACTTTTCCTGTAACTGTTGGTCAGTCTCTCACATCAGTTTTGAGGAATTTTGGCCCATTCCTCCTTACTGAATTGCTTCAACTCAATGACATTTGAGGGCTTCCTTGCACGGACAGCTCGCTTCAGGTCCTGCCACAACATTTCGATGGGGTTTAGGTCTGGACTTTGACTAGGCCATTCTAAAATGCAGAATTTCTTCTTCTGCAGCCATTCTTTTGTAGATCTGCTATGTTTCGGATCATTGTCTTGCTGCATGACCCACTTTCGGTTCAGCTTCAGCTCATGAACGGATGGCCTGACATTGTCCTCTAGAATCTTCTGATACATTTCAGAATTCATGGTTGTGTCAATGATGGCAAGCCGTCCAGGTCCTGAGGCAGCCCCAAACCATCACACTCCCACCACCATGCTTGACGCTTGGGATGAGGTTCTTCTGTTCGAACGCAGTGTTTGGTTTTTGCCAAACATAACATTTCTCATTGAGGCCAAAAAGTTCTACCTTTGACTCGTCTGTCCACAGAACATTGTTCCAGAAGGCTTGTGGATCATCTATGTGCTCTTTGGCGAACTTCAGATGGGCAGCAGTGTTCTTTTTAGCGAGCAGTGGTTTCCTCCTGGATATCCCTCCATGAACACCATTCTTGTTCAGTCTTTTTCTGATAGTTGAGTCATGAACACTCATATTAGCCAAGGCAAGAGTGGCCTGCAGATCCTTGGATGTTACTCTGGGGTTCTTTGTGACTTTCTTGATGATTTTCCGGTTTGTTCTTGGAGAGATTTTGGTAGGACGACTGCTCCTGAAGACTTTGGTCTTGAACTTTCTCCTTTTGTAGACTGTCTGTCTGACAGTGGATTGGTGTAGCCCCAAATCCTTAGAAATTGTTTTTGTAACCCTTTCTAGACTGATGAGCATCAATAACTGTTTTTCTGAGATCCTCCGAGATTTCTTTTGATCATGGCATGACGTGTTTCCACACACCTGTATGGTGAAGACCAAACTACAAAGTTTGCAGAAACTCAGAGCAGCCAGCCCAGTAAAAACACCACCATACAACTAGCACTGACTTGAAATTACTAGAGAGTCCCGTGAGTGGCTGCACATAGCAAAAGAGCAGTGGGCATTTAAAAAAGTATTCTGGGTCCCCTGTTCCGTGCCACCAAAATATCTGTCAATCTTCCTATTTAAACCTGTCACTTCCTGTTCTTTGTCTTGCTTTTTAGTTTGCATATTGCCTTGCGGCTCTGCAGACCCCTTGAAAAACGATCAATTTAGAAATAACATGGCTACCTCACCTAGTGCACTTTTCTTCCTCTTCGGAATCTGATCCTGTATATATATATATATATATATAGACACACACACACACACACACACACACACACACACACACACACACACACACACACACACACACACACCTGTTTAATACTGTTTTCGTCTGGTGTGCTTCCACACAATCTGATTTTGTTATGTCAGTTCCAATAACCTTCCTCCGGATTCTCCTGGAATATCCCTTTACCAGTAAAAATATATGCATAAAATCCCATTAATAGGTGAAGGTACTAAAGCATGTCCTGCCTGATGGCAACTGCAGGCTTCCCACAGATGAACAGTTGAGATAGCCCTTTAAGGTCAGGCAAGGTAAACTGTGCTAGCCCAAATAAAGACAATCCAACAAGGACTGTCTGCAAAACACAAGCTGTAAGCCAGATGCTGAAATGCATATTCAAAACAGTTTTCTGTAACAAACCAAAAAAAAAAAAAACCTATTGTACTTATCTTAGAGTGTGGGGTGAGTGGCAAGGGTGGTATCCTGTTAAGAGAAATAATTATCATTTGTGTTTTTAATAATAAACGAGATACAAGTCTGGATGCCAAGAGATATAAAGCAACCAAGAAGACGACCTCCAGGAAGATGGCATTAGAAAACACACCGGACCAACGTGGATGAAGAACACAGCAGACAGGCTTTTGTGGAAGAATCTTGGGGAGGCCTTCATCCAACAGTGGATTGAAAAAGGCTGAAGATGATGATGAGATAATGGAAGTGAAGGTTATTACAATAGCAGAAAACACTAGTGGAGGCTATGAGTAAATTGTTGATGCTCATAATGCAACATGTCTTAAGACTTTTGCACAGCAGTGTAATACCACCATCACAAAGCGCTTTACAAGATATGAGACCATGGTGTGTGAACTATGCATCAGCTGTCGAGTCACTTACAATAACATCTCACCCTGGTCTGGAGCAGCTCATAAGGAGGCTTTGCAAGTCTGGAAAATTCCTGTATAAAAGAATAGTAATAGCTTTGAAAGCCTAACAATTTCCTGACCTCTCCTACAGTACACAGTTCCTTCTCTTTTAACAGTAACACTACCTCCAATTCCTTTGGATCGAACTGTATTCCATCATCAGAGACTAAAAATTGAGAATGGTGCAATTTTTTGAATTATTGTTTGTTTGTAATTGTTTGTCAACTGCACGTGTGTACAAACCTATATGTTTGTGTGTTCGGGGTGGGTGTTCAGAGGAGGAACGTGTGTGTTAGAGAGAGACGGGAGAAAGAGTGAAGGCAACTACCCAGCCTGACCTAGGGTCTGTTTTGTTTCTTTTTGTGTTTGAGATTTGTCTTGTGTTTATAACTTCATTTTCACCCTGTCAGCAGTATTTTTGTTAAATGATCTGATTTATATTTGTGTCTATAAAGACTGAACAAGAGTGCGCTTTGCACCAGAGTACCTGCCTGTGTGTGCAGTATCTGTTGCTGGCCTGACGTCACCAACATCATAGTATCAGTTGTATGAGTACTTTGCAGTAACTTGCTAACATGATACCATAATTTTTTCTTTAACAACTTATAATGCAGTATATAATGTTTTTGAAAAGCAATGTTTTATTTACCGACCTGTAATAAAAATAGAGCACACATACATATGCTTGACTATTCTTCTAGCATCTGGTTTATTCTAGACTAACGCCCTCTAAAGGACACTCCACAGAACAGCAATTATTATTAATTTTTTAATTTTCAATTATGCATTTAAGGAAGAAACATGGCAGAACGGAAATAATACTTAAGGGGTAGCTTATTTACTTAAGCATTAGACATGATGGCATATACTAGCTTCTAGCCGCTACATATGCATAAACGTTCTGAAATTAACCAAACAGTATTCCATATGAGAGATTAATGAAGAATCAACTGGCCAAGTTCATCGCTAAGAAGTTAAGATCAACATCGGAGCAGTATGGTAATCCAGGCTATGCCACAATCAGTTTACAGTGGAGCATAGCGGTCGGCACTTTATTACAACATGTCTAATTAAACAAAAAAAATGGATATGATAAAAGGTTATTTGAATAGGAATACACAGCCATTTGCTTAGCTTATTTCCAGTACTGTATATCAAGTATTTATACCACAAGCGTGGTATCTAGCATGGGATACATTTTTTTTTATTAAGTGTAATGCCATAAGTGAAATAACATAGGTGGAATAACTTGCTTCTCAGGACAAGTTTCAAATGTGTCTTTGCTTACATTCAATCCATTGGCGTGCTGCTGAAACTCAGGACGGAGCTATGCTTCAGTAGTTCAAACAATGTTGCCACTGATATGTTTTATAACTTTAAAATGTCTCAAATAAATTCAGATTTCTGTTCTTTTTTTTTATTTGGACCCAGATTTCCTTGTGAATGAGTTTTGTCAACAAATGCCAGTTACCGATCTGCCTGCTTTTGATTAACACTGGGAACAGTAGGAAGCAACAGGGAGGCATGCGAACTGACAGGCTGAGCTCAAGGATCTATCTAAAAAGATGGTTGTGAAGAGGCCATAAACAGGGTTCAAAATGAATCCATGCCCAGTCTGTTGACATATTTTATTGCTATTTATTTTAACTATATACTTAGGAGGGTCTTATCGTTTACTGGGACATTCTCCTGCAGTGAATAGCTCGAATGATCATTCAGTATCCTTTATATATTGGGTATACACAAGTACTCATATATTGTGTGTGTGTGTGTGTGTGTGTGTGTGAGAGAGAGAGAGAGAGAGAGAGAGAGAGAGAGAGAGAGAGAGAGAGAGAGAGAGAGAGAGAGAGAGAGAGAGAGAGAGAGTTACCATAAAGTATTCCTTTGCTTATTAATTTGTGAAGTATTAGGGTGGATTTCAATCATATGCTACAGTAGTTCCTTAAATGGTGTAAATTATAAATGAGGCCCTTTAGAACCCAGAGTTGAGCTGTCATGGCCTTATTGAAGCTGTGTGCTCCAGACCAATTATTTGACAAATGAAAGGAAACCAAATGTCTCATAAATATTTTATGAAGAACTGTTTAGAGACAACCTGATGAATAATTGATTTGTAAACTGAAATCAGAGATTAATAAATGATATTTAAAGAGTGATCACTTTCTTGCCATTTCTTGCATGGGTGCTTATCTGATCTGATTGTAAATGGCCATCAGGTGGCTATTTAGCGATTCCCCACTAACTCCTTACCATAATTTTTAGCCTGTAATGCACACCCTGTATAACAGGTATGGCGGTTCAACCTGTGTTTAAATCGTTGTAAATCGTTGTAAAAAACACCATAAGTATTGAAGTATATCCAGCAAGCCCTTTCTTCATATTTCAATGGAACTTTATTGGGGTTAATTTGAAAGCTTGGTAATTGATGTTGAGTAAATCTCTATTGGCTATTTTAGAAAAGAGTTGAAGACAAAAATAAAAGAGAAGTGATTAGAAATCCACCTTCAAGACTTTCTTATCAAATATAGCAAAAGGTTATACATATTTATAAACATTATAGCCTCCTCGGTTTGTATTTGCACTCATGTTCAATTATAGGGCCTTTACACACGGACAAAGAAGCATGGACTATATATATACAGCCCTATAGATTATAGTAGAACTCCTGGAGTTTATAGTCTTACTGTGTACAGGCAGTTGTAAGATTATATCGTTTATTATGTACAGGTCATGTGTGCATCTTAACTGACTTCACTACAGCACACAAACTGGCAGTTTAATGAAAATGACGACCAGATTTCAAAATGTTACTGATGAAAAAAGAGACGTGTTCACTGAAAATCAGGACAATGCAAACATATGGAAAAATATAAAAACTTTTCGTTGTGTGTCTTTTCGTTCACATAGAGTCAGAAAATCTCAAATAGTTTTTCGAGATTTACGATTATACTGTATAATTGTAAATCTTGAAAAACTACTCACTTCTAAATCTTTTGTAGTCATTTTTGTATTACTTTAGTATAAATACATGTTAATTTGGATTCATATGTTGTTTTTTTCTGACTTTATGTGAACGAAAAGACACACATTTGCTTGTTTTCCCATTGGAAATAGTGATATTTTGAAATATCACTGTCCTGGTCACAAAAGCAAAGTTTGTGGGGAATAATAGCCATTTTCTATACTTTTGAGGCATAAGCAATTAGGAAATAACACTTACTACCCAGGAACAAAAAAAATAAAATAAATTGTTACATGGTGTAATTAGAAATGGAACCATCATAAAATATTTGTGAGCTAGTTTATCCTGGGATTACCCCTAAAATAGGTGGCTGACGCAATCCAAGAGGATTCAGCAGTTCTGTAAAATGATCTAAAATCCATCTGTACCAAATCCTAACAGGGAACCACTCACAATAACAAGTGTGCAGCATGTAGAACTGTATACAACAGAAACATTTTAATTCAGAGCAATAACATTCCCTCCCACACACATCCACACAGTCTGCCTGACAAACATGCTGCTGAAGATGACTAAATAAATTATAAGAATGTTGCATCCTGGTCTGGATTTTGGAGAGCGATTTCTAGATTTTTATATTTGAAGTACATTATATATGATATTTCCTACACTCTGGAGAAAGCATACAATATGTCAAGATGTGAAGATCTAAGGGAACTAATAAAATAGAGCATTGTGTGTTTTTATTGTCAGTTTATCCAAAGCAACAAAAAATATATATTCAACAGTTTAAGATTTTCTAGTCATTGAATTCAATATATATTATCTAACTTTTAATAACTTGCAGATTGCATACATAAACTGGTTGCTTTAAAACTATTTGAGTAATTTTTAAATAGAAATAATCATTGTCCATCAGTTTGTGTTACGTCTTCATTTATAATACATTTTAGTTTCACAAAATGCCCATGATTACCAAATCATGAGGTACATCAGTTATTCAATTTTTCAGAAGGGATTTTCAAATTGTTAAAACAGTTGAAGCACATCTCTACTTTAATTAAATATCATGTTAAAAAGCCAGTACGTATTTAGCCATAGATATATAATCTAATTTTGCAAACTGGTTGGATTATACTAAATGACCAGGACATGTATTTTTGTATTAGATTTTAGTAGTTTTAATTTCAGTATTTTGTTCAGCTGAGCTACAGCAGCTCCATCTGTGGTCTGTTAGGTGATAAAGCCCTAGGACAGTCAAAGCAGTCCCTGATTATTGGGTGCCACCCTCCGGCCCTGCTTGTCATTGCACTCCCCAGGAGTCTAGGATAATGTTTAATTTATTATATGTAGTTGAATCCATGCTGTTCAAGTAGTCATTGCCGTCAATCTACTGCAACGTTGGAAACTATCTGTAACTATTTTTTTAGCTGTGTTTTTGAGAATGCTGTGTAATTACAATTACTAGAATTTAATTGGATTGGGAATAAATATAGTCACAGCAAGAACAAGTATTGGCACCCTATACTTAATGTAAGATCATTCAAGAAAACACCTTAAATACAAGCATTTAGTGAACATTAGCCATTAATTAACATGACGCAGACCACAATTCACAATTTCGAGTAGTTTAAAAGTCTTTATAAAAAAAATAATAACCTAAGGCATTTCAAATGTTTGTACATGACAAAATAATTGGCACCTTTACATTAAAGTTCTGTAAAAAAATGTATAGAACTAATTAAAAGATCTATTAATTGACTGAAACCCATTACACTATAATTAAGCTGCATTACAAAGCCAATAGCCAAACAAGTTGTAGTTATTTCCAAAATGTATTGAAGAAGACCTTTTTGGCAACAGACCAAGAATCAAATTTTAGAAAAGCACTTGTGGCAGCCTACAACAAAGGAAATAGCAACAGAGCAGTATTAAAGACATGTGGAATATCAAAAAGAACAATCAGAGCAATAATCAAGAAGTACCCCAGAACAAATTAAACTGAAACCTTGAAAGAAGTGGACCTCCAAAGAAGTTTATGGGTATAGGAGGTAGGAGAATCATCCATGCAGCTAAAAAAACATCCAAGGTTAAAAGCCAAGGACATAAAAAAAAAGATTTAGAAGCACGAGGAATAATAGTGTGTAAAGAACTGTTCAAAAGCATCTGAACACTGAAGATCTGTAAGCACGTAGACCTTCCTGCAATCCACTTTTAAAGGAAATTCATAAAATCTTAAATGTGCCAAGAAATATAAACAGAATTCTAAAGTATTCTTTAACAAAATTCTGTGGTCCAGTGAGACCAGAATATAACTTTTCTCCAAAAACCAACAATAGTATGTTAAAAGAAACAGGGGAAAGCCTTCGATGAAGAAAGCCTTGTACCTACGGTGAGACATGGAGCTGGTTTGATCGCGATTTAGGGGTGTTTTAGTAGTTCAGGGACTGGAGACCATGTGATTGAAGACCAAATTAATGTAGCTATGTATTAAAAGATTCTGCAAAGTACAATAATAACATCGTAGACTGATTGGCAGATAGTTTATCTTCTAACATGACAACGACCCAAAACATACACCTCAAGTAAGTTCTTGAAGAAAACAAAGATAACAGTTCTGGAATGACCTTCCCAATCATCAAATCTCAATCCAATAGAAATGCTTTGGACTGATCTGAAAAAGTTGTAGTCATGCATTGTGTATCCAATCTGTCTGAGCAGAAGGAAATGTGTGAGACAGATTTTACCAAAAAGATGTAACAAACAGGTTATAAATGAGCATAAATGTCTGTAAGCCGTAATAAAAGCAAAAGGAGGACACATAAAATATTAAAGTGGAGGTGCCAATACTTTTGTCATGAACAAATACTTTAAATGAAATAAGTTTGTAGGGTTAGAAATGAACTAAGAAATTATTGAAGGAAACCAGACATAAGTTGTCTTCATAGGAAAAGTGATTTTGTCTGCGTAGCAAACAACAGTATTAAGAATGCAGACAAGGCGGTTTACAAAAAGGAACCCAGTTGCAGTTTGACGTTTAAGGTGCATTGGAAATGGGAGTATATCCATCTGAAGAAGGTTCACTTTGGTTGAACTCAGGATTACAATTAGCAAGTCATGGAATATCAGATGGCAAGAGTGTGATGAAAGCAATATTCTGTGTAAACAGCTACATTGATAAAAGAAGAAGTAGCATGTAGACATTGGAGGTCATTTTAGCACAGCACGCAACCGTGTTTATTTGTTTGTAACTGGGAGTACTTGCAAGTGAGACATTGTGCTGTAATATGGCCGATAATCAAACTGTTGTTTTAATCCTAGTGACCATTTTAACATGTCTAATATTAATCTTTTCTTATGCATTTGTGCTTTGAGAACCAATACATATAATAATATGGCTCTTCTCATCTTAATTATAATTGTAAGTGACAATAATGAATCAATATTTTAAATGTAAGAGATGAAAGACTCTGCCTTACATATGATTAAATTCTCTAATTTAGATATAATTAAACCTTACAATCTTACATCTAACTAAATCAGCAAGTTTATTTATTTTTTGATAAAATTAGTATTAGTATTTGTTAAATTACTAGACATTGCGTATTTTGCCTTTCTTATGTAAAAAATTGGTTAAAGTTTAAAGGTACAATTTATTGTTTGTTTAAAAGGGTTTTCAAAATATTTGCAAAATATTGATGTAATATAGATTAATATAGATGATATATAATTGTATAATAAGTATTTCCTTCTGCAATCCAAATACTTGTTGTATTATGTATTGTGTATAATGCGGTATTACAGAAATACTCTAATAAAATTCAACAGAGTAAAGCATGTTAAAGCATAGGTAAGCACTGTAAAGCCCAGAGAGATATGTTAAAGCATATTTAAAACTAAGCCACCATGGTAAACTATGGTAAATGCATAGTATAACCTTTGGAAAAGCAGGAGAAAAATTACTGGGCAGATTTACAATGGTAAACATTTATAAGGGTAGGACAAACAAGTATATAATATGTTTAACTGATTAAACACACGTCAGAACAATGTAGTGACAAAATGTATTTAATTTTGGAGGGTGCACATTAGACATATGTTGAAAACATGTGAAAAATAAAGCATGAAGCGTTGTACACATGATGTATTATACAAGGGGATGCAGATGTCTATTTGTACAAAAACTAAATTCTACATCTACAACATTATAGCATTCTGTACAGATATCTTACAATACTTACAACAATTATAGCCAGTTGCCCTTTGTTACTATCCTAGTCATTCAATCCAAACTAACTTTTAAAAATTATTTTAAATAAATACCCTATAGTTACCTCAGTCCCTTTGCATCGCAGTGTCAAAGCAAACTCATTACATGCTCCTGCTCCTTAAAGGTAACCTTGGTATGGGCATGAACTTTTATATTAAGTAATGCATTCTTCTTCTTCTTCTTCTTCTTCTTCTTCTTCTTCTTCTTCTTCTTCTTCTTCTTCTTCTTTTTTACCACTTTGTATACATTGCTGTTCCAATTATTACATCCTGATCAAGTACATCTGGTAAAGCACAGTCTAACTATTATCCATAACCCTCTCCCACTGCCAGTCTCTGCCCCTATTGGAGGCAAGAAATACATCTGTACCAAATAACACTTGGGATAATGTGACGTTTCTTACATTCCCTGGGTGCAGAGTGTTGCAGGGGAATAACAGGGGTGCTGTTGATATTCCATACATGCACCAAGTTGTACTTTACAGCTGTTTACATGCAAGTAAGCATATTAAAGCGTCAGAAGCATTTTTCATTTTAGTAGAAAAATCTAATCTGGAAGAAGAGAAATCTTCCCAAAATATACAATTTCTATGCTAAAACTTGATAGTAAATATATACACTGCTGTGCAAAAGTCTTACACATGTTGCATTTTTCTACTCTGATGCATTATAGCATCATTAATTTACTCATAGCCTCCACTAGTGTTTTCTACTATTATAACAACCTTGACTTGCATAAAGAAGGAAATACATTGAGTGAAATAGCTTGGTGTGCTCAAGGTGTGCTATCCAAAGCATAATCAACAAGAACTAGAAAAGCCGTCCTTCCTGATGTTTACCATTGAGTACCAATGAATGGCAATTGACTTCCACATTGAGTGTTTTAAAAACCGAGAAGAAGAGCATATTCCTCTCATCTGGGGCACTGACATTGTTATTGCCTTACTGGTGTACCAAACCCGCAAAATTACTTTTCAGTAGTACTTGATTGTTAACATGATGGAGGACAGCTATTCTTGGTTTTAAATCATCGCATTAATTAATGGATTTATTGAATATCTGCCAATAAATTATTCTTAAAGGCAACTCTAAGTACAAATACAAGTTATTGCACACACCTATAGTCAAGCTTGTATTAGTTTACTGTTGATTCAATACTTAACATAATTTGTATTTTCCTAATCTGTAACTTCTTACTTCTATAATATCCTATTATATGGGTCTGTATGATTCTATATTGTTGGTTCTGTTTAGATCATTATTTGCCACGATTTCTGAACTAGCTATTCCATTGCTTTTGAAAAGGCAGATCAAGTGTGGGGAAGTGATGTGGGGAAGTATATCAGTGTTGCACAAGCTTCAGTGTGCCTAAATGCTTTACTAACAGGCTTCAGTGCAAAGAGCAATGTTAATGTTCTTCCCCACCTCTGTCCCACAATCACCATTTAAGAGTCTTTTGAGAAGCAATTCTTGCTGGAATTCTTAGTAAGCATGGCAAAAATTGATCTTAGCAGATACGATAATACAGAATCACACATAACCCACATGATATGAATTTAAGAAAGTAAGAAATGTAATATTTGGAAAATATAGATGTGTGATATAAAAACATCCCTTTAACAAATCACATAATTATCAGACAGGAGTCTTGCATTTCCCAGTATGCACCAATACACCTAGCATTATACAGTACACAGAGTTATCAAAATGGGGTTGGGAATAAACAGTGGAATAATTGACCATGAATCCGAAATCATCAGAACAATGACTATTGCTCAGCAGCGTGCTCTCTCCTGCGGCGGTTCTTGAAGTGCCGCTCAATGTTCATCGTCACCTCTCTCTGCAGGTTGCGGCTGTTCATCTTGCCTCCCGATCGCACCCAGGGGTGCTGCAGGACTTGCTGAGCAGTGTACCGCTTGTGCTTATCAACCACCAGCAGCTTGCTGATCAGGTCTTTGGCACCTGCAGTGAAACATGACACAGTGAGAATGACTGGAAGAAGTGGCTGGGTAGAAATCATGAATCTTTAAAATGGTCTCTGTGAAAGGAGACTGGCAAAGTTTTTCCTTCCATTTTACAATATTTGCCAGTAGTATAGCAGTAAAGTTATAGTTTTTAACAAGTAACGAGACACAAGATTTTGTAAATAATGATTATGTATTATCCCGATTGTATTGAAAGCTTTCGTGTGATTTTGCAAGCTTTCATAATAAGCTTAATCCTTTCATATAGTATACTGTAAATTTTTCATGTTTAGGGAGTAGTACTCAGGTAGACGGTGTTGAATTCTCAAAATGTTTGTTTTATTTGAAATTACAGAGAATTCCTATCAGGAGCTGGAATTCACAGCACCAAAATAATAACCCTACGTTTTAGGCTTGGTAATTTCACTGCATATTACCTCTGGTCACAGCTCATTCAATCGCACCCATAGTTTCTCATTCAAGTTCAGCACTGGACTGTCTCCAGTCCCCAGTCTCATGCACACCCTTATATAACCTCCTGTCATTTCCCGCCACCATGCTCTGCAACCCCCGAAAACAGCAACACACATTCTCCCCACTCATTCACCCCCCCCCCCTTCCCATGCTAAGTAACGGCGTGACCCGTTCCCCTTACAATACATTTAACATAAAAGACAGACGAGACAAACTGAACAGACAACGAGTCCTGCAACAAAGCAGTTGCCTGGGTCGTTACAATATATTTTTAAATTTGAAAGTAAAAATATATGAAAGCATGATGACCTTTATGTACAAGAAACTTCACTAACATACAATTGAACAAGAACTGTTCAATTATTTTCATTTCATATGGTATTAAATGGCAGTGTTTATATCTGATAGTGAAAAATAAATAAATATCAAAATAAAGAAATATTTCCATGTTGACAAAACAAGTTAATTGTCATTAAACTTGGATGTCCTGTAATACACCTATGCGTGGATAAAAGTGCCTGGGGTCTGCAAAAACCTGCACTAAAAGGTGAAGAAAAAGGAGAAAGAGGAGAAGGACAGTTTTTCCTTACTTTGACAACCTATGAGTGTTGGGAACTACAAATTAAAAGTGAAATGGTGCTTTTGGCTGTTTTACTTTTGCTGTGCACTTTCCCTGAAAATACGTAAGCTTTTCTTGCTGTATAGAAGTCTGGCAGTTCTTGCTGTTTCTGGTGCAAGGAACTACCATTCCTCTCAATAAATATTTTTTAAAAATATGGAAGTTGGAAAAATGAAAAACAAAAATAAAAATGTGACAACAGACACATGTATTTGTAGAAGTTTTGGCTGTCAAGTGTAGGCAAAATCTCTATCTTATAGCATTGTCCTTTTGAATCACTTTTAAATCTGCTATCTGCTACTCTCTGCAGCCCCCTTGTGCTGATATGGCTTCACAACAGCTTTCATAATAAAGATATACTTATAAAATATATTGGTATTCACCAATATCACATTGTTTGGTCATAAATAATTAATTCTACTACCAATACTGTATAAAGTTGAACTGCTAAAAAAAAACATTCAGGGGTGTATAGAATAAATAATAGAGAGTAACGATTTATTTAAGTGCAATTCAATACATTTAAAAATGAGAAGTATTACACTGGACAAGACAATTGTTTGACTTGACGGTGATCTCTTTTCTTTGCTCAGTACCTGGCTGGCACAGTCTGGCATTGAAGCAAAATGGTCTTGGGTGTTCTCTGTTTTAGTAATGTAGTAATTAGGCCAGTAGGGAATTACAGACGTCAAAATACATCAATTCCTATATCACAGAGAGGCGTCAAAGAAGGTGGCTATATTTTGTGCAATGCTGCTACAGAGAAGTCATTAATGGGTGGTTTGTCTTCAACATAAACAAACTTGAGGTGCAGTATTTTAAAGCTGCACTTACCATCGGAGATGCTGTCCCAGTAGGGGGACAGGAACTCATACTCCCCAAGCTGGATGATTTCAAACAGCTCCTCCTGGTCTCTCTCCAGACTGCGAAATGGAGGGAAACCACACAGCAGGATATAGAGGATCACACCAGTGGCCCACATGTCAACTTGCAGACCATAACCTCAGAAAAATAACACCACAAAACACTTTATACATATTATATAGTATAGATTCATTAACATGAGTGGGATACAGCAACATGAATGGAATAACATAAGTGGTATCCCATGGAAACCCCCCAAATGAAAGTTAAGATCCGCCAGGTAAAATAATCCCTGAATTTAAAATTTTAAAAGATACATATTTTACTGATATTCATTTTAAATACTGTATATACTTTTGGTATAAACAGAATACAGACTGTTGCAACTAGATGTGTCCTGCAGTTAAAGCTATTATAGGATAAGTGCTTAGGTATCTCCTTGTTTTAGAGTCCTGGGTTTTTATCAAAAAGTCAGTAAAGTGCAACTTCTACTCTTAGTGTGATTAAATCAGCCATTGCTATCAATGTGCTCAATGGATTGTTTTAAAACAGGATAACAGAATTTTAAGCTTTTTTTAATCCATTCCAGGAATTTACTCAGAGAATGTTAATCAATAATATGTGGAGTTTGTTGCATTGAGCCTGTGTGGTCCAGCGGTTAACGAAAAGAGCTTGTAAACTGTTCAAATCCCTTGCTTACTCACTGACTCACTGTGTGACCCTGAGCAAGTCACTTAACCTCCGTGTGCTCTGTCTTTCAGGTGCGATGTTGCTGTTGTAAGTGACTCTGCATGTTGTGAGTGACTCTGCGTGATGCATGACTGCACTCTGCTGATGCATAGTTCATACACCCTAGTCTCTCTAGGTTGCCTTGGATTAAGGCGTCTGCATAAATAAACAAATAATGATTGAGCTTGTTTCCATATAACATGCATAATGGCTATTTGATTCTGCTCATTTAAAGGGCATTTCCACAACCAGGTTTACCTTTTTCAGAGAGTATCTCCGGAGCCACATACGTAGGTGTACCACAGACTGTGAAAATCGGTTCAGTCACCTCCATTGCTAGACCAAAGTCTGCCAGTTTTAGTGTGGTGCTTCCATCCTCATTACGTTGAACCTTGTTTCAATAAAGCACAAAACTTCAGTCAGTAGACTATCAGCAAAACGACGTTATGGCTTTCACCAGGTACACATACATTAACTACATTTACCTGGGCAAATTTTCTTTTATTAAGCATTGAGAATATCCAAAAAAAACAACACAGATGCAGTTGTTATCACACCACAAGAGGGCAGAACGAACAACATGTTGCAGTATTATTGTGTTTTGTATATTGGGTAGAGCTGATGACTAAAAAAGCAAAAAACATTGATGATTATTTTACTTTAATTTCATGGTCAACATTTATACATATTTCTTTTAAGTATTATGCTAACAAAAACAAAAGGAAAAAAGCACACTGTCAATTGTTTACTCAAAATAAAAGGCTTTCAAACCTATCAGTGCGTATAATGCACTTTTCTGTGAACCTATGGAGTCATTCGGCCCTTATCATCTTTTCATTTCCCTTCTTTTTTTCAGCCACACTGATTTTTTCTTTGTAATCATTTCAATTCTGATAACACAGGGAACATGAATAGTTTCCACCTGATGCAGTGATGTGAAACCTTTTAATGTATTTAAATTCACTTCTTAATGTCAATAACAAATTGTATGCACTTCCAGTTGAGATTTCCATTACCAGCATATTTACAAATATTTGTTGCTGTACCTGTATTTCGAAGTGTAGTAAATAGGTTTTGAATGTCTGTGTCCACACTACGTGCAAAACTACACTGACTTCTTTTTGTTTAGGTAGTTTCTGAATATTTCAACTGCTACAACTGAACTTTTTACTTGCCAGGCATGCACATAATGTTTGTGTAACATGGGTGTTCTGTTACGGAGTGGGTGTCCGTTGAAAAGTTGAGAGAGACACAGAGGGTTTGAAGCTGAAACGACACTCAGGCATCCAGGTTTTATTCACAATTACTGGGGGTTGCAGTGGCTAGTGGCCGCCACTAGGGTACCAGCAATGGTAGCCCTTGTGCGGTAGGACATACACTAACGCAGTGTACATGGAAATACAAAATACAAAAAGGCAAAACAAAACACAGTTGGTAAACAGCTAATAAAACAAAAGGTTGCTAAGCTTGGGTGCTGCTCCAACTAAACGGGAGGTCCCGCACCAGGAACCTTCTCCCTATAAAAACTAAATAAATTTAGGAGGGATTAAAATCCCGTAAATGAATCCCTACCTATGGTCCTAAGGATCCCGGTTAAACAGAGGTGGTCCTCGGTTTTGGTTCATTAACCCTGGTAATGGGGCTTTCAGAGCACAGAACAAAGGGCTGGCTTTTCCAGACCCTTTTTATAGGCATGTGGCCAGTTTTACTGATCATCAAATAGTCAATTAACACCTGGCCACCTATTGCATGTTAGGATTCAGTTAGACC
Organism: Polyodon spathula; assembly: GCF_017654505.1. Classification (NCBI taxonomy): domain Eukaryota; kingdom Metazoa; phylum Chordata; class Actinopteri; order Acipenseriformes; family Polyodontidae; genus Polyodon; species Polyodon spathula. The sequence continues at coordinate 28,173,360 of NC_054536.1, forward strand.
GGGAGAGAAGTCTAACCTCCCAGACCTGCCATATCTAGCACAAACTTGTTTGCGATTAAAAAAAAAAAAAAATAAAGTATTTGCAAACCCACCAAATGTTATTTATAATCAAACACAAAACATATTTTACAAGAGCAGGTCTCAGCCCTGTCATAGTTTGGTTAAGTGGTTTACTGGTTATAGTGCACCTAAGCAAAATAATAATGATACCACTGTGGAGGAAACAGTCAAGCTGGCCGAGAACCCATGCATTAGTGGACTCCGCGTGACAGCAAAATCTTATTAGGCAAACGCTCCTAGAGGGTGTGTCCTGGCTGCCATTACAGTCAGTGGTTATTGCATGTATCCATGGCGATATCAGGACATACCCTACCACAAAAATCTAATTCTATATTCAAGAGCAGACCGTTACCATAGTCATGGCAGTTGCCAAGAATTTGACGTAATCTGTGATCATGGGAACGGGGTTGGCAATTTTTTATAGCCTCATTGGGATGAGACAGGTTTGTGAGGCCGCCCGAGCCCAGGTATTAAAGCAGAAATCAATTGGCTAGCCCTTTACAATCTGATCTGTTTAACTCAAAATTTGGGCCTCGAAGAACAAGAAAGGCGTGGAGGGCAGAGCAAGCTGAGGGAGCTAGTCACAGAGTGGAAGAAGGGGCGGCTGCAGTCCCAAGTGATGAAACAGAGTGGAAAAGGGTGGGAACACAGTGTAACCATTCAGCAAACCTATAGCCAATAGGGCCTATAAATCCTCTTCCAGTCGACATACATGAGTTTTGGAACAGGGATACAGACATGGCAGAGAAACAGGGTAACGACCCTGACCTCCAATTTGCTAGAGAAAGGGTTCAGTGTGTCATGGGGAAAAGGATTGATAATATGATACCAATAAAATGTATGTATTATGCCATAATGAACCAGTTGTTATATCATGTGTCACAGACATCGGGTACCGGGCAGGTGGTGTACCAGCTGGTGGTCCCACAGTCTTCTCGGACAGAGGTGCTTCAGCTGGTCCATGACATTCCATATACGGGGCATCTCGGTTGTGAAAAGACCAAGAGAAAAGAAGAGAATTCTGGCCAGATTTCTTTGCCCGGGAGCCTTCATTGATATACGGAAATATGTGGCATCATGTTCAGAGTGCCAATTGACTGCGGCAAAGGGGGTTAAGCTGGCACCCTTATTTCTACTACTACTTGCTTCTATGCCATTTGGTTGGATTGGGGTAGATATCATGGGCCCTTGGATGGTACAGTCAGGATATCGATTCATTTTAGTGACAGTGGACTATGTGGACTCTGTATCCTGATGCGTACAGTGACAGCTCAGTCTGAGGCGGAAGAGTTGGTAAAGCTGTTTTCTCAGCTAGGTATTCAGAGGGAGACTAAGGTACAGCGTTTATAGAATTCAGAATATCGTTAAATATGTGCTTGAACTTAGGGACTGCCTTGAATTGGTCGGCCGATTGGCAAAGAAAAAATCATTTCAACCAGGTGACCGGGTGCTACCGTTTCTCCCCTCAACAGTGTGTAAATTGTTTGCAAAATGGCAGGGTCCCTTTGAAGTCTTTGGGAAAACTGGCACAGTAAATTATGAAATTATGACGGCATCAAGAAAATAAAATGTACCATATTAATTTGTTAAAACCATGGAGAGAGAGTGAGAGAGAGAAGTCATATATGTTTCCCCTCTCCCTCCGGAGGCAGATCTGGGTCTCTGCAAGTCCAACGGACAGCCAATGGGCATTCCGATGGGGGAGAATCTAAACCAGGTACAGAAAAGAGATCTAGAAAATGTAATACAACAATTTGGTGATGGTTTTTTTTTTTTTTTTAATCCAGGCAGGACCAATTGGATAGAGCACGCCATAGTCATGAAGCCAGAAACAAGGGTGAGAAAAAGAACATACTGAGTACCAGAACACCAACAGGAAATGGTATGGGAAGAGGTGGAGACGATGCTGAAACTTGGAGTGATCGAACTGTCGCGGAGCGAGCGATGTAGTCCGGTGGTGTTGGTAACTAAGCAGACTTTTGCAGGCAAATTCTCACTCCAAGTTTGATGCATACCCCATGCCTCGAGTGGACAACTTGTTGGATCGACTGGGAGTGGCTCAGTTCATATCCACCCTTGATCTGACGATACGCTATTGGCAGATACTGTTGACAAAACAAACACGTGAGAAAATAGTTTTTTCGGCACCTCAGGGTCTTTTCCAGTTCCACATGATGCCCTTTGGCCTATACAGAGCCCCGGCAATTTTCCAGCACCTTATGGATAAAGTTCTCCAGCCTCATGGAGAGTATGCGGCTGCATACATAGATGACATAGCTTGACTTGAGCATCAATAAGGGAAGCGGGGCTCAAGGCAAACCTGGGTAAGCCTACATTTGGAAAAGAGGAGGCAAAATACTTGGGCTATTGTCAGGGAAGGGGCAAGGTGAAGCCAATAATTAATAAGGTGCAGGTTTTGTTGATGCCCAAGGACAAAATACCAGGTTAGGTCAGTGCTGGAGCTAGCAGGTTATTATAGGAGATTTATTCCAGACTTCGCGTCTATAGCAGTCCCACTCACTGACCTAACCAAAAAGAACGAACCTGAAAAGATAAATGGTCCACAGACTGTCAAGACGCTTTCGATACCTTAAAAAAACATCTGATCCAAGCCCCAGCAGTAATAAGTCTTTAGCTTTTAGCAGACCTTTTATCTTACAGACTGCTGTTTCGGAGGTCAGTCTGGGGTCTCTGTTATCCCAGGAGATAAGGGGGGGGGGAGCATCGGGTGATATTTATCACCCACAAGCTCCTTCACAGAGAAAGAATTTTGCGGTCATAGAGAATAAATGTTTGGCCATCAAATGGGTGGCGGAAGCATTTCGTTATTATCTCCTTGGACGAACCTTCACACTGGTTACGGATCTTACCCCACTGAAGTGGCTTAACACAATGAAGGACACCAATGCACTCCTTGCAACCCTTCTCTTTTTAGGTGCAACATCGGCCAGGCAGGCTGCACAGAAATGCAAAGTGGGAGGGGGGCAGGAGGTGTCTGAGTGTCTGAACGTCTGGGGAGGTGTGGCTGGATGAAGGTAAGAAGATGGGGTAAAACCTGACCTCTCACCAGGTGTGGACACCAGAACTATCATATTGCATGTTGGCACCAAGATGGAACATACCTTAGGATGGAGTTGGCTTCCAGCGGCCATTCACTTAGTGTTAATAATGTACAAATTCAGATCTTTACTGCTCTTGGTTAGAGACCCTAATTGTCAGAGTAGACGTAGGGTCATAGATATTTCTAAATGTCCACCTTTATTGGAATCAGTTAGATATTCATACCTGTTCAGATATACTGCAGAAAGAAGAATCTGGTTTGGGATCTCCAGCATGATCAGAACTTTATAGAAGATGTATTTTGTAACATACAGTATACTTAAGTAGCAAGTCATGACTAGAACATATACTAGATTTACAGAAATAAAGACATTTATGTGGAAGCACGTCATTACATGTTTACTTACCAGCAGGTTCTCTGGTTTGAGGTCCCTGTGCACCACATTTTTACTATGAGTGTAAGCCAGTGCCTGACAAAGGTCAATGATCATTTGAGCTGCGTTGTGTTCAGTGAACTTCACACTCTCTGTAATGGCATCAAAGAGGTCCCCTCCGTGAACAAACTCCATGATTAGATAGATCTCACTCTCGGTCTCATATTCCTCCAGCAGTCTCACAATGTTTGGGTGAGAGAGGCTTTTAATGATTGAGATCTCATTTTCTATCATGTGCTCCTTCCCCTTCAGTTTGGCTTTATCAATAATCTTCATGGCGTACAGAGCATCTGTGTTTCGAAGCTTGCATTCCTTCACAACTGCAAAGTTCCCATCCCCAACAGTTCGACCAGTCTCATAGAAGCTCTCTATGTCACTTTGTGTTTTTATGTGTCTATTCTTTACAGCACATATATTTGTAGACTCTTTAACACATTTTTCCTGGGTCATTGCTGGAGTTTTTTCCTTTTCTATTTTCTCAGTAGCTTCTTCCCATTGCTCCACTTTTACCATCATTTTGTGAAGTTCTTTCTTTTCATTGCTTTTTTCAGGGTTTTCTTTTTTGGAGGGTATTTCCTTTCTTATCTCTGCTCTAGAGCTTTGCTTTTCTGCATGATTGTGGTCATTCTGTTGATGCATCTCATCTACTTCCCCCACTGCCGTGTCTGGATTTTCTTCTTTTTGTGCCCTCTTCCTTTCTACCTTGTGTTGTCCATGAATAGGACACATTTCTTTGTGTTCTTTATCCCTCCTGGAGCGTTCCTTGCAAGCCTTTTTGATGTCTTTCACATCCGCTCCCTCTTCTTTTTCTTCTTTGAAGTTTTCCTGCGATGTTCTAGAACACCTCTGCCTTAGTTTTTTCTTTTCTGAGTGCAGGTCATCAGGCTGTTCTTTTCCCCTCCTTTGGACTTCCTTTCCAGGTGACCCATCTCTTTCTCTGGGAGCATTGCAGTGCACTTTGAGCTGTTGTTCTCTTTTACACTTTTCGCAGTGTTCCACAGCATAGGCGACTGCCCCTTTATCAATTACCTCATCTCTTAGTGGGTACATCTCCTTTGCTCCTTTCCGCTCAGTCAGCTCTTTCTGTTCTTGTTCCCATTGTTCCTTCTTCCACTTTCTGGCTTTCACTCTTTCATCTTGCCTGGCCTTGGCCCTGACTCTTTCCAGGTTCGTACCAAGGTGTTTCTTGGCAACCTCAAACTCCTCACCAAAGCTGCTGTCTGCCTTGGAGCCCTTATAATAAGGCTTGGGTTTCTGGGAACGCTCCCATTCTTTTTGAATTAATCTCTGGGAATACGGACTATCAGGATAGAGATCCTCCAAAACCTCCTGAACTTCCTTCAGAGTCAGCTTTTCCCTTCCAGCTGCAACAAAGACATCATCAGCACGGAAGAAATCTGACACGCTACGGATTTCCCTTCCTTTGAGGCTGAATAGTTTTTTCACGCGGTCATTCTTCCATCGAGGAAAACCCAAAGCTTCTGATATGTCCGCAATGAGCTGCTCAAAGGTCTGTACAGAACGTCTGTTGAGAAGTATTGTTATCTTCCTCGGGTGTCTCCTCCCTCCTGGCCTCACCACAGTCACTATCCTTGGCCTGACTGGGCTGTCCTCTGAGTGGATTGTGTGGAAAGCATTTCCATGGTGGTGGAACTGCATATTAAAACAAGTTGGGCCGGACAAAGATTTTCCAAAGTTCCTGCAGCCTATGGGTGGGTAGATAGACTGAAGTCTACTGATGCTGTTTCTTTGGTTTGTATCCTTTATAGAGATGGGGAATGAGACTCTCTGCCCTGCAAAGAAAAAAAAAAAAAACTTTGGTTACCTATCAAATATAATATGAACATGCATTTGAGACCTGCTTTTATAACCTATTGTCCCTAATTAGCTTTTAGTAGTAGGCAACATTGGATATGTAAAATGGTAAGCCATTACTTGCACTAATGGTACAACAAAAGTGTAATATCATCCTGCTACAGCGAAGCAAACTCTGGTGTGGGATGGAATGCTCCATTCGTGGTCAACTACCACATAGTGGAGCCTTCATCAACTTGCACTATTGTTTTTAATTATAATACAGGTTCTATCAAAGTGGAATTTGCTGTAGCTTTGTGTTCATTGTTGTTATAATCAAAATCTTTTTAAAACATTCTGCAATTACAACATATAGCTTCACAACACAGCAGTCCTAAAAGATAGCTTCTGAGGCTACTCTTGGTTTCCTTTGCTTTCTAAGATGATTGAATTTTCCTATTGAAGAAGCATACTCTTGTGGACAAGTGTGCCCTATGAATATGAAAAGGTGCTACTTTACATTGTCTTGTTACACAAGGGCAGAGTTTGCATTAAGAATGAATTCCCTTAAAGCCTGTTTGGTTTGTTTATAGAATCTGTGTTCAGAATACTCATGCACTGATCATACAGTAAAACCTGTATTGGGACTGAATATTGTGCTGGATTGTTGTAAAAAATCTAATACTGTATCAAAAAAAAAAAGGTAAAATAACAAAACAATTTGAACGCTTTAAAAAAACAGCTTCACTACTGTACATATACAGAATAATACACATAATAATGACTCAGCAAACTTTTAACACATCAATTCCTCGACAAAATCTTTATTAGCAAAAGCCTGTTTAAACCATTCCCATAGAAAGACGTTCACTTGTCCGTACAGTACCTGCATGCAGGATTCAGACGCTTTCTCCTGGCATTCAGGTTTTCTCCATTTTGGTTTTAAGTAGGCATCCTTTCTGTTCAGAATGTCTAAAACGGTTTGCCTTGAGATTTAGAATTTTTCATTAAGCTATTTTTATATTGGTTTTGGTAAAGTTTGATCTTTTTTTTTTCACAAGATAGCTTGTTGTGATGGCATTTAGACATTTAGGGTCAATTGCAGCATACCAGTGATTTAGTTCACTTCTAGTGGACTAAAATGTGGACTAGAAAATCCTGCAAATCTGTACTAACTTAATCCTGATTGCAGCGTATCAAAGAGATGATCCCGGTAATTGGTTTAACTAATCTGAACAAGTTAGACCGATAATGGTGACTAATAACCTACAGCTATGGCCAAAAGTTGTGCATCACCCTATAGAATTAACACATTTTGCTTCATAAAGTCGAATAAAACCTGTTAAATAATGTTACGTTGTGCGAGATTTTATTCTCACAGATCTGACTGCACGATTGTGATGGACATAAGAAATATACGGAATAAAGTTTTAAGATCTACTAGTCATTTTAGGGGAAAAATGCATCTGTCTTTGCAAAACATTTTAAGCAGTAAATGCTAAGGACGAGCAGAGCAAGCGTACTAAGTTAATCTTATCCTTCACAGTACTAAATTAATCCACTTGAACTCCAATCGTGATCTTGTTTAGTCTGATTAGCAGATGAGCCACCTGTGATGATTAACTTCTGGTTCGCTGCAATTGGGAATAGCCGGTGTACCAACTTTAGTATAATCAAGTAGACGAATCCTGCTTAAGTTAGAAACATCAAGTGGACTAAAGTTGGTAAGCTGCAACATCTGAATGGCTCCAGCATATATAAACAGCTTTGTTTTGTTTTTGTTTTTTAATACTAGTTTTAAACTTAGAAAAGTAAATCACATGACCCGGTGCCGGATTGCACAGTCAGATTTCTATTAATTTTAGGCAGAAGAGACATAAACATTGACAGGTTTCAGATTGTAAAGGGTACTATACCGTTCGTTTCAATACAATAAGGATTTGATGGCAACCCAAAAAGCATGAGACTTATACAGAATGCCAGTACGGAGAAGATCTGCATAAGAGAGGTCTTAATCTCTGGTTATTTTTGTTGAAAACGTTCCCATGCAATTACTATTTCATTATAGAGCAACAGTGGGATTCAGCCAATACACCATGTCTAGACCCCTCACATTCTCGTGTACAGTATGTAGTGTAACAAGTTTAGACAAGAAGCAAACACTCCAACATCTAAATGAAACTTGAAAGGAAAAGAGTAAGTGGCTTCAAATAACATTTTCTTGTACTGTTCCCTTACTCTTTGATGATGTTTTCAAGCATTCAAAGTGGTTCTTGTAGTAATTATTCAGTAATATATTATATATATATATATAGATATATATATTATATATATATTATACTATATATATATATTATATATATATGCTTTTAGAAGGGATGCAAATGTATCTGACATTTTGGTCCACAGTAAAGGACATTAAAACCCATACAAACATCCTCCTAGAAAGTGTTTTATGAATACTACCCAGTGCTGTACGTCTTTAAAATTAGCTTTTCTACTGGAGTGTAATACTATGGAAATAATAATAGTATACTAGCGTAGTGTAATGTATTTATACATAATTCTGAGCCACTGCATGCATGGGTTGCAAAACACATTCTGAGAAAACAATACATTGGTAACAATTTTGTGAACAACAACCTGTACTGTATTAGAAAGGCTGTTTAAGTGCTCACTTTTATAACAAATCTGTGTACTAGCAGCATTATTTATAGAGAGATGTGGTTCCATTTCTAATTAATTTTTCACATAGATGAAGCCATTTAGTTCAAGTTACCCTAAAAAGGTCAATAGCTTTGAATGACAATATGGGTCAGATTCTCAAAGCTATGCTTGTTATTAGCACCTTTTTTTTCATTTAAGAAAACAGCACCCAAAAAAAAACTCAGCTCAGGAATTTCATTTAGGTGTTGTAAGTATTTTTAAGTTATTTTCATATTTGTTTTAGAATTGTGTTTGGTGGTTTATTTTTCCTTCCAGAAAAAAAATACTGTGCAAATGACAATTTGAAATAAAAAGCTTTCAGAATCTGACACAATGTGCTCCAAAACAGAAACGAAAACAGAAACGTCACGGGGGGGGGGGGGGGGGGGGGGGGGGGATCAGGGTTCGTATTGTATCGAGGTATAGTAACGATCAGCTTTAGTAGCAAGTGACTGCAAACAGAATAAAATCAGTTAGGCTAATGCTTTGAAACTTGAACTATCGAGGTCCAACAATACGAGGTTATATTATATATCTATCTATATATATATAGTGATATATATATATATATATATATATATATATATATATATATATATAATATTACCATACAAGGTACAGAGCTGTGTTCCTAATTTGTGCAGAGGCTCAAAACCAAAAGGATGTGAGCACCAAAATGATGGCAGCTTTGCCATCTCCCAGCACACCATCTAGAACAAGGACAGGAATAATAGCCAATCAAGACAGGAGCCCATCCCCTCCAATTTCACCTGCAAGCTGAACTACTTCACCTGCTAGAAGAACAAACACTACAGCCGACGTCAGAGGTGTTTTGTTTCAGTTGCTAAATGCACAGAGGGACCTTGCCCACTGTAAATAGTGGGCAAGGTTACATCATCAAGATATTGGATGCCATGAAGGACCTTTTCTGATAACATTCATTTAAAATTGATGCCTATGATTAATTCGTTTGTGTGACAATTTTGAAGTTAGTAATATGTTTCATTCTTAACTAAATCGAGTTAATGTTCAAATTGACTAATCTTGTTAATTGATGTATTAAAATATACTGTTACTTGATTGATTACTCTCTTGTTCACAGTAAAATAACGTTACAATATGTTTTGTTGGAAAAGTTAAAAACTATGTTTATGAGCGATTCAGATTTTGCTGCTGATGTATTTATTTTTGTTCTGTTGCATGTTTTATTTTTATTTTTTGTCATGCACCAGGCACCAGCAAATCCTAGCGCTGCCACTGAAATCAGTTAAGAGAGGGAATGCTTTTGACATTTTTGTTTACATATAAACCTGGTGGTGGAGTAAAAGCTGTGATTAGTCAGTGCTGATTAAAACCTAGTGCCCTGTGTTTGCTTACAGGAAAAGATTATTTTACCAGGAATGGCTGGCACTTTCTTTCAGGGGAGTCTCACAGCACAAAGTTGTCAGAGGACTTGAAATACAAATGGCACATCGTTCTTTTCAGCTTCGGCTTCCAGGGCAACCAACAAAATAAAAAAGGGATTTGGTTTTGTGGAATTAAGCATTTAACTGACAAGTCTGTTGTATACATAAGAAACTCATTTTCTGGACCAGGGTAGTTGAATGGAGCAGGCTTTCAACAAAAACAGAATTAGCAAGCGTTAAGATCCTGGAACAGATATATGGCTTTTAAACTTTCTTTAGTTTTTGTTATTGGGTAAATAGACCACTTTTGGCATACCCAGTATGCACTATTCCAATAAAGATATCTGCTAAAGAGGCCCGAATCTCAAAGACCTCAAGGTGAGAACTTTCTTAATAAAGTCTAGGGGAACCTACTGCAGGAAATTTCAGTGACTGCTAGTTTAGAGAAACTTGATTGTTGTCACTGTAAATGCCATGGTTCAGAGTGAAGAAACGTACATTTACTAGATGTTCTTGAATCACGTTTGTGTACTTCTAATTGGCTGTTGAGTACTTCACAAAGTGAGACATGGAGCCCTATTCACTTTCAGGACTATTTAAATAAAGGAATGTTTAGTCATTTAAAATTTATTCAAGTTTGTAGTTCAAAGCCTTTCACAGAAATGAGTGTATACTAATTTTTCAAAGCACTGCACAGAAGACTAATGTGTGATTATTAAAATGTATATTATAATATAGTAGTACAGTTGCTATTCTTTTTTTTTGCCTAGTTTGTTTTATCAAAATTGAATTCCTAATACATGTGTGCATGTAAAAGGGTATCACTGCCATTGATTTACCATAAGCAGTTACTCACTTATTACAAAGTGTCGCCAAAACAAACATCCATACTGAAAGAGATATCCTGCATAAATATCTACCTATGAGAATAATGACACTTCATTTTTGGCCGCTGTTGTGCAACACAAGCCTAACCTGAAGAGTTTTGTGGAAGTATCCTGTCTTACCCTGTGTACTTTAAATTATTTAATGGCATAGAGCTGCCGAGAGAGAGAGGGTCCCTATAACTGATAGTCTCGTGTGAACGTTGAGTCACTGAGATGGAAAGACAAAAATCTGATCTCTGGTATTGGTTTACAGCACCCAGCAGAAAAAAGGCAATAATGCAGGAGTAGTTTAGGCAGACCTTATAAAATTAGTTTTGCTGCCGACGTGTCAGGAAAGCTAGGTCATGTTCCATTAAAATATAGCTACATTTGTGTCAAATCACTTGTCTTTAATAGAAGACCTTGTTGCCTGTCAATCTTTTTTACATTCCCCAAAGGCATTGGGACCCATATACAGCCAAAGAGCTATATTTATTTAAAAATGCATGCAATTGTTCATTTGGAATAAAGCCCTCAATACATATGCCAGTACACGGCAGCTTTAACTGTATCAAAACAATTGAGATTTTAAAGTAGCTATTAGCTGTGGCACTAGTTTTACAACAAATAAACTAAAATCATTTGAACATAATAGAAATGGATTATAGTGATATGGAGAGGTGGTCCTGGCTTATTACAGTATAGCGAGTGTTTGATTGATTCATGTGGTGCAGTAATTATTATCATTGCATTTTTTTTTTTGTAAAACCCTGCAATAACTGTAAATAACATACTAAAAAGTAACTGCAATAACAAACGATAATGTAATAGCAGTATGAACTCTCAATAGCCATGTTTTTTTTTCTAGAACAATTACTTTTTGATGACTAATTTAGCTAACTTAACTGGAACCTCCCTATGTATACAATTTAAATGATCTCAGTGGTTTTATTTAGATATGCCACTGTTTCAATCAAATGAATAGACCTTCTAGAACATACTTAAATTTAAATGCAACATTGTATTACTTAAAGGTAACTCTTACTCAGTAAGACATGTACAAGTATGTTGTTAAAGCATCATAAAAACCATGGTTAATCATGATAACTTGTAGTAATAAATAAACCATGGGGCACAGCAAAAATTATCATACAGCTATTCAAGTAATGTCAAGTAGACAAACATGACTAGTACCTTCATTGTTTTGAAGTTATGGATGAAGTATGTGATTAAACTTGAATAATCTAGGTTCCTTTTAGAACCAAATTAAAGCTTGATATTGCATCATTTCCTGCAAAGTCTACAGTAGGAACCCGAAATAGTGCTCCGTTGATACTATAGAAACAAAAAAGTCATTTAAAATCACTCTAGGTACACATTTCAAACTATATCAGGTTTAAATAACAAACAGCTGACAGAGATTACATTCTTAGTGCATGAAAATGCTCATAAAAAAAGATGACCTTGGTTCAATACGGTATTTTGTTGCTCTGTACAATTTCTTGTTTATCTAGTCACTCTGGGTACATTTTTAGACATTTAATTGTGATGAAAATGTGTCTAAAATAGAAGGCGGTTTACCTGTTAATTTTAAATATACAGAATTAACCAAATACTTCAGGAATATTCTACGAACTCTTCAGTTCTACAAATTGATGCAAATAATCTTGGAAAAAAAAAAATATGGAATGATAAATCTAAATGTTAAATCTAAACAGCATTACAGAAAACACAAATTTAAAAAATGAATCATTGAATAAAAATTGCAATGATACAAACTCTTACTTATTATATTAAAGGAATAAAAATGAGAGAGAAGTAGTGGAATAAAAGACCTTCTCACGAGAAGTCTGTGGAATTAATTACTAGGAATGTATTAGTGACATTTATTTATGCCTCCAATTCAATTGCAATAAACAATAAAGTAAAAGACTGCTAAATGCGTCACATGCCTTGTTCTCTATATAGCACTGAAGCGCCCAAGTACATTTCTACTCACCAGACTGTCTCCAGTTGGGACTTGAGGTTATACTGGGGCACCCTTCATGTAAAGCAGACATTGGAGCAACAGCAGGAAAAAACAACAACAATTACATTCACACAAGCCACCAAACTTTTCATCACCTAACTTGGATCCAGGGAATCACTCCGACAGTGGCAGTTCAGACAGGCTGGCTGGATACAAGAGCTGCAGGAAAGATGCTTCAGGCCTGTGGGTGGAGCCACAAGCGCTAACCCAAAAGATTAACTTAACCATCTACCTCCTCTCAATGCACCTCAATGTGCAGCAGCCTCAGCACAGCAGCAGGGTCTGCATAATACAACCATTAAAGCACACGGTTAAGGAAGAGCCTGGCAACGGACACCCAAGGCAAGAACAATGTAGAGCAATTTGAAGAACCAAAACCCCTTTCAAGATTTTCCAGGATGGTTTGAAAGCTGCTTGGCAACCTGCTGCTTGGATGAGGACTCATCCACAACAATGCACAAATACTGTTTTTTTTTGTTTTTTTTTATCAGGAAGGGGTCCACATCCATGAGGAATGGAATTAATATTTAGTATAGTACATCAATTGAAATACCTCATTAAAAAAAGTACCGTGCAGGAAAAGGGTTTGTACTAAGTAACCTTACTTTTCATACAGATGCAGTGGCGATACAGTGCATTGTTTTTGAAAAAGGACATCTTGGATTGCATAGTGATTGAGTTTTAGAAGACCCATTAGTAAACTATGGTAAACCATGGCAATGAACTACAGTGTAAGGCATAACAAACAATACAAATAAGCATGAGAAATAAATCCTATTAAAAGATTTAGTAAACATCCATATTTACCATAGAAACACCAGCTGCTGTAACATGGTACAGTATCAGCAGCAGTGAGCTATTTCTTTAAAATCCATTGAGTTGTCATTGCTGGAAATGTTCTGTTCTGCAAATGGTTATGGTGATTGTATTTTGTTTATCTGAATAACGGACAGCCATATGGGTTTCAAAATAATAATATAAAGCACTTACTAGACACCAGTTTGTTAAACTTGGCAGGACAAGCTACGTCTGCTGACGGTAACTGACAAAGGTCACCTCCCAATTAGATACAGTGACATTACTGATAAGGTAGAAACTTGCCGACCCAGATGTTTAATTTCTGAAGAGTCCAGAATGATGAGGCACTATCTCAGCAGTGAGCAATTATTTACTAATATTCAGAACATTGACATCCTTGCCAGGCTTAAAGATAGATATCCATTCAAGTCCCTGATACAGCTATAGGAACATAACAGGTTAATAGGATTCAGCATATAGGTCTGGAGGCAGCTGGTCTAGTCTCTATGACAACCAAAAAGATAAGGGGTGTATCCTTTTATTCTTTGTGTTTTAAGCTTATTTTTACTTGTACTGAAGCTGCAAAATTTTAATAGAAGAGGTAAAGGGAGTGAGCCTAGCTCAGTAACCATAGCTACACCAATAAGCTAGGCCCACAGGCTCGACCAAGTTTGACTCCCTAGAATTGCCAGGTGTTGCGGTTAATTCAATATAGTTATTGTGAACAATGAGAGATATTGTAAGTTTGGAAATCTTCACGGGCAAGCAAGGGGTTGTCTTTGTTTTGGAGTGAGTTTGTACAGCCAGTCAAAGAAAGGGAGGAGCTGGCATAACAGCATCTAGCAAGCAAAGTCAGAAAAAAGGAGCGCCAAGACTGTTTAAATGACATTAAAATAGAAAAAACTTCACTACCTGGGGTCATGATTTAAAGTTAATGATTTAAAGACTCAATTAATGGACTGAATTGACCTAACAGGAATGGTCAGTGTTACTGGAAAAATGTCTATTTGTTAAAGAAAGATAGAAAGGGGACAGCACTCTACAAGATATCACACATGCTCAACCCTGCATCAACTCTGTGAAACAAACTAAGCATTCCCAATTAAACTAAATAGAAAGATTTACTGAAACTATACTTAGGGAATTCAGTAAATGTATATTTGCAGAAAAGTGGATAGATGTAATGTAAAACGAGTGTGTGCTCTATTTAGTTTTCTTACAAAAAGAAAGGCTAGTTTTAATCTTCCATGAAAGTGAATTACACCTGAGAGCTAGAACAGCAAAGTGATCTATTAACTTGAATAAGGGGTGCTGAATCTCATTTTTCTAAGGATATATATTTAACAACTGATTGATGAATTAAGAATTATGAACTATTTCGTAATGTCCTATTAATTATAACTCACTGAATTTATATTCATGTATTTGCTTTCTCAAACAATTATGCATCCATATTCATATTATTATATTTACTGACTTAATATTATAATTAGTCCTACAGAATTGACAAAGCATATGCAAGTAATGTATTGCTTTCACTTGTAATTGACATTTACACTGAGATTTTGCCTAACCAGTATTCCGTACTGAGATTAATGTGCTGATTTGTAATATTTTAATATTAACCTTCTTTCCTGCTTTTGTACCACATTTTATTCACAAACTTTTGATAAAAGTTATAAAAGATATAACAGTGTTGCAGGTTTTATTGTGCAATTGTTTCCTCACCATCTTGAGCTCATTTGGGAGAAATTGTAACTAAGCATGCTAACTGAATTAAACCATTGGTTGGGTTTCATAGGGTATCTAAACACCCATTCTCCCCCACAAAACGTCTGATAAAACCAAAGCATACGTAGCCCGCCTTTGGTTCCTTGGTGTAATTTTACAGTATACTGTCTATTACAATAGCTGTGTTTTCAACTCGGTGAGTCCCATGTACATATGTAAGACAGCCTTCTGGTCCTCCATTACATTTTCTAGTTTATCCAAAATTTTCAGATTTCTTTCCCCAGTAAACATCATTATTTACACTGGGGGGGGGGGGGGGTGTACACAGCAAGGCATTGTCATGGTTGTTTTTGTTTTCTATAAAATACACAGCTGTTCTCCAGTTTATCCTCAATGTCTAATACTTTTGCAAAGCTGATAGAGTACTGTATCCATTTTATAAGTACTCAATTAGAAGACTCAGAAAGCAAACAGTGCAAGTGTATTCCAAAGCAGCCACCACAACAACAAAGAGGAGTGGGTATTGATCATCAAGTTCATAGAAGGAAATGTGTGCCTTTGTAACAGGTGGAGGTCTCCTTGTACAGTAGTTTCAGGTTTTGCAGCCCTTGACTTGAATATTGAGAAGCATTTATGCTGTAGCATGAAGGATGTTGCTGCGTTTGGATCCTGAATTGCTGCCAACATACTGTGTGAATCTTTGATTGCTTGTGCTAATGAAGAAAACTGGATCACCAATAAGATCACATTTTATTATGATGCATGCTTTTAACTCTGCTAAATAGTTTAATACTAGCGCTTTAATTAAATAACAGAGCTTCCTTAAAGTTGTGAGAAAGTGATGCAAAATGGTAACAAATTATAATAAAATATAAGCTCAATGTTCCAATGTTGAAATGCTATGATACTTTGGTTCATTGGACTAGTTTGCTAGTCTACTTATATTTGAATTGTCTTTGTAATAAACCTCCCCTTAAAATCAAAACAGACACACAGAAGGTAAATTATACAGTGACCTTCAAAGCTCCATCAAACAAGTCAAGTACACACAAAGAAAGATTAATTGGGTTCACTGATTCTGGGTACACTGGGTAGGATTCAAATTCTATGTTTCTTTTTACAAATAAACCGCTTGCTATGTTAATAACTTAAACAGGTATCTGTTACGATTAAACAAATATAAATCGCTTGGAAGCTGGCAATCTAATTAAACCTTGGTGACCTATTAGGGGATCTTATCACCAGAAACTGTGCTATAGAATACCTTTTTATCACAATTGGATATGTGGTTCTATAAATGTATACATGTAGTCAGGATAATACATTATACATTCAATGTCTTCATGTTTATGTAATATATTATAATCTATCTATTATCTTATATCATATTAGAAATGTGGAACTGATAATTTTACAATGCTAATACATTTTATAGAGTACAATGCTCCCTCAATATCCAATAACTAATTAATTTAATTAATTTACTGTTAGACCATGTTGACAGCCCTGTTGAAAGTCCTATATTTCCATTTTTAGTTTAGATTTAAGTAATAATTATTTTGAATTATTTTATGTTGTTATTATATGCTAATGCTATTTGTGATAGTGCTTTTTGATTTACACCTGTAATGATGGACATGAAGGTGCTAACATTCACAAGTTTGTGGTAAGGAGATTGATAATATAGTTAGAGCTAAGTGCATGCTTTTTAAAATCTATCAGTTTGTCATTTTGAGCAAATAAAATAAAATTATGTTTTTTCCATATTGTCCTTACATGGATCCTTGTAAACAGTACATACGCTGCAACTGCTAGTTTCTGTTATCATTACAAGTATAGTACTTTGGATCCTGTTACCATACTGTTGCCATCCCCAAACAACTCCCCACACCCTCACCCTCACCAGACTTAAGCACAGTAACAGTACCTGCTGAATTGCAGCTATCAAGGATAATGGGTCCCTAGGAGTATACATTTACAATGCGGAGACACCAGTAAATGTTGTCTGCTGCTGGGATTTAATACTGTGAAAGCCTTCTTATATGAGCGTGTTAGAGTGCTGAGCTGCAATAAATAAATAAATGCATGGAGTAGACTAAGAATGTGACAGTGTCCTGCAGGTCTGTGGACAGATTTACTAAGCTTGTACTTCAGGCCCTTGTCAACAATGTAAAGCACTGGGAAATAGCATAATGCATGATAAAAGTTAGAAAGATCAGAGCAAATTTAATTTTAATGTTCTTTTGGTTTTTGTTTACTTTATTTTTGGATGAGTCTGTGTTAAAATGATTTCAGCTGAGTTCAGTAGCCGTTCCTTAGTTTTAGTTACCTATTGTGTACCATAGACAAATACAAAAAAGTACAGCAGACTAGATCTGCCAAAAAGTGTCTTTATATTAGTAAAACTCCATCAAAAGTGAGCATCCTAACACAGACTTAATAAACACATAAAAAAAAAAAACATGATTTGAGTAATTGCAATAAGACCCACTCAGAATGACTGCAGACATCCTAAAAGAGTTACGGCACAGTAAACAAATGAACAAAATTTAAATGTGAAGCTACGCTTAAATGTTATCAAACCAGAATGAAGCAACTTTGGTGAACGCTGGGTTCTGGGGAGTTTATTTCTAGTTTTCAAACATTAACATTTGCATTACTAGAAAGAAAAAAAATACACTGTGCCCTGGGGCAAAATCTTGTAAAGAAGCTTAATATTTTACAAACAAGTCACTGTACCTTCTGTGTCCCCACAATGCAATCCTTTCTGGTTCATTTCTTCAGGCTTTGTTTTGAAGGAGTTGATTGGCAAGAGACATCAAAAGAACATCAGATCTTTTTTCCAAGGTAATTCAACATTGAAAGTCGAAATAAAAAAAAAAAACATTTAAATGAATGAATCAATCAGCAACAACTCCTAGGAAACAACATTCAGCCCTCTGCGCAAAGTTCTCTTAGCAAACAGATCCTGCTCCCTCTGTTCTTTGGCACTCAGGGGCCTCCTAGAATATTTTCTCTGGTGTTGGGTGCTTAGGGATGGTACAACGCAGCCAGGCAACCGGAATACATCAGTGGTGTGTATATTAGGCAGTGTGTGCCGTTGTATCATTCATCAACACACTCTGGGCATCGTAGGAACACCATGGCCAGGCATTTTAAAAGGACCACTTTTCTGACCACTTCAGAGGAAACGATAAATTATCACAGAAACTCTTACACAATGGTAGGAAGCTATCCATTTCAAATGTCAGAATTGAGTAGGGTAGGTGAAGCTGAGGGTAGTGGGAGTGGCTCACCGCACAACACATTAGCAGTCACATTAGCAGTTGATTGACTGAGAAAGTATTGTGGGATATGTTGTTAGTGGGGTTCGAATCCCACCCTCAGTAACTATTTTTTTTTTTTTTTTTTTTGTATTTTATTTAATCATTTTTAAATAATACTCAATAACAACAAATCTGTAACCCAATACATCATGAGATCATCCGCCTCAGGAACTACATTCTCACAACTCCCCTGAAAGGACCACCCTTCTTTCTTATTCTGGGCTACCCTCAGTCATTTCTCAGTTTTTGTTCTAAACGGTCAGAACTCCAGACCTTTTCCTTGTAGTTTTCAGGACAGCTTTAAAATATAGTTTTCTTTAGTAGAAATCTATGTATTTAAGGCAATAGAAAATGCTAAACTATATTTATAGTTATTTAATTGGTTTGTTACAGGACCTAAAAGTATTTATTTGATTCATTTTATATCTGTTTTTAACAGCCTAAAAATAACTGATAAACTTTTTGCTTTATTTATAAGCTATTTTCTTTCATTTTTTTGTTTCAGGGTATAAACTATTTAAAAAGTGTGTGTGTGTGTGTGTGTGTGTGTGTGTGTGTGTACATATATATATATATATATATATATATATATATATATATATATATATATATATATATATATATGTGTGTGTGTGTGTGTATTGTAAGGGTCAGGGCCAGATTAACGCATAAGCAAACTAGGCACTTGCCTAGGGCCCAAATCGAAAAGTTGTTTTGTTTTTTTTAAACAGATAAAGAATTGCACACAATCTGGAAGAACTTCGCACACTGAAATTTCAACAGAGGCAGTGCATCTCGCGTGTGTTCACACAAAATCAAACTGGCTGACCCCGGACTTACTCTCACTCACTTTCGTGTGGCGACAGTAAATTCCAGGTCAGTAAGTTTGACTTTGCTTGAATACAGCAAACAATGTCTCTTTCGGGGGCAGCAAAGCATAAACACAGGAAACAGGAAGAAGAAGAATGCAAGCGGCGAAGGGGGTGTGGCAAAGTGGTAAGTGATCTGCAGGTGAAGAACTGGTGTAATAATCCAATTGAAACAAGCAGACAACAAAGTACGAGTGAATTGGTTTGTTTATTAATGTGTACTCCAGATGACCAGGCACAAAAGAATAATGATCTGGCAATACACAGCAATTTTTTTTTTTTATACACAGCAGTCCTGCAAATAATAACACAATATAAAACATCCACAATGTACAAACACAGTCACTAGTCCACTAGTGCGTGCTGTAATGCTCGTGGTGCAAATACAGTTAATTGTGATACACAGTGCAGTGTTGTCCGGTTTTGTGCTGGCCCTTGACGACAGCTTTGGATTGTGTTAGCTGTCTAATAATAACAACATTGCAAACATTTAGACACGACAAAACAAAGTAAATTCATGATACAATACAATACAGATCCTTCCTGGTTTTGTAACACAACCATCAACGATGAACAAACAGACAAAAAAATAAGCACCGTGCTGGTCCTCCAGCATGACATAGCAATTGCTTTTCTTTTCTCCTTCTTTCTCCCTAAACCCCAACCGAGTGAATGCTTCGTGCCTCTTTATATAGAGCTATACCGAGATTCAATTACTAATTAATTATTCACTTGAATCTCCGTGCTCACATACTATTAGCTACTTTATCTGCACATGAAGTGATTGTGCAATCTCTGTGACTAAATACAACTATATATTTTAAATTAACACCAACAAATCACCAACATTAACACACAACACGCAACACAATACATAACACACACATGGGGGGGGCACACTGCCACAGAGAGGGATTAGAAATATTTTTACAAATCGGTGCTGAAAGCCCCAAACCTTATACCGACCCTGGAAAAAAAGCATTTTCTTTACCGAAGTGTGTCAAAAAACACTTCCGATCATCATTAAAGCAAGGAAAGCTCACTGCCTTTGCTGTATTGGCGATTGAGAAAGAAGTAAGCCATGTTAAACTGCATTTGGTTTAAGGTTGCCAACTGTGCAAAAAGTCACATTTTAACACTAAAACGTAAATACATTTAAAAAAGTCTGTGATTTTGAATTGAAATGAATATGTATATTTTGCATTGCTTGCAGCTTTCCCAATTCACTTGAATGACCTATACCTTATGTGATGGCAGTGAAAAGTACCAAAAGAAAAAAAACAATTAAGAATAAACAAAGCATAGTGAGCTCGGGAGACATCGTCCAACTCGCAATGCTTTTTTTGTTATTGGAAATATGCTGGATAGCCTAGATGGAATTTATGTAATAACCAGTGACTGTCTGACTTGATGGATCTTAGGCAGGATCTGGCAGCTGATGAAAACTGGCACAAAATTGCTCTCTTGACATAGCAGAGAGCCACATTCCTACACTTGCCAAGCTTGCCATTAATATGTTTGCTTTGCCACACAGTACTTCAGAATTAGAATGAGTTTTTTTTTCCTCAGATGAACCTTGTTAAAACAGATGCAAGAAATCAATTTTCTACAGACATTCTGAATGGAATTCTGACTATCAAGACTGCTCTTAAAAACAGCACTAACTTCAGACCAATGATCCACTCTGCAAATGTGCAAATCATCAAGAATGTATTTATTCCTCCATATAAATTGTAAATTGACAAAATAATCATTAATATTGAACAATATATGTATTTCTGCATACACATTTTCCATTAACAAAACGCACTGATGTCAAGCAATATATTTATTTCTACATACACCCTTGAAAATGGACTCTTTGGATAACTGCCACTGTATTTGGTAAATGTTGACATTTACCAGTAAAACCAGAATATGACTTTTACCTTAACAAATATACAACATTTACACATATATATACATATATACACACATGCACATACTTTAAATATGGTTTCTGCAATGCCCACTTTAATACTTCTAGTAAATATTATCACTAATGCTGGAAAAAGACATGAACATTAGGATAAGCATCTGAACTGAGTTCATGCCTATACAAGACAGCAGATTAACAGCATTCTTTCGGGGCTGCACAATCAGACAATTACAAATAAAGCTGATGGCAGGTGGCAGTAATCTCTGCAATCAAATTGTTAATACATTCTTCACCCAGAAATCCCAAACACAATGAAAGCATTTTTTCATTTTGATTTCTCTGAGATGAGACATAGCTGTAGAACGACAGGGTCAAGATTAAATAGCCTCACTCATTTTGAGTGCAATTTAGTATGGAGCAATGGGAAGCTAAGCACTTCTCTTTTTTATGCCACTGCGTACCACAATGTGTACCAGTGTAAACTCAGCAAGGGTCCGTTTCCAAGGGCTTCTGTTGAGCCGGAGATCTGAATCTGTTCATCATTTAGAATACAAAGCCATGCCTGTCTTGTGCAGCGCCCTGCAATGTTTTCAGTTTTAAACAGCGTAAACCCCATTTCACCATGTTTTGGTTTACCTGTTGCAAAGGTCACATGGGACGTGGAAACTTTAAAGACATGCACCATGTCCCTGTAACTTTAAAGGCACATATAGTAACAGGTTAGCCATCGTCCAATTTTTTTTATTAAACATTAAGTAGCTGCAAAGGTTTTGTGGATCCACGACATTCAGTCTGTAGAACCCAGTTAAGGTATGAGGAGTAGCCCACACCGCTGCATTGGAAATGCACCCTGGAACAAAGCCCACGAAGTTACCATGCCCCTGGTTGAATGGGCAGTGAGCTTTTCTGGAGGGGGCAAGTTGGCTCGCTCATAGGCGAGCTTAGACAGGGCTTGACCATGGGACTGTTTGGACTGCCTCCAACATTTCATCACACTATAGCCCGCACAGGACAAAGCGTATGGAGCTGCCGCTCTCTATTGGTAAAGGAGGTGGATGGAAAGCCTACAGTTCTACAGACTGGTTGACATGAAATGCCGAGATAGTCTTCGGCAGAAAAGCAGGATTAGTACAAAGCGTAACTTTGTCCAGGCTTCTGCAAAAATTAAGCAAGCTTTTGCAATGAAGAATTCCTGCATCTCATTCACCTGTTTAGAGGAGGTGATTGCAATTAAGAAAGATGCTTTCCTTCTAGCCTCTCTCTCTCTCTCTCTATATATATATATATATAGATAGATAGATATATATTGTATTCAATTTTGGCGCTGCTATGTTTATTTTAAATTGATCAAATTGACTGTGGCCCTTAAACGAGGGCGGCCTTTGTTAATAATACTATGCTTTACAAACGCTGCAATATTTTAATATAAGATTTAAGGCATTTTAGAAGTGGTGCCGTGAGAGGCTCTGATCTGCGGCACTATACTCTTGTACTGCATTCAAGCCCCAAAAACACACATTTACTGACAGTTAATGAGAGCCTATTAGGTGGTGTGACAGAAAGACAATGATTCTTGGTGGTAAATTTCCCTCTCGACCTGCAAGGGTGCTAAGTAACGGGAACAGAATACTCTGACTACGTGACTTGATGCTGCGTTCCGAGGGTTAAAAGAAAGTCAATCATGTAGAAAAGAGACAGAGCTTCGGTACACTAACTCATTGACCTAGAGGGCAAATGATGTGGCAGCTGCAGAACATAAAAAGCAGCTGCAATCGTTTACCAAGGGATCATGAATGGCGGTATGAATAGGGGGCAAAGGAATGTATCTGTGCCTTCGTTTTTGGTTATTAATAAGTGACCTGGAAGGGAATGTATTTGTGTGGTGAATAATTGTGAGTGTTTGCTTTGTTCTGTCTATTGTTGCTTGTAATCACTAGACGGCTAACACATTCCGGAGCTGTCGCCAGAGGCCAGCACAAACCTGGGACAGCACTTCACTTATACCACTGTAAACTGTATTGTACTACAATCACTAATTCACGCACTAAACAGACTTGTGCATGTGTTTTGTGTTTAATGTGGGGATACAATAACGGGACTATTATTTTGGGACCAGCCCAGGGATTATAAAAGTAAGTAATACACGCCACTGTATTACTTACCAGCATTATTATTTACTGTTTGTTTCGCCGTCAGGCATGGACTTAATTAATAAAAATAAACAAACCTTTTTCATGAATTACAATTGTCTGTCTGTTTAATCATCTGCATCTGCACACTAGTAACCACTTTGTCATAGTGGGAGTTGGGAGTTCAGGGTAGTACTGTGCCAGCGAATCAGGAGTGTGTATTGGTTGCTATGGGGCGGGACAAGAAGAGGAGAGAGAGGACAGTAGTTGAGTGTGATGCAGTTGTTTTCATAACGCAAAATATTACCTCTGAATATTGTTTTGATTTCTGTTTAAACTAAAATATGTCCTACTCAGTTATTTTTGTTTCTCACTGTAATTTACCTGCTTGTTTGTAATTTTTCTGTAAGAGAAACCTAAACTAAATCTTCTCATAAGCAATTTTTTTTTTGTTTGTTTTATATAAGTGTACCGGACTGAGTAAAATTCCAATTGAGTACAAAACAAAACAACTAAACCCCCTACAAGAAGATATCTTGAGCCAGCTTTCGGCTAGCACTTAGACTCAGTAACTGGCAAAGCTCTAAGTTCTTCTGAGTTTTCATCATCCAAGCTGAGGACGAGGTAAACATACAGCCCTTGTTTATCCCACGCTGTGTTGGCACTGAAAAAAAAAAAAAAAGGGTCATGCTGTGGTTTAAGTAGTTCACCTTGGGTTGTCTGTTGGGACTGTACCAGAAAATAAAATGTGCTTACTAAGGTGTGCGTACATTAGTTTGTGTTACATGGTGGATTGAGGCTGCATTCTTTTGGGGGTGTCAAATGTACATAGCCAGAGTTGTGCCATTTCTTTCTTTATTTTTTGAGCAGGGGTAGAAAAAAAATACCTTTACGTTTCTTTGAGAGCAGCATTTATTCGAGAGCAGCATCTATTAAAAAGCGATATCTGATTGAGGCCTTAATTCGAGGGTGGCATTAATTTGAAGTAATACGATATATATATATATATATATATATATATATATATATATATATATATATATATATATATTATAGTTAGCAAAATGCATGCACAGTACAATAAACATTTTACATACACAACAGATATCTTCAAGTATTTTATTGTAAAGTATGTACAAAATTACACACAATATAAAATGTTTTTATGCAAAATAAAATTAAATACTATGTCTATACTTTAGATAGTTGATTGTTTGCTGTAGTATCGCTAACTCTTCTCAGTGTCTTCACAGAAAGATAGGGACTTTTGAACATAACGCAATTGGATAATAAAGCCACCTGATGATTTTGATCTTTCCTTCCCGACTTCAAAACACATATCACATCACTAGCACTGCCTCAGGGCATGTATACAATCAGATAGATGGGGAAAAAAAGCATAGAATAGACGACAAGCCTTGATGTATGCAGGTACGGCATGGTACTGGAAATGTTCTTTCATTTGATGTACATGTGTACATCCTGGAGCTGAAGTGGTTAAGGCTACAGTGAGAACCAATATCCTTCATATGTGGCCGGAAGTGAGCTCCTGGGGAGACAGAGTCAATCTTGATATGACAAGCTGAGATAGCTGCCAGATAGACCTTTAACTTGCAGAGGGATTTCCTCTTGTCAAACAAGTCCTGCAAAAATTGCAGTATAACTGCCATGGGACAGGTCGTGGGTTCAAAACTTAGAGGCAGGCACGACATCTAAAGACACCCCACATATACCCCTACTGGAAACACATAGACACTGCTCTGGCATTTTTCAGGGTGTCAATAACCCTATTGGACAGACCCAGATGGCTTAAATGAAGCTGTTCAGGGACCAGACTCAGAGCTGCAGCTCCATGGGTCAGGATGCCATAAGGTCCCCTGCGCCTGACTGAGCAGATTGTGGCACTTGGACAGTCTCCACGGCTGGATGCTCAGGAGCTGTTCAGGGATGAAAAACAGTTTCCTTGGCCAATAAGGGGCTACTAATAGCACCCTGGCCTGGTCCTGTCTGATTTACTCCAGACTCAGCGGGAGCAGGGTGAGCGGTGGGAAGGCCTATCACCATTGCCTCTGCCACTGGTGTCCCAAGGGATCTAATCGCCAGCGGGTCCCCGCCTCCTATTATGGAGAACCAGAGGAGACAGTGGGTCGATTCTTGGGAGGCAAAGACATCTATCTCTGCTCTCCCAAATCTCTCCCAAATGAGGCTCACCACCTCGGGGTGTAGTTTTCCCTTGAGAGAAGGTTCAGTGCCCAGTTTGTCAGCCCGGGCAGGTATACTGCCCTTAGTGACAGGAGGTTCTTGTGCGCCCAAAGCAAAAGCTTGCGAGTTATGCGATTGAGACTGGGAAACCTGAGACCACCCTGGTGACTTATTGAAGCCACCACTGTAATGTTGTCTGTACGGACAAGCATGTTTCCCTTGAACCTCCTGCAAGGCCAAATAAACTGCCTGCAGTTCCAAAAGATTGATTTGGAGACCATGCCAAGGGGGTTCCACACACGCTGTGGTCCCCTGCCATTCCACACAGCGCCCCAGCCCAGGCTGGATGCTTCCGTGGTGATGACCTCCCTTCTGGTGAAGCTGCCCAGCGCTGTGCCTAGGTGTAGATGGGCACTCTGTTTCCACCAAGAGCACATCTTAAGACAGTGGCAAGACACTGATTGAAAAACCCTGCTGTTGAACCTGTCATGGAGAGGACACATACGCAGGAGCCCAATGGAAAGCCCGTAAGTCTGGAACGTCACTACTGTGAGTGCTCTGTTGAGCTGAAAAAGCACAAAACAGTCAGCTATTCTCCACACTCTCCAAGCACACTCCCAAATAGGAGGTTGTCTGCAAAGGCGTAAGATGGGTCTGCATGATTCACAGACAGGCCCAACTGATGAAGGTGGTTCCGTGTTGGCCTCTGCCTGTGCTGGAGACTGGGCACAAATGAGCCCGTCATCCAAGAAATTGAGAACTCTGATGCCTTTGAGTCTCAATAGGACCAAGATAGCTTCCAAGCACTTGGAAAAGGCAAGGGAAGTTAGATAAAGGCCTAATAGTGCCCTGGTTTTATGGAGATATAGAAATAAGCATCTTTGAGGTCCACCGTGGTGAACCAGTCATCTGGCTTGATTGACTGAAACAGCTGCTGCAGTCAATATTTTGAACCTCCTTTGGCTCAGATACAGGTTGACCTGAGGCCGAGACTTGGTCTGAAGCCATCATCCCACATGGGCACCAGGAAGTATCTGGTGTAGAACCTTTCCTTCAAGTGGAGACTTCTGCCACCTCCTGAGAGACTACCGCGGCATCTTGCGGGTCAGTGACTGATGTTGGAGTCACGCCCCGAAAGGGAGGGGGACCGTGCTTGAACTAGCCTTCCTAGACTAGCCAGTGTGAACAGTAATAAGTACCCAGATGTCTGTGATGTAGTGATGCCAATACTCCAGGTGTGCTGGTCTATGAGGCTGCTGGGGCTTTGGGCACCAGTTTGCTACTGATTTGCACACTGGAGTGGTCGCTTGGGATCAGTGGCACAGTGGGGGGCTTAACCGCAGGGGATGTGCTGTCTGACTCCACCTCGTCAGCTCCTGTTCGCCCACCTCCTCAGAGGCGATGGACAGCAAATCATCATTCTGCCAGTCTGCGCTTGTTGCCCCTTTGTGCCCCAAGGGGACAGGGGGGGGCAGGCAGAGATGCATGCTCATGCAGCAGCTCTGCAAGCACCGTTCCCTAATGGGAAACAGCTGCCCAGAGTTTCTCCAGCTCTTCGGAGTTCGGCTACTCCTCTTCCCTTCCTTTGAGAAGGAGAGGCAGAGGAGGAGGCACAAAACTTGCAGAAACTGTGCTCTGGCCCCAGGCAGGAAGAGCACTTGCCATGCTTATCTTAAACCGGCAGACTGGCCTTGCATAAGTCACAAGGATAAAACCCAGGCATGATGCAAGTAGTGTACAGTAATGTACAGCTGCTGCCTCAGTCTGCTCAAACAGCCACAGGGTGGGTCAAGACCCGAACACGAGGACTCTGGTACTGGAGCAGGGATGGTACCACATTTGGGAATCATTTCGTTGACTTTGCACCGTGTTGGTACAGTACCGGGACGCTGCCAGGACTGTACTGGTTTGGTGCCTTAGCACCGAGTCGGTACAGTATGGTACAGTACCGAGTTCATAACCGGAACGGTATTGGGACAGTAACCAGTCGGTTCAGTACTGGCTCGGTGACTTAGCTCCGGGTCAATATGGTACAGTATGTTACCGGGATGGAACTGGGATGGTTCGGTAACTTGCACCAGGTTAGTACAGTACCGGTGCAGAAACCTTGTTTCAAGTACAGTACGGTAATGGAGTAGGTTGTGACCTCAGTACCGATGCGGTATGAGTCTACTCAGTCAACATTACCGCGAGAAGCAGTATACAGGGATGCCCACCTGTGTAAGCTTCTGGCAAAACCAGTCAGTACTAGACTGAGGGAAGCCTGCTTGTTAGAGCCCTAACAGCATTCATAATGGTGATGTAAGCAGTCACCAAAACAGCAACGAGATACTGTGGTAGAAACTGCAAGCAATCTCAGCCAAAGCATGTATCTAAGTCAACGCAGAGCTGCTGAGCCTAGCAGCTGTGCTCGTCTTTCTGACACAAGAGAAAAAAATGTTCTCGCAGAAAACAGTAATTAAACAATTACAGCTCCGTTAATTATAATATCGTTTACAAAAGACAAAAATATTATTTTAACTCCAGCCAGAGCAAAGCAGCCTGTGAGGAGAGCACGTCAGCTGACTTAAGTTGCATGGTCCGTGGGATGGGGCGATACGAGCCGCTGGCTTCACGCGGGCACAAGGCCGCTGCAGGACATAAACTACAGGCTATGTGCAAAAAATACGCACAATAGTAAAACTAATACAAAGTTAATTATTGCTATTATTAGTGTAATACACATTTTTGAGTAATATATGCAGATAAAAGCAACAAGTACTTTTCTGTATAGGCTGTCCCATCAGGTTGTTCTCTGAAAGGAAAAATGACGCCAAGATCCGTGCGTGCAGTCCTTTTATGCACTCGGGGACGGGCATGACTGCGTCACAGGCTTGTCGGAGAAGCTTTGATAGATCTTATTCAGGTTTCGAGGTCTTTAGGAGATAAACACTCATTAGGTAATGGTTACATTTCATACTTGAAAAGACAGCTACTGATTTGAAACCTGAAATTCCACCGACAGACTGCATTCTGCAAAAAGGGTTTTGTCTGTTTTGAGAACTGCATACAAGCCTGCCCTGGTACGTGTACTCTGAGAAATAGAGAAAACGTCTTTCCAGTTTTGCTGTGAATTTTCATTTTTTGGCTTTACTGTACTCGCCTCCTGGACATCACCTTTCATTAACGGAAGTGCAAGGCTCAATATGTTATGTTGGCTCATTAAGACAGTGGGGGGAAATAGAAATGTGTTATGCGGAGATCACGAGTTAACTTATCCCAGGAACTCGTCATTTCAAACTGTTATATCGGATCACAAGATAAATGATCTCAGGATCTAGACAATAAATATATATTACATTTTTTCCCCCACATGTCCTCAATGAGCCACTGTAATAATATAACATAAGCCTAGGATTTAAAAAAAATGCTCTACAGTACTTATTGGACAGATAAAGAAAAGAAAGCAGGCTGCTTAATATTAAAAGTAGTATTTATTAAAAGTTACAAAATTAGAAAAATGATTTCATGATAAGAGCAAAATTTCAAAACTTGCACCAAACATTACAGAATTTTATATATCAAACACCAAAAAAATAGCATCAAAAGTCTTTAAATATAATTCTAGATGAGAGTCCAAAGCCATTCCAGTATTTGTTAGCATTTGAAAAAAGTACTGTTTTCATAAACATAGCGGTTTTTACTAATATTTATAACAAGGTCGGGGCTGGCTTTATATTTTAATAGTGCTTTTGCCCACCCTGCCTCTGAATGACAAATATTTGTTTAAAAAGGATATAAGTTGAGAATTTCTCTCATGATCTCTTGAGGAAATTCCCACTCTTTACATACGAAATGTGTAATAGTGTGTATTGTAATGTCTTGCTGTAAAATAAAGGCACACACACAAGGGCCACACACCCCTTCCCCTATGATGTCTCTGTTTGTGTTCCGAGAAATATAATGGCTTTTATTTATTTTTTTAAAACGAGCGAACTGATATTTAAATTATGAGAAAATATCCGAACATGAAAATCCTGTGCTCGTCCCAGCACTAATTCAAATATATTATACATTGTTTTTTCACAAACTGCTAAAGATTCAAGAGATCAAGAAGAGTGGATGTGTGGACCATAATTTTGCAACTTGCATTTGAAAAAAATAGGCTTTGACTACTGTGAAAGCAAAATAGTAAATAAATGCTATAGTGTGACATGTTGGCATAAGATATGAAACTTTAATGACAAATTATACTATACAGCCTTCATTATTCCAATACAGATATAGCAGTACAAAGCGATCAAAATGACACTTAACAAGCATTTTGTAGGAAATTAATTAAAAAATTCAAACAGGTAACATTTATTCAATTTTTAAGCATACCTACCTACTATTGGCAACCGAAAACCTTACATAAAAATAGAACAAGTTTGTAGTCTGTCACAGTAGTTAATAAAAAAGCATGTCTCACTGATTAGCGACACTATGTTGAAAAGAACAAAAAATAAAATAGATTTTCTCTCATATAAAAGTGCACATTACAAAAAAGCAATTAAAAAAATAGTGCTATCTAAATGATAAGGAATAAATTCACAAACCCTTCTATTTAAAAAAGAAATTAGGAACATTTTCTTAAAGTTAAAGAATGAGAAAAAAAAAACTTTAAAATAACGAAGTACCCTTGAATAAAATTACCATGCTTTTTATTTCCGAGTTTTCTGACTTCAGTGGGTGTTTTTCTCTCTTTCTGTAGAAACTGACCTGGCTTTGTGAATTTTCCTTAAGTATTCTATTACCTGTTATATAACAATCCACAACAGTGTTTCAGCTTGGGATACTTAACAAAAGAAAACAAAATGCTTACTACAGAAAATACTTTTGTGTAAACATTAGGCTGCTTGAAACTGTTTGGAAGGCATTCACTAAAGGACACTGACTACCCTACTTGGAATTTGACTGTCTACGGTGATCCATGATTATAAGGTGCAATTAAAACTGGTCCCAGACTGGTCTACCTTTTACAACGACTGAGGGGCTTAGACCAGCACTTCACTCACCTAGCGCCTTGGCTTAGAAGGGGACCTGAAACTCAGTGTTAGCGCTTTTTTTTTTTTCCGACTCTTCCCTTTTTGTTACTTTTCTTTGCCTTGCCTTTCAGTTCTTCAAATTCTTCATGCTCCTCCGCCCCATCATCCTCCAAACTGTTGTCTCTCATGTCCTCGGTTTCTACAGCAAGAAAGTATAACAAGGCTATAGTAGCTAATAGTTTTTCATGGCAACATGTATTTTTCATTACATTAAACATAACCATTAGTAGAATTCGGTATTTCGAAGTAATCATCAAATGTAAAAGCCAGCAATCTCTATAGTACATGTTTTTTTTTTGTTTTTGTTTTTTTTTGTTTTGTTTTTTTGTAAAATGTAAGTTTGAAATAATTTAGTTGGAAAATATCCTATCAAACATTTTAACTGGAAAAAAAAAAAGTTTCACAAAAGTTTGCACATAGTGTTAAAAACTGGAAAGCTAAAATGTAGATATTTATTGTGGCAAGACAAGATCTACTGACATTTTGCACCACAGGGCTGAATCATTTTTTTTGCTGCAGCAATGTCTGACAGTAGTATGTGAAGTAAGGCAAAGATGTAGGCACTGCCACCCCAAGCAGACTAGAGAGAGAGACCACCTAGGAACAAAAGCTTGCCATAAAAGGAAATTCTCCATCTACCCCAAATTGGTACCTGGATGACAAAGAGGGCAACTGGTACAGTTCCAGTCTAAAATATATTTTCTCTTGAAACATTTACATGGAGTAGAATAAACTAATACATATAGCCTAATGTTGCTTTAGCTTGGTTTCTGTAATTTATATAACAATAAGCAATTGGATTACCTACCTTCACCATAATTATACAATCCAGTTTCAACATTTTTCAGACAATTCTGAGCATCTTCCAGAACCTTGCCTAAACTCTTAATAGGATGATGTAATTTTTTAATACCTAAGGCAATAAAAAGAAAATAAATTTGAACCTTAACAATAAATTCAAACTCTGCAAAAATGTGACATTTGCAAAAAACCAAAAACGAACACGTGATTTATACTTTGAACTACCAAGGACATGCTTGATACAAAACAGTGTTAATTATTTAGGAACCTACTTATCTAGCTCAATGTTTATTTTATCGATGTGCTCAACGAGCCACAGTACAAAAGACTTTACAAACATTTGTTACTAAAATGCATAAGTGTGTATCTTTTAATTGAAAAGCTGAAGTTATTTATCACATAACTAATTGCATTTTACCTGAATCCCAATCTTTTCTCTTGTAGATGGACTCTATGGAAGAGTTCATGTTTTGAATGCAGCTTTTCAATTTTTCTGCCACAGTTTTTGACTGTTCTTTAGCAGAAATGTTGCTTTTTGTGCCTTCCTCTAGATCGTGAAGAATGGTTTTGGATTTGGTAATTAAAGAATCCACAGATTGTGTGAAATAAGTCAGGTAATTCTCATAGTCCTTTTGCTTCTGTTTATGTTCTGTGCTGGAGAGATGGGTTTCATAGTCTTCCTTGTCACACATTTCGTTGTCTTCAGGTATTTCCTTTTCTTCAGTGGAAAGACTTTCATCATCCTGGGCATCTTCCATTTGTTCTTCTGAATGTTTCTTCATGTTTTTGCGGAACTTTACACCACACAGATCACACTGTGTTCTATCAATGTCAGCTTTCATGAAATGTTCAGGGTGTGAGGGTTCTGGCTTTGCTTGCATTGCAGCTACTGCCCTGCACAACAAAATGCATTTTCCAATGACATCCCTCCATCTGTGCTGGATGTTCTTTCTATGCAGCTCCACCTTCAACGTTTCGTCTGCCTCTTCTTCAAAATGTTCCTCATTTTCTTTATCATCCCTTTGGGGTTGTGGTGATAAATGCACAGGTAGCAGTGCATCGGAGTATCTCTTAAGATAGACTTTCTGAAAACAAATACCCTTATAACTATTGTCCCACTTGCAGTCCTGAAGATACTCATCATCCCTCTCTATCAACAACTCCTGAAGGCTTTCGACAACTTCTCTGATACTTCTTGAAACATTAACCTTTTCAACAATCTTTATCAGCCTCACAGAAATTTGGCTTGGCTCATTATCTTGAAGTGTCTTCAGTTTGTTTGCTGCTGTGATGAAATTCTCCCGTAGCAAATATCTACATCTAGAATCCAAATCCAAGGCTTGTTCAATATTCACCAACATCACCAAACACAAGACCACTGTTCTCTCAGTTTCCCCTGAAGCAGTGTATCTTGACTCAAATGCATCCTGCAAAACATTGAATTTTTCATTTCTCTCACCACACATTACTCCAGCAAGATAGGAAAGGTGTTTCTTCATTTTGAATATGGTTTTCTGGGTGTCTATTGGGTGGAAGAAATGAATGATAGAAGAAACATCTTTTCCTTTGAACATAAAGTCCCAGAAGTGGAGAAGAGCGATGTAACTCTTTGGCAAACACACAGTAAGGTTTTTGCAGAATCTCATCAGGACTGCACAGCCCAAAACAAACTGAAACTCAATTAACATGACAGTGTTTCCAATATCTGGAATCAAGGTTTCTGAACATCTCATGACCGGCACATTCATAAAGCGATAGAATGCGTGAATGCATGTTTCAGGGTTTTCTTTGTGATACAGTTCCTGCATTGAAAGCAAAAGAAGTTGGAAGAAAC
Source organism: Polyodon spathula (assembly GCF_017654505.1). Classification (NCBI taxonomy): domain Eukaryota; kingdom Metazoa; phylum Chordata; class Actinopteri; order Acipenseriformes; family Polyodontidae; genus Polyodon; species Polyodon spathula. The sequence continues at coordinate 28,206,389 of NC_054536.1, forward strand.
ACATGTGCTCCTTGCCACCTTTATCTGTTGTCACCATGCCACGTGATCCTGGCACTCTGTTGCCTTTTGGCTGGTGCTTCTTCAGTTCATCCCTATACCGGAACTCCTCATTTTTAAGGCGAAGTTCAACGTACTTCGGGTATTCAGAAAATAGAATGGAAACCTTTGTAGCCTCCAGCCACAGATCAGTACATTCTCTCTTGACGCAGTCACTTTTGTTTTCAAAACACTTCGTAATGTACTCTCTGAGTACAGACTTGTAGTGTCTGAATGGTATGTTCCGAGTTAAACTCAGGACCACTTTGCAAGCAACAGCATTGTCAGACACTACTCGCTGGTGGAAATGCTTTGGGAAAACGGTGTTCACAAGAGATTTACACAAAGCATATGGGTCTCCTGTCAAGATATTTAGGATTTTATCTACTTCAGGGAAAGTACTCTTTTTGAACAACATTTGAGCTTCTAGTAGCAACCCATTCAAGGCAGTAAGATAAACCTTTGACTGGATGGCATGCTGAGCTTCATGCCTCTGTAATGGCCTGTGGATATCTGTGCAACCTTCTGTTTTGCACTGAAGTCCACTGATGTACTTGAAGCAAACGTCTGGGACATTTTGCCCTTGTGATTTTATTTTCTCTGCGCTGTCACAAAGTCTACTCAATAAGTGGCTCTTCAATACAAACTTTAAATCACTTGTTTGCAACCTGTAATAGGTATCTTCGGAGGTCAACTTGTCTTTTAGGCCTGTGTCACAGTCAAACATAAACTGCAGAACTCTTCCGGCTTCATTCTTTGGGATCCGACACTGACTGCTGTCCACCTGTATGATTCCATAAAAGTCATAGCAAGATTTCACCATCTCTTTTTCTTCATTCGTTGCAGGCTTTTCAAGTGCTTTGACTAAAAGCAACAGCATTTCCAGGCCTTTCAAATACAGTCTTAAAGCTGATACACGTGAAAGGGGCAGTTGAAGCATCAAACAGAGGGCTTCTGTTGCCCCGGCACTATGCCCCTCATTCACAAACAACTCGAGAGCATCCTCAACATTCTTTGAGTTCTTGATCAATATCCCACATAGGAGTTTGACTTCTGCTGCACCATATACTTGATTTGTGTCATCAAACAACCTTAAGGCTTCCTCTAGCATCTCATTTATTCTGTCCACTTTTGATGCTTCCAGGCTTGTTTCCCAAGTCACGTTGGAGAGACTCCGTCGGGCATCAGCAAGCAAACATTCTGCTCGGAAGTCCATTTTGTTTGTAAGTTCTGCAGCTTTTATCAGGTTACCATGTTCTCTCATTAAAACAGCTGCCTCTTCCTCACGACAAAGTGACTTCAACACATCAGCAGCCTCCTTCAAATAATTGTGTCTTTTGAAAAAGACAAGCTGGTCATCAGGGTTTAGCTTTGAAAGAGATTTAATCATTGCTGCATGATTGTTCTCTTTGTGGTACTTTACTGCAGCTTCCAGATAAAACTGATCCTTGGTGTATGGAAGCTTGATCTCAGGTTTCTGTTCATACCTGAAGACAAAAATTAAGATATAAATTAAATGTACCTTTTTACAACACCATCACTACATAAAAATAAATAAATAAATAGTAGAAGAAAAGTAGGAAAGTTGTGAATGATACCTTTCCAAAGCCTCTGCAACCTCGTCAAATAACTCAGCCCGGCAATAAGTTTTTATTGCAGAGTCAAATTCACAGGCTTTTTCAAAGCACTTGGCAGATAATCTGTAGCAGCCTGCCTTTCTGTAACACACAGCTGCATCTTTCATCTGCAAAGAAATGCAGTCATACATTAAATGTGTTAGACAGTGCTCCAGATAATGCTTTGGGTCACTGAACAATTTATACACTATGGGCCCTATTTTCATACGTGTTTGTCTTTTTAGTCGTTCAGATGGGCGACTTGTGTATGAGCAATTTTCAAACATGTAAGTTTGGGTGATTTGTGGTGTTCAGTCGTCCATCTTTTTAAAGTTATTTACGACTAGTTCAATTAGCTGACATGTTTCTATGTGTGATTTTCTGAAGCATTACACTTCTATTAGGCTTTTAGGACTTTCCGACTTACACCTCCTTCTACTTTAATTGTTACTGTTTTAAAATTAGACAATTCACTACTCTTGAAAGCGAGAATGGCAGACTTATTTTTAAGTGGTTGCGATGCAGGCAGAGAAGGAGAATAACGAGGAGCCAACAGATGATCAGATTATTACTAATTTTTGACTAAATATACAAACAATATTGGATTTATGTGAGGTTATCAGAGGATTTGGAGAACCCCACAATGCGCAGCTTTGCCATTCAAGTAGCAATGACAATAACCACTGCCCTAAGATTATATGGGGGGCTTTCAAAGTATGGAAGATATTTTATGGCAAAATGAAAAAATAAATAAATAAATAACTATTGAAATAAAATGTCTATATAGATATTTATTTATCTTGACATTTATGTATTTATTTCTTCATGTATTTATTTACTTGTTTATTTATTTATATATTTTATATTTTGGCTTAATATCCTCCATCACAGACAACTTGGGTAGAAGCAACTAGTGACTGAAGTGAAAGCTCGTGAATAAATATGTGCTTTCCGAAAGCGAAATCGTTGTCACAAAAACAAAAGAATAATTTTATATAACTATTCTTTTTTGTATAGTCATGGGATCTGTGGCAGGAAGTGTTTATATAAATGAAGAACTGCATCAACAAGTATGTCTACTTCCTCAGGCAAACATTTAGGTTTTCTGTTTTTTTTTTTTTTTTTTTAACTCTCCAGTTGTATTTGGGTTTGCAGCTATTTATTGTAAAGCACACCATGTGTTTTTATTTTCTTGACACAAATGCAAATTACCTTTATAAAACGATTAAAGATTCTGAGTCCCGTCTGCTCATTACCATCCAAATTGATATTCTGCCTAGTCAGTGAGCATGCTAGTGATACATCATACATACATTGAAATGTCTACAATCCAATACCTGTAGGAGAGAATTTTGTCATCTAGACGAGCATAAGTAGATAGATGATTGAACCCTCTAATTAAACATTTAGTTATTTAAGGAAATCGGGGCTACACCAGCTCTGACTACACTTGCCTAAAAAAAACCATAACTTTACTCAATTTTTTAATATACAAAAGCAGGGCCCTATGTGAGTAAAATGTATTTTGGGTGAGTTAAATGCAACACTAGCGTGAAGTCCTGTACTTTCAATAAATACAATACATACTTTAATGCTAAACTGATGGGGTATTAAGTACAACCTTACAATGTAAAGCTACTGACTCTCTACAAACACAGAATATTGTATTTATTACATAGATTTACCTTCCAAAAATTTGGCTGACAGATAGGTAAATTGGTAGGTTAGGTTGAGGGGGACCAAGATGGCGCAGAGAAATCTAGAATCCAAAATCAAGAATATAGCTGCCTACGCACATTGCAAGTAAGTGGATTCAACCATACTTTTTTTTTTTTTTTAAATGTATTTTTTTTTTATATATTGAAAACGTATTTATCATGTGTTTCTGGCAATTCCCAGGCAGACATTTTGAGGTTGGAAGTACCAGATAATTCAGCTCACAGGGGTCCAATATCTTGGTAAATGGCAAGATTCAGCAAAAAGTACAACAGAGCAAATGACGACCCGACAGTACCTTCCCCAGCCGCTCACACAACTGTGCACAGAGTCGGAACTCTTTCGCATTTTTTAGGCATTTCATGGAAAGCTTTGGTACGTTGCACTCCAGATAAATCTTTGACAACCGTAAGTACTCCAGCTGCATTTCCCTGAAAAGAAAAGGCAACATTTTATTTGTCACAATGTAATACGTACAACAAGCACCCAACAGTCTTAAGTAGAGGTAGATATTCAGTCACTGTGGTGACTGTTTAATCCAAGATATATTAAGTGTTCACATAGTAGTAGTAGTAAGTAGGAATGTAGAGTAGTGTAATCACAAATTATATAAAAACAGCCTGAAAAAATGACAAATTGTGTTTTTTCTTACCCCTTTGCAGCCTCTATCGGCGATGTGCGATTCCTCTAGTAGTCTTTTGGTCATCGGCTATGATCGATTTTACGCTATACGTCCCTTTAGCTATGTAACTATGGCATTAAATCATTAAACTGCATCAAACTTCATATAGAGAAAGTCCAGTCATATGCAAAGCTGCCACACTTGTCTCTGTTTACTTACACAGCTTGACTGACTGGCTGTTTGCAATAACTACCAGTATGTAAATGTGTTTGCTGAATGATTACGAAGTAGGGTGTGATGCTTTTTTTTTTTTTTTTTTTTTTTTTTTTTTACATAAAAGCTCATTTTTAAATATATTTAATTAATTAATGTTTTCATTGTTCTGCAACCTATTGGCATTTTCACTGCAGCTGTTTACTATTATACCATGTGTTGAAGTTGGTTATGTTCAGTATTATAACTATAGGTTAAATAATTAATGTTAAATTGTGGAAAGAAAAAAATAAATAAATAAATAAGTTTACCCCAGGGTACCTAAGGTCACATAATTATTTTTAAAAATGGTTCTAGGAATGTGGCTGTGTGAGAGAATGACAGCTATAACACCAATCAAAGTCACTCTCTTCAAAGCAAATCAAACTGTGTAAAACAGAAAGAGGTCTGGCAGGTTTGTAATAGGTTTGACTGTCTTTTTATAAAGTTTTGTGCAGGACTGCCCATAGTTACACATCTATGAAGAGATGCACAGCCTTCAGTTGAACATGGCCGATGGCAGCTACCCAAAGAACACAGAGGAATTCAACATTGCCGAGGCTGAAAAGGGATTGATAACACCACAGAATACATGCCGCCTACTGTAGGTGGGGACCACGCAACGGAAAACTAAAACAGCAAATCTATTTTATTTTTAAATATTTGCTAGCAAGAAGATGACTTACTTGGAACTTGTTTTCTTAGAGCGCACATTGAGAACGGAATCATGTGCCAGAGCAAGCTTTTCTTTGTCTTCTGCCCCTCCTTTTTGGTAACATTTGGCAGCAACCTACAATTAATCAAGTTCAAAATTACTGTGTTTTCCAACACCTATGAAAAAGACCATATTTTTTGTAATTTTATTCAACTTTGTCTTACTAAAATTACCTTCCAACACTGATTTTTTGCAAAGTAGTCTCCTCTTTCAACCCACTCCTGCTGTGTTGACGTCTTAACAAACATGCTGTCATCAAGTTCTGCAATTACAATGACATTTGTGAACGACTACTGTCAAAAGCATCGACTGTTAACTCAAGGGCCTGCTCAAAACGATCCACTGAAACTGCTCTGATGTGATTGCTCTGAAGGTGATGAAACACTATCTTTGATGTCTGGGTGTTAAAAGGGGCTCTCTGTAAGCCCCATGTTGCATACTGTATGTCACCCTACAAGTAAATATGAAGCAAGCGAGCTGATAATGCACAATGTCCGTCTACCAACCCAACCACTCTAAGGGCAAATGGTTCATTATTAAATGCTACTTTTAGGAAAACCAGCCATATCCTCAGTATAATTATACAGCTTTTTTCTAGCTATAAGTAGTTGAACACTAGATGGTGTTGACTCTTACTTGTATATTATCAGAACAGCTAATGAACTCATGTCCATACTCTAAGTAGAATACTCTCTACAGAGTATTGAAGTAAAGTACTGTATGCCTAAGAACCAAAAACAATTGAAAATGTATTAGTATCTCTTGGTGTTGTCAAATTTGCAAAGTCAACAGAACTTTACCTGTGTTCTCATCTGTTCTGACAACCTGGGCGTATCTTCGTTTGATAAAGTATTCAAAAGCAGGTCTGCGCTTCTCTCGGTTTTCATCGAACAGCCATAGATTGACCCTCGCTCTGGTCACTGCTGTATACAGCTGTTTTAATTCTCCATTCAACATCTACAATATGCAATAAACATTAACAGTCAACAATACCCAACTGACAATAGCATTCTTTTAAAGCACTGCAGGAAAAAATTATTAGCGTCATCAAAACATTTTTAAAAATCACTCATTAACAAGTAGATGTTTAACATCATATATAGATAAACTGGTCTAAAAGTTTCCCTATACAGCGGATTTTCAGGATATCAATTTCTGCTCCATATGCAAAAAAAGAGATGCATTTACTAAGAATTCGATACTCACCTTATGCAGATCAGCATTAAACTCCAGAGGCCTGCTTTGTGGGATATCAGTCTCTTCCAGTGGTACCTCTGCAAGTGTCCCACTCTCAGGTTTTTGGATATTCGAAGGGTTAAATGAGGAGATCACTCGCCATTCTTTTCCAGCCTAAAGATAGAAAACACACACACACACACGGATGAAGGCTATATTTGCATCCTGAGCTATTCAAGATAAAAAGCATAATACCACAGTAGTGACGTCAAAATGATATTTTCTTCTAGAGGAATTATCAGCTTGAACTTTGACCCATTTGACTCCTCGAGACCATCACTTTCAATACAAAACACAAAATGTCTCGTTTTCAATCACTCGAGAACATCCACAGTACAGAAATGTTCATTAATGAGCAACAAAATGAAAATACGTAAACAAAAAAATGGATGTTAAGCTTGTACAGTCGTATCTAAGAGAAACTGGAGAGGAATGGGAAATTACAACAAGGTAAAGGCAGTCATCCAAATAAAACTGTGTGAAGCACTAGCGGATAACTACACAGAATGTCTGTACAGCACTGAAACATTATGTTTAAAAAAACACAACTGTACTGCTGAACCTTGTCTTCTTTAATATTAGAATCACAAGGGTATCCGTGTATTCTAAAAAATAATAGATGGGCCTCTTCAGAAGTTACAGGAAAACAATTCAATCTTGGGTTTCTGTGACAGTTTCTAAATTATTCGACCTTCGGTCTCATAATTTATGACGTCACAGAAACCCTAGACGTAATTAGTTTCCTGTAACTCACTGAAGCCCATCTATGTTTTATATATATATACAGTGCCTTGCAAAAGTATTCAGACCCCTGACCAATTCTCTCATATTACTGAATTACAAATGGGGTACATTGAAATTTCGTTCTGTTCGATATTTTATTTTAAAACACTTAAACTCAAAATCAATTATTGTAAGGTGACATTGGTTTTATGTTGGGAAATATTTTTAAGAAAAATAAAAAAAAAACTTTAATATCTTGCTTGCATAAGTATTCGACCCCCACACATTAATATTTGGTATAGCCACCTTTCGCTGCAATAACAGCTTTAAGTCTTTTGGGGTAAGTATGTACCAGCTTTGCACACAGTGTCGGAGTGATTTTGGCCCATTCTTCTTGGCAGATTTGCTCCAGGTTGTTCAGGTTGGTTGGACGACGCTTGTGGACCGCAATTTTGAAATAGTGCCACAGATTTTCAATGGGATTGAGATCAGGACTTTGACTGGGCCACTGTAGGACATTCACCTTTTTGTTCTTGAGCCACTCCGATGTTGCTTTGGCCTTGTGCTTGGGATCATTGTCCTGCTGAAAGGTGAATTTCCTCCCAAGCTTCAGTTTTTTAGTGGACTGAAGCAGATTCTCCTGCAGTATTTTCCTGTATTTTGCTCCATCCATTCTTCCTTCAATTGTAACAAGATGCCCAGTCCCTGCTGATGAGAAGCATCCCCACAGCATGATGATGCCACCGCCATACTTCACTGTAGGGATGGTGTGTCTTGAGGCATGGGCAGTGTTAGTTTGAGCCACATATAGCACTTTGAGTTTTGGCCAAAAAGCTCTATTTTGATCTCATCTGACCACAAAACCTTTTCCCACATCGCAGCTGGGTCACATGCTTTCTGGCAAACTCCAGACGTGATTTCAGATGGTACTTTCTGAGTAATGGCTTCTTTCTTGCTACCCTCCCATACAGGCCAGTGTTATGCAGAGCTCTTGATATGGTTGGCTGGTGCACCATTACTCCACTCCCAGCAACTGAACTCTGTAGCTCCTTGTGACGGAAAGATGAGTTCTGGTGATGAATCTTCCTCCCAACCTGTGAGGGCGCTAAAGAACGGGAGGAGAAGTATCTGGAAGGGCTGGCCTGACAGTTCGTTTCCGGGTCAGGGAAGTGGGTCAGCCTGGAGAGAAGCGCGACTCTGTTTTAAGACCGTATTGATTTGAAAGGTAAACGAGAGGCACCTGCAAGTAATAAGGCAGCTGCAACCGTTTATCTCGATATCATGCGGGATTACATATAGGGGCCAGGGTAACGCTGATCTTCTCCTTCGTTTGGGTTAAACGAGTGGAGAGAGAGAAGGACTGAGAGAGGAGCTCTCAGAGTGGATTGTGTTAGTGTTTGGTATTGTTGTGTCTGTCCGTGTAACTGTCTGTTTTTGTATTCAGCACTAGACAGTTAACGCACGTCTCCGGAGCTGTCGAAAGGAGAGCACTATCCGGAGCACCACTGCACTGAGCACCTGCACGTTTTCGATCACCCAGGACTGGTGACCGTACCACTGTTTTTGTTCAGGACTGTGCCCTTGGTTTCATTATCCCCGTGCTTTACACATTGTTGTGTATTGCCAGGGATTTATTATTTTTGACGGTCGCCAGACCTGGAAAAGAGCAATAAAGCACTTATTCACTGAATCACTGTTGCCTGTTCATCACTCCTGCACCTCATCACCGCGACATCTGTTCCCCTTACCAACCACTTTGCCACACTCCTTCAAAGTGATTGTTGGCCTCTCTGTGGCTTCTCTCACAAGTCTCCTTCTTGTTTGAGCGCTGAGTTTTGAGGGATGACCTTTTCTTTGCTGTGCCTGGGTGGTGTGGTGAAGCCTCCACTTCCTGATTATTGATCCAACTGTGCTCACTGGGATATCCAAACACTTGGATATTATTTTGTACCCTTTCCCTAATCTATGCATTTGTATTACTTTATCTCTAACTTCTGTAGAATGCTCTTTGGTCTTCATTTTCCTTCAGATTCATAGCCTTACCAATGATCCTTCAACAGTGGGTTTTTTGTCAAGAAAATGTGACAGCAACTTTAATGGTTCACAGGTGGAGGCCAATGGTAAGGTAATTGTGTCCTCATTATGGCAATTTCTTTCATTGTTTCATGTTTTTGTTTGGGTGTTTTTGGTGACACACAGTATTATTTTGACGTAACACATTTTTGTTGTATTTGTTCCCTGTCCTTAATACAGGGATGTCAATAAGACCGCTGTTGCACAGAAGTTTCACCTATTCCAGGTTTTAATATGCTCTTGATTAGCCCTAGTGTATAGTTAACAAGCTCAGGTGTGTCTTATTAAAGTCATAGTAAAACTAGGAATGTATCAAAGTGCTATACAATGAGAGTCATTTCCATCCCTGTTAATGTACCATCTCACAGAAGGATACAACAACTGCTACAGGTATTTAAGAACCTCACCTCAGAATCTGTGAAGAAGTTATAGAGCAGCACATCATCAAACTCCAGACCTTTGGCTTCATAGATTGTAAGAACCAGAGCCAAATGCAACTCTTCAGGAATGGTTTCTTTTGCTGTTTCATTGGCTACAAGTATCACCTAAAGTAAAGGAAATGTAGATACATCTCAAATTGGCATCAACAATACTGTGAACAAAAGTATATTCTACAATATTACACAAAGTTGGGTTTTACACCCATTCACCCAGTCCAGCACCCAATAGATCCAGTTAAATAAACTGTTCCTCCCCTGTAGCTGCATGAGCAACTCCTAATACTTTGCCTGTTTATAGTCCTAGACTTATTCATGCTGTGAGTAGTGCAGTCAGTTCATAGTTGATTTAGCAGTGGGCTATATGCTCAAATTCCTGGCACCTGGTCATTTCAATAATATACTTAACTAAACAAGGGGTGTCGTGAAACCCCAGGAATGGGTGCATGATTTTGTACATGTTTATAAACAAGCACAAAGTCTAAAAAAAAAAAAAGACCTGGCATCACACAGCTATGGATGGGTCGCTATACCGGTTTTTCGGTTTACCGCAGTTTAGGTACATTACGGTATTAATGCTGTTCATTTTATTCTACACAGCATTTATCGTAATTCCTTTATACACCGGATTACACATTTTTAAACTGTAAACATGCTTCTTCTAAATCAAGCGACTGTATTTGCAGCCTTAGCAAAGTGTCTGAGGAAGACCTTTTTGTGAACTGATGGTGTATTTTGATAATGGTTTTGAAGGAAACTGTCAATGACACAGAATACGGGTTTCAATTGCTGCGTTCTGTTACCCAGAGCTTGCTGCGCCGGCTGCTCTCGGCTGCTGTCTTTCTGATGTCAGAGGAAGTTTTTAGAGAAACGCCTTCTCCAAACCTTGCAGCATAGCACACATTTTCAACGTGCTATATTTACATTTGTCTGGATTATTAACAGTCAGTTTAATTAACATTAACTTTATTGGAAAATTATACATCACTTATCACAGATTTAGTATATTATGTTTGTTTAAATAACTGATTTATTTATTTAATATAGAGTTGACAAGGCTGTTCATGGCTTCATTGTATATAAAATGGCGTTCGCCTCCTCTAACAGGGTGGCAGCAGTAGTTTTAGTGGTTATTTGCATTATGATTAGCAGGTCACTCGTGATCTTTGCATCGTCCCTTTGGTTCACAGCCGCAGCCAGCCTCCTGCAGTAATATTTCAAAGCAGCACTGGGTTATGCAGAATCTGCACAGATTTCTGTGGGTGTTGAGTGATGTCTAAAGCGCATCTCCGCGATTCTGTGCAGCACTGTGCAGAACTGTGGAAATCTGCACTATAAGAACACGACCAATGCCTCAATTAAAATTAGCACAGACCCGCGACTGCAGCAGGATAGCCTACTTATTATCAACGTAGTTTTGTTTTACAAGTTAGAACAGTATTTTTTTGCAATACATATTTTATTTATCTGGTTGAAAAAATAGACAACTCATCTCTGCTCTTAAATAATAACATGTGGTACATGTTTGTGTTTTAAGCAATAAGACCAATCATTTCCCAATTCTGTTTACCATCAGCTAAACAAAGTATTTATTTATTTAATTTTATACATTAAAATGTTTTAACAAACTACAGCACCACGTCACTGAGCAAATAATAGATCTTAATACTGTTGGAGTATAACATTGAGACTTTAGTTGTTTTTTTTGTTTGTTTTTTTTAATTATTATTCTAATTGTCTTTATAAAAAAGAAACATACCAAGTTATTTGGCATAGTAAAATACTAAATACCAAGCGTTTAAATTATTCCATGAAAGGATGTGTGATTTGTTGGCTTTATTTTTGTGAATTACAGTAATTTAAGTAATTACATTAATATTTCTTCATTTAAGCCATTACTTTATAAACTTTCATGATATACTGACTGTATACTGTGATTTTAAGGTTACCACAGTATTTTTTTTAACGGTTATCATACCGTGCAAATTTTTTACCGTCCCAACATTTATGATGAACTGTTCTGAAATTGAATTACTTTAGATCAAGAATGATCCCAAACCTGATGAGCCCCAAACTCAATGGGCTGTGACTTCCTCTTGTTCCCTCGGAGTAAAATTGCCAGGTCACTAACACTGCAAGACTCCAATAGTGTGGGCTTGGGTCCATCGAAAAGTCCCTGATCCCTTGGCAATCGGTCAAATGACTCAGGAAAGAAATGCTGAAGTAGGTCCACAACACCAGATGCCAAATACAGAATCCCTTCAATTAAACAGGAGATATATACAGTGTTGGCTATGTTGCATAGCGAGATAGGGATAGCAAAACAGGAAAATAGAGGGGAAATTTACTTCAAACATAAGTTTATATGCATCTATAACATTACTCCTTCAATTGCACTTTCCTACCGCTCACTGCGCAATTTTTGTTTTCAATATTAACAACTTCACCTACCTGAATGTGATCTGTAGTTCTGATACAGCTGATAAATCCTTTTCGGTTTTCTGACAATGAAGCGTTTCTTTTTGTCAGTGTTGCTTTTGCTGGCATAGTAGAACAATGATCTCAAATCACTGAACCGAAAGGCGACTCCCTTCATTATGCTCTGTGCTGTGTCTCCAGTAAGGAACATGGCGTTAGGGTCATTGATGACTTTCATGAGAAGTGTAAGCTCAGCTTGGGTGAAATCTTGGATCTCATCCCCATAAAGCTCATGTATTGACCACGATATCTCATCAAGTTTTGCAAACCTCTGGGACAGATTGTACAGAACATCTTCTTCATCAAAGAAGCCTCGCTGTGATTTGATTTGCTGGTATAGACGAAAGAGACGATAAATTTCACTTCTGTCCTCCTGGAAGTTTGGGGCTCGCTTCTTTCCTAATTTGTTGTACTCTTCTTCCGTAAGCATACCATCAGAACTGTTGAATGCCTCAAAAGAGCCTTTTAAGAAGGATTTGATTTCTTTCCAAACCAAAGCTGGGTTACAGGGATGTTTGCCCTTGACCATTTTAGGCCAAATTTCGGAAGAAAAAACATCATATGTCACAAAGAGGCGTGGGTCAGTTTCTTTCATCTGAATTTCTGTGACCTTTTCTTCATCATCCAGTTCATCTTCAAACTCACCTTCCTCTTCATCATCTATCAATTCTGGAAGGATCAGATCGTCCAGAGCAGACCAACCTACAATATTCCTTTTCAGGCTGCCATCCGGATTTCTTGGAAAGAAAGGGTGAGGCATTGATGCATCCAGGAGTAACAGAAATTGTTTGGAAGTGATAAAGAGTGGGAAGTGCTCATCTTGAATATCCTGCAGCCTGTATATGTTGGGTTCTAGTGGTCTAAAGTGGCTGGTGGCCTTCATGGACTTGCTCAGCTCAATGAAGTTCTTTTGTACTTCTTTGCACAAAACATGATTTTTGGTAACAAAGACCTGATGTAAATGCTCGAGTTGGGTAGATTCTTGTTGATCAATATCATCGACATCTGGTTTCAAGCCATCTTCACATACCGAAATCATTGCACAGCAAGCAGAGTCGCTGCTTTCATCTTCGTCTTCACTTGATGCAGTGTCACTCTCATCACTTCTAGACCTCGGACATCCTGCTTCATTTGCTGCAACCACCGCTATCGCTTTCGCGGTGTCTACATCATGATCTTGGACAGGCTGTCTTTTCTGCCACATTGGTTTACCAAGCAAGGGCTCGCCAGCCTGCTCTGCATTTACCCAGTATTTCTGGTACTGCTTCCACAGCCTGAAAAGGCAACAAGTGGTTTTACCTGTTCCACTTCTCCCTATCAAGATGATTGCTTCCAAGGGCTTTGGATTGAGGTCTATTATTGCATATTCCAATTCCCCGACTCTGAAAGGGTACTCGACTTTAGTGTCCATGTTACGGATAATGTTGAGTGCCATGTTAGTGCTGAAACTATGAAACTTCATTATATTGTATTCTGTTTCCACTGCACTAGCTGGTGGAAAATATTTTGCAATCTTATTCTCTTCCACATTGTGACTGTCAACATATTCCACATAGCAAAGTGGAATGCACTTCTCTGTGTTGAGGTTTGATGAGAGCTTAGCTCTGTTTAGGCCTTTGAGCTTTTTCTTCAAGATGCATGATGAACCACGGTTGAAAGCCTGGCAGATTACATTAATGGCATGCTTGAGTTTGTCATGGTCAGTAACAATATCCCACACTCGAATCATTTCACTGTAAACCTTTCCAGTGGCCCCGTCTGTACTATGAGAGGACTGCTCTGTCTCGATAATCTTCTCTGGATTTTCACTGCAGCGGGGAGAGAAGTCTATTGCAAGTTCCCATAACATCCTCGCTCCCTTGTCTAGCTTGGCTTCATAGAGTTTAATTTCACTATTTGAATACTTGAGTTTCTTCTGAAGACTTGACGTCCATTCGCCATTTCCAAGCTGCTGAATGACTTGTACAATTTTTGCTTTCATGTTCAGCGAAACATCTTTGCTGGCGATCTTCTTCAATACGTCAGATGTGCATTCGATCTCCCACGTCATGTTGTCTATGTCCAGTAACTGAAGGCAATTTTCCTCCGGTATTTCATAAGGCTGGGTTTCTTCCACCACTGGCTCAGCCTCTTGGATTTCCAGTACACCAGGTTTCACAGCAGACTCTTCAAAGCTCTCAGGAATCCCAGCTTTGTCCGACGTGCAGGTGGGTTGTTCTAGCATTACTTTTGCTTTTGAAGGTTTAGAAACCGAGGCACCGGCATTGGTAGAAGCACTTGCCCACTCCACAAGCTGAATCATTGTCTCTATCTCGTACACTAAGCTTTCCCTGACTGTACAAGGTTTACACTCCTCTTCAACTGGCTGGACCTGCCCACAACTTTCAGGTTTCCCTACTGAGTCTTCTCCTCCCATCTCAGGTGTTGCTTTTGGTTTTGAATTTTTACTGTTGATCAGGGATTTGACTGGCTTTGAGCGTTGAGATTTGAGATTGGATTCCTGTTTTTTTTTGTTTTTCATCTGCGCTTTATTCCAGTATAGTAGTCTTGGGTCCTTCCCACTAACTTTAAAGGTTGCCTCCTTCTTGAGATTATTTTTTATTTTTATGTTTATATCAAACTTTGACAACATATCCATAATTTCTTCAAGGTGCCGAGAGTAATTTGTTTGGAAGATGATGTGTAGTAACGTGTTGCCTTCATTGTCTTGTACATTTGGGTCCAGGCAGGCATACTTAGTTGTGTCTTTGCTGTACTTTTCAAGAAGATATTTCAGAATGTGCAAGCCAAACTCATCTACAATAAAATAATAATTGTGGAAGTATAAGCATTCTTAATATTGTTAAACAAAACATTATAAAACAAACATATTGCAGGTACACACTTCATAGTCTTTTATATATATATTTTTTTTATTGCTTGGTAAAACCCTATGCTCAAAACAAAGATTGAGAAGCATGAACAAAAAATAAAAAAAAACTACTGCTAAACTCTAGAGATGAGGGCCTCATTCATTAAACAGCGGTAATGTGTTTTGCACGCAGTAAGCCCCTTTATTGTATGCTGTGTACACCTGCTGTATTCACTAACCAGTGGCAGGCAACCTAGCACGTGGAAAAAAGCGTGTAGAAAAAGTAGTGTGTTCAAGTCATTTAAATAATGAATAATGTTAATAGGTGGAAATGTATGCAAATTACGTCACAAAATACAGCAAGGGAGGTATTTTATATGCAAATGGAAGGACAAATGTTAAAAGTACCACTTACTGAAACCAGGCATTGTCACAGAACCAGCAGAAGAGCACAAATGAGAGCAAACAAGCTGCACAGGATCGTGAGAAGAGAGTCAGAGAGTATTTCAGAACAGGCAGATATTACTAGGGCTGTGTGAGGAAGAGGTAATAACTAGATACAGATTGAGCACAGATCATACTAGCCTTATATGAGGAGATCAAATCTGATCTAGAGCCACTCAGAGATAGGAGTCATGCAGAGCTAGGTCAAGTGAAATTGCTGTGCACAGTAAATTATTTAGAAACTGGATCGTTTCAGACAACTGTCAGCAATTCGTCGGATATCGCAACCTACATTTTCCTGGTGTTTACAGTGCACCGGGAAGTACAACTAGTATCCCAGAGAGACAGATGCTCTCCATGATATATGATAGGTAGATTTACAAAGTGTTTGGCTTTCCAATTGTATTGGGGGCTACTGAATGCGCCCACGTAGCACTGTCACCACCCCAGGATATAGAACATATCTTTCATAATAGGAAGCATTACCATCCCATTAATGTAGAAATGGTGTGTGATGCGAAACTGAGGATTTTTGATTTTTGAGCTATCCTGGCACGGCACACGACTCGTACATCCTGGGATATATGAAGATTACGAGGCAGGTGTATATGGAGCTGGTTGGCTTCTTGGTAATGTATGCATGTTTTCACATTGTTAACGCTTGTCATAGGTGATGCTGGTTACGGTATCAGACCCTGGCTGCTTACACCATTGACGGACCCCAGAACACAGACAGAGATTCTGTACAATTCAGCACACATGGCTACATGCTCTGTTATTGAGCGTACATTTGGAGTGTTAAAAAGTCGCTTCAGGTGTTTTAGATAGATCTGGTGGTGTGCTAAGGTGTAGCCCTGGGAAAGTGTGTGCACTCATTGCTGCATGCTGCATTCTGCACAACAGCGGTCAATAACGCACTACCAGTAGTACTTACCCCATCCCCAAATCTAAAAGTCATGTCTGTCATGTCATATCCACTAATTTTGTTTATGTTAATATACTTATATAGTCACCATGTATGTGTGATATTTTAGTAGGCTATGCTTAAAACAGCTGTAAAATATACAAAAGAATTATGGAAACTGTAAATGCACACAGAGTGAGAGTTGAGGTGCAGTCATAAATACAAACCATCAAACAGCATTTAATGTTAAAAAAAGTGACGTTTTGCAAAACTTTTTTAAAATGTAAATAGTGAACTTTGAATTGATGGAGCGAGTCCTTCGCTGACTTTGATTTAATATTACAAAATAAATCAGAGGGAGATCAAGATGAACAGGATGCTGTGATTTGGGACAAGACCCCGCCCTCCTCCTATGGAGCGCATTTATTTTGTCCTTAATGTTTCATTGAAGTTAATGTTCTCACTGATTCAGCACCAAAACGCCTTTCATAATTCCCCACCACTTCTGCTAATACATTTAGCTCCTGGTCTGTAAACTTTATATTCCTCACTCTGTCCTCCTTGGTCGTTGTCACTGTGACAAACTCAGAACCGTACTTACCTTTTCTTTCTAATGCCCTTATATATAATAGAAAAAGAATAAAGTGAGTGTGTAAACCACATGCATAATTCCGCGTGATGTGGCAACTTGCAAATGAATCATTTAGCTTGCTTTATTTGTGCATATAATTAGTCAATAGAGCAACCACTGCTTCATTTTTGCGCATGGTGTGGCTTCTCCCTGCCATGCAGTAATTCTAGTCATTTACTGCCATTTAGTGAATGAGGTCCTTAGAGTCTATTATTATTTTCACACTATAGTTCAATTTCAGGTAGCCAGTATATATAAGTTGTAACATCCAACTGATCTCAAAAAGTGACCTTTACCTTTTTTTTCCAAAGCAATGTAAAGAGCTGCATGAAGAGGTGTATCTCCAGGGCATATAGAAACACCCTGCAGATTGGCCCCCTTTTCAAGCAGAAGATGTGCCATTTTATAGTCTTCCCCCTTAAAGCAAAGCTCAAGTGGCGATTCTTCCGCTGCCCCGTATCGATTTGGAGAGGCTGGTAAGAAAAGAACATTTATATTACTTAAAAAATAAATAATAATTTAGACTGTTTCTAACTGTGGCAAGGTTAAAAGGTACATCGGGACATTTATATTTTATTGTGTTACATGATCCCTTGTTTTGCCACAACTGTGTGTGTATTGTTTTCATTTTTTATTTTTATTTATTTATTTTATTTATTTATTTTACATTGACAGCTTTTTAAAAAACTTTTAAATTGCATTCCTTGCCTCAAGATGGCTTCTCATGTACCTCTCAGATGTACCCATGTACCTTTCCCATCATCCTCCTGCTCACTGGTAAATCCATCTCAGTTACATATATATGAGCAGGAAGAGTAGTTCTGAGAGGTATGGGATGCCATCTTAAGGCAGGGAATGCAGTTTAAAAGTTAAAAAAAATTAACACACACCTTACGTAAACAGTTGTAGCAACACTTGGCAACACAATAAAATAAAAACGGTCCTTACGTACCCTTTAAAGAAGTTAAAGCTTTGCTACCAATTAAGAATAAGTTTGGGGAAACAAAACTTGCCATGGGTTTCTGTGGATTGGTTTTCTCTATGGCAAATGGGCAAGAAAGCATAGCACCAACACGACAGGTTACCTGGGAGCTGCCAGGTGTTTAAGCTTTAACTACAATATTCTCTTCTCTGAGAATCAATTTTATTTAAAGTGGCTATGTAGCTATAAAAATAATTCCCTAAACCGTACCTGTCATGCCCCTCTATCTTATTTGCCCACTCATTGGTGCAGTTTTAAAAGATTTTGTGCACTGCACTGTTATAGAAGGGTCTCAGTTTGCTTGTCCTACTCTTTGTTACTGTTTCACCTTTTAGGTAATTTGACTTCGGTAGTGTCGTTGGTGCCAAAGCATGGAACTGGCTACAATGCATGACGACAGGAAAGAAGGCTTTGAGGTGGTAGGGCAGTTTCATGTGAAATGACTAAGTGAGTGCAACTGTACCTAAAGCATTGCTTAGAAATAGACTTCTTTAACCTGGAGTAGTACCAGGAACCGTGTCTTAAAAAGGTTTACTTTAAAATGTGTTTCTATCAAAACTACACAATTGAGACCTAAAATGATTCCGTTAGCCACAACCACTATAATCCCTTTACCTCCTTTTTCAAGAAGACAGGAAACAAGTGGGATTCTCTGTTTCTCAAACTTGAAATGAGGAATGTAGTGGCACAGGTTCAGGTCAGAAAGGCTGAAGGTAGGGAAGAGGCCTCCCCCTTTTCTTTTCAGTTCATCACTTCGACCCGTCAGAACCAGGAGAGTTTCATGCCACTTCTTCCTTTCAAGACTCTGCTTGACAAAGCTCTTTGCAAAGCTGACGTCTACATCGCAAATGATTTCAAGAGGAATTTCTGGAGGGGGAGGAGAGGGAAAGAAAACTTTAACCTAAATGCTAAACAACATACACAGGGTTCGAAATTTGCACCTGCTCATCTGCCAAATGCAGAATGATTTGATCTGGGGCAGGTACATTTCACATACTAGCAACTCCCAGTGGCTCATCCGTTTTTACTGCTTGTTTCTTCTGGTGCCCAATGACGTGTGATGTGGGGGAGCTAGAGGTGCGGCTGCACCCCCAGAGGGAGGGTTGCAACAGCAGTGCAGCGCACTACAAATTGTTCTCTTATTAATCTTAGTTAATGTATGAGCATGGTAGATCTGTAATCACATCGTGAATCAACTGTTTAAACCAATTTATCAGGTATTCCAACCTATCAGCACCAAGCACTGCCCTGCGTTTACTTTCCAATCAGCTCCACAATGTCTGGTTTAAAACATGGAAAATATTCTGTAACATCCAGCACCGCAATTAAAACAAGCCTGAGTAAGTCATATTCTAAATTGTTAAATATGTTAATATATCTGTCAATACACAAGCGATATTATAACATCTCTGTTCCTTTTCACTTTTAAGCACCAATCCACATTTCTTAGAGATTTGTTAGTTTAACATAAACCAACAAGACAATCGTCCTCTGTAGTTGTAGTGTCGCTGTCTTCTCTTGCATATACTATTTATTCAGTACATTGTATGCCTTTTATAACTGTTATGTAGTATTCAAAATAATTTAATCAACACACATGTAAACTGAAATAATCAATGTTAAAATGCAGCCACAGCATAAAGCCTCCAGTAGTATATAGTTTATTTAGCAAGTTTCTATATCTGCATTTAAGTTACAGCAGCGACAAGCAAGATTTTAAATGGTCTTGTTAATTTTAATACTTTATTTCCTATAAGTAATGTTTTTTTTGTTATTTTTTTATGGAGTCAAATATGAATTGTATTTGATAGCTGTGATATTCCGCTACTGATTTTAAAAGTATATTTTTGAGTTTTGCAATTCTATTTTTACTATAGTTGTTGAAAATATTTTAATGCTTGCCATTTTTGAATAATTACTGCAATAGCATTCTGTAATGGAATGTATACAATAGTTCTATTTGTGAACATGGCTGTTAATAAAACGTGCTGAATAGAAGGATAGACTAAAATCAGATGTTTAGTGCTGAAGATTAATTAAAAGAAGTACTACATTTGTAATTTACTAATGAAAGAAAAAAAATCATTTTGGATGGGACAGTGTACATGTTTAGTATGTTGCATTTCCAAAAAGAAGAGATTATCTCTCAGAAGTAACAAATAGCAAATTTCAAGCTAACTATCAAGAGAATCACATACTGAAACATGGTGGCTGGCTTTTTTGTAGTTTGCTTCATGACCTGTTCAATGGCCACAATTAATGTCATTTTTACATGTTCCAATCTTTGCTTGTTTTTGCAGTTTCTCTTGTTCCCTTACTTCATATACTGTATTAAACATACACTGCAACACAATGTATGTTTATCTATTAATAAACATTATACTGGGCTGGTAAAATGTGTGTGGGGTCAGTGGATTATTCCATCCATTAGAGCGGATGTCTAGTGGATGAAAAGCTAACTTCAAGCCCTGTATACTGTATATTTGAATATACTTTTTTAAAAAAGGTCACTTATTAAAAGTGTAGCAAACAATAGCAATACATTTCATGCACTTGGCTGTGAAAACCAGTTGGACAAATAATACAAATGTACCGGAACTGTTTTGTTTGTCCAAAGGGGAAACTTGCCTTAGTTTGCCTGCTAAGTCTACAATATGTAGCAATAATGCTAGATGCTGCCATCTAGCGAACGGAGAAAGAACTACATGTCACCGAACAACTGTGTAACATTTTAGGGCTTACAGGTTGTGATCAATGATTATGTGGTTTCAGCCATTCATGTCGCCAGATGTTAAAAATATATGTGGCAGTGAAACTGTAGTTTCACACCTGTAATGGAATTTGACTGCATCACAAAATACAGT
This sequence comes from Polyodon spathula, assembly GCF_017654505.1. Classification (NCBI taxonomy): domain Eukaryota; kingdom Metazoa; phylum Chordata; class Actinopteri; order Acipenseriformes; family Polyodontidae; genus Polyodon; species Polyodon spathula. The sequence continues at coordinate 28,226,969 of NC_054536.1, forward strand.
TTTTTACCAAATATGAAGACACTTTCTCAAACTTTCTCAGTGCTGTCTCATACTCATGCAGAAATCAAAAGTCCAACCTGAACATGTGGAAAGGTGCTGCATGAGGGGATGCACTTCTGGTCTGTCGAGCAAATGTTGAATGTGTTTCTCATTATTCGCCGTGCAGAACTGAGCAAAGCGTGCAACTGCTTCTTCAAAGGTCATGCTCTTAGCATTGGTGGTTGCGTCTCCTTCATATGAAAAAGAAGCTGTGAAAAAAAAATGGATCATTGGAATAAATGTGTACAACGGGTTTTGTTTCCAATACCCACAGGATGAACCTCAGTTCTTACTCAATACGATGGTCTTCCTGCAATCATATGCGATCAGAATACCATAGTCTAACCTATAGCATTTTAAAATACTATCTATTTATCAGGAAACCTAAAAGTTCATAACAAAATAAAAACACAAGGGAATATTAAAACGAATAAGAGCAACTTGGATTTCAAAGCACTGGGTAAGCTGTCCTTTAACTCGGGTTCTCGATAGCTTGATGTTCAGTTGCTTATTCCTACCTGCAGATTCCTGCAAGGTGACTCTGGGTGTCTGCTTCTTAATTGCTTCCACAGCTTTGAAGTTCTTATTTTTCTTTAGATAATCAGCTGCTAGTTTTTTTTGCCTATCAGCAATGTTTGGATTAGCTCCCATTTTCAGCAGCATCTCTACATGATCCGTCTGGCCTGTAAACACAAGAGAGTTTTAGCAATACCTGGTCATTTCTATCACACAAAAACTTTCTAACACTAGCATGCAAAAATACATACATTTCTGCGAGTATCTTCGATCACTCCGAAAAGAAGCAACAACGTGCAAAAGTGTGGCGCCATTGCTGTCCTGCTCGTTGATCCGGTGTAGGAGAGCTGGTTTTTGAGTGAGCACCATCTTTATCAGTTCACTTTCCCCTTGATTTAAAATGAGTTCATCAGAAGCTGGCTTGGTAAATCCAAAAAATGCATCCAAACAAAACATACATAGGGCCCATTAGGCTTGAAGCTGAAGTCTACTCACCTGATTTGATTGACAGCACCATAATGGTATGAAGTGGGAAATTACCAATACTCTCTATGCTGGAACCATGGCTTATAAGCCACTTGAATAACAGTGGTAACCAATCGATTTTGTAGTACTGGCTCTGTGTATCAAGAACGTGTTGCTGCAAAATAAAAATAAAAAGTCTGGAATTATAGATATTAAAGACTAAAATTGAAGATAAAAAAAAAAAAAAATATCCACTGTCCCCCCCCCATCTGTTATGACATTTATGGTTAATTACTCAATACCATTTTTTAAATCTCAATTCAGGAGCTGCTCTGTGGTCACCAGTGATAGACATGTAATGTCTGCTAGATCAAACAAAGTGTCTTTATTGAAGTAAGAGCTAGCCCTCGTCACTTGCCTCTTCAGAAAAAACGGGCCGTATTCTTGAATATCTTCTTAAGAAAAACAACTTTAAAGTTTATTTTCAAAATGGCTGCTCCAGTGCACTGGGGTTTGAGATCTATCCTCTAAATTACTGCAGGAGAGCAATTAAAAAAAAAAAAAAAAAAAAAGTGCCCTGGCTTTTCTGTTCCGCACCACATCATGGATCGTTATTGCTGTGTTACCTGTTTCACCATGTGGGCAATAATCCTTGCACTATCAGATCAGTGCACTAGAGTGGACATTTTAAAAAGAGATTTCAAACAGACTTTAAAGTTGTAAGTGTAAAAAGTTGTCAGGATGTTCACAATCAAAAGAAGGATTACAGGTACGAAAAGAAAAACAGCTGTAGCAACACTTGGGGACGTACAACGCTATATTTTTTCTGAGCCCTGCTACTTACTCTTGAGAAGGAAAAATTCCTTGAGAAATGTAGTGATAGGGTCTAGTTAACAGATAACCAGTGTTGAAACAATATTTATTGATATTTTATGGCAATTATTATTATTATTATTATTATTATTATTATTATTATTATTTATTATTATTATTATTATTACTATGTACTAGGTCCATCTAATGTTAATTTATGTTTATGCAAGGCTAAAAGATAGAACAAGAAAATAAACCATATTTATGCAAATCAACAGCAAGGCGTATAAATTAATAATATTGATACATTTATTTGGTAGTTTTAGACTCAGCAATTTAGCTTGATCACCAAGATGTGTTTCGCCCTTTTCAGCACAGCCACAAAATAAATAATTGTATGTGCTTGTTTCAATAACACACGCATTTGACTTGATAATTGAGGAAGACTTTTCTTCTTCTGAACGTTTCAAGAATACAGCCCCAGTTTCCTTAAGTTTTGCTGGCAGTACACTGCTGTGTACTAGATGGTGCTGGCACGTCTATACTGAGCATCAGAAGAAACTTAACACTATTATAACACATTTATTTTCAGAAAAAAAAGGTATATAAATGATGGACATTGACGAAATGTTTCTGGTTTTTTTTTAACCACTCGATCATTCATCCTTTTCCATGACATACATGAGTGTCTGTGACTGAAGCATATGCGCTTAATCACCTAATTAGTGAGAAAGTTGATTGGACACTGTATATGGAGTGATTTCACCTGTTGAATTGCAAGACTGAATAAAAGCAATAAAGAAAATCACAGAAAAAAAAAAAATGCCATGTCTGTCAAGAGATCAGCGCTTTCATGCAGTCGGTATGTTGGAGGCTGGACTTGGGCAGCGTACTGTGGCTCGCTGTCTTGGGTGCTCAAAGCCAGCAATTTCAAGCTTAGCTAGATGGTATAACCAGACACACTCTGTCAATGACAGGCCACGAACTGGTAGACGTGTGGTTTCTAGGGCTTGGAGACAAATGAACAGGCAGATGTTTATCCAGGCAATACAAGAGGAATGGGCCAGGATTCCACAAGACAGCATCTGAAACCTGGTGCAAAGCATGCGTCGCAGATGTACTGCTTGTATTGCTTCCAATGGTGGCCGCACAAGCTACTAGCCTGTGACTTTCACAGTACCCCCCGTCCCCCCATAACTCTAGATAGTAAAATGTCAATTGTTAATCAGCACAATATAAAAGTTACTGCACCGGCTCTAAAAGAGTTTGTCATTTTTCTGTCACATTTAGTGAATTTTATCCAAAAATATGTGATAAGTTTCTTTTGATGCTCAAATATAAGTGATAAGTTTCTTTTGATGATCAGTATATAATAATTGAACAGAATCTCTTGAAGTCATTGAAATAATAGCCACTAGTAATTATTAAAGATCATGAAAAGGTAAAGGTATGGGGGAATTTAAAAGAAATATTTATTATTGGAAGGTAATTACTTTTTAATAACAACTGAGATTCCCTGGTGTTGATATTAATAAATAACTTGTGCTAATGAATGTCCTTAGTAAGTCTCATCACAACAATAAATTCATTTTTTGGTTAACCTACCTCAAAGAGGCTCTTCATGGAAATTTGAGACGCACTGAGATCATTTGGTAATTGGTTCATTCCCACTTGGATTAAAACATGCAAATCCTGGACACAAAAAGAGTAGTCAGAAACAGTGTAGATATGTAACGTAATTTACATTTTAAACTTTAGAGTCAAGATGAACAGTACTTGTTAGTAACATATGTAACATGTTAAAAAGATTGGCGTCACTGGTATGTCCAGCGGTTAAAACAATGTGCCAGGGATACATTTATTTGTACTGTACATTTAGCATACAATGCCTATAACCCTGCAAATATAGTTAGTACCTGTAGTTAGAGCTTGAATACTATGTCTAGATTCATTCGTTATTCAAATTCACTATTTTTTTTTTTTTTTTTTTATCCATTTACCTACTTTACCAGGCACTGTCAACATGATTAGACTGTCAGACTATAAATAACAACATGTTGACTGCATTACAATCTTTTTTTTTTTAAATTAGTAGTTGCCAATTGTTTTTTTTTTTACTTTTTAAAAAAAAAATGTATCATTTTTCTCCCAATTTAGACTAGGCAATTATTTTTAGGCTCAGCTCACCACTACCACCCCTGCTCTGATTGGGGAGGGCGAAGACTTACACACGCTGTCCTCCAAAGCTTGTACCGTCAGCAGACTGCTTCTACTCACAATGGAGATCCACCATGCAGCCAGCTCAGAGCTACAGCGTCAGAGGACAACGCAGCTCTGGGCAGTTTACAGGCAAGACAGCAGGCACCCGGCCAGATTACAGGGGTCACTGGTGCGTGGTGAGCAGAGGACAACCTGGACAATCTAAGCCCCCCCTTGGCCAATTGTGCACCACCCCTTGGGAGTTCCAATCCATGATCGGCAGTGGAATAACCTTGCCTCGAACCAGCAACGTCCAGGCTATAGGGCACATTCCTGCACTCCATGCAGAGCGCCTTTACCGGATGTGGCATTCAGGAGCCCCCGCATTACAATCATTTTAATGTCAAGACTTACCCGCCATAAGTTTTTCCTGGCTATTTTTTCAATAACTAGTTTCCATATGTCTGTGCTGTATCTTTTGTGTAACACTGATTCAAGAACCTGACAAAACAGACCCCCTTAAAGGAAAAAGACAATAAAAACAGGTTAAAGAAGGCAACAACAGTAAAGGAACACAACATTTGCATCTAATAGATTTATTACTGTATTCCTTTGAATATAAGACAAAATCCTAAATGCGTGTATTAAAATACACAAACAGGAACATGACTGACATTTTCAAAGAAGCGTCATCAGCTTCCTAAGGAATTCAAAGAGAAGCTTTTACAAGTTCAGCGTTTTGTTATTAGACTCTGTGCTATCAAACAGAGCCAGCTTGGACAGATCTGCTGATCAGACCCGCGTATTTTAAAATCACGACTGAAAATGAGAAGCAGTGCGTAACTGTAATGCTGTATGACATTAGACAGCAGCCAACAGCCTCCATACATCCTTTTCTTATATGGGTAATTAAGGTTGCATCTTTATTTTAGGTTTTATTTTTTCCTCAGAATGAGGTGGGAAATGTGGGCTATGTCTTAAATGTAAAGGAATACGGTGTATCTCTTTTAAAATCACCTAACTGAGGTAAGCCTTGAATAAAGAACTCTTCGTAAATCTTAGGCAATGTATTGTTAAAAAATAAAAATCACATAAAAAGAAAGGCTCTGTGAGTGTAAATACATATTAATCATAAAAATGTACCCATTTGAACTGAGCCTATTATTCTATCATCTATCAAATAACTTGCAACAACTCTAATCTGTTTAATTTTAAGTCCACTGAAAGTAAGAAAATTGCATTAAAAGTACCTATCCTCTTTTCAGTAGTGACAATCCCAACAATTAAGTCTGCAACGAAATCCCTGTGGGTATCAGCTCTTATATAATCCAAGCCTTGATGAAAATACTGAAGTGCTCCATCAATGTTCCCAATTTTAAGTAAGGCACTGCCTCCCCAGTAGTATGCCTAAAAGAAAAGGTATATTTTTTTGAACACACATGTTAACAGTTTGCAACATCAGTTTAACAAGCTGGCCTTTAAATTTTGATTTAGGTTTCTGTCATAAGTGCCTCCAATTATGTCCAGTTAAGTTGAAATAACACTGAACACCTAAAGCAAAAAGGCAACAATAAGAGAGGGATAGGCAATAAGGCCAAACTGCTCTGTCAGTCCTTTAGAGGGTGGGCATTGAAAAGCTTACAGTGCCACTGCATGTTTGGAAGAGGAGCCCATGTTTGAGATAGAAACATTTTGGCAAAATACAAGTACAGTATTTGGATACATTTGACAATTAAGAGGTGTTATTTAAAATTACAAGATCAAATGTTACTTTCATTATAAAGGCCAATTCAATTTGTGTTAATCAAATGGAAACAGAAACACAAAAGTAAACCAATTACCTTTATAAAAAAGGGGTCTGTTTCAATGGCATGCAGAGCTGAGAAAAACGCTTCTTGCCATTGTTGAAGATGGTAAAAGCACATTGATCTGTTACAAAACAATATGGCCACTTCGAGGGGCCAGCTGTCAAAAAAATATAAAATGTTACCTAGTTAAGCCCAATTAAAAATGATACCCGATTAAAATGCAATTCAGCACATCTCACTGTTATTGGTAAACAGAGATCATCAACAACTTATCTTGTATTTAGCTATCTTTAAACTGAATCTATCGTACTGCAATTGCGTCCCTTTTTTCTGGTATTCTCTTACTGTAATGAGAATTAACAGGTTCTTGCACTACTATCTTAAGGCTTGGTGTTTTAGATTTAATTTAATGTCCTAAACATTAAGTATAGATATACAGTATAGAATTAAAAAAAAAAAAAAAAACAGTTTAAAACTTGAACATAGAATGAATCTGTAGACAATCATAAAAAAAAAAAGACACTAAGAAGCCTGCCATCATATTTTATGAATTGCTAAGTGTATTTGGGTTTATGTCAACTACTGTAATGCTAACACATTTATTTGGCATGCATATTTGACAATTAAAACATTGAACACTTGCCTCATATTTAAGCATTCACACTCTATTCACACTCTAGGTAAAGTATTCACAACTCTACTCAAGATAAAGAGCTGCAGGTTATTTTACCAGCATGGATGGGTTCAATTACATGTTGCTGGACAAGGAGCCATTTCATGTTCCCCAATGTGAACTTTACTCACGTCCAATTTCAATGTACATTTTAGCGGGGGAAAACATGATGGGAAAAGTTCAATTAAGTGAAGAAAACCAAACCAAAATGTACAGCAACATTTATTTGGATTTAATTGAAGACACCACACACGTCTCTAGCCAGGAAACAAAATGGATAACAAATATCACATGAAAGAAATTCAACTCAGAACAAGCATTACCTTAGATTATTACAATTTACCAGGATGGTCAAAGCACCATCATATTTTCTGATTGCTGCTGTATACCGTCCATGTCTGAAATCTTCATTACCCTCAGCTTTAAGCCTATATGCTACTGCAAAAGGATCCATTCTATAAATCAGAAAAAATATATTTAGATGAATACTAGAAAACCATAACTTGAATTTGTACTTGTAATGCATTCTCCAAACATATTTTGTATGCTTACCTGGGAACTGCAAACATACAATAAAATAAATATTAAAAAAGTCAGGGCTTTCTTAAATTTGTAGATCAAATTTCCATTCTTTATTATTTATTATTTAAAAAGAACAAAGTTAAAAACAGCAACACTTCAGCCAGATGGCCTTCACCAAAGAATGGAAATTTGATTTACAAACTATTATCATGGTGTTGCACCTCTACTTGCATTAATCGTGAACAACAGTGGCATATCTGGGAGACTGATCCCAGAGGTAGCCCCCAGGAATGGAAATACTGAGAACTAAATAAAATGGTTGCTGTGCAATACAGGCTACATGTTATGATCTTTCTTAAATTTGGAAATATGAGCCCCCAAACTGGATTGATTCTGGTCTGGATGTAGATATCGAATACCCCTTCTCCACTGGCACATCCTACCCGTGAGGGCTTGGTACGATATGGGTATGGGTGGTTCTCCACTGGCTATTTGTCGAGCCGAGCGAGAACCAAACCATGAAACTCCAGCCTCACAAGACATCTGAATCCGGCTGCGAATCCGGCTTCGTCAGTACGTTGCATTAGTCAGTACACGACACAAAGACAAACAACAAACAACATGCTGGGCAGCGAGTGTGATGAGAGAAAAGCACAGCCTTGGGACACTGAGGAAGTACAGGCTCGAGTTTCTCTGTGGGCATATAGAAGTGTTCAGGAACATCTGGAGACGTGCATGAGCAAGTTTATGCCCGAATTTCTGATGATTTGAAGCAAATGGACATAAACTGCGGGTATGGTACTGTAGCAGAGTGAGGTCTGTACTGGCTCTCTGACACATGCATGATCCTATGTGGGGGAAATCAGGATCCCCATGGGATCTACCTGTCAATCCCGGCAATGACAGAGAGTTTGGATGAGGGTGCATAATCTCTCTCTTTCTCTGAATGGTCAAGAGGCGGGTCTTGGGGGGGGTCGCTTGACCAATAAAAGTGAAGCTTTGCTGTTCTGTCAGTGTCTGGAGAAACAGATAGGGGCAAGCGAGCCTGGCTGTGGAAGACAGCCGATACCTATTATTTTATTACATACCCAAGTGGGACGTTGTCAGATTAGATGGGGAATACTAAGCAATACTCAAAGTATCTCTGAAACCCAGAGAGTTGAGGCTGCAAGGAGCAGCACCTTTTATTTGTAGTATTATTACTGTGTTTTATTTTCTTTTTTGCTTTTGCCTTTTGTTTCTGGATAAGTATGTGTAACGTCTGTGAGTTTAATACAGACTGTCAACTCCAACCATTGCTGGTAACCTGCAAGCTCTACCCACTTAAGGTATGTAGGCACCCATCTACTGAAAAATATAAACCAGTGCACCCCCTTAGTGTTTCAAATAAACTTTCTGTCTCTTGTGTTAGTAAATTTCCCACATGTGGTGTAAGAGTTAGATTCAGGAGCTCTGCTTAGATACGCATTGCAATACTGGGAGCGGAATGGATCCCGAGCAGTTTGCCGCTATGATGGACCTCTTGCACCTCCCTGCACGGCCGGCATCAACATCTGGCGCAAGGGCAGCGGGAACAGACCCCCCCCGATTAAAATGGCCCACCAAGATGAAGGCAGAGGACCATCCAGAGGCTTATCTGGACGCGTTCAAGGCCATGGCAACATCGGCTCAGTGGCCCCAGAAACAGTAGGCCAGGAACCTCCTGCCTCAGCTGATAGGGGACGCTCAGGCAGTGGCAAAAACTCTGTCCATGGCTGTAATGACGGGGTAGTCCCTAAAGGCGGCTATCCTCACTTGAGTAGTGGCTACTCCGGAGGGATCCAGATGAAAGTTTCGGGATGATATCTTTGAGGCGGAGGAAGATCCCCGACCATTGCCCATTGCCTGAAGGATTATGCCGTGGGATGGCTGAATCAGGAAACGACCACCAAAGACAAGCTGGAGGAGCTCCTTGTGGTTGAGCCGTTTTTAGAATGCTTGGCTCCGGGGCAGTGTCTGTGGGTGCAACAACAGTCACCCAACACCCTGGATCACGTGGTAGAGTCGGCAGAGCGGTACCAGGCAGCAGAACTAATGCCCGCTAAGCTGTCTGTGTTTTGTGTGTGTGTTTAACTGTGTCTATTTTTCTGGACTGTTTATTGAACTGTGCAATACACATCGTTGTGTGTTGCCAGTCCTCCATTTCTTTACTGTCATCAGACTTTGGATTATAAATAAACCACCATTTCACCAGTACTTTGTTGTTTGTCATCGTCTTGAGCACAGCATCACCTTTACACCTGCACACTGCAAACCACTTTGCCAGTTACACACAGGCTGCTGCGGTGGCATCAGCCCAGGGTCTTGCATGGCCACCCTACCATCGATCCCTTTGATGGCTCCTCTTTTCCAACCTTCAGCTGAAGCTTCATGGCAAGAAACTAGCCCACTGAGGTGTAGGACAGGCTTGAGGTTGGCCAAACTGCTCCACTGTGGAATATGACCTCAGCCGTCCAGGTAAGACTGTTCAACTACCTCAGTCGCTCCAGCAGACAGACTTTGTTATTCCTGTGACAGTGGATGGTACACAAACCCAAGCTCTCTTGGATTCAGGGTGTGGTCAGTCCCTAATACAAGAAAGCTTAATCTCACCGGGGCATAAACAAATAACAGGACAGGTACATATTAAATGCATTCATGGGGATATGCGCACTTACACAGAGGTTGCTGTAAATAAAAGTGGGTTTGTGTCCTTGTTTGCCAGTGCCTGTCATTCTGGCCCGGGACGGTGAGCAGTTCAAACATTGGTTGGCTGCTGTGACGGCCCCGTCCTCCCTACTGGCTAAGAAAGAGGAAGTAATTGGAGAGATTGTTCCCTTTCGTGATCTGGCATGATTTTTCCATAGATTTAAACCCTTAAAAACTAAACAGGAACACCAGGCCGCTAAGAATGATGGCTGGCAATGGAGGGCATCTGAGAAATTTCGGGTGGGGGGTGATTGGTGAAGGTTCTGGATGGGAGGCCACAGAGACAGAGCCGGGGTCAGGAGCGGCTGCCTCCACTCAGGACTGACCTGATCCCGAGCTGAAAGCCATGGGAGCTGAATTTTAAGCTCGCTCCCTTGACTTCCGACTCGAGCAATCCTATTTTTAAAACCTTCTTTTCTCCCCTTCAACAAAACTAACTGAACTTGATTAAGTCGATATAAAATCAGTAAATTTTTTGGATCGTAAAGAAATTCCTAAATATATTTACAAAATATAGAGCTACAAGATACAGCTGTACCGTTGGTCTATTAATTTTTGAACACCATTTGTTTGTGCATCTTTTGGCAAACTGCGTTAATTAATAACAGCTTTACTGTGACATCAGTAGCATGGATCGGCTCTGCAATGAAAAAACAAACCAAACTCTCCTTAACCATACCATGAGGGCTCGGTGCAGCCCTGGAGCGGCTCGGTTGTACAGAGGTGAGGCAAAGTGGTAATTAGTAGAGCAGGTAAATTGCAGGTGCAGTAATCCAATAAGAAAAGACAGACAACAAAGTACGGGTGAAATAGTTTCTATTTTTATTTGTATCCAAACGGTCTGATGACCAAACAGTAAACAATAGGAGGGCTGGCTATGCACAGCAATGTTTATTGTGCAATGGATAAATGTTGGGTTGCAGTCCCGTAAATAATAACAAACAACAGTCTAGTACATAGACACACAAGACACAAATACGGTCACCAGCCCAATGTGAGTGCCATAGTGCTCAAGGTGAAGTAGAGTTTATTAGTGATACAAAGCGCAGGGTTTTCTGGGTTTACTGCTGACCGTGGGCAACAGCTCTGGACAGTGTTATCCGTCTAATCTACCAAACAAACAGTGCATTTTAGACAGACAGACAAAACAAACAAAACACTCACGGTTGTAATCACAATTACAGATCCTTTCGGTTCTTAGCATAACCGTCACAAAGAACAAATCCCATGACTACGTCCCCTTTATATACCATCTACCCTGATCCCTTGGTTAACGAGCACAACTACTCCTCCAAACCATGGATGCCACGCCATTATCCTTCCGCGTCAATGATTTAGTGTACCATAGCTCCTCCCAATTTCAGATGGCCGACTTCCACCAAACCGTGGGCCATCCAGTCCAGGGTACTCTGTTCCAGTTACACTGCGTCTTCGCAGGTTGGGAGGGAGATCTAACACTGTAACAGAGAGAGATCTGTGCTGACTCTGCTGGTGTGTTCACGGGCTGCAGGAAGAGGGCGGCAGTCGTCCAACAATCGCCTGTGAGTCATGGCAGTGACACGGGGAGGTGGGAAAGTGGGTGTGTGGACTTTCTCCCTCTCTGAATGGCTGAGAGGCGCGTCTTGGGAGATTGTTAGCCCTATAAATTAACGCTCTGTTGTTTCCTCAGATCTGCCCTTTTAAACGCGTAGAGTGCGCGGAAACGCTGGTCCACGACCGAACGGAATGGAACGGTGGTTCAGAGCGAGACAGTGAGGGAGGGGAACCCTTGGGCAGATCCCTGAATAACGATAGCCGAGTAGGCTAGGTAGCCGGCAGCGTCGGACGGTGATCCGGGTCGCACGGGCAGCGGCAGCACCTTTTCTTTGTAGTTTTGTTACTGTTTTATTTTTCCTGTTTCTTTGTGCCTTCGATTTTTGTAGTATTGTTTTGAAGCACCTGCGAGTACGCCTGAACTGTTTACCCTTGCTTGGTATTCCTGTGGTTTTGTTTACCATAGCTGGTAAGCAGACCACGGACCAACAGCGCCCTCTGCGGGCTAAAGAAACCCAACGCGCCCCTGAAATAAAACTGGGCACCTGTGTGGTGTTTTCAATTACACCTGTCTGTCTCCTGGTCAGTGAATTACCCACACCCCTTCCACAAACACCAAGAATCATTCTTTCTCTATCACAAGTGGAAAAGATGTATAAGGGGTTGGGAGTTCAGGTATGGTTGGTTACCATTGCTTTATAAAACAGGTTGGTCAAAAATATTATATATGATTCAGGCCAGAATCTAGAACTCTCAGTTTCAGTTTGTTCACAAATATTTTGGATAATCTCAGTAGTTTGTGCAGTTTTGATGGCAGGTGTTTCTAACTTTCTGTCCAACCCCAGCACAGTAGCTCTACTGCAGCCTTGCAGTTAAAAAAGGTATAGTACCTTAAAAACTCAACCAACACGATGAACTAATCACTGTGACAAGATCTGAAAATGTTGTGTCAAAGTCCCTCTCCATGGAGGTGCAGCAGTCAAGCCTGCAAGCGATAAACTACCTAGTGTCTCACTGAGACTGCAGTGTTCTACAGCAGTGGTTTTCAACCTGTGGTACGGCTTGCAAGTGGTCTGGCAGTTCTTCTTTATGACAATATGATTCCTCAACCACAACACTCCCTTAATCACACTGCCGTAATGTATCAATCTGTCTGTACCACTAAATCACAGAGAAATGAGAAATTATGACGAAAAGTATTTGTTGTGAACTTTCAGTTACTCATGGGGAACCAAAGCATCTTTTTTGTGATTGTGGTGATCGCCTGTCAAATAATTAGACGATGCCGTCACATTTTCAGTGATAACTTTCAGACAAACAAAAAAAAAAACAGATTCATGGAGCTGATCTGTTTAAAAACAGTCGTTTAAGATTGCATATATTGTAGTTACTAGTACACCTTGTGGTCCTGCTGGAAACACTGGTACTGGAGATGAAAAGGTTGAAAAAAACGGAACAACCCATAATTAAGCTCAGGGGAGGTTGGGACATTTTTTTTCAATGCAATTAAAGGCATGCAATAAATTAACAATGCAAATATACTGTACCTATGGTTGCTACTGAAAGTCTGCTTTTGCAACATGTTCTTTTTTTCCAGTCTATGCACATCATGAGTTTCACAGTTCTCACTGAGTGCTCAGCTTCTGAAACTGTGAGACCTCTTGACAGTGCACAAAGAAAATCACTTACTTCTTGTCCTCAAGAACAATGTGGCAAAGTCTACATTTCCACTTCACCCAGGGTATGTGTATGCACCTGTCACAAGAACAAACAACTTCCCAGAGTAACAATATAAAATCTAAAATTTAAAAGTTTTTTTTTTTTTTTGCATATACACAAAAGGTACATTCAAAACAGAGATCTAAGTTCCACTTTAGATGTCTAATTCTGTTTTTATTTAACTATAGATAGATAGATGTGATTTATATAGTATATCATCAAAAGAAATAAAAGAAACTGCATCTGCATACCTTTTACTTAAGCCCATGCATAGTCCATTTATCAATTTTTAAGGCCACGATACATTATGCAATTTTGGTTAAATCTAACTGCATGCAATCTGATTGCGTGATTGCTCACTCCGGGTGTAATAGGATGCGATCGGATGCGATGCACTACCTATAGAGGGTGTGTGGAAGCAGGAACGAGAGTATTTGTATACGCCTATTTCGAATTTTATTATGGCAGACAGTCAACAACCTGCGGTTATGTGTGCTGCTTCTGTACCTTTCTACCATCTCTTTGAGTTTTGTTGTTGACCACAAAAAAGTTCTCAAAAAAACTTTGTCCAGTTTAGCACAGTTTCATGTATATGAATATGAGTACAGGAGTAGAGCAGGGCATTGCTTCTCCGGCTCTCTCCTGTTAAGTTCAAGAATTATATTCTGTTAAAAGCAATTTCCCAAACTGGAATAACTTTGGCCCTTTCACTCCTTTCCCATGGTTCCAAATGTATGCCTGCTTTTCTTTCAAACCTTGTAGTGCAACAGAAAGTTAATCCACCTGTATTATACTTATATTAAAGCAAAGACATAATACACTTTGACACTCCCATACTAAACATGAAAATCTCTAACATCCTTTGAAATAATTTCGTACAGGAGACCAGGCAGGCTAGTGAATTAGTCAACACATTGTTTTCCTTTAAAAACTTAGAGCAGCATTAACATACCATACTCAGTATATTAAGCTAATTTAGTTATGTTATATATAATATGAATGAAACACATTGAATTCTCAAATAGCAATGTAACATTCTGTCATCTGTCTCTTAACGGTGTCATACCCAATTCAGTATCCCTAAAAATCTGTGTCACCCCTCTAAATGCAAGTCATCTCAGATCAGCTGATTGTAAGGAGTGATTTCCTGTTTGCTCTACCAGGAGCTCAGCTCCTTTAGTCAGGTATGTGCGTTTGTTGCGTTTTCTTTCTATAGGTTTCTCTTGCAGAATAATAAAAAAAAAAATCTTGAAATGGTTTATTGGTCTTGTTCAAATCAGTTATAAAGCGAAACATGTACTTTTGGTCTTAATTTTTAATCACAGATAATGCTGTACAATAAATTACATTTGTGTCAATATTAGCTGTACCCATTTTTAATAAACACATATATAGTGTTTTTTGCACAGTGAGTCGTCCTGGATAATTTGGTATCTCCTAAATATTCCAGATAGTGGGGCTCCTGGAAGTGTGAAATTCACACACTTTCTATGTGACACACAGTAGTATATCCTCTGTATAACATGTGATTCTTACTGTAAATACACTCAATATCAATCAAACCACGTGTATGCGTTAAAAGGTCCACAGATCGACCAAGTGTGTGAATTTCACATTTCTAGGAGCCCTACTGTCTGAAATATTTAGGGGATACCAAATTATCCATCCAGACTTAAATTGTCAGCTGCCTAGTTTAGTATCCCCTGTGATTCTCTTTGTAAACGTAAACCGAAGTTATTTATTTATTTACTCATTCTTTAACCAGGAAAAAAATAAAATAAATAAAATAAAAAACCCACAACAACAACATTTAGGCTGAGGCCTCGAGTTCTCACTGTGCAAAACAAAAACAATGACTATTAACATTGACACGAATTTAACGTGTTGGAATGCAATATTTAATGTATTGGATTGAAAAAAAAAAAAAAAAAACACGCCCAACAAATGCGCGTTCCTGACAGAAGGAGCTGAGTTCCAATGAGCTGGTCAGAAATGACTCCCTGTGCACATGCGCGTTTAGGGTAGCGCGCATACATACTTCCGGCGTATTAAATTGAGTACGACACCTGTAGTGTTAATTAAACACAGATAAAAAGAACAACACATCAAAGTGGTGATCTATTCAAGGTCCACTTTAGATGCCTAAAAAAACAATGAACCACTACAGGACGAAGCCAACCTACACGTTAAATAAAACTCCTATCTGTACCACTATCCTGTATTGACTGAAAACGATCAACAACAGTTACGTCGTTTCAATTGTTTTTGGGTTGTTTTTTTGTTTGTTTTTTTATGTATATTTTCGAAATTGTAGTTAAACCACAATATGTTCTGGTGTGAAAGTAAGTCTCCCCTATTATTATTATTATTATTATTATTATTATTATTATTATTATTAAGTATTTATTTATTTATTTTATTTATTTTTATTTTTATGTAGACCCGTTATCACTAGTTTGCAGAATGGACAACAGCTGTGTCAGCAACTTGAAGTTCCATCAGTCCACGTCAAGAAGATGCATAATTTATCTGCACGCTTTTCTACAACTTAAAATCTTTGTTAATAATAATAATAATAATAATAATAATAATAATAATAATAATAATAATAAACAAATTTAACAAAGCGAGGTAACATACCTTGGTGTGTCTCATCAGCCCATTCCTCGCTCTAGCCCTTTGAACTGTACATTGAATGCTGTTCAGTTCTAGCCCTCTATGTGCTGGCTGTGAACACATGCGACGTCATATCTGGGAAAAGGAAACTAGCCAGGTTAGGTTTTGGTTCGAGGTTAACGTTCAGAATTATGGGTTTTACACAGCTACCGGTAATTCACGATATGTTTACCCTAAATAGAATGTGTGCCTCAATTATTATCTAAGATATATGCAGCAAACATTGCGGAATTTATTTTATCTATTAGTTTCACTTCTGATGCAAAACATGTAATGTAGAGGGCGGGTCAGTTTCTGTTTTCAATTTATCACGTGTAGAAAATAATAAGGTTTGCTGACGCGGTGCTAGCTCCAAGATGTTGAATTGTTCGGTGTATAACCGGATACTGTATCTTACCATTATTCCCCTTATATGATTTTGATTCAAAATAAATACACACGTTTTAACAACTGCATTCAACTGTAAAATAAAAGTACTCCCTCGTAACATGTGATGACTGATTCATATGAGAGAGAGAGAGAGAGAGAGAGATTTGCTATGGGGATAACATTTTACAAGATTTATTGTACTTTTAAACTGATCCGTGCAGACGTTCGTTAACACGAGATGCATGAATAAAGATAAGGGGTCTTTTTTCTATTGGTGTTTACAATCTTCTTAAATGTTAAAATGTTTATTTCAGGCACTGGGCATTTAAGATATTTGACAAGAAGTATGTTCGGCTATGTTATATTTAGATTACACTTGAAAAAATAGATATTGGGGACATTATTGGCAGATTTTTCAGAATGTGCTCCAAAGTGTAACAAAGTGCACAGGAACAAATTCACAGTTGTATTTTACTAGTTTTTTTTACTGGTAAACTGCACGGTTAACATTTTAATAAAAATGAATGAATACCTGAATACTGAATACCCTATAACCCCATGGGTTCCTTGACTTCACCAAGGTATAGTAACAGAATACAAAGCTTTATTAAGAATATAAAATATGTGTTGGTCAAAACTGCATCTGTATAATCTGTGACAGTGAAAGTTTCATCTCTGATGTGTTTGGAATGTCCATCATTGTTGCAGTACATATATGTTAAATATATTATCCATACTTAACAGAAGCAGCTTGTACGGTTTGTATACATTTTTTTTCCATATGGGTAATTATTATTATAATAATACAGCATGCCTATAGAAGGAAAATCCTAATAATTTAATAGTGGAGGATGAAAGTTCCACAGACTGATTCATGTGGAAGGCTGTAACCACCTTGGAGAGAAAAGCAGGGTTTGTACGCAGTGGCACCCTGCTATCATCATCCCAAATATGCATGCAGGAGCTATGCACAGACAGATCCTGCAGTTCACTAACCTGCTTTGCGGAGGTGATAGCCAAGAGGAAGGCTGTCTTCATGGACAGGTGCTCAAACTGGGCCTGCATGAGAGCCTCTAGTAAAATCTCAAGGCTCCATATGGGGAGAGTAGCCCTCATAGGATCACCGAGCACCTCGGAGAAACCGGGTAGCCAGAAAATGTGCGCACGGGGACATTGAGTCAACGGGGGCATGGCAAGCAGAAATAGCCGCTAGGTAAACCTTCAGTGTGGAAGGTGAGCTACCAGCCTCAAGCAGATCTTGCAGAAACTGCAAGATGACAGGCATGGGACAGGAGAGTGGATCATGACCATTAGTATGGCACCAATCTTGAAAATATTTCCTAGGGCAGAAACCCTGGAACTGCCTTCTAGCTTGTTGCTGCGTGGGCTGGCTACGGCCATGTACACCACGCTAAAGGAGGGTCCTGCCTCTCGCCTGAGAT
Source organism: Polyodon spathula (assembly GCF_017654505.1). NCBI lineage: Eukaryota > Metazoa > Chordata > Actinopteri > Acipenseriformes > Polyodontidae > Polyodon > Polyodon spathula. The sequence goes on from NC_054536.1 coordinate 28,244,470, forward strand.
GAGGCCTGTAGGCGATGCCTAAGGTCACCTGGTGGGGCTATGCGAACTGGCACTGTCCAGGTGACTGTTCACGTAGGGGTAGAGTGCCAGCGGCTCGACCTGCCCCGCACCGGAGCGGGGGAAGGGAGCAAAGCGGCTACCTGTCTCGACGCCTCGTGTTCCCGAAGAGACCACTGCAGGATCTCCTCCACTGTTGGGTCAAAGGTGTGGTCTGGTGATATGGGCACGTCCAACAGCGCGGCCTTGTCAGCATCAGGCACCTGCGCCTGCAACAGCCACAGCAGTCTGCATGCGACCACTGGTCCCGCTAGACTCCAGCCCAGGGTCTGACCCTGCAGGCCGGAGATCTGGAGCAACATATGCGATAGCAATAGCAACTCTGTGGCCACCGGCTCTGGGAGTGGGGCATCACGCAAAATCCCATCCAAGTACGCAACCAGCATACTGGATGTGTTTGCTAAGTGGGTACTTTGGGCTCCCGCCACGTAAGCCCAGAGGAGAACTAAGTCTCAACTGCGCCGGCGCTGTGGCTGGGTGGTTCCAAGAGGAGTGCACCGAGTACCGTGCAGCACCAGGCACCACGTGCACTGCACCGGCACGCTAGCCTGTATCGGTAAAGCAAGTCAGTGAGCACCGTGCGCACCATGGTACCGAAGTAGCACGAGCAGAGTCTTACGCACCACGGTATTAAAAAACACCAGGACAGCTATGCATTGTGCCTACCCTGACCGCTTGTTCACACACCTGAGCAGCATGTAGAGTACAACAGGGGGATAGGGCCGAAGCCACGGTGGGCGATTGACTTTCACATACAGTAATACAAAACAGTTTTTAATTACAAAAAACTATTAAAATATTACAGGACAGATGGGGGAGAGCACACTGTCTATTGATTGAGAGACCCACACCAGAGGTGAAGGCCCACGCAGCCTGCGTACATCTCAACCCAACAACGAGGGAAGCCTCGGTGAGTATACGGCTGGCCCGGCTAGTCCTCTGCGCCAGCATGGGGTCTTGCAGCTACAATCAAAACAAGGCCCAACCTGCGGCCCGCAGGCGGCTGGTGGGCTAACCCGACAATAGGGACAAGGCAAGCTCAGCCCCATGGAGTAACAGAGCTTTCTGAAGCAAGAAAGGGTGAAAACACACACAATTCTTAACAATAATACTTATCGTACTAAGACTGACAGACAGAGAGAAGCAGCCTGACATGAGCAGGTGCTGATAGGAGGTGAAGGACAGGTTTTAGCACAAAGTGCAGGGGAACTAGCAGTAGCTTACGCAGCACTTTTTAGAAGAAAAAGGCTCAATGCAACACAGAGAGGCCTTCCCGTACCAATCTTGAGAGGCGAAAAGAGAATGAGTCTCCCCTGCATGACGGTTAAGTACCCTCGGAAGGCGGGACCAAGAGGGTCACAGAGGGGAGAGGGCCCGTCGGCAGCTTTGATAGAAAGAGCTCAGTGTCACCTACCAATAGGCAGGAGTGTATCCCATAACAATGTTTTGGTGGTCATCTTTGAATTGAAAGGGAACAACACTACCACAGGAAAAGATAACCCCACTAACAATGACTCAACTTACCCCTGATACCCGTCCCTCACAATTTTTTGGTTATTTTTGTAGGGCAAAAAAAGCTTTTGAAGGTAAAAACAGATTTTACCTTTTTATAAACAAATTACGCTGTACAGAAACACATCAGTTCACTTAGTATGTGCTTTATTTCTATGGCTATGAGTCAAAATGTCCAATACCTGAAAAATGACTTCAGGTTGAGAAAGGATGTGATGAACAATACAAGTTTGACAACTTGAAATGACATACCTAAAAAGCTTCTACACACAGGCTGGGTTAATCACATGGCTATGCTACTACAACGAATATATATATATATATATATATATATATATATATATATATATATATATATATATATATATATGTTTGTTGTCAAGGAAGTGTGGCATCATTATGGGTGGTGTCTCAACTAGCCCCGTTCTCCTCTACTGCAAATCACAAATACTTTACATATAATCATACACATGTATTAATTTTGTATATTAATAAAATAGGGTGCGTAAGTACATCATATTCTAAGCTGTAAAAAAGATATCACCAAGTAAATTCCTGTTCATTTAGATACTGTATGAACATGGAGTCTTTTTGAGATATCTTAAATTGAATTTGGAGATCTCTCTAAATGACGTTAGTTTGAGATATTTCGAAATGAACAGAAAGTTATTTAGAGGTATCTTTAAATGATCGAGATATCTCTAAATGAACAGGAAGTCAGGAATTTAATTTCAGATATCCGAAAATGATTTAATGACATCTCAAAATGAATTTTAGATATCTCAGTTCCATCTGGAAATCATTTTCCGATATCTCTAAATGTTTGTAGGTATCTTAAAATGATTTAGAGATGTCTAAATATTTCCAGATATCTATAAATGAATGTAGATCCCGAAATGATCATTTGGCTTGCCATACTTTGAGACAAGTGCAGAGTGGTATAACTACTGGAAGAGGCGCACCAAATGCGCAACTGTAAGTAAATAAAAGCTCCTGGCTTTTCTCAGTGGTAGTTAAATTCAAGGCTTCTGCCATTTATTCTTCCTGACGTTCAAACTGTTGTTGTTCGAGGGGGTGTGGTCTCACGTTTTCCCCGCGTAGGGAGTTGAACAGAGAGGTGTGTGTTGTGTACTTGTAGCAAAGCGGTGATATTTTCTTTTTGCTAAGATATTACTGCCCATCAATAACCCTAACCTGTATCTATTGTCTGGTTGTATTACTGATTGTGTGATGGTGGGGACGATCCGGAGGCTTGACGAGGTTGTTGTATTGCTGCTGGAGAGGTTATCCAGCGGCCTGCAAATGCCATCAAAAAGATGACGGAAAACTGGTGAGTGAAGTGATAACAAACCGTTCTCTTGTAGAACAGAGAAACAAAATCACCGTGTCCGTTAATTCAAACTATTTAGTATAGAATGAAAATTGAACCATAAGACCAACGATTCACAATCCAAAACTTCTCGTCTTATTGCAGTATTAAAAGTTTAAACTGCGTGTTTGTGTTTTTTAAGTAACCATACAGTTGTTTTTGTTGTCACTAAACCTGTCAGAACAATACGAATGCACTTTTTATTTATTTATTTATTTTTATAAACCGGTCCATACTGTGGCTGTTGACTATTTTGTTATGTCAAGGCATTAATAAATAGACCAGGCCACCACGTTTTAGTTGTTCAGCACCTGCCTGACAGTTTCTTTGTGCAATAGCATGTCCTTAGAATGTGTACTTGACTTGACCATTCCAGGTTTTACTAAATGGACGTGGAGTTGAGTTGCATTTACAGCATGTATGTAGTGTTTTCCCCAAATCGTAATTTGGTAGTATGCTTTTCTTTTTAGAACTTCCGCCTCTTTTATACAGCATAGTTTGTTTTCATTTCAGTTTAGATGTCAAATCTACCAGTATGCATGTGACGGTTAAGGATGGTGGACTGAAGCTAATTCAGAACCAGGACAATGGCACAGATATCTGACTAAGTATCAGTGGAAATCTCCAAAATAATTTTCTGTATCTCAGGGAATGAAATAGGACTCCTATTGCATAGTAGTTTCACCCATTCCATGTTTTACTATGAGCTTTGTTCCAGGTTGAGAGACAAAATGCATGATGGGTGATCGTAACTGGGTGAAGGAACAAACAGCCACACCTGCGTGACGGTTTCACTTCCGTATGGCCACTTCTATTTGTTTTGTTTAGCCATATAACAAGCCTGCCACCTTGTTCAAGCCTGAACAGCTGAAAGGGTGGTCAGGTGAACTCTGCTGCACCCGGGGCACTGTGTACACATTGTGTACCTGCTTCTGTCACCCAGGTTGACCCTGCTTGATCAAAAGCAGTGTGAAATCCGGTCTCCGACCTGCATGACACCTGGTCGTGACATGGGTAGGGTCTGACCCGGGTAGAGTATGCCAGTGTGAAAGGGGCTTTAAAAAAAACAATTTAAGTAGTAAGCAGTTGGATGTGAAATGTCTAACATAGCACAGGTTCTTGTATTAATTGCAGCATTACATTGTTTGCAGGCACTTGCCAGCGTAAGCCACGTGGCCACTGTTGTTCTGGAGATTGCCCCTCACAACATTGATGTGAATGTGCACTCCACTAAACACGAAGTGCATTTCCTGCATGAGGACAGCATCGTAGAGAGTGTGCAGAAGCATATTGAGAGCAATCTGCTGGGGTCCAGCTCCTCCCGCACATACTTCACTCAGGTACACCTGCAAGTCTATAGGACTTAGGACAGCCAGTACTTGGGTACAATACAACATGTCAGCCGATCACCTTTAAAACCCAGCAGATTAAATGTCTTTCTGATTGCTGCTAGGTTTCAGTGGAATTTGGTTACAGATAAGCAGGAGATGGCAGAATAAAACGCTGGGCCCTATTCACAAAGCTCATTCATTATTTAAATAAAAGTGCTTCTATAAGAATAAAAAAAGTTTCATATCCATGAAACTGTTTGAGACTATTCATAAAAAGCTAACAGCCTCATCTTGTGCAGTTTCAGAGGACCGCAAAGCTGAGTCGTTTTGGCTGCTCAAACTGTGTGAAATTGCATCTCTTATACAATAAGATACACACTATACACAACGTATTAACGTGCTATAAATCATAGAAGTGAAGATTGTACTGGGGGGTAGGGGGGTGGGATAGATATAAAAATAAACAAAAATTAAAATGTTTAAGACCTAGCTTTTACCCCTCCCTCCTCCTGTCATGAAATGGTTCAGTCCAAAGTCAACTGTGTGTTTTTAAAAGTTTACAGCTATTTCGATATGCACGGAATGATATCTAAAGATAAAATGTGCTGGAATTTTGGCAAATCTTTCACTGGGATTGGTTGATTTCTGATATGTGATTTATCACAAAAACAAAAAAAGTTAGTTTATGGCTAGGTATGTCAAAGCAGATAGAAGTGAAATTTAAATTATGTAATTAGGGAAGTACAGTCCTAGTTTTAAACAAAGACATAAAACAATTAGTCGTTCTAATACACTATTAACTATATGTAACCAAACTTTCAGCATACATTTCTAACAGGGAAAATACAACACGCTTGCATTAAAAAATAAATAATAAAAAAACTGCTCAGTTTTGCTTTGCTTTCTGTTCTCCCTGCAGACTTTGCTGCCTGGCCCTGCCATCACCTCTGGGGATATCCTGAAGCCAGCCTCCTCCAGCGCAGCTGCAGACACCAGTGACAGAGTGTACGCTCACCAGATGATGCGCACGGATTTCCGGGCTCAGAAGCTGGACGCATTTCTACAGCCGGCAAATAAGACACAGACAGAACCCTCGTTGCTGGCGATGTCTGAGAACGGCTCGCCCAGGCAGCCAGAGCAGCGCGATGTGGACATGGAAGAGCTGAATGACAAAGACTTGATAGCTGGCATATCTGAGGATCTGGATATTGAGGACTTCATGGGCGATGTTAAAGAAACTGGAGACTCTGAAAACTCCTCTTTAGTGAACCCTCCTCCTCGGTATGGATATATGTTTGTATTACTGTCTTAATCCAAAATTTCATAGACACAATTATAAACCCTTAAAAACGTGGCTGCACCATGGACAATTACTGTATTTCGTAGACTCATTTAAAGTCATCAAAATCTTTTTCTTTTTTAAAATTGATTCCAGTTCATACATTTTTCCTCCCCCAGTGAAATCTTTTCATGTATTATACTGACTTGACTTACAACACTTTATAATTCAAACTTGTAAACCAAAGAACCATGCAGAATAGAAAAAGTTGTGAACTGAAAAAAGTAGTATATATTATAGATATATATATTATATATATATATATATATATATATATATATATAGATAATATATCTAGATAGATCTATCTAGATAATCAGAAAATGATACTAAATTTTAAAAGTTCTATTACCTATTCTACTTTCTCTCTCTTCCCCTCTCAAGCCCTTTTTAAAAAGTTTGTTTGGGACCGTGGAAAGGGGTTGTCTGGGGGAGGGAAGGTTCACAGTGTTCCTGTTGTGTTTTCTGGGAAGCGGGACAGGGTGGGTTCAGATGTGGAAATGAAGGACGACGAGAGGGTGGGCGACACGAGTGCTGCCTCTGTGCCGAAAAGGTGTATTATCAAGCTAACCAGCATCAGAGAGCTGAGGAGTGAAATCAGTGATCAGGCACATAAAGAGTTTAATCTATTTAGTACGTTTTGTTTCATGAGACCACATCATAACAAGATGAAAGTAAGATCCATACAGAAAACAAATTGTGTTTGTGAAACTTTGGATTGTCTGGAAATAATCTTTGTCAAATGACAACTATAAGTGTACTGATCACCTGTGTATTTCTTTCTGCAGGCCTCCAGGAGATGCTCCAGAATCACTCCTACATGGGCTGTGTCAATCCACAATGGGCACTGATACAGCACCAGACCAAACTCTACCTTCTCAACACCACCAAGCTCAGGCACACATACCTTCCCACAGTTTAAATCCTGGAACCAGATTTTTATGTGCTGTACATTACAGCAGTATTTAGATGCTTCACTGTTTTTTTTTGTTTTATATATCCATACTATAGTGCTCTGTGCAAATTGTACAGTACTTTGGTATTTTAACTCCAGTTGACTGATACCCCACTGAGATTACTTCTGTTAAAACCAGGCATTTCTTTAGATATATTGCAAAATACTTAAATTTGTGGTATACTGAAGCCATTTTTGTAACTTTTTAAAAAGATTTATTTATTTATTTATTTATTTAGTTTTAGCATTCTTATTCTTATTATTTTTTTGTAAATGACAGACCCCTGCTCCCTTGTATGATCTGGCCGTGTTGGCACTGGAGAGCCCTGATAGTGGCTGGTCTGAGGAGGACGGTTCCCAAGAGGGGTTGGCACAGTATATTGTTGAGTTTCTCAAGAAAAAGTCTGAAATGTTGTATGATTATTTTTCAACGGAAATTGATGAGGTCAGTGGAGGGAAAAAAATAAATAAAAAAAACAGTTTCTGCTGTAACTGTTTGTTTTTTTAATTCATTTTTATTCATTTATTTAAACTCTGAACCAAGAAGATCAATCACCGGTTCAAATCCCACCCCTGCCACTGCCTGACTCACTGTGTGACCCTGAGCAAGTCACTTAACCTCCTTGTTCTCCATCCTGTGGTTGTAAGTCACTGCATATAATGCACAGTTCACAGCCTACCTCTATAAAGTGCTTGGTGATGCTGGTCCACTATGAAAGGCGCTATATTAAAATAAAGATATATATAAAATATCAGAAAAGGGGAACTTTTTGCAGTTCAGCGCTCGGTCGCCTCAGTAGGACCAGAAATTGCTGTTTAAACAGAACAAAAGCATGAAACAAACCAAACAAATATTTATGTTGCCAACTTAAGTTGTCTTTGATAAGAAACAAATATAAGCTATAACTGCATTTATAGGGGATTGTAATTCTCATTGGAATTATTGTGCTTTTACAATATTTGGCCACAAGGTGCCAAGTAAAATGCAAACCACAGCATTCCACAAATTAGAATCACAGCAGTGCTTTTAATCTGAATGTTTTTTTGCATTGTTGATGTGTGCCCCATTGACAGGAGGGGAACCTTGCTGGGTTACCATTGCTGTTTGACAATTACATCCCTGCTTTGGAGGGACTGCCCATGTTCATCTTGCGGCTAGCCACAGAGGTATGAAAGTTGGGATTATTTTATTATTGGGATTATTGTCATTTTTTTTTTTTTTTACATTCGCCCCTGGAGTAAATGCACTTTTAGTAGTGGGTTCAGATAATTAACTTCAAATGACTTTTAAATGGTTGTTTTACATTTTCCCAACTCTTCATGGTGTTTGCAGTCATTTTGAATGGTTGTGGGTTCTGTTGCTGCAATATTGAGTTTGTCTAGAGAGAATCGCAAGGCTGACTTTCTGTAAGATAATTATAATAATTTAGTCCTGGTAGTTCACTTTCCAATTACCAAAAAAAAAAAAAGAATATTACCAAGGTGCAAAATTTTGGAAGATTTATTCTCCAGCAAAAATAATGTCATCTACTGACCAGTTAATGAACAGGTACACGATGAAATGCAAAACCTCCCTTGTTTTTTAGTAATTCAGTTAAATGTAATGAATATAACTGTGAATATATCAATGAATGAAATATTTCGTAACTTAAGCATTCAATGAATGAGTTTGTAACTATATCACTAAAACTTTTATTGATGTATATAAAGCATTTCATTCTGATTTTTAAATCTGATCTTTTGTGGCTTTTGTGCATTTTCATTTGCAACTGAACTGAGACATTAAGACCTTATCGGCCTTACCTTAGCGCTATATTCTGCAATTTTGAAGACTGACATTGGAAACTCTTAATTCTAGAAACTGGTGTTATTTTTTAAAACTTTTGCTAAATTGCATTGACTTCTACATTTTAAGCAGTTCTTAGCATGGGTAACATTTTGATTTCATTTTGCTGTTGTGTTGTTAATGGGAAATTGTACACTGCTACAATATGTACCAGATTTAAAAGTATATACTGTATTGTATTACAGTTCACGTCCCCAGTCGTCTCTTTTGGCAAATGTTTCAGAATCATATCATTCTGAATTAAAATACTACTTCTATTGAAAATATTGTAGTGTACCAACAAAACCAACTACAGTAATGGAAGCCTACTTATATAACACAGCCCATTCAGCTGTGTATTTGACATTGTATGTTTTTTGTGTTCCCTGAACTTTTTTTCTTCTTTTACTGCTGTTATTCCCCCAACTCATGCGCTAACAAATTTCAATGAAAGAATCAACGTCTCCCTGTACAGTTCCTCAAACGCAAGTCATATTTTTTCTTTCTGTATGAAATATGTGCATGTGTGTAGGGCAGGGGGTTGTTTGGGTGGTAAGGGTGAGGTTACGACATGCTCACTTACATACACGTCAAATCACATGAAATAATCAGATATGCGTCACACTCGATATGCGTCGCTGAAGTCAAATTCTTTTCTCGTTTCTCATTCTGGCTTTGGGGTTATACTGTGTGGTTTTGTGGAATACTGTGTGGAAATATATTTGAATTAAAGTAAATGCATTTGAATTTCTGTCACTTATTCTGAAGCATTACTCACTTTTTGTTTTTCCATCTAGACTGAAGCGCTTGGGGCATCGTGGAGGTGGACTGTTGAGCATGTTGTTTTTAAAGCCTTCCGAACACTTCTTGACCCTCCTAAACACTTTACAGAAGATGGGAGTATTGTACATATTGCTAACGTGCCAGATCTTTACAAAGTCTTTGAGAGGTGCTGATTGGTGTTCTCTTGAAAATATGGTGGTATTGAATGCTGTTTTAGGGTCCTGTTCACAAAGCCTAATCCAATGTCAGTTTTGATTGAGTGTGCATCTTAGTCATATCATGAAAAAGTAGAACGTCATGCCTAAAATCCAGCGTATCATGTATAAAATATACATTGTGTGTATGTGCAATGGGTCCCTCCATGTATCCCCCAGATTCTGATACTCATAATTGTAAAAGCAGTTATCTAGTTAGAGTAAAAATGTAAGTTTGACGTGTATGGAGGTAAAGACAGATGGATAGGCATCTCCTCTGAAGCCCATTTTACAATAAATTGTGCCAGGGTTTATCACAATTGGATAACTTGTTCTTTAAGTATGGGTGTTTTCAGGGATATGAATCCCCAATAGGGGACAAAAACTTATGAATTAAAGCTTTGTGAATAGTACCCATAGTTCTATTAAATTAAAGTGATTTGATAATTTTTATACTCAATGTAGTTTAAACATGCAACTTGTGATAGCATATTCTTTTGTATAAAACAAACTGTGTACATAGTTTAAATATTAACAATAAAAGTGAAAATTTCAAGAGTGTGCTAGTTTATTTAATTCACTTAATTGGAACTTGGTTTAAGTATTAATAAAGGGCCAGTTAACAGGATAACACAGAGTCAGAGATCACAATTTAAATATCGTGGACATCCAGTGATCACTATAACAACTCTCTTTATTCACAGCAATACTACTGGCATTAGTTCAGAAGTGATCTGTGCCACTAAGTCAGCCCTCACAAATTGCCATTACAGTACTTGCTAAAGAATAAAAGTATAGTTTGCATAGGTTTTTATTTCTAGCCCAGTTTTAGTACACTATCATCTTTGGAAGTGGTTTTCAATCTTTTTTAAAAGATATTTTTAAAACTACTCCTTCGGTCTGGAGGTTTCAGCTCAAGTACCCCTTTACAATTTTCACTCTCTTGAATGGTACAAGTTGCAATAAAAGACAGAATAATCTGATTGATACTCCAGTCCACCTCCACCTCCAGCCATGCGTTTATTTAATATATAATTGATGTCATAACAGTCTGGGACTGACAAACTGCTGGTTTAGGACAGAGTACCAAAACAGCAGACTTAATTCTTAATTGCATGTCTTTGGATGTACAGACTTAATAGACTTTGGGAAAAGTATTTGGGAATCTTGTTTTCTATTCAGCAAAATTATAAATAATCCAAAATACTTACACTGTAAATGTTTATCATATTAAAATTTACTTCCCATTTCAGCATAATTCTGTCATTTAAAATGTTTACAATATCAAAAACATCAAGATAAAACTAGAATAACTAACATTGATAAACTTTGTCACTTTGCACTTTCTGTAAACTTTTGCGATTCCTTTGTTTCTTTTGCAGGTAAGAAATGCACCCATTTCAAACACCGAAAACAAATTCAGCTAGCTGCTACTGCTGTTAATGCAGCTATGCCTAATAAATAACTTCTAAAAATGCAGAAAGATTACACTTCACTGATTTGCATTCTATTATATGACAAATTGAAAACAGCAAAGACCATGAGTAGCAGAGCACTCTCCATAGGCAGAATCTCCAGAAGCCTGCTTCACCAACCCATATCGGAGTAGAAATTCACTCAATCGAAATCACGCATGCGAACAGGTGGAAAGTATGTACATGATAGATTACTGCTGAAAACTACTAAAAAAAAAATTAAAGCATAGTGGTTTAGAGACAATATATAATACCGTTTTAAAAAATCAATTCAAAATCATTATTTTTTTTTTACTTTTATTTTTGCATTTCTCAGTCATCCTTGAACCCCAGGTTGGAAACCCCTAATCTCTTGTCTTTTGTTAGAGTACTCCTTGCCAACAATATTAGAAAATCACCAATCACCTTGTTAAGTGTAATTGAATACTTTAGTTTGCAATCTGGATCAAAAAACAGATGAAGAACCTGTATGAATAAGATCTGTTTCTTGGTCTTTTGAATTTTTTCACCAATGAGGCTCAAACGGAGAAATTAAAGTTAAAATGTCAATAAGGCACACATCGAAATCGCAGTTAAATGGATCAAAAAAAAATCCCATCAAGAAGTGGGGAAAAAATATTTACAGGTTACAGACAAATGTCTTGGCACCCTGCACTTAATATAAGATAATTAAGAAAACATGTTAAATACAAGCATTTAGTGAACATTAGCCACTACTTAATATGACTCCAAAGACCAAACACACAGTTTCTGGTAGTTTTAAAAACAAGCAATCAGCAGTTTCAAATATGTGTTCAAAAGTGTTGGCACTTTTACATTAAAAGTCTGTATAAATGCAATATAACTATTTAAAAAATATATTCATTGATTGAAAACCATTACACAGTAACTATGCTACATCTGGTTAAGAACAATTTGGCAACACAGCAGATGACTGTCAATTCAAAGGAGTTGAATTCACATTAGGGAAAAGCACTTCTAGCAAATTACAAAGGAAATGGTTAGAGAACAGTATCAAAGAACTATGGAACACCAAAATCAGCAATAATCAAGTATCACCACAAAACAAATTAAACTAAAACGCTTGACAGAGGACGTCGAAAGACTTACGGGTACAGCAGGTAGGAGAATTGTCCGGGTAGCAACAAAAAAAATCCAAGATTAACAACCAAGGACTTAAAAGATTTAGAAGCATCAGACACTATAGTGCATGACAAGTGTACAAACGCACCTGACCATAGAAACGTATGTACGCAGACTTTTGCTGCATACCTCTTTTAAAGAAAATTAATAAAAGAAACCGTCTAAAATGTGCCAAAAAATATTAACAAGAATCTAAAGCAGTCAACAAAAGTCTGGTCCAACGAGACTAAAATATAACCCTTCCTGAAAAATGGACCACAGTATGCTTGGAGAAAAAAAAGGCAAGCCTTCAATGAAGAAAAACTTGTACTTCTAGTTAAACATGGAGGTGGCTCGATCATAATAGGGGGATGTTTTAGCAGATTTCAGAATGGAGACATTGAATGCTGCAATGTATCAAAACATTTTACAAAGTACAATGACACCATCTGTTCGTAGGCTGTTTGGCAAATAATTTATCTTCCAACACAATAACGATTCAAAGCATACGGTGAAGTCAGCTCTGGAATTCTTGAAGAAAACAAAGATATGTTCTGGAATGACTAGTTCTTAATCTATTAGAAATGTTTTTGACTGAAAAAAGTTGTAGCCAAGCATTGTATTTCTAATTTCAGCTGAAGGGATATGCAAGACAAAATTGGCCAAGATTTCACCAATGAGATGTAACATACTGGTTAAGAATTATCATAACCATCTAAAAGCTGTAATGAAAGCAAAAGGAGGACACACAAGGTGCCAATACGTTTGTCATGAACGAATACTTTAAATAAATTTGTTTTTTGATAAAGATTATTTTCTAAATTACTATAAATTATGTATTTTGCTTTTTAGAAAGTGGTTTAAGTCTATTAAATGCTTGTCCTTAATTTGTTATCTTGAATTGTGGCAGGGGTTTTCAACCGGGGGTATGCATACCTGGGGGTATTTCTAAGAGTCATATGGGGTACACAGGATGACTCAAAAATGAAAGTAAAAGAAAATAATTAAATAATTAAATTGGCTTTTTAACAGGATTATGTATTATCTCTACACCAGTGTACATAAATATTTCATTTTTGTTTAGCAGCTCAAAGTGTACAGTCGACTATAGATTCAAAATTATCATCCACCTGTATGCATGCGTGATTTTGATTGAGTGTTTCCACCCTGATGTTACTCATGCACGGCTGCATTTTAGTAACAATAATAGCTGGTGGCATTGCTTTCAGCGTTTGATAGAGTACATCCAGATTATCCTGTGTATCATTTCGAGTAAAAAATCTATACATTCCTTACTTGCAAAAGAAAAACTAAGTTAGAAAACACAAGAATCTACAGAAAATTATATCAAAATCCTTCAAAATAACTTTTCCGAATAGAAAGCAAATAAGTTTGTTTCTGAAGAGATTGCCAAATACTGTCTTGAAAAGTGCATCCAAAGACTTACAAGTTTTCTGAATTACTGTTTGGTATTCTGTCCTAAACCAGCAGTTTGTTAGTCCCAAACTCTTGTGACATACATTATATATTAAATAAAATGGGGGAGAAAATGTATTGTTAGTCAGATTATTCTGTCTTTTATTGCAGCTGTCATACTATTCAAGGGGTACTTGAGCTGAAACCTTCAGACACAAGGTACAGTTTAAAAAAATATTGAAACCACTGAATTATAACATAATAAGCAAAGGGTGCCAATACTTTTGTCTGCGACTGTATATATCCTAAATCAGGGAGAAGGAAGCTGAAAAAAAAACTATTTAAAAAAATATTTGGAAGTGAACACAACACAAATAAAAACCTTCCTCTTCTTTATAAAGTGTCTGTTTAATGTTGTAGCTGCCCCGGTCACAAACTTGTTGTGCTCCTGAGACTAAACCTGCTTAACAATCAAGCAGTAAAGAATACAGTTTTAGAAAGTACAGCACAAAATGTTTTTTTTTTCTCCTTTTTTTTCTTGCTGTCACATACCCACAATTATGGCCATATCTTGTCAGAAATCGGAAAACTATAAGATGTGCCATCACCCATGCAAAAAAAAAACAAAAAAAACCCCACATTTATATACAGTCCTTACTCATTTTTTACATTTTTCTCTCAAGAATTTATTTATTTATTTATTTATTTTTTAAAGTAAATTGTTTTAACCATTCAAACTTAACATTGTTTACTGGATCTATTTTTTTTCCAGCTGCACACTATGTTAACTACATAATTTGTACCAGTATTATTTTATACCAAATGCAGTGTTTCCGAACTTTGAATCTCCTTTGCACCATGTAAAAGGCACTTGCAGAATGTGTGCAGGGTATGAGCAGCCATTTATTTATATTATAATTGAGAAGCAATATAGTGTCCCCTTGAATTCATGCAAGCCATCCAAAAAAAAAAAAAAAGTGCAAGCACCCAGCATCATCCAAGCAGCAGGGAAAAATATAAACATTTATGAATCAACTTGATGTATAACGCTCTGAGGGAAAAAAAAAAATTAAATACTTGCATTTTCCCTAGCAAATCATAGAAAATAAAACACCCCACCTCTATAATCTAAGAATCAAGCTGCTAAACTAGGTCAGGTAATAAAGTTCACAATTCTCATACACAGGCATTGAATGGACAATGCTTTCATTCATATAAATTACAAAAGAAAAAAGTCTGCCAGTATTTTGCTATAAAACTAGATCATTATTCTTGAACACGTTCCAAGGTGTTCCAAAGTGTTTGTGCTGATGTGAAAGTCTGACACGAAGGGCTTGTTAATTAAGTTGTAGTGCGTTGCTGTCTTAGTGGTTGCTGTCTCTGTCTCCACCCCTTACTGCTGTGACAGAATAGCGTTCCGGTTAGCTTTCATCTTCTCTAACCGCTTCACTAAGTGGCTATTGGTCATCTCCATCTCTTCTATTTTGTCCAAGGATGTTCTCAACTAGTGAGGAATAAGAAAGAGTCAGGTACATAGCTGAAACACCATATGGTGTCTGTGAATTGAACACATATTCAGAAAGATAGAGCAGGGACATGTTAAAACCAGGAATCATGTAAAAGCCGGGACACTGACCCTCAGTGGATATGCATACTTGTGCTATGGAATGCTCATTCCATGTTTCATCATTGCAATGAGCAATGTAGACAAAGCAACTATGTCTATAGCCCTTCAGCAAAACAAATGGAAAAAAAAATAAAAATAACACATTTTTTATGCTTGTGGAAAGAAAACATGCACAATCTGTTACTGATAAATGAAGAACAACAACTGAATAGCTTTATGTGAATCTGGAGAACTGTGTTTCAATCAGGCTCCTACAATGTAATACTTAAATCCAACAACAGTTGTAAGTGTATCTATAAAAATGCAATTCCTTGTTGAGGTGTGCATACCTCTCTTTGAAGTTTCCTCTTTTCTGCTTTTAGTTCATCCTCAATTTTTTCTGAATTCTCACTCACTGCTTTGTACCGAGACACCTGCCCTTCAAGTCTGTTTATCTGCAAAATGTAAATATATGTAGTAGTGCTATAAAAAAAAAAAACTTAAATCTTTAGGAGCAAAACAATAAAGACAATTATTTTATTGCTGTAATACTTCCAGTAGCAGCAAAAATAAACAAGTAACTACAGAGTGCAGATGTGAGAGGCAAAGACTTCAAAACACATAAAAAATGCACTTATTAAAAATCAAGTAAAATATGAAATCGGGAAGTAATTTAAAGCAAAATAGATTTCTGGTGACTGCAGACATCAGTTTTGAACCTGAATCTAATGGGTACGAAACAGAAGCCCAACATTCCAACCAACTATAATACAGTTAATCTATCACAGTTTTGTTACTTCCAAATCAAAATTATTAGTAATTTTGTGATTTAGAAATCATGTATTAAGGCATTTTCTCTTCTCAGTGACTTAATGTAACCATCAACAAGAATAAAATATGCCATGCTGCTGTGTCTTAACCCAGTGTCAACTCATAAGTGAATATTAAAGTTAAGTACAGTAAATCCTTATAGGGATTTCTTTTTATTTTCCCATAATTAAGTTTGGGATGGTATCCCAACCTCACAGGAGTCTGTGCCATCAGATGGTAACATCAAGCAAGTCTCTTTGCACCGCAGCAGCCTATATCCCTAACTGTAAAATTACAGCACACATCCTTGAAAGTACTTACGTTTTGTTCCATTGTACATATTTCCTGTTCTGCCTTGGATAGCTTAAACTTGTATTCACTTATCTGTCTGTTGGCATCTCCTGAGAGGAGAAGATTAAACAAATGTTACACAGACCTGTTTGGTTTAACAAAAAACAAAAAAAACACCTTGCAGCTCTAAACCTTTACATTAATAAGCAAACACATATAGAATGAATTAATAATATGCTGCAGTCATTGACTCATTTGGAGTGGTTTATCAGTTTGCAAGGATCCACTGTTGAGACATAAGTGAATGGCCTCCGTAATACTCAAAGGTAAACTAAATGCCTGATTACCCCATAAATACATCATTTACAGTTTTGACTTCAAGGCTTTATGAAATGTTCTAGTAAAAATGTTAATCCAGCCCAAGTCTTACATCTGTGTCTTGCAAATACAATGAAATTTAAAGCTTACAGGGTCACTGTAACACATTCATTCCACTACAGTAGCTGAACTGTGATGTTTATAAGCAGTTTATGAAACCTGACAATGAAAATGGATTTTAAAAACTTTAATCTAGTTGTCACAAATGAAACAGATCAGAGCATGAATTTCCTTTCATAACATTACTTTTTTCTCTCTAAAACAGCACTTTATCTTTTGCAACTTCCAAATAATTTAATAGTTACTGTTTATTGAAAGGTAAACTAGTACGCTGGTAACATACAGTACACCCCTCGCCACAGCAGCAAACACAAAATTAGAGTTATCCATGAAAATGTAGATTGTACATACACAAAGATAAATGGACAGGCATATCAAAAATACCCCCAGATTCTGTTGTTACTCTTTATAACTTACTGGTTAAGCAAAACACAACTGGACAAGCAAATCTGTTAAATATGTTCTAGTCCCTCAATTATATCTGCTGGCTAGAGATTTGCTTCCCAGCAGAGGGTATTTAACTGCGTGTATGTTACGTACAATCAAGTTAAATGAACTACAGGCTATTTAGTAATGGCCATCAGACTCATACTATGAAGAACACAGTAAGAATTGCTCATATACGTACTCTGCATTTCAATAAACTGCAAGTCTGTGCCGTTCTCAAGGCGCTCTCCGTCCGTTAACACGCTCTCGATCTTGGAGCTCTTCTGACGTTCTTCGTCCAGCTGCATTTTCAGCTTCCTGATCTGGTGATAAAAACAAATAAAGAAAAACTCAGTAGTTGGATGCTTTCCTTATGTAATTATAAAAGGTTTACATCAAAATAATTAAAGAAGCGCCATGCAGTAGTGTTAGAAAACACATTCAAATGTTCTGTAAAACAGGTTTTGTGTTTAAAAAAAAAAAATTATATATATATATATATATATATATATATATATATATATATATATATATATATATATATATATAAATAAAATTATTAATTTCAATTTTTACAAATCTTAAAATCATAGTACCCGGCTATCAGTTCTTCCTTTTCATCAGCAAGTTTTTTAGTTCAAAATCGGACTGTAGATATATTTTTGGGTTTTTTCATTTTTTTTATTTATTAAATAAAACTATATTATACATATGTACATAATTGTACATATGAAAAGAAATGTGTAAGCATTTTAAAGTTTCCACAATAAAATACAACTACTCCATACGTTTTCAAAGGGAATTACATGTGTGTGTGCAAATAGAAGGTATACACTCAAAATGGGTAAGTCATGTAACTGCCCCCTTTGTGATAACAGGCTGCATGCACATAAGCACGCTTTCTAGGTGCACAAGACCATTCCTCCTGGAACATCTGCTAATGTCTCCATTGGTCGCTGGGGCCAGCGATGGCTTGTGTACCCTCTATTACAGCACATCTCACAGAAGCTGGATACGACACAAATCCAGGGCAATCAAAATGTGTTATAATCCAGGAAGAGACAGATGTTGATCCTTCCAGGTTGATTATGCAGTTTCCTGAATACTGCATCTTCTCATACCCCCAGGCAGTGCAAGTTGTGGTTGTGTCAGCTCCACTACCAGAAGGGGGAGTTCCATGAACACAGCAATAAAAAAAGTGTATACTGGTACATTCACAAGTGCATAAATACTTGTATCTTAAAGTATAAATTGAGTATATAAACCAATAAAATAATATTAATTCCAAAAAAAAAAAAAAAAAAAAACATTAAATATTGGCTTGAATATTTTAGTTGATTATGATTATTACCATTACTATCATTTAAATGTTTTTATTTCGCATTTCAAGCCCCAAGTTCACAGTAGGAAAGCTGCAACAACATACCAAATTCATATTGAGCAGCTGTGCAGTTAGTCTTGTATATTACTAGAGTGTACTTCAGTAAAGGTTGTGAGCAATACAAAAACACTAGTGTGGGTAAGTAGACTATATACCTAATGGTCCTTCTCCTGCAGATTCAAGAACTTGAGCAGCTGCTTGTGTCACCGCAGTTATTGCACCAACCATGGGTTCATGGTTTATATCACCATTTGGAATGCCTTCTGGGATAATCACCAGCCCATGTTTCTGAGGAAAAGACAGCAGGTTACTGAGTCAACGTTTTGTTCATGCATACAATTAGAACCCAGGAGAAGCAAAACTTTATCTGATTTAATTTTGTTACAGAAATATTTGACTGCTAAAAAAACAAAAAAAAAACCAGCTTAATAAGAGAAAAAATGTATTTGTCTCCGTTTAAGATCACATATAATGGCAACTAAATATGTTTGAGACTTTCTCATTCTGATTTGCTAAAACAGTCGCAGACAAAAGTATTGCCACCCTACACTTACCATAAGATAGTTCAAGAAAACATGTTAAATACAAGAATGTAGTGAACATTAGCCACCAATTAATACAACAAAGCCCAAAATACACAATTTGTGGTAGTTTAACAAACAATCTTTATTTAAAAAAAAACAAAACAAAAAAAAACAAAAAACAACACTTAAGCAATTTCAAATATTTGCTTGTGACAAAAGTATTGGCAACTTTACATTAAGTCTGTACAAATGTAATAGAACAAATTAAAATATACTAATTGCTTAAAAACCATGACACAGTAATTAAGCTGCATTACAGAGTCAACAGACAGAAAAAGAGGTCATTATTTCCAACATCTTGTGAAGACGAATGTTTTGGCAACACAGCAGATGAGTGTCAAGGCAAAGGAAATGCAGTTATGTTACAGAAAAGCACTCGTGGCAAGCTACAACAAAGGAAATGGCTACAGAACAATATTAAAGAAATACGGAATATCAAAATCCACAATCGGCAATAATAACACAGAACAAATTCAAGTGAAATGCTTGAAAGAAGTGGACATCGAAAAAATTACGGGTATTGAGTAGCAACAAAAAAAAAATCCAAGATTAACAGCCAAGGACTTGAAGCATCAGGCATAATACTGTATGAATGAACTGTACAAAAAAGTTGTACAGAAAAGTTGTGTTCATGAGACTATAACTTTTCCCCAAAAAATGGATCACAGTATTGGAGAAAAAAAAAGGGAAAGCCTGTGTGACAGAAAGAAAATGATTTTTGCTGGTAAATCTCCCTCCTGACCTGTGAGGGCGCCAAGTAATGGGAAGAAAGTACTCTGGACTACTTGACCTGACACTTTGTTCCGAGGGTGAAAAGGAAGTCAGTCATGTAGAAAAAAGACGGACATTCAGTACACTAACTCATTGATCCAGAAGGGAAATAATGTGGCAGCCGCGGATTACAGGAGAGGCTACAATCATTTACAAAGGGGTCATGAGTGACGGTATAAATAGGGATTGAAGCAATATATCTGTTCCTTCATTTTGGTTTAAAGCTTTTTGAACTGTAAGGACTGTGAGAGACCCTGTGAGAAATAAAAACGTTCATAAGTGTTTGGTTTTGTTTGTCTGTAATTGTCCTGTGTTGTATATTACTAGACGGCTAAACAGATTCCTGCACTGTATCACAATAAACTGTGTTTGCACCACTAGCGCTAATTCACGCACTAACAGACTTGTGTATGTGTTTTGTGTTTTGTGTGGGTGCATAATAAAAACTGGACTATAATTTGCGGGGAAACCTGTGGATTACAATTTAAGTAATACATGCTGCTTTATTACTTAACATCATTATTATTTACTGTTTGTTTCGCCATCAGACACTGGATAAAATAAATTCAACAAACTTTTGCACCTGGATTACAATTGTTTGTCTGTTTTTTAATCAACTGCACGCTATTAACCAATTTGCCACACATGTTTTAGCAGTTCAGGGAGACGTCCATGTGATTGAAGACCAAATGAATGCAGCCATGCATCAAAACACTCTACAAAGTTCAATGACACCATCTGCTTGTAGGCTGATTGGCAGTCAGTTAATCTTTGAACATGGCAATAACCCAAAGCATACGGTTAGGCCAACTCTGGAATTCTTGGAAAAAAACAAAAAGATAAAAATTCTGGAATGACCATCCCAATCAGCAGATCTGAATCCAACAGAAATGCTTTGGACTGATATGAATAAAAGCTGTAGCCAAGCATTGTGTATCCAGTCAGTCTGAGCTGAAGTAAATAAGGAAAACAAAATGGGCAAGATTTTACCAACAAGATGGACTATGCTGGTTAAGAATTATCATACATATCTGAAAGCTGTAATAAAAGCAGAAGGAGGAAACACAAAATATTAAAAGCGGGATGAACGAAACATTAAATGAAGTTTGTTTTTTGTTGAAGATGATTAGTTAAATTACTAGAAATTGGGTGCTTTGTATCTGTTATATTGAATTATGGTATGATAAGCATAGGGTGCCAATACCTTTGTCTGCGACTGTATAAAGTTTACAGATAACAGAATAGTTTTTATTAATATATACTGTATAATGGTACTTGAAATAAGGGTTTAAAGCAATTCAAAACAAGTGATGTCAATTTCAGAACCTTGTTGACAGTACCAGCTATATAAATTGCCCAAGCATGACATGCATACTAACACAAAGTCTTTCCATCAATCCACTACTTTGTAGACAATTAGAGCAGCTAACTATCCAATATTGTTACAGTACCTGTTTCTACTTTGGTAGATCACGCTCACAGCATCTGCTGAAATGCAAGCTTTTAGAGTGCTCCCTTATTATTCTGCAAGGTGATTTCACTTGTATATGTAATTCTCATTATTATAAGACAAAGCACATGCAGCACTCTTTAGTCCAGTGAATGGTGAGGAAGGTTAAAGGCCTTCCTTTAACCCTCAGCATTCACTGGACTAAACTGGAAGCATTGCGACAAGTGAAACTGCAGCGATGCAACAAAATGAATATAACCTATACTTTTGAGAAGTATTTTTCACACCACAGGCAACACCAGGGTGACAAAATAAAAATGATTAAATCCTATTTTTTGCGATTTGTCGTGCGCCAACGAGGGAATTAACCAATCGGAGAACAGCTTCAATGCAGGTGGTCCAGCAGGGTGAAGCAGTCTCTAGAATGACGAATGAAAAAAGAATACTTGCCATTGAAATAAATACCCAGAGCTTTATGACAAAGGTCATTGCAATTACAAAGACACAGATTTGAAAGACAATATATGGGAGTCCATTTCGAAGGAACTGGATAAGCCTGGTATGTACGACTTGTTCCATACATGTTGAAATACCATCAAAGAAGCCACTCAATTTCCGCATCATGTTGACAAATATGTACCAGTCTTGATCATAGATTGGTCAACAGCAATTTTTAATAGTTGTATGGATGTGGCAGTTTTCAAACCTGACGAATTGCCTCTGTATGGTCATGTCGCTGCGAAAATATCTTGTAGCCCTATGAAAAATCGAATTGCGCCTGTTAACCTTGACAAATTTCAGAAATGTTGTTGTGATCATCATCTTCCTCCTATATGAAACTTCACATTACAGGTTTGTTTTTTATATGCAGAGCTTGTTACGCAATACCCTGATTAAAATGGGCATTACTTGATGCCTGGTACAGTAATCTACCGAGTAGGGATGGTAGAGGGCATTGCTCTGTAGCCTGTATTTTTACCTTTAGAAATCAATAAACATAACCTATTTTAAACATTTCAACAAATAATATCACTTATTTATTAAAATGTTTAGTTTTGTCCCTCCCCACCCATTTTACTTTTTAAAGCTAGAATGTTACCTAATCGATTGATGGAAGTCCAGAGATTTCTAAGATGAGTCTGAAACCCACCTATTGAACCCATGTGGCCGAGAGGGTAACCCTCCACAAATAAACTCATTAACAACCTTTGATACAGTGTCAAAATCTTTACATTACCAGCCCCAAGGTGTTCACCTGTATTTGACTGTTTTCAGAATTGACCCAGTTAAGCAATAGTTCAGAGGTTAAATGAGAGCAGAAGGAAAAACAGTACACGAGAAGCAAGTGATCCTGAAGGAGGCTGTAATGTTAAATTGGATTAGCTTTGTATTGAGAAACTTTCCGTTTAATTATAGAGCTTCAGAATGCCAGTTTGCTTATCAGGCTATAAAGCACTATTTGTTTTCAAAGCAGGAGCAGGATCTTCCTAGCCTGTGGGAAGCCCCTATGACATACCTCTCCTGTCTTCATATTTCCACTGAGGACAGCCAGCTCATCTCTGAGCTCATCTCGCTCATTTCTAATGCAGTCAAAGTACTCTTTCTGCCTCTCTAGGGCCTAAGACAAGGCAAGAAGCAGGGGAAAAAAGAATGGCACAGAGAAAGAGGATATCAAATGCAGAAGAGATAAAGAGTAAAATCCGGAGCAGGCTGTGATGAATGTGGTGGGAAGAGATTCACACAAGAGGAAAACCATTAATATATATCTATAACGGACTCCACACCACGTTAATTCCATTCATTTTAGAATACACCCACAAAAAACTTAACGCAAGTCAACCAAATACATATAAAAAAACCTAAAACAAGTAACAAATCACACACATTCTGAACATGCGGACATGTTTTGTGTTCCTCAATTAAAGCTGACAGACCTAGTCTTTTAATAATACAGAATGAGGTTATGTGATTATTAGAGCTGTCATTGGCAACTGATCTAACACACTGCTTTGATGATCTAATACAGGCAATGGATTCTCAAAAAAAAAAAAAATAAATAAATAAATAAATAATAATAATAATAACTGCTGTTACCAACTTCCTGCAATAATGAGTCATGCAAGTTTGCTTTTTAAGTGGCTACGTATCTATTTCAAGTTCTGTTCTGGGATGCATTGGTTTGTTTCCAAACTCAACAGCTTACAAATTAAAATAAAACTTTGTTAAATAAAAACTGATGGAAGCTGTGTTTCAAAACATGCATTTAAAACCCACAGTATGTTGAATATGGATTTTTGTCATGCACTTTAATATTTGCAACTGCTGTCATTTGCATTACTGGCAAGTTAAATTCTAGCATCTAAAACTCTGTATCATAATAATAACTTGCGATAGACTGCTGCAAAAATGTTGAATTATCTTTTTAAAAATGCAGTTGATGGTCAAATGCTTTGACAGTCTGGTAACCAAGCTAGCAGAGGTGTCACATATTCTTCAAGGGTGTACATAACCTATATGTCGCACAATAAACAGGCACTGCAGATGATACATCAAACTACACAGTTAGCATGTGACCCCAGACAATTTTATCTAAACTGTTTACACTTTAAGCCATTAGCTAAATGGCAAAACACTGCTAAGCAAGTTAAGATGCCTCATAGGGATGCAACTCGGTTATGATCACTGATCAGTTCCGTTTCTTATCAACTCTTTTAGCTGTCTGACGGGCAATGTTACTATTATTATTTTTTTTTTGGTAAAACCGAAATGAAAGTTTAAAAGTGAACTGCATTTGTGCAGCCAAAGGAACGGTACATAGCCTGATACACGTGACAGTGTTACTGTTTCACTCATACTAATGCATTATACAATTTGACATCATTTAGAAACAATACAGTAATGCATTTATTTTCCAGGAACCCCACTGTTGCTGTGGTCGGTTGGAAGTCGCAAATCACGTGCAAATAATAAAAAAAATAAATACAAACAATGAAAGCTGGTACTGACGCCCGCTGGAAGAAAAACAGACACATTCTCGTTTAGTACGCTGGTTTATTATAGCCCGTTTCTATAGTATGGATGTCTCTATGGTATGGATAAGGCCCTTACACTTAAATTAAATCAATGTACTGTCTAAATGCAGGAAAGTGATCTGACAAGCAAAATTAATTTAAATACATACACTGTAAATTAAAGAGCTTATAAGAATAAACAGAATCATCTAACTTATAGTAAAGCGGCTTCTAGATGTTTGCACTAAGCCTCCAGGCAACAGGCATCATCATCCCTTTGAATCTAGGTAATTTTGGAACAGGGTTTTAAGCACTGTTTTCCTCAAATTAATACTGGCAAGTTGGTTTTGGATGAGGATTCATTTGTCTATAGCATCCTTTTCGTTCGTTTTGCAGCTTCACCCAGTTAATTGCTTATTATAGTTTCACTCTTGATAAGAACTAAACGTTGTATTCAATGCTTTTTTCATTTAGTTGTTTTAGTCAGCTTTGCATCATTATTTTATTTCTCTAAATTAGGTCTACACACAGTAACTAACAGGCGCAAGAGACTTTTTTTTTTTTTAAACTCAAAAACTTCCAACTCCAGCTTTTACTTCATGTGATATTTTTCAAACAACCACATTAGAAACCCTGAAAATAATTCAGACCGGAACATCTGCACACCCAGACTAGTACAGTATGTCTGAAGCTGTGGTTATCCCTAATGAGGGCTGTCAGAATAAAACAGGTACGTTTTGTCATAACTTTTGATTTATTTTACTATATTAAAATTATTAAGAGGTGTTAATATGAAACATCTCTATGCAGCCAAGTGAGCGACAAACTCCTGAAAATGGCGCTGGTATTGTCCTACAAATGGCAATGCTTATTGTATGAAAATGTCGGTATCAGGTTCATTTCGGTTTAATCTTTTGTTAGTATCGTTCAGTTTGGAATTTTAACAAATTGACGGTTTTGGTTTGGTTTCAGTTTGGGAAAATCATAACTGTTGCATCCCTAATATCGCATATTGTGTTTGTGATGCTTGCCTTGTAGAAAGCTTTGGGTGTAAGAAAGGACACTAACACTAATAGCAGTTTTTTAAGGAACACAGGTTAAGTTGTATGGTGCTAAGACTTTCATAGATTTGCAGGAAATCAGTCTATCGCACGTCATAATTCCTAACCTGACTTGGGTCTCCTACCCCAATTTTTTTGTCCTTCCAGTTAATCGTTTCCTGCAGATCAAACACTTCCCTGGTGCGAGAATCTAACTTTTGCTGCATACCTTGGTTCTCCTGGATATTTGTGTGCACAAAAACAAGAACAAGAATAGAAAAAAAAAAAAAAGAAATGAACAGAAAGGAAAAAAGAAAACAAAATAACTGTAAAATGAATCACTGGGCAGGGAAGCACAGGGGGGAAGGGATCAATTAAGCACAACAGCCAAGACATTGGGAGATGGTTCTGCGTTGTAATAAAGAAACCTTTGAAAAACAGTTAGTTGCCAAGATAGACTTTGTTTACTATTTTTGAAGCAGAAGTTAAAACAAAAATGAGAGCAGAAAAAGTTTTTTTTTTTTTTTTTTGGCATAAGCATTGTAAATAAAAATGCCAAGTAAGAAAGACCCACTGTTAATCTTTGTGTCTACATGTTTGTTTTTTCTAAATCCTTGAATTTTGATTATCAGTTAATAAGACATATGGTGGTGTTCTTTCTAGATGTAAACCAATGAACAGAATTAAACACTGTTGTAATCCATTACCTATTGTACAAACACCATAAAAAAACAACAAAAAAATATCACTGAAACTTAGAAACAAAAATAGCCTACAACATGTAAATGCATCTGTAAAAATAATGTCTAGTGTCTTACCTCGATTAGTTCATCTCTTTGGCGAACACCTTCTTTAAGTTCCTCTATTTTATGCTGAAGGATGTTACATGTGTGCTTTTGTCGCTCTAATTCCTGAAACAGAAAAAGGTTGATATCATATAAGAAATGTAAATGTACTGCAATGTTTTTCTTTAGTGTTGCACATACAACCAATACTGTGATATAATAAGTAGTAGTTATCTTGTTGGATGCTTAGCAGACAGTAGCTTTGCTTACATTGAAGACTGTGCATCATTCTAGATTACCTTTGATTTCTCTTCGGTTTCTCGGTGCATTTCTGACATCAGTTCCTCCATTTCCTCAACAACATCTTTGAGTGTGTCCACCTGATAGATCAGATTTGCTTTCTCGTTGTCCAGCTGTGCATTGGAGACCATTGCTTTCTTGTACTTCTCTTCCACTTCCATCAATGAATCCTGCAAACAGAAAACAGGGCTTTGAAATATTTTAATCTACCATACAAGGCATCTCACCGCTACAGGAAATGCAGGGGCAGTCAGGCTATAGTTTAAAGAAATGTACTTCTTGGAATCAATAACCACACTGTGACAATACCCTTTGACCTTTTGATTGATTAATTCTCCAAATCTACTAACTAAACGTGGCTGAGTGGCTTTGAAGAGGGGAGTGCACGACAGATCTATTGTTGATGAACAAATTCAGTTTGTGCTGTGAATCCATAGTTAGTGCTACGAATCCACAAAATACTGTGGCTTCATTAACGAAACCACAGTGAGTTAGAACAATTCAACAGAAAAGCGAATACCATTTTATTAGCAACAATCACTTAAACAGTTAGTTAATTAGTATGACACATTTCAAACATAACACTTAGAAAAGGGCTTGCGATTTCAATTTAGCATTTCATATTGTCTGCTAGAAGTTAGGCAATACAATTAAACATTAACACAAACTGTGACAAAGCACCTATTTACAGTATATCTATGAACACAGTTCTGGGTTCATAACACGTCAGGTGGCTAAAGCATGCTTGACAACAAAGGATGGGTTTAAACATAACTGCATGTTCATTTTTCTGCAGTTCCTTTTCCAGTGGGAACACAACTTCTTTTAAGAAACAATACAAATACATGTCTAGCTCATGTTTTGGAGCGCTAACTAATCTTAACAGTATCCCTAACTTTAGCCAGATGCTAATCTGGTTTACTGACTTTAATATACTTTGTTTTAACGTACACCTGACTCAGGTCTACACACGGTTCCTTACCTTCCCACAGAGAACTATTGACTTTGAAATCTGTCCTTTTATACCTGCCTGGCTTGTTAAATTATGAACAGGTGTATTAGTTTAACTGATTAGCAGTTGATCTGGGTTCTGGGATAGCTATGGCATTCTGGGAGATATAGTTTTTCATTCCTTGATAAAACAGCAAGAACTACTTTTTTTTTTCAGTAACAAAAGCAATTTCATCATCACTTTATAAACCTCCATCAATTACAAGCACGTTAGATTTAAACTAAACTTTAGCACTGCTTTCCTGACTTTAACCATTGTTTAAACAAACTTACAGCCCAATTACGTACCTCTCGAAAACCAATCGCTGGTAATGCTATTTACAGTGGCTTGCAAAAGTATTGTCCCCCCTTGGCATTTTTCCTATTTTGTTGCCTTACAACCTGGAATTAAAATGGATTTTTATTTGTATTTCATGCAATGGACATACACAAAATAGTCCAAATTGGTGAAGTGAAATGAAAAAAATTCTAAAAAATAAATAACGGAAAAGTAGTGCGTGCATATGTATTCACCCCCTTTGCTATTAAGCCTCTAAATAAGATCTGGTGCAACCAATTACCTTCAGAAGTCACATAATTAGTTAAATAAAGTCCACCTGTGTCTGCAACACCACTAAGCAAGGGGCACCACCAAGCAAGCGGCACCATGAAGACCAAGGAGCTCTCCAAACAGGTCAGGGACAAAGTTGTGGAAAAGTACAGATCAGGGTTGGGTTATAAAAAAATATCTGAAACTTTGAACATCCCACGGAGCACCATTAAAGCCATTATTAAAAAATGGAAAGAATATGGCACCACAACAAACCTGGCAAGAGAGGGCCGCCCACCAAAACTCACGGACCAGGCAAGGAGGGCATTAATCAGAGAGGCAACAAAGAGACCAAAGATAACCCTGAAGGAGCTGCAAAGCTCCACAGCGGAGACTGATGTATCTGTCCATAGGACCACTTTAAGCCGTACACTCCACAGAGCTGGGCTTTATGGAAGAGTGGCCAGAAAAAAGCCATTGCTTAAAGAAAAAAATAAGCAAACACGTTTAGTGTTCGCCAAAAGGCATGTGGGAGACTTCCCAAACATATGGAAGAAGGTACTCTGGTCAGATGAGACTAAAACTGAGCTTTGTCTGGCACAAACCCAGCACCTGTCATCACCCCGAGAACACCATCCCCACAGAGAAGCATGGTGGTGGCAGCATCATGCTGTGGGGATGTTTTTCATCGGCAGGGACTGGGAAACTGGTCAGAATCGAAGGAATGATGGATTGCGCTAAATACAGGGAAATTCTTGAGGGAAACCTGTTTCAGTCTTCCAGAGATTTGAGACTGGGACAGAGGTTCACCTTCCAGCAGGACAATGACCCTAAGCATACTGCTAAAGCAACACTCGAGTGGTTTAAGGGGAAACATTTAAATGGCTTGAAATGGCCTAGTCAAAGCACAGACCTCAATCCAATTGAGAATCTGTGGTATGACTTAAAGATTGCTGTACACCAGCGGAACCCATCCAACTTGAAGGAGCTGGAACAGTTTTGCCTTGAAGAATGGGCAAAAATCCCAGTGGCTAGATGTGCCAAGCTTATAGATACATACCCCAAGAGACTTGCAGCTGTAATTGCTGCAAAAGGTGGCTCTACAAAGTATTGACTTTGGGGGTGAATACTTACGCACGCTCAAGTTTTCTGTTTTTTTGTCTTATTTCTTGTTTGTTTCACAATAAAAAATATTTTGCATCTTCAAAGTGGTAGGCATGTTTTGTAAATCAAATGATACAAACCCCCAAAAAATCAATTTTAATTCCAGGTTGTAAGGCAACAAAATAGGAAAAATGCCAAGGGGGGGCAATACTTTCGCAAGCCACTGTAGGTCTGTTTTAGATTTGGCAATAACTTTCCTCTGTTCCTGGTTCACATTCTTTTGTTTTTTGCATTTTTATTTTTTTAATGCTACTTTCATGTTCTACATCTAAAACGTAGCCCTCGCTGCTATCTTCACTTACAATAAACACTTACTGTATGTTTGTATAAGTGGGATTTTAAACTTAAACTCAGAGGAATGCATGAAAACATTGCCTCAATGTGACAAACATTTTAACAGTTTGAACTAAGCGTAACAAAGGATCGAAAACCGAATCCAATTACCAAATTAACAATCCATTGAATGTCGTTATTGAACAAGTACCAATCAGAATGGTCTCTGGCACAGGGAGCTGAATCTAGACTCCATATGATCACAACACTGACAAAACTCAATTAAGCTTTAATCCATTACCCAGATGCTGCTAGATATTTGTATACACACTATACTGCCTGCTTCCTCCATGGGTTTGTATCCGGGCTTGATCTCACAAGAGAATAAACAAACAGATAAAGGCAGGCCTGGATTAAACTAAAAATATTAGCAAATAGGGCTTGAAGTGTTTGTTTTTAACCGATAATAGCAGAAAAAAATACTCCTGAAGACCTATTTAAAAAATTCGGTTTTTATTTTTTTGAACCGATAAACCTGTGTTTCGGCAGTGCATTTTTTAATAATGTCAATCATCACTACTCTATTTCCACATAAAGAAAACGTCTTTCAGAAATGCGCCAAGACATTGCTACTGACCACTCATTCGAGTGACTTGTGACAACTCCTCTATATTTTTGTTATTGTTTAGGACCAATAAATTCCGGTCCAGTAATTATTTTAAAGTTAGCTTAACATTTATATTTACAAAATTAATACATTTCTGTTAAATACACTATGTAACACAATTTTTGTTCCTGGGTAGTAAGTGTTATTTCCTAATTGCTTATGCCTCAAAAGTATAGAAAATTTGTATTTTCTACACTTTTGAGGCATAAGCAATTAGGAAATAACACTTACTACCCAGGAACAAAAAAAAAAAAAAAAGTATCAGTATTACGATTAATAAAATAATAAATATAATAAATATAATATATATTTACAGTTTATAAAAAAAATACTTTCTGTTAAAAGGATAATAAGTAAATTGGTTAAACTCTCCTGTTAACTTTAAGCTTGCTTTGCAGTATTGATTTGCAGTAGTGCATTAGTGTTTGCCTTTGTACAAAGTGATTTAAGCGTCTTGTATTCATAAGCTTTAATGTAGTGATGTGCATTTCAGAAGATTTTTGGAATCGGTTCCGAACCGGGTATCTGTCATTTGAACCGAGTATTTCAATTCTGATTCCGGTTCCAACGTATGTCAATGAATGAGCAGAAGGGGGGTGGTACTGTCTCTATTTCACAGAGACAGTACTTATAGGATATACCAAGTAAAAGATGCAGCTTTTGTGATACTCTGACAATATTGTGCAATTTACAACAAAATAATCAATAATCTCCAATTTGAACAATAACAGTTTTATATCAGTGAATGCCATTGTGTGCTTTTATATGAACCTTGTTAATTGCAAATTTCAAAGCTTACAATTAAAAACATCTTTAACCACATGGTATGTGCAAACAGGTCAGCGTATATGTTAGGATCCCAAGTTGAAATACGACCCCATCGGCTTGGGGTTAAATTACATTTTTAGATAGCCAAAATGTTGTCGTATTAGGCTTGGAGTTGTCCTGCAAATAATCGAGGTGCAGAAAATTCACTTTACACGAAGCCAATCTGAAGAAGATCTGATCATCCCTTCATGTCAAAGTGAGACTGAATTATTCTCCAGGGAAATAAATATAATAATAAAACATTTAAAAAACCTGTTAATGCTGTAATAAACTCACTGCAGACCTTTTTTTTCTAAGTATGAACATGCCAATTATAGTTATCAAATGTTTTTAATAATCAGTTTTATTAAAAAAATATAATAGTATTCCCTGGAACTGGATCCCTGATATTTGTATCCGGTTCCTTGGTTCCAAAACGTATTTGCAATGTATTATAGAAACTGAAAATTGATGCGTTTGCGTCCTGTTTATTTTTAACAGAAAATAACCGATTTTGCTAAATAATAATAAAAAATAACCGAAAAAACAAAAAATAACCAAAAAATTCAAACCTTAATTATCAACCACAAACTAAACAAAACAGGAATACAAATATAATAAATAATGGGCAGATGGGAGATGGGAGTCTCCTCTCCCTCCCCTCCTAAAGCATTCAGCAAGGGAGACATAAAAACAGTGATCTGGATACAATAGTTCAGATCCAGCATAATGGCATAAAAAAAGACACAGCCATAGATTTATATTGGACCAACATAAACATTTAACATAAAGTGCTTATTCAGTTAAAATATCTATCAATTATCATAGCGTTTATTAAACTGTAATCACAATGACAAAGACCACAGTATATGTGATAATCTACTGTGTAAGTGTGACATATTGACAAATGGACAAACTGACAGTTTTTTGTCTTAAACCTACCTGAAAAGCTGAAAAGCAAATGCAACTTTCTGTCAACCATCATTTGAAAATCAGAGCAAACCAGTGTTCCAGTGTATTCAGGTATATTAGAATTTCATACAATTTTGTTTTATCTATTTTTTATTTGAAACTTGTTTTGGAATACCTGGACAGTACAACTATGTACATCAAAGTAATAACAACCTCATGCTTTGAGTGTGTTCTAGCTCAGTCAAAAGAAGAGTTATACATCAGTGTGGTTAATATGAAAAGAAATGAAAACAACAGCCATCATCAGTCATATAAAACAGAAGGCATGCTAGGGGCATCAGCCCAGATACCTTGAGCTCTTTCAGTCCCTGCATGTATCTGCCTTCTACATCTTGTATCTGGTCCTTAAGATCATAGATATCCTGTTGAGCACATGGAACGAACCATTGGATAAAAATCAGCAACAGGGGAAAGAAGGTGAAAGTGAAGCTTTCAGAAGATCAAGACCAAGACCAATATATAAAATCACCAAGTCTGTCGATCATGCAACAAATACACAGTAAGGGGAAAGTAGAATATGAAAAAAAAATAAAATAAATTATATTAATGGTTGCCAATACATTCAACACAATGACAATGAGCATATATCCCGAATGGACGGAAAGAGAGACCCCAATACACAGTTATGTGAACAAATAGGGTTTAGTGATGCTGACATGACAGCTGGTTGTAAACAGTACTTCCAGTAAAGGTACTTGATGTGCTCCCTCTTTTTTTACACATCAAAAAATGTAAATATTGAAAACCAAATAGTAGAGGATGTAAAGCATGTGTTAACCTCCCTGGTGTTTTTTCTGCTTATTTATATATACATACATACATATACATATATATATATATATATATATATATATATATATATATATATATATATATATATATATATATATATATATATATATATACACACACACACACACACACACACACACACACTGCACAGTATACACGTAATAGTACTCTATATACTATAGAAGGGTGTAGTATACAAGAACAGCCTCATACAAGGGATGTAACTTTAGTTAAGAAAACGGCAGTTTAAAAGAAAATGTGTTTCTAATCTGCACAAACATTCCCGTGAAAATGATTCTGGTAAGAGAAAAGATGTTCTTGTAAAGGGAAACATGAAATATGATTTCATGGGGAAGGGGTGGTGGGAGAGTCATTCCATTTCCTGCAGACAGCATGAATAAAGGAATGGGATGTCAGCACTAATATTAATACAGTATTTAAAGTTGCAATCATTACCAGTACACAAAACATGAGTGCATTACAGATCTTACCCTCAATTCACTGAGTGAAGTATCTGGATCTATTATACTGCACGTATCCCCACTTCCTCTCCGAGACGACGTACCACCCAAGGAGGCCAGGGTAGCAGTAGATAAACCAGGTACAGTATTACGGGGCACTGGCTGAAAAAATTGTAATAAAATACACATTAACATGAAACATGGCAAACTCCAGATATTTTGTCTATAATTTCATTGTAATATGTAGTAATTGTATTGTAAATACACACCCAGGTGTACAATACATACAGTTCATTTACAAACCTATAAACTACCATAATTTATTCATTTGTTGCTACAATGTCTTAATACATTGCAGTTACAGATTATATAAATTATTACCCAATATTCCAACGTTGTCATCTATCACCCTCAATTTACCCTATTAAGAATGAATAGCAACATTTTGTTAAGCTATTATTTACAGTAGATAACTGAATTGGCTATTCATTTTATTCATTAAAACATTCCGTGATGCCACCCTTTGGTCTTTTGATTGATTCATTCTACAGATCTTCTAAAAAATGGCAGTGTGGCTTGGAACAGAAGGAGAGTGTGGGGCAGATTTATTGTTGATTAACAAACCCAGTTTGTGCTATGGATCCACAGAAAATGGTTGATTTGTCAACGAAAGCAGTTAGAACGATTTAACATAAAATCAAATACCATTTTATTATGAAACAATCATTTCAACAATTAGTTCATTATAGTATTACACATTTCAAACGTAACACCTAGAAAAAGGGCTTGCAATTTCAGTTCAGCATTTCATATTGTTTGCTAAAAGTAAAATAATTATACATTAACTTTAACATGGCTTTCATTTCAATGGGAACACAGCTTCTTTTAACAAACGATACATAACAAAAAAACAAATCCTAGCTTCTGTTTTGGAGCATTAATACAAACTTTTTAAATGCAGTCCCCCTTTTTTACAATACATTTTGTTGCAGCCTCACCGCTCAATTTGCTTGTGGTGTGCATTGCTCCATTTAAATCAACGGTTTTAATTTTGTTTTATTCGCTCTCTCGCGTCCGGCATGCATAACCCTTTATTAACACGCAAACCCACGTCCATTTAATTTGGCATTGTATGTTGCAGAGCTGTGCTTACACTCTGAATGCTGTTAACATTTATATATTTAAAACAATTGGACTGGTTGTGGTTAAATCTACACTAAATGGCAGCACTTTGTGCACCACTGCACTAACGGACGGAGTAGGTGAGCCAGAGAAGACAAGCCGTCTGACTGGAGCACCGAGGTATTCGTAGTCGGTGGCACCTCCCAGCCACTGCCAGCCACCAACAGAAGGGCCTGGCTCCTGCGGTGGGCAAACCGGGGGAACCAGCAATAGTAATGGTCCGAAGAAGGATGGCAAGTTGCGGTTTTGTATGGACTACCGACTGCTGAAACGAAGTTACCCACAAAAGACTCCTACCTCTTGCCCTGCATTGAAGAGTCCTTGGACTTCACCGCTGGCTTGTCATGGTTCAGATCACCCTGCAGATTCAACTGCTATTGCTGTTTATCCCTTAGAAACTTACCCGAGTGAATGCTTCAGTGAAATGCTTGTCACTCTTCTCATCCAGCTAAAAAAAATATATATATATAAGTTACATTTAAGTGCCACACATGTACAAGCTTCCTTTAGAAGCAATTTGATTTTTGTGGGTGCTATATACTACCACCACTGTGTCCTGTACAGTACATGTTTTAAAATATTAATCACAAGAAGATATTCCAGAACTTTTATTTAAACAAAACAAAATACAAAAAACAACTACTCTACAAAACTTCTGAACTCATGCCAATGTAAACAACAACAAAAGGGAGTGTACCAAATTATCTGTTAGAAAATAAATGGCCCTGGTTTGACACCTAATAAAGGTTTTTTTTTTAAATCATTGTGCGTTTTGCAAAACACACACACACACACACACACACACACACACACATATATATATATATATATATATATATATATATATATATATATATATATATATATATATATATATATATATATCATGGGTTTTAACTGTAAAATACCTTGTCCGTGTCATAATGTGTTTAATTGTAATAGTTTCAATAGTTTCAGATTTATGAAAGTTATTAAGTTTCTCAGTTGAGCCACGTCTTATTTGTTTATGATGTCTACTTTACAAGTTAAATTATTTAATTCAGTGTTCAACGAAAAATATATAAGGTGCTTTTTTACTTTGTTATAGATTTTGACAGTATCTAAAAACTGTTAGTTTTTTTAAAAAAATTATAATATTATATATATACATATATATATATAAAAATTATATATAATATTATATATTAATATATATACAATATATATTACACATAGTATCATGTGTGTATGATACACTATGTGGTGTGTAGTCAAAAGTTTGAACCTTACACCTGCTTGAAACCAGGTTTTTCATGATTATCTATGCTTTTAACTGTATAAACTTGTCTATAAACACTTAATATTTCATTATATGATACGTGTACTTATATAAGCTGATAATCATAAGTGAATTGCATTAAAAAATGTAATTTTTAAATGAAAATGTAAATCTTGCCAATTCCAATGAAATGATCATCCAAAGCAAGGGGATTTCAGCCTGAAGCCCAAGTCAGTTAAAAGTCTGAAATATGTATAACACGGTGTTAGAACACTGGCCTAAGTATAAAAGTGTCTTTGTTAGATGTTCTCCGAGTTAACTAGCTAATTATTGTTAACAGGTGAGGGTCCATGATTACTATAACTATAGGTAGCATAAGCACAAGTTTGTCATTCCTGAATGTAAGGGAGCAGAAAATGACAAAATACGCTCAGTTAAGCAAAGAAAAAAAGATGTTAAAGTCTGTAATTACTTTAAGAAATGAAGGTCAATCTTTAAGACAAATCTTTGCAAGTGTCTGTAACTGCTGTGGCCAAGACCATCAAACACTTTGAAGAAACTGCCACTCATGAGGACTGAACAAGGTCAGGCAGGACAAGGTTGACCTCAGAATCAGAGAACAAGTTCATTCGAGTCACAAGTCTGTGAAATCGGTGATTAACTGCCCCTGAAATACAAGCTCAGCTAAATGCTGAGAGGGTGAGCGCATGAGTTCTGCATGTGTGGTTCCCACTGTCAAGCATGTAGGAGGCAGTGTCATGGTCTGGGGTTGCTTTGCTGGTGACTGAGTTGGTGATCTTTACCAAGTCCATGGCAAGCTCAACCAGCATGGCTATCATAGCATACTTCAGAGGCATGCCATTCCATCAGGATTACGGCTAGCTGGGCAGTCCTTCATTCTTCAGCAAGATAATGACCCGAAACACACCTCAACGTTGTGCAAGAACTATCTGGCGAAGAAGGAAAATGAAGGACAACTCAATCTAATGACCTGGCCTACCCACTCTCCAGACCTCAATCCAATAGAACTTGTATGGGACGAACTGGACAGAAGAGTCAAAGCAAAGCTACCCATATGTGCCCTACATCTCTGGGAATTGCTGCAGAAGAGCTGGGAAGACATGTTGGGTGATTTCCTGCTGAAACCGAATGCCTTGTGTTTGTGAGTTTGTTATTAAGGCAAAGGGTGGCTATTTTGAGGAATCTAACATTTAGAGACAATTTCAATTTTCTTGAATATTGCTTTGATACTCCTTATGTTTTGTTTCGTATACTCTAACGTGTTTTTATTTTCAAGTATTTACAGAAACATATACGACGTAAAACATTGTCAATTATGAAAAAAACCTAGTTTCCAGCAAGTGTACTCAAACTTTTGACTGTTACTGTGTGTGTGTGTGTGTGTGTATACACACACACACACACACACACACACACACACACACACATACAGTACTGTGCAAAAGTTTTAGGCATGCTTTAAAAAATTATACACGTTAATAGATTATATTCATCAATTAACTAAATGCAAAGTGAGTGAACAGAAGAAAAATCTACATCAAATCAATATTTGGTGTGACCACCCTTTGCCTTCAAAACAGCATCAGTTCTTCTAGGTACACTTGCACACAGTTTTTGAAGGAACTCAGCAGGTAGGTTGGCCCAATCATCTTGGAGAACTAACCACAGCTCTTCTGTGGATTTAGGCAGCTTCAGTTGCTTCTCTCTCTTCATGTAATCCCAGACAGACTTGATGATGTTGAGATCAGGGCTCTGTGGGGGCCATACAATCACTTCCAGGACTCCTTATTCTTCTTTACGCTGAAGATAGTTCTCAGTGACTTTCGCTGTATGTTTGGGGTCGTTGTCATGCTGCAGAATAAATTTGGGGCCAATCAGATTCCTCCCTGATGGTATTGCATGATGGATAAGTATCTGCCTGTACTTCTCAGCATTGAGGAGACCATTAATTCTGACCAAATCCCCAACTCCATTTGCAGAAATGCAGCCCCAAACTTGCAAGGAACCTCCACCATGCTTCATTGTTGCCTGCAGACACTCATTCGTGTACTGCTCTCCAGCCCTTCAGTGAACAAACTGCCTTCTGCTACAGCCAAATATTTCAAATTTTGACTCATCAGTCTAGAGCACCTGCTGTCATTTTTCTGCACCCCAGTTCCTGTGTTTTCATGCATATTTGAGTCGCTTGGCCTTGTTTCCACGTCGGAGGTATGGCTTTTTGGCTGCAAGTCTTCCATGAAGGCCACTTCTGACCAGACTTCTCCAGAGAGTAGATGATTGTACCAGGGTCCCATTGTTTTCTGCCAATTCTGAGCTGATGGCATTGCTGGACATCTTCTGATTGCGAAGGGAAGTAAGCATGATGTGTCTTTCATCTGCTGCAGTAAGTTTCCTTGGCCGACCACTGCCATGGTGTATGACTTTTGACAGTAAACTGTCTTCAGCAACCTCACCTTGTTAGCTGAGTTTGGCTGTTCTTCACCCAGTTTTATTCCTCCTACACAGCTGTTTCTGTTTCAGTTAATGATTGTGTTTCAACCTACATATTGAATTGATGATCATTAGCACCTGTTTGGTATAATTGTTTAATCATACACCTGACTATATACCTACAAAATCCCTGACTTTGTGTAAGTGTACCTAGAAGAATGTTTTGAAGGCAAAGGGTGGTCACACCAAATATGGACTTGATTTATATTTTTCTTCTGTTCACTCACTTTGCATTTAGTTAATTGATAAATATAATCTATTAACATGTCTATTTTTGAAAGCATTCTTACTTTACAGCATTTTTTCACACCTGCCTAAAACTTTTGCACAGTACTGTATATATATAAACAGATGACAAGAACACATTGATTTCAAAGCATGCAAAAACCTATGTCACCTGTTAGAGCAAAATATAGCCTTACAGTAACATATGTCTGGCAGCAGATTTTCCTGGAAAAGGTCACACAGTCACTTTTATTACCTACTAGATGTGTACTACATTGTTAAGAAAAATTAGTCAACAGCTTCCTTTCTCTGTAGGAAGTTATGTTAGCAATCGGAAAGCAAGGTCAGCGACAGTAAACATTCCTGTCAAATTAATTCAACCATGCTTTAGCTATTTGCCCAAAAACTCACACTGTCCAGGTCTGGGATGCTAAGATCATCCAAGTCAGATACAATGCTCCCCCTGCGGTTAGAGCGGCTAAAATAATCTGCAGCTGACTCACTTATATCAGAGAAGTCAGAGGACTACAGAACCGCAGAGGAGGAAGACAGCAAGCAGGAAGAGAGGAAGAAAGGAGAACGGTGTTAACACATGTGCAAACCTACAGTAAATTCATATTGTAGCTCTGTTTTAGAGAACCCTTCTGAAAGCGCAGTACAGTAGGTATTGAAACAGCTAGCATGATCTCATGATGCTTAGTACTTCACCCCCCCCCCCCCCCCCAAAAAAAAAGATTTTCCTGCAAAAGTATTTTTACAACCTACATTGTCTATGCAAATGTAAAACATTTGTGATGTCAACCTTTGATCCTTTGACTGATTAATTCTATGAATCTTCTAACTAAAAGTGGCTGTGTGGCTTTAAAGGGAAGGGGAGTGTAGGGCAGATATAGTGTTGATGAACAAATCCACAGTTTGTGCTAGGAATCCAGAAGCAACTGTGGATTTGTCAACAAAACCAGTCAGAACAATCCAACAGAAAAGCAAATACCATTTTATTATGCAACAATCATTTCAACAAAACATATGGCTTAATTCTCTACAGGCAGGTGAAGAACAAATACCACCTCCAAAGCACTGTTTATCACACTACAGCCAAAAATAATAATAATAATAATAATAATAATAATAATAATAATAATAATAATAATAATAATAATCTCAAGTTACATAGTTTAATTATTTATTATTTTGCAAACACTGCCACATGAAATACACATGGCATTGGTTTAAATTCAATCTAAAGAGGTCTGATTCATAAGAATGAAATGTTAGAATTCTATTCTGCTTTGGTTATT
The DNA here is from genome assembly GCF_017654505.1 of Polyodon spathula. Lineage (NCBI taxonomy): Eukaryota > Metazoa > Chordata > Actinopteri > Acipenseriformes > Polyodontidae > Polyodon > Polyodon spathula. The sequence continues at coordinate 28,283,891 of NC_054536.1, forward strand.
TTAGTGTATTAAAAAAAACAACAAAAAGGTTTTCAGGGTCCTCATTAAACTGGACACAGATTCCCCCTGTTCACTACTATTTCAAGGATGTATTGTAACACAATTCTTCAAACCATAGCTTATGTTAAGCAAAGTTGCATGTAAAAGCAGCTCACCACACTGTCCCGCCGCCCACGGCTGGCACGATCCTGGGAGACAGTGCTCACTGTGCCATCATCAGAAGACTGAAGATTAAACACAAAATTATACAAACAGTTATGGATGCTTGGAGTCTGAGGCACAGCATGCCATTTCTGACTTTACAACAATGATATACACTAAACTAAACCTGATGCCAGCGTACACACAGAAGCTGGAAGCATACACACAGGCTGCTGTAAGGAATCTTGCTGCAAGCACTGACAAACTTATGCTGTGTTAATAACAGTGAAAGAGAAATACTGATATGGATGTGGATGTGTCTCATTCTATAGCCTTTTTATATTCCAACATGTCCTGAATTATTTAAATAGATACTGGAAAAAAAGGGGTCTTTATTGGGGACAGAGTATCTCTTGTGGGGACATTCCTTTATATGTAGCACCACAATTTGGGATAGTAAGAGGATAAATTGTTATTGGGGAAACTTTTTTTAAAGAAACTTTTGAAACTCTTCTGTGCCATTTTATTTTTCACCATGTTCTGAATTCTGTAAACTGTTTCAAAATAACATTCTTCAAGTTCTAAGCTTTTAAATGATATATTGTTTTATGGTGATTGGATAACATTTTAGTACGTTTTTGTCTGTATGTTTTATCCAAGTAAAATACTATACAGTATGTCTGATTTCTATTTTGGTTTTCAGTACAAGTCTGTACTTAAATGATACCGTCAAATGATTTTGCGTATATTATTTATATTAATGTCTAAAGTTTAGGGGGACTAGACTATAGAAGAGATTGAAATAACTTTAACTGAAAGTACACATGCTTTTGGAAAAACTGTAGTTAGTACACTGGAAACAAAACCTGGAGGTTAAAACACAACATGTCAACACCACGACGCTCACCACAGGGCTGCTACGAGTGGAGCTTGCTCTTGAAGAAGAATAGCTGTATTCTGAAGGCTGGGGACAAGGTCAGCATTGGTAATTAGGGTACACATCAAGTCAGGAAACTATTGTATGCTAAGCACTTCAACTTCATTTGTAAGAGTATACAACAGGCTGTTGACACTTACAGCTCTTGAACTACTGTATGAACCATATAGACCATCGTCACACAAAGAAGCCTAAAGGTAAAAGATAAATAAATAAATAAATAAATCACAAGTCAGTCAATGGATTGGAAAGGGCAATGCCAAGGGCATTTCCAAGGGCAGTATGTCTTACTACTACAGCACTCCCCATGCATCAAGGTCCATTCATTAGATCTTTAATATTCAGTTTGCATGCAGGAGGAAAGTAAAAACAAATCAAAATGTTTGAACTGTTATCATGTATAGTAACAGTACTGTGTACTTAAACTCTGTCCGAAGATACGGAAGACACTGCAACTGGTCAGGGCCCTAGGTCAATGAGTACAGATGAGGGTAGTGAAGGCCAGTAAAACTTGAATGGATACAAGATGCATTGTAAATCTGCCATAATTTGGTTACAGTACATCGCCAAAGTTGCTAAAGCAAGTGTTCCACAAGGTAACAGAGATATAGTCTGGTAGTATTATTGTACTTACAATTGATCAAAAAGTCTCATGCACACAGATCACTAGGATACCACTTGTTCTTTCAAATCCTTATCCAAAATGCAAACAACCACTTTACAAGCAGGTAGAGGAACACAAAAATAAAAATAAAAAACACAGCAGCAGCTGACCATTACATGGCAATATTTAAGTTTTTAATTATACTTTGTCAAAATAAAATATTGAGGTTCTGTTTAAAAAGTTGGTGTCATCAATAATGAAGACAGTTTTAAAAACAAGCAATCGCACTCACACAAACAAGATGAAGCATTCCTTCTTAACGAAACACACACAACAAAAGCTAATTTGCCAAAAGAAACCCACTGTACCGTATATGTAAAAATGTAAATATTTTTAAACAATTTATTTGATACAGCAAATATTTCTAAATTAGTCCATTACAAGCACTTAGGGCTTAAAACGCTGTTCTCATGCTGCCTTAACCTCACAAAGACTGGAACTCCTCATGCAGACACTCGTAGTTATATACGAACCACACTGTAGCTTCGTGTCAGACCATGAGAGTCTGTACTAGAGGATGACTGTGTTAGAGGGAAAGTGTAGCGTATTTACAACATATGACACAGTACTTGAATAGAGAAATGGTGCAAATATATATATATATATATATATATATATATATATATATATATATATATATATATATATATATATATATATATATATATATATATATATATATATAATAAACATTTAACAGATGACGAGCAGCACACAATACTGACCCTGTAACTCCTGGGTGTTGTAGAGAGTGAGTCATTGTATAATGAAGAGGACTGCATTGGAATAAAGAACAGAAATTAAGTGAGTGCTGAGGCTTTAGTTGTAAATGGTGAACAAGCAACATTACTGACAACCACTTTAAGATTCTTTAAATAAAACCAATTCCTTGCTTTAGGTTGAAATTCCAGTTATGAGTATCTAACTGACTTTCCACTCCTCAGCTCTGGCCTGGTTTTGAAATGGAGGAGACATCATTTTCTTGTGCAAGGTAATCTTGACAGACATCCCCATTAAAGTTGGCTGGACACAGGGATAAAACACTAGAATAACCGTGGACACAGGCACAGAGATACTGTAACAAGACAAGAATTACATTGTACACTGTCTAAGGATTCAATCACTTAAATCAAAGACACTCTGTGCAATTGTATGTTACTTGTATGTTTGAATCCCTGTTTGATGCTGATAGCACAAAGATATTCAATTAAAAAAAAGAGACACACAAACAAGCACACTAAACAGCTGGTTGACTTTCCCACCAGTTAATTATAATTCCTGGGAGTCAGTGGCTTCAGAAACAGCAGAAATATCTCCTTAGAAAAACAGCTTTACTGTAAATTTACATTTATACATCTTTTGTAAAAACCAGCAGAAGTTCCATGTGATCTGGCATTTTTTATTTTTTATTAATGTTTCCTTTCTTTTCCCCACCCCTTGAAGAGGGAAATGGGGGAGACAATACAGATTTAAAAACAAATAAATAAATAGATCGAGAAATACAACATAATATCAAAACAAAAACAAGGACATTATAAGATACAACCAATTAAAATACCAAAAGAATGAAAAATTGAAAGTGCATGACACAGGGGCATGATCCGAGATTAATATATTTTGGATCCCAGTGGACTTCACAAGCCGAAAAACATCACAGGATGCTTATGCAATTACCTTGCAATGTTTATTTTAAAAACGAGCTACGTCACTTGAAGGTCCCCGACTCGGGACTATCATGTAGCAATATCCCATAGGATAGCAGCATAGTAATGACAAAAACGCAGAAAAATAAACTGAGATGGGAGTGTGGTTAAAAAAAAAAAAAATCTGAATAATAAAAGAAGAAAGCCAGAGGTAGCACAATACATATCACAAATCTCAGACCACAGTTAACATATGTACTCCCTCTCACATGCTGCTTCCGCTCCCTATCTACCCCGAAATCCCCAAATCCCAGCCTCCCCTTCCCTACTTCCACCTCTGTCCCCACCCCATAGCCTCCAGCTTCCCTCCCAACCATTCCAGCAACTGTCAACGTGAACCAGATTACCGACGGGACTTGCTGTCAGCCAAACCACCTCGCAAAGAGAAACAATTAACTGCAAATTAAACAACCGTACACAGCATGCCTATAATCTAGTAGCCCATGTATTCAATGTTTAGGCAACTAATTAGAGTACAGATTGTCACCAACTATAACATCAACGTCACAGAAATTAATAAAACTGTGGAAATTAACAGTCATGTATCCGAATTACCAATAATGAACCTGCAGTCATCATCAGTACCACCCCCCCCACCCCCCCCACCCCCCCCCCACTCTCTTACAATGTTGCAGGATCCTTACCAGTGGATCTAAAGTTCAGAATTATGTTCAAAACTCTCCTACCCACCTACAGTGCCCTTCATCACACAGGTCCCGAGTACCTCCTCAACCTGCTGACTCGCTATGTCCCTCCCAAGCTGAGGTCCTCCGACTCTGGCCTGCTTGTTATCCCCAAGCAAAAGTGCACCACACTTGGACAATTCTCATTTAGCTTCATGGCTCCGACTCTTTGGAACTCTCTCCCAGCTTTGGTGCGTGACGCTCCGACCGTAGCTCGCTTTAAATCAACTCCCAAAACCCATCTTTTCTCTATTGCTTTCCATGCTCCTTAAGCCTGATATTTGTTATTAGCTGCTGCTACTATTTCACATATTGTTACCATAATGTATTCTGCACCTTCCACTGTATTTAATGTACTATTTCATGTATTATGCTACTATCATGTATTATGTACTTTCCACTGTATATCATGTATTATGGATTTCTCTATTTGAAGTATTATGGATTTTCCTGTATTTACTGCATCTTGTAAAGCGCTTTGTGATGGTGTTCTGCTATGAAAGGCTCTATATACTGATTGATTGATTGATTGATTGACAGATAACAGCACATCATAAATAGCTATTTTACGGTCATATTGTCTAAAACAAACAAATGGAAAATTCTTCTATAATTTTTTGTTATGCACATTGAACAACGTGAACATTTGACAGTCTTACAACATACACCAAGAGCTTGGAGGGGATTTACAAACTGACAGTGTAAACCACACATGATTTACTGTGAAATTATACCACCATACAATTAAATAGGTAATTGTGAGAATGGCTGTGAGAAGTTACTTACTGAGGAGCAATGGCTGAATAAAAGAAAGAATACCAATACATAAACAATGAAATGAAAAGAAAAGAAGACGACAAACCCGGGTATGGTAAGAAGAAATAGGTTTGGAGTGTTTTAGACTGCTGTAGTTTCTTTGGTCATGGTAATATCCACTCTGTAAAAAGGCAAAGCAAAACAGATACATTGTAAACAATGTGCAAAGCCATAATCAAACCAAAAGGCAGAAAAAACAAAATACAATAATGCAAATTAAATGCATTAAACATAAACAAGAATTGGAAATAAAGGCAGGATTCCAGATGCAGCCCACTACAGTATCTGCTCACTCTGTGTTTGTTCAGTACAGTATTACCTTACCTGTATAAGGCTAATAACATTTTGTATTAATCCTAGAAGTAAATGTTTCACTGGTGCAGCTATATCTCAGGCATTTAAAAACAACAAAAATTACTGTGGCCGGCTGGACACATGACTATGACAAATCAGCCACTTCTACAGATCATATCCTACAAGATATTGATGTCAGATTCAAACAGTAAAGACATGCAAGGAATTGCATACGCTTAATAAACAACAAGTATAGCAACAAACATCTTGCCTTTGAGAATCAGAATGCCCTAGTAAATAAATTAATAAATAAATATGATAATGGACTACATTATACAGTTCAACATTAAAAAAGCCATGACTGTAAAACCAGAATATTATTGATTTCATTAAGTACAACTTAGTTTTAAAAAACTAGTAAAGCCAGTAACAAACCCTCAATGACTTGGCATCGTCATCACAATCCTGAACTTTACAAGACAAACTGACCAACGCACAAATAGACCAGGACTGAACTAACCAACAGATCTTTCCTGGAGTTACTGGAAACAGGCGTCTTCGTGAGACGGGAAGAGGCACTGTAAGAGCTCTGTGAGCAAAAGGAGGATAGTCAAAAGATCAGAGATATAAGCAGAGGAGGATTACTAGATAAATACTGCATACATTATATAGTATTAGAAAAGCCATTTACAGTACTGTAGGTTCACCACTCACACAAACTAGCATGCAGTATTAAAACAAAACTCTACTATCAATCCAACTTAACAGCTTTGTTGCTGTTTTGAACTGAATTTCTTTATAGTGTTAGTAATGTACAGTAGTAGAAATGTTAATATTTCCACTGAATTAAAAAATCACTGGGCACCAGTACCACAATTCTGGTGCCAGACTCGCTTATCACATGGTTGTAGGTGTTCTACAGTAATAGGAAGCTGTTGCTTGGTTTTTATTTACATATCTGAATTGTTGTAGAATGACTAATCGACTTTAAGATTACCATTTAATTTGTAAATGCATATTTATTTTTAATGGCAGACATTACAGAGGTCCAAGTATGTCTTGCCTGACATTTTGATCACAATTACAGTAAGGGTTATGTAATTTCCTATGAACAGCAGAACTGAACAGTCATGTTATCAAATCACACAAGCAAGCCCTCTCGTGGTTTATGTCACCAGAAACCTTTGATGGAAGTGGAATCTTATTACGTACAGTAGGATGCACATTATAAATGGTTACTTTTTAAATTACTATAACTGAAAACAAGAACATCTGGCAGTACTTCAGATCAGTGGACACAAACCTGTAATGTGCCATTATTTATTAAATTAAAAAAGGGCATTCATAACAATGGCTTGAAATATATTTCACTCTACTGTGCAAGTCTACTTAGACAACATCTTATGCTACCCAAATCAGTTAGCTAGGGTTAACATGTTATCATTATCCAAGGGAAATTGCTTAATTATTTTAAAGTATAATCATGCTTTCGTTTTTCTGAAAAACATCTCTCCCTTTGGGTAACCAAATTAAGTCACTACTGTAGACCATTTACAGTAAAAACATGTCAATGGAATGCATTTCAACTGCAAAATGTATAGTACTTCTAAAAATTATAGTGATAAGAACAGAACTCCTTACTGCAATTTACAGTAAATTGCAATGAACAGCCATTTAAGCTAGTGATTAAATGCATAGCAAAATTAGTAACACGCAAAAATAAGGGGGCTTACAGTAAGTTTTTAAAAACACAGCACACATGCGTTATGTTTCTTTACAGTACATACTGATGATCGTGAGCTTTTTGTGGATGGCTTGTCCTTTAAGATGTCAGACTAAAAACCAAAGAATAAAGAGTGCAGATGAAGAGTGATGACCACAACAGAGGACAGGACAAACAGAAACACAGTAAGGACTATAAAACGAGTGCAAGCCCCTTTGAAGCAACACATTAGAACAGGCAAAAACTTTAATCTAAACGTGGAACACTACAAATACAACTGTCTGCAGAAAATGCTATGTTTTTAATATCATGGAAATGTCTCTTCTCCATCTACTGCATGCTATTCTAAAGATGATAAATTTGATCCCATGGCCTTAGCTATTTAGTTCTAGGAAACAAGCAGAACGTCCATGCCCTTTGTCAGAGGCCCAAAGACTGCTCCAGTTCTGTGTGCGTTTTACAGTGTGTCCAGAATGACACAGACCCCACAGGTTAGACCCAATACAATCCATAATGTTATGTACATGCCTAGCAATAGTATCTGCTGTAAACAAATAAGTGATTTGACTACATGGTGTCTTCTCATTCATCAACTGGCAATTTTGACACAAAGGCATGAGAAGAATTCTGAAAGAATGCTAGCTTTGACATTTGAAGGGAATCCGTTGAGTGACATGGGCTGTCAGCCATGAAGATTCAGCAGCATGCATCTCCATCAAGATGATTTAATCTTTTCCAGCTGCACAATTACAGTCCTGCTCAGCTGTACAGTAACAGTTGTTAAAACTGTCATTACATTTACACGTGGCTCGTGGTTAGTAGCAATTTTTGTTCTGGCAACCATGTGAAATTTGTGGAAACACAAACCATGCTGATTTTTATACCACACACCACAAGGTCTCGTCTTCGGGAAGTGCTTGCTCTACTGTTGTGGGAGCCACTCGAGTCTCGCAATGAGGAGGCGGAGGATGAGTGCTTCAAAATGAAAGGACAGCTGTCAGCAACAGCAAAATCCTGCAGCAACCCAGACAACTCAGAGAAACACATTACTATACATTCTGCAAAACTTCAAGTTTGTAGTGCGCTTCCATGGGAGTGGATTCAGTAAATAAATAAATAAATAAATGGATTACACTAGATACTGTACCATATAAATGTTATACATTTGGACTTAAAAAAAAAAATACCGTAATGGTACATATAAAAAAATGGAAATTAAACGCTGTAATATTGTGTATGTTTTTCAGTTAAATGAAGCTATATTCACCTAGCAAGGAGTGATCACATTACGAGGATTTACTGTATTCATTTGTAATGTTTCTAACTTTAGTTAGAAGATTGATGCATACGGTTAACAGTAAGCCAATAAAAAGGAGCAGAAATCTACATAGCATTGAATGATTCCTCTCTATTAATCTGTCAGAGAGCGGGGGACAAATAAATGCCAGCCACTTTGAAATATTACATTTCTTTGTAAAAATTAATACAGGTATAAAGTATTAGGAAGTACCATGCATCAAATATATATTTAAGGAAACATTGTCTTGCTGGGATAACATACACTACCCACGTGGAAAAGTGAAACAATCCTTTTTTTTTTTAATTTCAATGATGTTGTAACTGTTACAGTATTTTACAAGTCTTAAAATCTACTGGATAGCCAAATTAAAATCAACCAAATTATTTGAGAAGTTGAAAGAGTTTTTGACACGATGTGGAGTTTGCTGGCATGTGGGCACCCAACCTGCAGCACAGTGGTTAAACTTTAATGAATCTTGTGATAGACATAGGCTAATTAAATTACTTTACTTAGCAGCATGTAATGTAATGTAATGTAATGTAGCCACACACATTACTACCCATATACTAAGACACTGTAAACATGTTGTAAGAACAAAGTTCCTAATGTTAAACAATTGGGCTATATTACAGTAAACATGTTGAGTTTCATTTCAAATTCACCTCTCCTTTGACAGATGAACTAATAAAAGATCAAATTGGGGCAGACACAGCGTCCCTGATGACACCAATTAGGAATTTAATCTGAAAAGAACATGCCTACTCAGAAACATATCTGAATGGTAGTTGACCTGTGAGCAGACTGTCAGTGCAGACCAGCTATACTGTACTGGTGCTGATAATTTGGAGACACAGTTAAATTCAAGTTACCACAAAATAAACAGACTACAGTATATAGTAGCTGTCAGTTTATTTATAAAATAAAATAAATCCACAGTGTAAGCAATCAGTACACAGTTGGATCCAGGAGTGCCTATGTACTTTATGCCTACAGAACCACCAACACATTAACAGCCATACAGTTATGTTTTTTCATCTACATTTTAGAACTGAACCACCTACTGTAAAAGTGTTTGTAATTTGAATACACCAAAAAAAAAAAAAAATACAGCACATCCAACTGTACATTACATGTTGACTATTGTAGGTTGTTCCTTAGCAAGTCCAGTCTAATTCCACTTTTTCTACAGTAAAGTGTGCTTGCATTTATCTACAGCACTGGGCCAAAAAATTGAATATTCAAACAAACAGTGCTTGAATATTTAAACATGAATAATCCAGACTATATTTATTAATACAGCCATGATGAGAAATGCAGAAGCAGCAGCTGCTAGCCCTGGCACTGGAAATGCAAAAGAACCTCTGCAGCTATGCTCAGACTCACCAATCATCATCATTATACATTATTGTGGACTCAACAGGGTATAATTGTATGTGCTGCATTCATAAGAGTTTTACTGATTCAAAGCCCGGACTCTAAATGTGCAATTCATTAGGAGAATGAAGAATAGCTTCAAGCTAGGAAAAAATAATGCTAAAAGATACAGTGTGCGTGCGTGTGTGCGTGTATACACACTTCTATATTTACAGCACTATTTTTTTCTATCCAGCTGAAAAAGGACTTGTAGTCCGAAATGTCCTGATACAATACTATTCACATTTTTGTGTTCCTTCATTACCTTTTTCGCTTTTATTTTGCACCTTTTGGTACACAGCAGTTTTCCTTTTTCAAATTATACATACAAGAAAATGTTTGTAACACAATGCAATACTCAACAGTCAGATAACAAGGAGCCGTTATGCAGTACCAACCCTATAGCTGCCGACACTGCGGACAGACATCACATCATCATCGACCCCCTGAATAAAGCAAGAAAAAATGAATATAAATGGGTGAGACAGTCAAGAAATCTAAAAACATATATCAAATGAACGGCGAGAGGATGCCAGGATGATACAAACCCGGTGGTGACGCCCACTGGACCCGTGACCATATTTAGCTTTTTCTGTATCTTCCTGGGGATGGAAGGATGGCAAAAACAAAAAAAAAGCAAAACAAAAATTAAAAAGAGGGTTTGGAAACGATAAAGCAACAAATGAAAACTATTTTTTCAAAAGTTAATAACATACAGCTGGAAAGTGGCATTTATTTCCCTGTGTGCTTTTAATACAGCCGTTTAAATTGAAATCAAAACATGTGTTGACTGTAGACTGCCAGTGCTAACCTTTTCATATGAAAAAAACAAATACTTTACATCTGTGCAGCATTATTTTATAACTTTCTACATACAGGGCTGATAAGAAGCAATGTTAATTTAACATGCATGAGATTAGTATGTTTATTGTCATTGTTTTGTTTCCAGTTTCCATACCATGCAATGTACACCACACCTTAACTAAAACACACACACACACACTATTAATTCAAAGGACAAGCAATGAACCAACCATGCTAAAGGTCAAGTGTGGCTGATAAAGAACGATATAAGCAGAATATTAATATCACACATCCCATGCCAAGGCTGTTTACCAAATCAGATCTATCAAAATCAACACGATCTATAGTACATTCACTGTATGGAGTATACCGTAGTTGCATGCAGTATTTTGTAGACAGACAATATAACTCAAATGATATAAACAAAAAATCTATTTTTATATAAGAATAGCACTCCAACGTTCAGAACCATCCTTCTTCCAGATATCTAAAGTACTTGGAAAACAGCTGAACAAAACTTCCCAGAATTTATCTGGCTTTCATGAAAGGTCAATGGTGGCAGGGCCCGAGGGTGTTCTTCAATGAATCCACTGTTTCACTGACTGCAAGACCAGACTGGTATTTTTTGGAAAATTATTTCATATCACGGCTTCTACTCCATTCAACTGTTGCGCATTATGGTGTACACAAACAGTGAACTGTGCAAGCCTGAGGAAACTTGTAGTCTGCTTTGAGTTTCTGGGATGTTAGTACACTCCTTATTTTGATTGGTTAAGTTGTACACTGTTGGTAACAGATGTGTATGATACATAATAGATATGGCTGACTTGAAAAGAATACTGCTGTATGACCCTATGTGTAGTATATTATACAATTTTCAATTATAAAATGATTTTGGGTGTAATCTGCAGTTTTTGCCATTTTTATATTACTGAATAAGCATTTGCTTCCCAACATAACCTCTAATGTTAATTTACGGTGGGACCCCCTGTGTGTACCTAAAAGTCATCACACTGATGAAGGCACTAGAAAAAATATATCTGGTCATCTTAGTTTCTAGTTACCAAGTGCGTCCAAGTCTACATATGGAATACGTGGAGAAGACCAACAATAATAATGATATTTTGATATTTGTTGGCAAAACCACTGTGGTTTGGCTGCCCAGTTTAAGTGCACAATTTGAGCCTTATTAAAAACCCACATAATTAAAACAGATAATTCTACTACCCATATTTGATTTCCTTCAGCTTGTGCAGCAGTTATAAAGTAATTTCTGTCCACACCAAGATTTATATGAAAAATGATGCAACACCTCAAAACATCTGGCGAAAAATGTGAAATACACTTTTATTAAAAGAAAATAATAGTAATAGTAGCTCAAATATTAATTTCAGTAATAGTAGCTCAAATATTAATTTCTTAGATGTGTACTATGGTCTAAAGCTATATAACCCTTGGTATGAATTACACAATTTCTTTATGACAACTATTACATATTAGTCAGACCAAGTACAGTAGATACACTTATCCACATGGTTATTTCATTTTATAAAGGAAACAAATGCATGCACAGATATACATTTGATGTCATTCACAAATTAGGATTGACAGCATTTATCATCAGTGACTGCAAATCCTTTGTTATTTAAGCTTTTCATTCTTGGTAATTTCTGAAATGCAACTTAGTTCAGTAAGAACATGTCAGCGTCTATTCAAATGCAATTGTAGGTGCCAAGATACTAATGTAGTTACAGTATTTGAATTCAATAACAATATCCAAAACAGTTTCATCTTGCAAAGTGATCACTAATGTTAATGAAATTCTGCACATCCATTCTGTGTTGTGTATGAGTAAGTGATTAGCATTGTGCATTTCAACAGGCAGACAGTACTCCTCTGCATACCATCCATTGATTGATTTGTCCCCATTTTCTATCGGATGAACGGCGAGAATGCTACATAAAAGGAGAGGAAAGGAAGATTCACAGATAACATAGAAATGAGTTCCAGCCAAAGCCCAAACAGTATTTTCAAAAATAAGAAAATAAAAATATAAAAGTAGAAAAAAGAATATCCTGCATAAAGTTAACTTTAAAATATAAAAATGTGCACAACAATAAATCAAAGTACTGGATGTGCTTTACTATGACCAAAACACAAGTACAGAATCCTTGTAGTATACTGTCCTAAGGCTGTAAACCTCTAAAGGTGTCAGTGTGGTGTGGGAGTCACAGGCGTTGGTATGAACCACTGATGCAACAAAAAGTCCAGTTCAGCAGTAAGAAATACAAGCAGTAGGATTTGGTAAGAACAACACAGTGCAGTGAAGCAATTTAATGTTCTGATATCATCCAATTCCAGGAATAAATACTTTGTTTGAAACAACACTTTCTTTCCCTACTAAACTGTAAATGAGTGGTTTATGTGTCCTCACAAAGAAAAAGTGTGTGCTCATTTTTAACACAGACTCTTGGCTGAAAATTACTCATCAGTCCACTGGTGGTTTTACTTTCAGCAGGCTAAACTTTCATTTACAACTACAAGTAAAAATGGGACAATAGGTTTTAAAAGATGCAGTATCACATTTCTTGTGCAATTTGAAATGTTCTGAAGCAGTAGGTTCTTAGTCCGTGTAAAGCTATTAGGTTACGCCAAGTTCAGATCTAGTGGAATCTCTGCATAATAATAATATGCAATACTATACATGCACACTATGCAGTAGCTCAAAACACCCACAGAAATGAAACTAAGTAGTCGCTGAATCAAGATGTTAACTAACAGTAAGCGATATTATAATCCAACCTGTGGGAGTACAAGGACCACTGCAGCCACTGTAAGACAGACAAACAAGTTTTGAGCTATGATAGGAAATCAAGCCGAAATATGACCCCATCAGCTTGGGGTTAATTGACATTTTAGAACTCCCAAAATCTTTGTGTTCCCCTTGGGAAATTACCCTATCGCGATGCAGAAAAGTCACTTTACCCGAAGCTGATCTGAAGAATAAGATCCGCTTTTGTACTTTTGAAATGTAAATAAATAAATAGGATGGTTTGATAATTGTATGTAAAAGCATAGGTCTGCAATGTATTTATTAGATTACCGCATTTGACATAATTGGGACTACCCTGGAGAATAATTCCAACTTGTCTCGCTTTTACAAGAAGGGATGAAAACTAAATAAACATTGTATACAGGTAGAATTGTACATAGTTTTTGTTTTTTTTTACAGTTTTACTTGAGATTTAGAAATTGAGTGTTTAACGTTGTGGATGAACATACGCGCAATACAATTGGTCCTTTAGCACAGCCCATTCAAGCTTGGGCTGTTGGAGAAAAGCATCTACCAAAAGTATGGAAAGCAATCAAAAATAATACCCAGCTAATAATGAAATTCATAACTTTACAATGTATAAACATTGCTTTGACATCTAGACTTGCTGACCTATAATGACAGCACTTTGGCTCAGTCTCAATAGTATCAAAGCAAAAAACAAACAAACAAAAAAAAACCTTTCATGAATATTATTCTAGATTTTAATATTAGTTTACCTTATCACCATATTATTTTTTATTTCGGCAGTCAGAAACTAAAAGGTTTTAACTGGATCCAAAAAGTACTTTGCTTCCGCAGTAGTTTTAGATTTTTGGTATATTTCCAACTTAACTCGCTGTCCTTTTTCACTGTGCATCTCTATATTTTCCTGTACATCAATCAAGGACACCAGGACTTAGACAGGAGACTTTCTTACAGCACCTTTCTTTTTTATATGTTATATTCCCAGATTACTGAGGATAAAGAAGTATTTACTGTTCAAGCCAAAACAGCAACACACAGTCCTAATAACAGAACTGTAGTTTAGTGTTTAAGTGTAGTGACAAAAAATGAAAACAAGTTAAAAAATAAAGAAAAAAATCTTTAGTAGTCCAGTTTACATACCACAACTCACTGTTTTCTCATTCTATAGGCTTACCGTTTTCTTATGAAAATCTATTTCTGAAACATTCTTAGGTTTGTGGTTGTTTCAAGTGATATATATCTACCATTTTTCATTAACACGTCATGCTTTCTCGCTGGTTTAAAAGGAAGGTGAGGTATTTGTTTCCTATTGTCATGGAAACAACTACCAGATCAGCCAGGAAGATAGCAAGGAGGTAAAATAGATACTGTAGAAAGCCACCCACCCAAAGCAACCTCAGTGGTCACAAAAAACACATTTGAACTGAGGTGATTCATTTTGACACTGCTTGCCTGTTTAATGACACTACCTCTTTCTGTTGCCGCTCCAGTTCTCTCATTCGGATATCCCGTGCCTCTGCTCTTGCTGCCCTTTTAGCAGCTAGTCTTGCCTCCGCCTAGATAAAATAAAGAAGATCTACATTAGTGAATGGACAAACCATACCTATATGAAAATGCGTTTAGAACTGGGAAATTATTGTAGAGGTGTTACTTACACCATTTCAGATTTCAGAGTTAAGATGAAGGCAAATTAAGTGATTTTGGTGGACATCCTGAGCATGTTTTGTTCGCTGTAGTGAGATCACTTTTATTTTTTCCATTTAAAAAAAAAAAATCTTCCTAATATTTAGTAACAGATATTCACGTGACAAAAGGTCATGACATTATAGCATGCGTTACAATATTGCACAGCAAATTTAATGTACAGTATTATCAGTAGGATGATTTGAAAATGTATCATAGATGTTGTACGTTAGATTTTCCTGGTTTATCTTGGTTATCACCAGGTTTACTTGCACCATTGCAAATGCTAATACAGCAGCTTATCATAACCTTACATCAAAAAGATACAGTATTATACCGGAAGTTAATAATGGAAGTTGGCTGGCACCGACTGATACTGATAACGAAGTCAACAACAACATTCACAGAGATATGGAATCCAAGCAAGTTCTTAGTTCAACTCTCTAGGCAACAGATGTTTCACAGTGCAACGCTTATGAGGAGACTGTGATTAATAAATGCCCCTCACACAAAATCTACCAATTTTAGTGCCAAGAGTTTGTTCAAAGGGATAATTAAAATCAGGCACAATTTAACTCAAAGCGCATAGGAGCCCAGGGCAACACACAACAGCTGGTGGCATTTATTAGATTAAGGAACATTTATTTTCCAGTTACAGCTAAGATCTAATTATCAATCCTAATTATTTAATCAAAAAACTTTAGGTTATTATCATAACCCTGGTTCCCTGAAATAGAACTGTAACCATTAACATATGGGTATTTACCTTGTCGAGACCCAAAATTTTAGGATATATCAAAGCTGCTCAGAGAGCCTGTTACGCAGTCGTAGCCTGAGAGGACCCCTGCCATTCCACACAGAGCTCCAGCCCAAGCTGAACGCGTCTGTGGTGACGACCATCCTTCTGGTGGCATTGTCCAGCGGTATGCCTAGGCATAGATGTGCCGGCTATTTCAACCAAGTGAGTGCCTTCAGACAGTGGTAGGACACTGTCAATAGGCAGTCAAGGTTCAATGTAGGCTGACAACCCTGCTGTTGAACCAGGCCTGCAAAGGGGTGCAGAAGACCCAATGGAAGGGTTTAAGAAGCTGCTACCAGAAGTTTCTGGAAGGTCCAGGTAATTGAGCACTATATGCTTTTGAGTCTCAATGGGGGCAAGATAGCTTCCATACACTTGAGAAGGCATGGGAAGCTAGGGAGAGGCCAAATGGCAAGACACGGAACTCGTACGTTGTTCCCTGAACGGCAAACCGCAGGTACTTCCTGTGCGCTGGTTTTATGGGGTTGTGAAAATAGGCATCGTTGAGGTCCACCATGGTGAACTAGTCATCTAGCATGATTGACTGCAACAGCTACTGGATCGTCAACATTTTGAACTTCCTTAGGCTCAGCTACAGGTTGACCTGTCTGAGGTCGAGGATCGGTCTGAGGCCACCATCCTGCTCGGGCACTAGGAAATACCTAAAGTAGAACCCTTCCTCCAACTGGAGGACAATTACCATGTGAACAGCCCATTTTTGATAGCCCACCTCCTGAGACACCACAGCGGCGTCTTGTGGGTCCGTGACTGGTGTAGTCACGCCACGACAGGGGGGACGGGAACGTGCTTGAATTGTAGAGGAACGTCAGGCTGAACGGTAGTAAGCACCCAGATGTCCAGATGGCTCCTAAAAAGGGGCCCTGGGCCTGTGGCAACAAACTCCTAGGGCTGCTGCTCAGCTTGTGGATTGGCCTGCAGCTTCTGTCTCTGTGCAGGGCAGCAGAACCTCCACAGCGTCCAGCCGTGGGCCAGTTTCAAGCAGCACCTCTAACAGAGGTTGAAGAGGAACCGCGATAAGCTGAAGCAATGGACACAAAGTGCTCCACAGTGCTGGCTCTGGCCCCAGGGGCGGTACCGGGTAGGTACCGGTTCGGTAACTTTAGCACTGGGTTGATACGGTACGGTCCCAGGTTAGTTCAGTGGCTTTAGCACCAGGTCGGTACGAGTACAGTACCGGGTCGGAACCGGGTTGGTCCAATGTCGGTTCGGTGGGGTCAGTACAGGTACGGTTGGACGGTGCCGGAACCAGTGCGGTAACCTCGTTCCCGGTTTGCATGTGACCTAGGTACTGGTACGGTACAGGTCTACCTGTTCTCAGGCACCCCGGGTGGTAATACTAACAGCCTTCGTAATGGTGATGCTAAAGCTGTCACCAAAATGGCAGCGACACTGTGGAAGAGATTGCAAGCAATCACAACCAAAGCAAGTATTTTGGTCCTGTGCAGTGCTGCTGAGCACAGTAGCTGCCTCTGCTGCACGTGTGCTATAGCACCACATTGCAGACAGGCCTTGTGTAGTCTCTGTAAAAAAACAGAAAACACACAAAAGATTTAACTCTCTCAACAAATACAGTAATTTAAGCAATTAGACAAATATATTAAATGAGAAACAAATAAGTCCAGCCGGACCTATTGCAGCTTGGAGGGAGATCACAAAGTCAGCTGACTTATGCTGCCGGTTTCCCTGGGAAAGAGCGACTAGCCGCTGTCTTCACGTGGGACACAAGGCCGCAGTGGGACGTAACAAGCAACAGACTGTAGTGCACAAAATGTGTGTCCTTAGCAAAAACTATTACAGCGATTATATTAATATCACAGAATTTGTGTAAAAACACAATAAATGCGAAATATATAGCAGCAACAAGGCTCTCCGTTCAGGTCAGTCTTTAAATGAAAAATGGCGTGAGATCTGTGAGTGCAGTGCCTTTGTGCCCTCGGGGATGGGGCATGACTGCGGAGCATGAGCTTATTCAGGTTTCGGGTCTCTACAAGGAACATACAAGGTACATACCCATATGATAATGATTACATTTCGTACTTGAAAGGGAACTATACTTTCTGCTACATTTCTACTGTATAAAATTATTTAACTTACATATTTAATTGAACATGAAGGTACAGCTCTGCATTTGTATGTAACTCACACAATTTCCCCTGTGCTATTTATTATGTGCTTGGTTAGGGAACCATATAGGCCTACATTCTTAAATCTAAATATATCAATAGCACAAAACATTTACCTTGTGTGCAATATATCTGGTTTAAGATCTAACACAACTGTAATTTAAAAGTATATGCACAGTATGTGCCAAATCTCCAAAACCTTGACAACCACAAATATGTGGGAACAAAATATCTCAATAAATGGTATACATCTGTCTTGTTGAGATCCAAAACTGTTGCCAAGCAAAGTATAACTTCTGGGCACTATTATTCACTTCATGTCCTAACTAAAGGAGCAAAACAATTAACTGCTGAACTCCAGCAACAGTGGATGATAACTAATTTAAACTTGCTGAAGCCAAATATAAATTCCACTACTAAAACACTGCATAGCTTATCTGATTAATAACCTAACTGTATCAATGAATCATATAATACTAATGAATGCATGTCTTGCTTTTCTGTCCTTTGGGAGCACACAGCCTAAGCAGTTTATCCTGTGGTGCTATGGTTTATATTTCTGACAACCATTACAGGGCTGGTGCGCTCCAGTCCGTACAGCCTGGTGTAACATTATGATCAGCGTTGTGCAATCTGTGAAAAAAAATCCTTCTCCAAGGTAAAAAATGCTAGAAAAACCTACTTGTCCTCCTTAAAAATGTACTTGCCCCCTCATCGTCCCACAAATAAAATATAACTTTCAGGATTTTGCTTTTATTAAACAACGAACACAATCAATTAGCGATTAATAATATTGTTTGCGTCATGAAATCAAATAAAGAAAACGCAATTCAGGCCTAACATACTTGCCAAAACTGTGCACATCTAATTTTTTTTACGACTCATGGCTAAATTAAAAAAAATAAAAATAAAAGTAACTAAAAAGATTAAAACTACATCAGGCATCACGCACCAAACCAATAGAGATACCCTGTATTATCAGGAGCAGCATTTCCGTATCTTAGGTTTTGGCTTCGATTACCACATATACCATGATTTTAAAAAGCAGCATTACCGGAGAGCACACTAAACTGCTTTACATAACCAAGAATGCTTACCGACCCAATTTTTTCTTTTTGTTTTTTTTTTTAACAGATGTTGACGATTTGACTTATCTGATGGTAAACTTCTTCACATTACACACCTATTAAATAATCTGGTGTAAAATCAAAACCAGACAGTATTTATAAATAAAATTCTTTCTGATCCTATTTCCTGAGAGTTGTGGCTTTTTAGGTAAGAGATCACTAATGGAGACACTTTCAGACATTTCTAAAGAAAAAATGTACTCAAATTAATTTCAAACTTATTTTTTTTACATTTAAAAGTATGTAATCTTAGGGTATAGTGAAAACGTGAAACGTGAATCTTCAGATTCTCAGCTGTTTAGAAAGGTACAATACGGTATATTGTTGGTGGACAAGTGTCCTGATACACAAGCTGAAATTCACATTATGTCAGTCAGACCTCAAACAGGTAGAATGTTCACCGAAGCAGATGGATTAAAGGATTGGTTTCTAAACTACATTACCCAGAAGATCGGCGATGAAGCTTGTTTAATATGTTTTTTCCCCCCTGGATAAAAGAGAAATAATTTTGTTTTGTGGGTGTTGCGCTAAGTCAGTCTAGCTTTACAAACCTACTGCCAACCACCCGATTAAAGTAGCTTTTAAAAAAACAAACAAATAAAATTGACAAAACATTACATATAAAAGTTTAGTTTTTGTAATTTATTATGTTATATTTTCTTCCTATAGCTAGCAGTCAAACTTTACTGTGCTCCTACTGCAGACAAAGCAATGTAAATTTATTACATTAATTTAAATATGTGTGTTGCTGTGTGTGACTAAGGGTTTGTGAATTAAAAGCATATGTGTATTTGTACTATGTATATATGTTTGCTTATATGTTTGCTTTGAGGTTTAGACTTACGCATTTTTTTAATTTTCATTTGTATGTGTGAGTTCAATACATTTCTTAACTCCCTAGAAATCTATGGAAGTTTTTCTAACAGAACGTTGTGACAAAAGAAGAAAAAATGACTTGTCCGACGGACACAGCAGAACGGTAAAACTTGTTGTCCCCCACACAAATCCTGTTGTCCCGGGAATCGGGCGATATGAATTGCACACCCCTAATGATACATCTGAAATGTGAAGTACAGTAGCTTCTATCATTGCTGCACCAATAAAATGTTTATATACAAGAGTTAGTCAAATCTTCAATACAGAGTTAGTATGTTTTACTAAACAGCACCTGGACATAATGTGCCAGCACCATAGCTAGTGTTGTTGGGGGTTTTGCACTTTAAAAGGTAGAATTATTTTCATCTGGTCCCATATCCTTTTATGGATGTTAAAGATCCAATGGCACTCAGATTCCTGATTCCACAGACAAGATTCACAAAGATTGTGGGAGAAGGGTCTCTTTGTAAACAAGAACAGCAGTGTAATATAATTGCTCAAATAAGTAAATCAACATGTAATAAGTAAATAAACAAATTTCACAGTTTTGCTAATAATAATAATAATCTCCTATAAATAACAAAACAAAAATAACAAAAGCAGATCATTATTTCTAGTACAGTAGTACAGTCCTGCACCCAGCTCTGGGTTCCACAAACAAATAAATAAATAAATAAATAAATAAATAGATTTATATATATATATATATATATATATATATATATATATATATATATATATATATATATATATATTTTATTAAAATGATCAGCAGCCAGTAATTGGAGTGCCGGGTAAATAAACTGTCGCAATCGCGTAGCTGCATAAGCAACTTCTTATAATAAAGATACAGACTCTGTCTAGACTTACTCATGGTGCTATAACTGTGTTGAGTTCAGAATAGATTTATTAGGGCCTGGTTGATCCATTTCTTTGCACCTTGACACTGTAAGAGTGGGTTTTTAACCATGCACAGTATTGCAAATAAAAGATATAAAAAGTTTAAAACCGTATACTGTTAAACTTGGAAATTCAAAAAATGTTTTGACAGCATCCACAACTGTGAAGCCACCATCTTTGTTCAAAACTGTAGCTGTTATGAACTCCCGAACACGAAGACCACATATTTCTTTGCTGTAATCCTCTGCTAACCAGGTCTTTCTTGAGAACAGGCTGGCAAGAGAAAACTCCCTGTGGATCAGCTGAAGAAATTCCCAGAGAGGCCTATTTAAAAATACAGCAAAGGTTCTGTGGGGACACAGCTTCAGCTGTTGCTACTAGACCTTTTATTCAGTCTGTATTTTTACTATTGTAAAATTTTCATCACTGTGTTTCACTGCAGAGCCAGAAAGCAAAAAAAAAAAATATCAGCACAAGATGCCAGATTAACAAAGGTGTGAAATATCCAAAATTACCTAGTGGTTACACTGCTTGGGCATGGGTGGTTATTAAAACTGCACACAAATTCACAAGAAATGTAAACTTACTTGTCAGAATTAACTATATTTGTAGAAATTACTCATTTCTACTGTGTCTACCTCCCTTCCTGTGCATAATATTATTCTGTGTGTGTGTGTGTGTGTGTGTGTGTGTTTGTTAAAATGTACATACAGAGTGCATTGTAATGCAAATATTTTATCTCTGGGTTTATTTATGAACACTAACATATTTATTAACGGTGTCAATTAAAATAAATCAAACAGATAAAAAATAAAAAAATACACTCATGTGTGTACTGTAAATAGTTACTAATGGAATGGAAGCTATAGTGCGGCAACTTTCACTTTATTCAGCCTGTGCCTCAAAATACAATTAAAGTCTACAGAATCCATTCGAAGATATTGTTCCCCCGTTCAATATCAGGACTAACCACTCACAGTGCATTCCATCATGAGGAGCTGGGAACTCACAAACACTGCACTGAACTAAATCAGCAGAATTACACTGTGTGAACAGCTCACAAACCACCTCCAAACTATAGCAGCAGCAGCAGCAGCTGTAGTAGTGGTAATACTAAAATAAAAGTAATACATTAAGACAAGTCTTTGTTAATGTCTTGATTGTGTGTTTTAAAGCTGCAGATTAACTTCTGAACACTAAATTACAACGACTGTAACTCTCTTTAACCAACGCAGTACTTGTTATGCCACTCTAAAACTGATCATGTTAGAGTCCTTTATCATAAAGATTATTAGGTCTAGAAACTGATGGTGTGATTTAAAAAAAAGCAGCTACTACATCTGATATGAAATTAAGCATGTACATTCCGCAATTGTGGCCTTTTGAGATGTTACCATAAAGAGTACTGTGCAGAAATGCAAGTCTCTGTTTTTGGAGGAGCATACAAATAGTCAACATTGTAAATCAGACCATTTTCACATTTTTATTTCCTGAACCTTAGATCTACAATTCATTAATCTGTAATTGTTTCAAGCATTTACTGTGTCACATGAAATGGAAAAAGTGAGGCCGCCTCACTTCTACAACCTGAAGACTGATTAGTGCATTGCCTAAAAATAAGACGGCACAGTATAAATAAATCAATTTATGTTACAGTAGGTCTAACAACACTTTCCTGATTACATCAGTCACAAGTCAGTTATGCAAATCAACTACTCAATTATAACTGGGATTGCTACTAACCACAAACAAATTAGCCAGCAAAATTCAGCATTTTCATTTAAGAGTAATTATAAAGCTATTTTATTATTTTGCGCAGCTACATGTATAACATTACGTAAATACATTTTTGATTAGTAAAACAAAAATAATTTTACTCAAAGATAAAAGTAATAGTCTCTTCAAATGCAAAACAAATCTAAGCAAACTGAAGTCTTTGAGATTGTGTTCTGAACAGCAACAATAAAATCCTTCTATTTTATTTTCCAGTTTTATAGAAGCTGAGGGATTGCTTCCCCTGCTGTGAATCTAAACTAATTAAAAATTAGGCACGAGTTGGCATTTGCTGACATGTCAAGTAACAGTCTACACTTAAGCCTATCTAAAATGTAAGAATTCCTCCTCGCATCTCTATGCTAAACATAGCATGGCAGCTGAACTGTGACCTCTACAACCTGATAAAGTGCATCTTAAAACAGTTTCTTCTTTTTATTTTTTTTAATTAACTGTTTTAAGGACCTGCTCTGACCTACTCTAAAGGTCTGTTTTTTCAACTTTGCTTTAAGTGGAAAGAGAAATTCTGTGTTTTTCTAAGTTAAAAATTAATTGCTCACTACTAAATTTTTTTTTTTTTTTTTTTTTTTTTTTTTAAAGCTTAGTTTGCTTAAACTGTTGCTTAGATTACATTTTAATGGTAGCAATGACCTTTTCAAATTAAGTTGTTCGCGTACAACCAAAAGAATCAACATTTCAAACCTGGATGATGTGGTTTGCTCCTTACTAATAAAGAAGCCCCAACTCGGATCTATCTGCAGTTTTCTTACTGACCTTTGTACAGTATATTCTTAGCCTGATGGTTTTATCTGGAGCATGGTTACTGTAAGCATTTTAGTGCACACTTCCACTATCTCTGGAAGCCAAACATGCTTCTCTTGATTTTGTTCTGGGACTCGGGTGGGGTTCTTTTGACATTGACTGATTTATGTGATTTCAATTTATACATGACTATTCACACTAGAGATGCAAACATTTATTTGAATGAACTGATTAGAAAATTGTTAATTGTTAATAAAGTTACTAAATCGTATAATCCATCTTATAATGCAAAACAAATACATGGTCTGAATAAACCCACTAACCACACTAAGTCTGCTACTGCAGCCCAACATATTACTATAAATAAATATTAAATAAATACATTAGTTCCATGGTGTTAAATTACTAAAGCTCAAAAAAAAAAAAAACAGGTGTTCTTAAAAGCGCGGGTGATGCCAACACTGTAGCTATGGGTAATGTAAGTGGTTAGAATGCACAATTGCACATATTAAAACTACATGTAATCATTATAAACAAATGGTTCTGGCTGAAAGGACAAAACACCAATTACAATTCTAAAACAAATAAGGACTTACAAGCCCTCAAATTAATACCTGAGTTTTTAATTTAGTTTTTGATAACTTTAATTGGTTGTTTGTCCTTGCTGAAAAATATGTGCTACTGACAATTTGGTGTAATCATCTATTAAAATCTACCCCCATGTTGTTAAATCAGTTAAAATACTGTAGAGACTTCAACTATAGCAATTACTGTAGTGGAGAAATTGTAAGAAATGAAAGCCAGGTGTTCACTCTGTCTTTCAGCACAAACTGCCTGCAGAGGACAATCTTATTATTGGATAGCGTGACTCAGAAAGAAGGCCACTTGTTAACTGCTGTCATTATGCTAGATGCACAGCTCATGTCAAGTTTGACAAGGGCATACCTTTTTAAAAACTATCTAGCAATTGGCTGATGGAAGGCCCTGGAAGGAGTTTTTTTTTTTATTTTGGTGTGGGGGGGGGGGGTAATTTTACTTAAACTATTATGCAATACTGTGCCAGCAAAACTAGAGGACTTGCTACTATACAGTTTGCTTGTTCTGACTTGACAGTTCAATAATGTTGGTGCTGTGCAAGGAACATACAGTGCTGCAGAATAGGCGAGGAATGAAGCATTCAATATTCATGTAGATCAGGGGTAGAAAACATTAATCTGCGTAATAATATTGTTAATATTGGAGAGTATTTAGATCTTGGGTATTTTGAGATATGTGAAGGGCAGATCTCACCCAGTTTTTCACTAGTGTATTGATTAATGATAAAGTGCAAAAAGGATGGAAAAAACAAACAAAAAATAAAGCTATAGTACAGTATTCCTCTATAGCAGCTTGAACCCGAGCTATTTACTGTGTACACAGCACAATGCTGTCCAGCTGTTCTTCACATCGCTTTCTCTTAATCCCAATAAAAAGTGTGTTTGACTTTGAGCTTGTGCTAATTTCGTAAACAGCCGCTGCAGCAAAGGCTAATTAAAGCCTTCATCTCTCACAGGGAAACCCAGGCTCCAGAGTTACCTCCCTTCACCCAATATACTGTACAGTGTCCGCTACTGACTTTTAGTGTTCACATCCAGGATATAAAGAGCTGGGGGCAGATATAGCCAAGTTCAAGGTGTCAGATCTCAGGTTCAAAGTGTCAGACTTTGGACACAATTTCCCATGGCAATAGAAGGGGCATAAGGGGATGATAACAGAATACATGTACAACTGTATGAACCAAGTACTGTATAAGACTCCAACACTAATTATTTTTCAAATGGATGTGTGCATGCATTTCTTCTGTCTGTGTCTGACCACCCCAGGGTTAAATGTAAAATCCTGATGAAACCTTCAATAACTAATCAACACTTAAAATAGCTTTCGTCACCTTTTAATACAGTACATCGTCAATGTCCTAAAAGTAAGTAAACAAATGTTCAAAATAGCATTACCAGCAAATTTGTCCTATGCACATAAATCTTCATAAAAAAGCAGTACTCTGTATGGTAGGCACCATATGATGGGTTTTCTGATTGGTTACATTCCAGAAGAGGGATATAAATAAGACCCCTACTGCATAATAGTTTCATCCATTCCAGGTTTTAAGACAGTTGATTAGCCACAGTGCAGGAAACAAGCTCAGATGTGTCTTATTAAACACCTTGTAAAACCAGGAATGGTTCAAACCACTATTAAATGGGAGTCTTATTTACAGCCCTGCTAATGTTAAGGTACAGGAAAGCCCCCAAATAATGCTACTGTAAGGTAAATGGTTAAGTCTTAAAAATACACTCCTGACCAAACAGCTTAAGCAGACATTCCACTGTAAGACACCAATTTACTACATACTGTACAGTAACTACACAAACCCCAGCTGGCCCAGTTCTGTCAAGGCAACCAGTGGCCCGCCATACATCTCCCACTAACCGAGACCCGTTTTCCATGCTGCTTATTAACACCAGGTTCTCTTTTCATGTAACCACCAATAGCGGGTGGCAGCTGACTCGTCTTCACAGAACTGGCCCACTGCACCTGTTAGTTTTGTCTAGCAGTGTGACCTGCTCCGCAGTGTGTTTCAGCAAACCCAAACAGCTGATCCCTCCGTTATCAATTCTATCTTTAGAGCTTTTTAATGTCATGTTTTAGATTCTTACAATTGTTGTGAAAGAAAGCACTTGAGAAGCACTTCGCTAATTTAATTAGCGTTTAACAAAGTAATTTAAAAAGACTTTTACTATTTTTGTGAGTTTTGTCAAGTTCGGCTTGGATTTTGGTGTCTGACCAAATTTCTGTCAGAGCTTCAGTTTCTCTCACTGTCCGGTTTTCCACAGTAGCAAAACCGGGACGATTAACAATTTTACTGTTAATCTAAAACAGAGCCAGTGTGAATACACCCTCAATGTACCCATCAGCCTGTAAACAGACTAGTTAATTAAACAACCCTCTAGGTTGTTTATGTTATGCTGTACACGGTCCTAAAAACCAAAGCAGATGCCTAACTAAAGAGGTTACACAGTAGTTCTCCACAAAATGAAGGATCCAAATATAATGATCCAGTACACTATTACTGATTGCCACAGCTCCACAATATTCTCATTAACAGTTCTGCAGTACTTTTTTGTACAGGAACCATTAAAAAACAACACCCTTTCACTTCCTACTTACCAGTAGATAAATTCCAAAGAACAAATTACACTACAGTACCTACAGTGCTATATAATTTCTTATTCAGTTCACTCTGGGTATAAAAGTTGCTGTTTGAAGTACGTCTTTGCAGTAATCTTCAGAAAGGAAAATAATTCAACTGGACCCTTACAGTACTCTACTTGGAAGGTACAATTTATGTAACTGTAACTTCTATACAGCCTCAATACAACCATACTATAAAATCATACAACTAACAAATAGTTTCAAATGCTGCTGCCAGTATACTTCAAACAGAACCACAGCCTACAAAATGAACCTAGCTTAAAATCATAAAAATTGAAATACTTAACTATTTATGTTAGTACAGTATTTATACAATTTGAACGTGTCTATATATCCTTAAAAACAGTACAGAGGTAGTGCATGCCACAAAGCACAGCTTACTGTACTGTACGACACCAAACTGGCACATTAATTCACTACCATCCCTCATTACTGTTGCAAGGCTACCTGCATGTCAACCTACAAAAAAGACATTTGGTGGCTCTGCAGCATCCGACAACAATGTCAGCTAGTTGCACTTCTTTGCTTTAATGCAGGTGCAAGCACTTTGTGTTTCTAAGGAAAGTGTCTTACTGACGCATACAAAAAAGCAGCGACAACCAGTTAAAAACAAACAAAACAAAGACCAGGCTTTAGAACCTGCTGTAGCACAAATAAGCACGCAAAATGGAGATTAATATTACCACTATAACATGCATATGTTATTCATATACAAAAATAGAGCTGTCAGTAACCTGAATATGTAGATGGTCATGACCTATATGCACAGATAGACAGACGCTTCCATATAACCAAAATTTTGATATTAGAATGTCCAAACAAAGTTTCAGATCTACAACAACAAAGTGATTTTTCAGATGTATAAGTGTCAATCTGACAAAACGTATGGTTGGAAAGACGTTAGGGATGTGCTTTTGGTACATTATGAGCTTTTAAATGCTATGTAGGTGTCAGCGTTTAAACCATATCTACACACACTTACACTTTACATTACTTCATGATGTAAGCAAAGAAACCCTAAATAAGCAAATACTGTTTTAACATTGCAAAGACTTAACTACAAAGTAAAACGAAACACGTAGACACCAAAGTATATATTGAAATTAGGGCTGTCACTTGATTAAAATTTTTGATTGTTAATTTATGGGCATTAGTTGATTTACCAGTAGATTAATCCATGGACATTTTTAATAACGGTGACAATATTATAGTGTCTGTCCTGCATAGCAATACTAGAAAATCTATATAATCTAAAAAAATAAAAAAATAAATAAAAATTTAAAAATGGGAATTTGGTATTTTTAGAAGCAATTATTAGCACATACTATTAATTTTATCTCAGTAAACACCTATCTTTGTATTTGTACTGCACATGAAAATGTAACATAATATAAAAAACTTGTTTTTGGTTTTGTTATTAATTATAATAAATTATAACAGAAAACAGTACATATGTCGCATTGTATTTATAAAATGCACATACTATAATACATTGTTTTATTAACTCTACTGTTCAGGGCTCGGTGCCACAAACAGGAAATCTATTTAGAAAAATTATTATATACTATATTAATAATATATATATAATATATATATATATATATATATATATATATATATATATATATATTTTTTTTTTTTTTTAATATCCCTTTTTTTAAAAATGATGATTTGCGTAAAAGTGCACTGGTAAATTAAAGCTTAATATTATTTATTTCCATGTATGCCTCCTCTGAATTAATATAAAAAAATAAAACTATTAATAAATAAATAAAAACACAACTTCCTTTTAAAAATCGTTTTCACAGGGGTGTAAGGGCTAAATAAATGTCAGTCGCCATTAGTGTTTTGTTTATTATGGCGGTTTGCTTTTACTGACAAATAAGCCTAAGGAAAAAATATTTTTTTTCATTCCTAGATAGATGGTGGAAATCTTTTTACCTCGTGTTTTTGTGACCAAGGCACCTTTGTTGAAATAACGGATATTAATAACAACCTTGTATACCACGGTTTTCTCGTCCGGTTCCTCAAAATACTTTTAAACATGGCTTTGCCTTGTTCTTTTTATAGATGCCATTTGTTGTAAAAAAAAAAAAAAAAAACATTATATATATATATCTATCACCTTTGCAGTCTGGAGCCCTGATACAGTACACAGTCACAGACTTCAAAAGTCCAGTGGCACTCAATTCTGACACTTGACATCCAGTCCAGTCCAGGTTTTTTACTCCAAGCAGGCTCTAAAATATTGACTTAAACCTGCCAAAAAACAAATTCAGGACCTGCTTGGAATAAAGACTGGAATTAATTTTTCCTTTTTTTTTTTTTTTTTTTTTTTTTTTTTTAATCAGTTTCACCATACCTGAGCCTCAAAGTTGACAAGAAGTAGTTTTAGATTTTTAGATAGAAATTTTAACTAAATATAAAATATAGCAAAAATATACTAACATCTGTTCAGATAAGAACATAAATCATAAGGTAAAATTGCTAACATTAAAAAAAGCAAATTGTGAAAGAAATAACACAGTGATGGGGCATATGGAATGAATCAATCTTTCTTTCCCATAGAATTATCAGCCACGAAACAAAACGGCTTCAGGCACAGTTCTGTTGTAACTGATGTTTATCTGTGATATTGTCAACATATGCACTAGATTATGCATATAATGTTAAAAACAGGACAGTAATGACCTTGAAATTTGGATTTCCCTGGATACCAGATTGTCCATCTAATATTCTACTTATGTTCCCTGTAATGGAAAATGAACATAATAAGAAAACAATTCAAACCCTTTAAACAAATAAATTGGAATTGGATTTTGATACTGTAATTCATGCCAGAAGACACTGACCACTTGGGGCTGTGTGTTTTTATAAATGTCTGAATGACATGGATATATGTGTAGATACCGCAATAAACCACAGTAAGACATACTGGTGGAAAGTTTATCCAGATAGTTTGCAAAGCCAGAAAGTATAGAAAGTAGCATGAAAAAAGTAAAATCCACACAGATAATCATTAAGTAAACATTAACTTTTCCAATATTATAACATTAAATATGTGTTTACATAAAAACACAGCTATTAAATATTTAAGTACTGTACACACAACCATTTTCTCTCCAGTGTTTTTTCTCATTTTCCACCAATATTGGTCAGAATCTTGTCTTATATTTGTTGCTAAAGGATCTATGGTCCAGGGGTTCAAATAAAATTAGCTCTTAAGGCCACCATACACGCGGCGATTTTGTCACCTGCGATGCTGGTCTGACAAAATCGTCCTGTCTGTAATGATAAATCGTATCTTGTATCGAAACGTTATGAAATTGACGGTTTATTAACAAAATAATAAACCCTTTAATTTGTATTTCTCTTAATTTGTTTTGGTTATTCTCTGTCTCAGTCATTTCCACTACACTTCTCATACACGTCCTCTTGCCAGGTCGTTACAATACTATACAGTGTCTTACATACAATATACATTGTACGCCGATCTGCTATAATTTTCGATCGGTATATGCTACTATAGTCCATATGCTGTTTTTCAAAAGCAAGAGTTACAGAAGCCAATAAAACTGGCAGTCCTCCTTCTGCGATTGTCTCACTGGACGACAAAAATCGCCCCGTGTATGGTGAGAAGGTTTTCACGATAAATCACTGACGACACATCACTGGCAACAAAAATCGCCCTGTGTATGGTGAGAAGGTTTTCACGATAAATCACTGACGACACATCACTGGCAACAAAAATCGCCCTGTGTATGGTGGCCTTTAACTTGGCAGATTAAGATATTTGTGAGCCCTGTTTCAATGTGCACAACAGTTCCATACTATAGTACATGGAAATATCAGATATAGATATTAATTTAATTTATATTCATTTCATTTATATTCATTTAATTTGGTACCATACAGTAGCTTTTTATCTGTTTAGAAGCATATCTTGTACTATTGGTTTTGGATCTATATAGTATTTGGGGAACATTCCAGAAGAATTGCACCAAAACACAAAACATGGTCAAATAGAATGGTTTAACTGATCCAACAAAGGTACGGTAATAATTTTCAGTCAGAACAGTCTTTACTTTCTAAAGATTAAAAAAAAAAAAAAAAACATTCCGATTAGCTCTGGGAAAGCTGGCAACCGGTAGTAGGGAAATAATTATAAATAATTTTTTTTATGACCACCTCCTGTGAACAACCTTTTCTGTTCTACAGCAAGCAGAACAAAAATGACAGAAACGCTTTGCAGTGCATGAAATCCATCTGGCTTGTCAAAGGTCGACAAAATTTGAAATTTTACAATTGCTATTTATACAATATGGAAAATGTGCATGAAGCAGAGAAAAAACTATGTTTTGGAGGATCAAATAATATTGCCCTGAATAATTCGTCACTGAGCCTGGTATTTGCAATACATGTTATGGAAACAGAAAAATCATAGGAATGCTATGGTATACTTCACAGTAGACTGCAACCATGATCACTCCCAGCTTGAATTCATTTTTAACAAAACCATACATCCACTTTACATGGAAACAAACTTTACACCTGAAGAAAACACTGGTTCTAACGCAATCCACATTTGAATTCAAAGATTTAATCTCAGAGAATTAATTGGCACAATAGTCTCTAATCCTGATCATAACTGTCACTCAAGATTACAGCCACTGTGGATGAATAGCAGGTTACAGTTATGTGAATGAACATTAGTATTGCAATGTGGTTTAAAGAGGAGTTTGAAATGAGTTTGATTAAAAACAAACAAAAAAAAAAACACCAGGGTTGGCAAATTTTTTTATTAAAAATAAATAAATAATTTTTAATGTTGGAAATGGTGGTTTGTAAATAGTTACATACCAAACTAAATTACTCAATCTTAAATTAATACCATAAATAAAGCAAATTATTTATCATTGGTGGAGTTTCCATGCGTGTTTTTTTTTAGCTCGAGACATTGAGAAAAATGTCTTATGTAAAATGTTTTTTGGGGTTTCCATTCATTCAGTTTATTTTACTTGAGTAAACAGTTTTTTTCACCCGACGTCATGCTAATTATTGGGAAAGGTGGTGGTTGATATGTAAATTAGTTATGCATAAACTACTTGTGCTGTTTTTAAAGATTACTAGTGAAATTTTGTGAAAATGTGGTTTCCATGCGCAGAGAACTGGTACACGAGTGAATATACTTCGTTGACTAATAATGTGCTTTATTGCTCTTGCCCAAAATGTTTTTTCAATCATAATAGTGGGGTGTCATGTCGTTAGTAGTGAATACTGTTTCAATTAATTACGACTTATGACTCATTAATTAAAAATGAACTCGGAGGTATAAAATGAAACTGACCAACAGGTATTTGCAGACTGCACGTATTGCAACATCAACAATGGATAATTGCAAAGCATATGACATGATTTACTTAGATTTCCAGAAAGCTTTTGACAAAGTCCAGCATAAAAGATTAATTCTCAAACTGAACGCAGTAGGGATTCAAGGAAATGCATGCACATGGATCAGGGAGTGGTTAACATGTAGAAAACATGTAGAAAACAAAGTACTGATTAGAGGAGAAACCTCAAAATGGCGTGAGGTAACCCATGGAGTTTCTAATCTACATTAATGACTT
Organism: Polyodon spathula; assembly: GCF_017654505.1. Lineage (NCBI taxonomy): Eukaryota > Metazoa > Chordata > Actinopteri > Acipenseriformes > Polyodontidae > Polyodon > Polyodon spathula. The sequence goes on from NC_054536.1 coordinate 28,316,109, forward strand.
AGATTCTGGTATAGTAAGCAAACTTGTTAAATTTGCAGACAACACAAAAATAATGGCAAACCCAGTTAAAGCAGTAAAGGTCATTCAAAATGAGTTAGACAGCATTCAGAACTGGGCAGGCACATGGCAAATGACATTTGATAGAGAAAAGTGTAAGGTATTGCATGCAGGCAATAAAAATGTGCATTATAAACATCAAATGGGATATACTGAAATTGAAGAAGGAATCTATGAAAACGATTTAAAAGTTTATTTTGACTCAGAAATGTCTTCATCTAGACAATGTGGGAAGCTATAAAAAAAGACCAACAAGATGTTTGGATATATAGTGAAAAGTGCTAAATTTAAATCAAGGGAAGTAATGTTAAAACTTTACAATGCATTAGTAAGACCTCATCTAGAATATTGTGTTCCGTTCTGGTCACCTTGCTACAAAAAGGATATTGGTGCTCTAGAAAGAGTGTAAAGAAGAGCAACCATAATTATTCCTGGTTTAAAAGGCATGTTATATGCAGACAGGCTTAAAGAACTGAAAGAAGACTAGGCAGTGATCTGATTCAAGCATTCAAAATTCTAAAAGGTACGGACAATCTTGACCCAGGGGACTTTTTCAACCAGGGGTCAGAAATGGAGATTTAACAATACATTTCCAGTCAGAGACAAAAGTGTCACGTAAATCAGTCACGTGAAAATGTTGAGTTATCCACTAGTTTTCTTAATAGTTCGTATCCCTTCGGTACTGGTAATAAATATCAAGTTATGAGTAAAGCGTGTTGTCGAATAAAAAAATTCAGGACCAAGACTGTCAGTCGAATTAAGCAAAGGTGTCAAGTTATCCACCAGTCTAGTTAACCAAGGCTGACTGTGTTATATACAGTATCAGCAGTACCCTTCTGCCCATAAACTATATGCATTTAGCCAGGATAATAAAGTACGCATTGAAGGTGAAAGGAATTTTTTGTTTCTGTCATAATCTTGAAATACTGGTCAGGCCTGTCTGCTTAGACACAACAAGCATGGGTGGAGACTCCACTCTCTGACAGTTTACATAGGCTGGAATATATATATACACACGTATATATATATATATATATATATATATATATATATATATATATATATATATATATATATATATATATATATATATATATATATATATATATATATATATAGTACCATTCAAAAGTTTGAGTACACCTGCTTGAAACCAGGTTTTTCATGATTATCTATGCTTTTAACTGTCAAAATTTGAAATATTTGGGTCCAACCATCGAGTACTTGTAAGATGCAGAGAGGGTGAGCGCATGAGTTCTGCATGTGTGGTTCCCACTGTCAAGGATGGAGGAGGCAGTGTCATGGTCTGGTGTTGCTTTGCTGGTGACAGAGTTGTTAATCTTTACGAAGTCCATGGCAAGCTCAACCAGCATGGCTATCATAGCATACTTCAGAGGCATGCAATTCCATCAGGATTACGGCTAGTTGGGCAGTCCTTTATTCTTCTGCAAGATAATAACCCGAAACACACCTCAAAGTTGTGCAAGAACTATCTGGCGAAGAAGGAAAGTGAAGGACAACTCAATCTAATGATCTGGCCTGCCCAGGCTCCAGACCTCAATCCAATAGAACTTGTATGGGACGAACTGGACAGAAGAGTCAAAGCAAAGCTACCCACAAGTGCCCTACATCTCTGGGAATTGCTGCAGAAGAGCTGGGAAGACATGTTGGGTGATTTCTTGCTGAAACTTGTTAACCGAATGCCTCATGTTTGTGAGGTTGTTATTAAGGAATTTTGAAGATTTTGAGACAATTTTCAATTTTCTTGAACATTGCTTTGATACCCCTTATGTTTTGTTTTGTATAATGTAACATGTGCTTTCATTTTCAATTATTTACAGAAACGTATACGATGTAAAACATTGTCAATTATGAAAAAAAAACCTAGTTTCCAGCAAGTGTACTCAAACTTTTGACTGGTACTGTATATATAACGTGTTCAAGAAATCTAGCAGATGAGTCTGATTTTTATATATATATATATATAAATAATAATAATCCAGTGAACACTGTAATAGTCCAACAGTTATTGACTGCTTAAGGAAGGCATTCCTTTTCTTTATTCTTGCTTTTGTAGCACATCATGACAAGCTACTGTTGGCCTACATAATTTATGTATCCTTCTAAAAAAGAACAGCTTAGCTTAACTGGTTCTTTTCTTTATCTGCAACCACTTAGTGTCATCTGCTACGTTGTAAACTACGGCATTTCTAGAGGATATTAACAATACTTTGTCATTTGTTAAAATGCTACAGTAAGTCCCAAACAATATGCATTAAATAAACCTATTCTATTGGTAGAACATTCAACCCCCTTTTAATATTTCTGTTTCTACCAGACTATGTTGTAACACGATATGTTTTCAAAAACACTTTACAATAAGGGTTAGAAGTTTTTAACTTTTGGCACAAAAAGGTGACATTTCTTAGGTTTGTGATTGAGAAGGCCTCAACAGCACATCAATCTAATGTGTGCTTGCAAATTATTATGGTGATAGATTTAATAGCGGGTTTTTGGGCATTGTTTTAACAACCTGTAATTTTGTTTATCAGTTATCAGTTCACAAGTAATAGTTATAAGTATCACAAGCTTTCAAAGAAACATCCAAACCTATAAAAACCATAATTGTGCTGCAAGCTTGTGCATATAACTAAAGTTGTCCTTATACGGTAGGCTTAAATAGCTGTTGCCTGTGAAACATAGGCCTACTTGTTAGCCCCCAATGAGATATTGCTGTTTAGTGGGTTGTTTTATTCACTGCCTGAATTTGGGGTGTGGGTCTTTGGTTTTCTTCTGCCTAGTTTATGTGGTTGCTAAATTTACATTATTGTTTGTAACTACAAGAGAAACAAAGAATGGTTCATAAGATCACAGTATCTCAGATTTTAGTAGTCATTTTGGCAACCAAATGCTTTGCATATAAAAGGGTCATTCCATACCAACTCAACCAGAGCATTTGCCAGACCGTCTTAAAATTCGGCTGGGGTTTTCAGGCCCACGGAGTTCAGAAATGCTAATCATCTTTTATTTTTTTCTTCAATTTCCCCATCAAGCTGTGACCTGGCAAAGGTCTACCTAAAGTGAAAATATGACCCTGACCAGAAAAATCACCTTGGGCTCAACTAAAGCCCTGTTCACACTTGTATCGGTATGATACTAGTACAGTTTGTTTCGGTATATAATTTACTGGTACAAAACCACTTTCTGTCCTAACTCACTTTTCAGCAATGGTACAGTATCAATACAGTTGCGATATACCTGTCCACATTTATGTTGTTGTCCTTTCCATGTACAGTATTGTGTTTTGGTGTTCAATCATTATTAAGAGATGAGCAAAACAAGAAAGAATGAGACAAACAAAAAGGCAAAAACAATTAGCCGTCTTTAAAAGCGTGAGGTTGCAAAGAGAGCGGGCTTACATCACAGCTTTGGGAATGCATGTTTTTTTGTTTTGCTTTTTGATATTCCCTCACATGGGATTTTATTTTAGAGCGGCACTGCTCTGCAGTATGTTTTACCTCATAGTCATCATCACTAATTTTGTGGAGATTATTTTGGCATTTTTTGGGGTAGTTAAACTGTAAAGCAAGACATGCGTGTGATTCAGAATATTGACTTAACTGTATCGATACCGTGACGGTTTACCTGTCCACACTTAAGCTGTTCTGAATCATATCGAAACCTGCTCTGGACAGATGTTTCAGTACGGTTCTACAGTGAAACCGGTATAAAAATGCTACTGTGAACAGGTCAATAGACGCTACCATCACGCGTAGCACATCATAATGAATAGGGCTTTCGAGAAAAAAATACCAGGAGCGCCTAACTCACTTTTGGCAAGTTGCCAGATGAGGGGTAAGTGACAAGTTTTATTCAAACTTCAGCCCAACCTTCTACCCTGTAGGGGATAAGGGTCCTAAAATGTTAGTATTGCTGTAAGAACCTTAGGGACCACTCTTCCAAATTTTGTGAAACACTTTTGGTTTCAAGTCCCACCCACTGGTCATTAACCCCCTCTGAAATTATAATTTTTGGTATTTCTACCAAGTTTAGGCCGAATTAACTCACGTGGGGGGGGGGTATTTTTGGATAGATGTTGATGAGATCTGTATTTGTGGCATTGTCATGCATTCAGGACAATGGAGTGACGAATGGAGCCGTCATACCAGAATTAGTGTTATATTTTATTTTTATGTAATGTTAAAAACAATGATTTCAGTTTTACAGTTTTGTAAACAGGTATATGTACATACCCATTTCTATTTTAAATGTATGTTTTACAAAATTTTTCACTGTTTGTAGTCGTGCTGTATATGCACTCATTTTAAAAATAAAGCCTTTTACGTTTAATTTTCCATTTAAACATGGTGCTTCTGCAATGCAAATGTTACATACGATGTTCATGAATAAAACTTTTCAATTGTATCCGATAGTATGTCTTTCATTTTCATAACAAAGCAGTTTAAAAATGTATGGGTCAAAGTGATCCACATGGCGGTTCTAGGTTCTACTATAAAATGGCACACAGGCAAAAACTGGACCTTTGGATTTGTATAATGCATATTATGTAAACAAAAGTTGTTGTATTAAAATCCACTATCAAATTGTTATACGTAGCAACTCTATGTGGTGTCACTGCCATGTATGAGCAGGGTATAGTATGCCAAAGCCCTGTGGCAGTGGTGCCTATAGTGGTTGTAGTGCTTCAATAAAATATGTACGAATACCTAGTGTGAAAGACAGTGTAAGAGAAGTGCCATAGTAGAATATGTTAAAACATCAAAATATATACTAACACTAATAATTTTAATTTTGAAAAACTGAGCACCATCTGTCCCACCCTCCTCCAGCTTGTGTTATCCAGAGGCAAACCTTTAATTTCTTCATTCGCCATCTCGAAAGCAAAGTATCAAAGGAAACTTATCGCTATCATAACACATTTATTTAAAAAAAAAAAAAAAAAAAGTATATAAGCGATGGACATTGACGAAATGTTTTTGATTTCTTTTTAATCACAAGATCATTCATCCTTGATCATGACACGCTTGAGTGACTATGACCGAAGCATATGCACTTAATCACCTAATTTGTGAGACAGTTGATTGGACACGGGACATGAAGTGATTTCAGCTGTTGAATTGTTTGAATAAATGCAATTAAGAAAATCACAGAAAAAAAAACAAAATGCCACATTTGTCAAGAGAGCAGCGCCTTCATTCAGTCAGCATGTTGGAGGCTGGACGTGGTAAACGTATTGTGGCTCACCGTCTTGGGTGCTTACAGCCAGCAATTTCAAACCTGGCAAGATGGCATAACCAGGCACACACTGTCAATGACAGGCCACGAACTGGGAGACTAAGAGTCACACCTGCCCAAGATCAACAGATCATTTTGCAGCATCTTCGTGATGTCAGTTGTTAATCAGCACAATAAAAAGTCACTGCATCTGCTCTAAAACAGAGTTTGTCATTTTCGATCACATCTAGTGAATTTTATCAAAATATAAAAAGTAATAAGTTTCTTTTGAAGTGTATTTTTAAACTACACGTGAATGTTTTATTCCATTTATATGGATTACCTGTAAAATAATAGGATTTTCAATCAAATATAAACAAGTAGCTATGGTCACCAGTAGATTATGAAAATTAGCACCATTGAAAGTTTGAACCTTCAAAGGTCAAAATGTACCCTTAGTTGCAGCCCTAACCCCAGGGTCACTTTGTTTGGGATGCTGGGGGATGCAGTGCTAAAGCGTTAACATCTCACTCCACAGGTCATCCTTGACCTCATAGCTGAATTGAGGGATGAGCTAGACCCCAGCATCAATCTAGGGACCACTATCCCTGCACATGTAAAAGTGCTGTGTTCTCTGCACTTCTTACCCGCTGGTTCCTTTCAGACCACAGTTGGAATGTCTGGAGGGATAGCCCAATCCACCTTTTCCAAAGTGCGAGGCAAATTTCTGGATGTCATGCTAAAAAGGGCAGGCCAATACATATCATTTCTAAGGATACCAGCATAATTGATGTTGGCCGAAGCTTTTCCAAACAACTCTGTTTCATGCAGTGACCTCAGCTGTAAGAACTCTCAGCGCTTTCTCAGAAAAATCTTTTCAGTGCACCAAGAGGACTTTGCTGCTCTTCATCTGACCTTTCTTTTGATTTGTATTTTTGAGCTCCACAAATGTCATACAGCAACTACTGCTCTCTGTACTCCTAACTCTGCGGCCGCTAAATAGACCGATGCGCTCACTGAGACATTTATTATCATAATTGTGGATCACTATTTGTGTGTGCTGAGTAATCTGCATGGCTCTTAAGCTTACATAGGGTGCAGTGCAAAACAATTGCCTGGCCACAATGCAATTTGAATTTTGCATCTGCAATTATTGCACTGCACCTATACTTACATCATCCCTTAGATGTGGTAATCAGATAAAAGCAAAAGTTCACAACCACAATGAAACTGATGACCGCAATACTTTCTCTGTTTTTTAATCACAAATTGAAAACTAACAAACTTAAAATGGCATTGTGATCTGTAAAAATATAAAATTACTATCCGTTTCCCTACAAATGTTCTGTATACTGGTATACTACTTGTTTCTAAGAGAAACATTGAACAATTCCACTGTAGAGTTCTTTATTACTTATAGTAAAATAATAAACCAAGATAAAGATTCAGAGTTTCTTATGTCCGATTTGTTATACACAACTCCGCTTTTCTGGGTATCAATGGTTCCTTTTGGCACTGTACCTGAGTCTTCCCTGTCAGGACAATTGTAATGAATTGCGTTTTGGTTTTGTGATGTGTGAACTAATGTCACTGGGGTGTATGCAGAGACATTCAAACTAATTTATGAAAATGTACATTAGGAGAACAGGAAACATGTTTTCTACTCACCTCCCGGGCAATGCTACCCAAGGCCTCATCCTCTGCTGAGAATCTGTCTTTAATAGGAGCACGCTTCCTTCCAGATCCAGGTGTCCCCATTTCCTTTGTTCACTTTTGATTCAACTTCTTGCAGTCCAGCAATAAGCAGAAAATCTTTGCCCAGTAAACGTCACAGCTGTAAATGGGAAAAAAATGTAAAATTAACCAAATCCACTGGCATTAAACCGTTAAGCACTTTTTCCATTTGGAAATTGCTTGCTAAAACAACGCTTAAGTGAAACCTCGGATAACGTAAACAATCAGCAAAATACAACACAAGCACAGAAATGCAGGATCAGATCAACTTTTTATCAAATATTTACAACGACCAAATTAATTAATTTTAAGGTTAATAAACTTACTTTCTGTCAGCAAGCAAGGTGTGCTGATTTTATTGCCAATATTACTGTTAAGTATATAATACATAATAACAGTGTAGCAGCTTTTGGCAAGCTTTGGCACTAAGGCAAGAAATCTACAAAAATGAGTGAATATTATATAACAATGAACTCAATCAATTCAATACTATATGTAAAAGATTTTAAATCGGTTTTATTAACCAACTGTCATGGAAAGACAAATGATACTGGCTATTCAGGAAACCATGTCTGATCAATTTGGCCATATTAAAGCACTTATCTATCACCAGTTAAACCAATTTAAAGTTAATCTTAAGCTTCAAATAAATTAGTAGAGCCCTGTGAAATTCTTTTTTTTTTCCCCCACAGATTTTGTTTCATTACAGATACACATTAATAAAACAACTCAAATAGATGTATATTAATAATAGTATAGTATACATCATGTTTTAACTACATACATATTTCTTATTAAACTGCTTTATTTTTTACAGTTTGACAAACAGACCTCGCACAGAAAAATTACTTAGTTACCATAATTTCTCATGAGTGGCAGTAATGGTAACGTACAGTCCCCCACTTTTTAATTAACTCCCTATTTACAGTAAATACTGCCCATGTCCTACAATAAGATCAAATGAAAAATATAGATTTAAACTGCCCTACTATTGTGGGGCTGTCATAATAATTGCACATACAGCAGTCTACCCTTTACAAGAAACGATAGGAATTGTATTCAAATCCAGTTGCACTGAAGCAGTATACAACAAGCTTGGGGTTTCTCCGTATTTAAACACAAAGCAAAGCAGATTAATTCATTCAAATCCATTCAAAACCAAAACAGCATTAGCTCCAGTGCAAAGTCAAGTTTGCACCACTTGAACTAAAACAAAGAATTATGACAGTAATACAAAATACAAGCAAACAAACCATATTTTCCCCAAAAGGAATAAACAGCTAATGTTTAACGACAGTATCTTTCAACTCCCATTCCAGCCAACAGTTGCAAAATCTGCACATCATTATTTTGTCAAAGTCAGCTGCATACATCCCCTCATGTTGAAATTATTTGCAGTTGTTTCATTTTTTTATGCGCAGTTTACAACAAACGTCTCTTCTCATCTATTACAATTTGAATTCCCAAACTATGCGCTTCAAATTATACATCTGCGCAAGTGCTAATCAGCGCATCCGTTTCCCTTCAGACCGTGTCCATGGTAACAGCTGAGCCTACTATTGCAAGTATTTATCTAAAGTATTTTTTGTATATAAATGCCATTCTATGTTTGCTTTATAATGCTTTTTCATTTTACATTTGCATTTTGTTTTATATGTTACATTCAGTTTTATTTTGTATTTGCGAAAAACACGAGACTCTACTCATGAGGTTAATTAGGAACTTCTTTGTGTACCTTATTACAGCTACTTCTGTATTACAGGACACTGTCACTGACACTTTCAATTTTACACACAGGTTAATGCTCTGTGTCTTAGAAATCCATGACTGGGGGCTTGAGTGGCGGATCCGGTAAAGGCACTCCGCGTGGAGTGCAGAATGTGCCCTATAGCTTGGATGAGCACCGCCCGGGGAGGGAGGGCTTAGGTCAGCCAGGGTGTCCTCAGCTCACCACGCACCAGCGACCCTTGTAGACTGGCAGGATGCCTGCAGGCTTGCCTGTAAGCTGCCCAGAGCTGCACTGTCCTCTAGCATTGTAGTCTGGGCTGGCTGCATGGCAGGCCTGCAGAGTGAAAAGAAGAGGCCTGCTGATGGCACATGCTTCAGAGGACAGCGTGTGTTCGTCTTCGCCGCTCCCGAGTCAGCGCGGGTGGTAGCAGTGGACTGAGCCTAAATTCAATGGGGCATTTCAAATTGGGAGAAAAAACGGCGACTACTAAATAAAAAAAAAGAAATCCATGATTATTTCAAACACAATCCCATTGTTACATGCACACAAGAATAAATGTGGCAGGATAAGGCAGGATTGATCTGTTAACTTATACCAAGTGTAAGTAAAGCCTGCTAGCAGAGAGACTGTGATCAGACCTTTTTCAAACTGACATCTGGATTTTGTGACTGGCGAGTGCTGAAGGTTGCTACTAAATCCATCCATTATCATTAACCACTTAATACTTTACATGGTCACGGTGAGGCAGTGCCTAACCTGGCAGACACAGGGTGCAAGGCAGGACTACACCCTGAATGGGATGCCAGTCTGTTGCAGGGCACCACACACAAACAGAGGGCAATTTAGGCAATTTAGAATGAGAATGACCAATCAACCTGAACAGCATGTCTTTGGACATTGGGAGGAAACCAGAGTACCTGGAGAAAACCCCTAGGTTTACCCTTAGGCTGGAATTAAACCCAGGACCCTGGCGCTGTGAGGTAGCAGCGCTAACCACCCCGCCACCATGCTGCCCAGGTTGCTACTAAAGCCTATTACACAGTATTATCTTAAGATAGAGACAGTTGCAAAGCTGGAATGAGGAACTGTTATCCTGTCACTTAAACTGGCATAGTTGTATACCAATTTACTGTAGGCAACAATAGAAAACACCTCTATAAGATATAACAAATACATTTATTTTTCTAAATCATAGATATCTAGTCAAAGAAGGCTTAACTTTATAGGTGCTTGAATGAAAATAGTTTGGGTTCTTTTCATGTTAAAATATTCTTTCATTTTTCAAACAGATATTCAATTAGGTTGGAAAACATGCATGTTTCCAGTAGTACCATGTTACAAAATAAACCTGGTAGTATTCCACCAAGTTACCTTCTAAGCAAAGTAGTGGGAGAAGCACTCTTATTTACAGCATAATCTGTTTTATTTATTATCTTTTTATAGAAATTTATAAAATGTGTCAAAGAAACAAACATGAACTTAATCACTTGTGTCAGAAACACTTTGTCCTATAATTATAACTCATGTTTTGTTGTTTGTTTACTTTAAACAAAATCTTGCAAATAGCTAAAAACAAACAAACAAAAAAAAAATTTGGAAAAATGTCATAATCCTTACATCTGTGTATACAGCACTTTTTATTTTCCAGGCAGGCACACCTACTGCACATGAACTGAAAGGTGCCCGTGTTCTGCGTTTTAATCCTAACATTCTTATGTAAGATTCGGTGTAAACATGTTAAACTCACTACAACTTAAGTAGATTTATATTAAAACTGTACAAGGCAGTTGTGAATTATAGTATATAATTAAGTCTATTTTTAATTAATATTTTTTATATCCTCCTTAAAATATTCTACAATTGATCTCTTCAGGGTGTTTCGACAGAGTTGAAAGTGCATTTCAGTACTAGAAAATGATAACAACTTTCCTAGCCGAAAGCGTATTAAACATAATCATAAAATCTATTTGCCAGGGATACTGTATGTACCAAATGTAAAAACAATCCAGTTTTTAACGACTTTAGAAGAGTAGGCCTGCATCAAACCACTGCAGTTGCACATAGGTACGTCTTCTTGCAGCAAACGGTTTCAGACCTTGAGCCAGCGTTAATGTAATGAGTCAACATGTTTTAATGAAGAGCAATCTTTCCCCAAAAAAAGCATTGTGACTGAAATGTGTTGATTACATTACCTAGACAAAACAGAGACTAGACATGGTATAAGTTATTTTTTGTGTTTTCAGAGTTAGCCCATCAGACGAAACCACTATGATTTAACATAACCTTATCTGCTTAATATTAACTAGGGAGTTACTGACATAACCATGGCTTGACATTTCTGTTGAATCACACAAGTTTAACATTCTAAACCAAACCACAGATCCCAAGTTTACAGAAAACTAAGATCTCGCTTAATGACTCAAAATAACCAACCATTTGTACTTTAGAAACAGTAACCTACCTAAATAAAAGGAGATACTGCTGTAATGCAATTGTTTCCCTTGACACTCCTGTAGTTTTGGCGCAGCGGGAACCACATAACACAAGTTAATGAATTCGTGTTTGTCAGTTTTTTCTTACCAGAGAAAAAATGTATCGTATTCATTATTATTATTATTATTATTATTATTATTATTATTATTATTATTCGCAAACAATTACCTTCTTTAGAGTCCAATGCGGTTGATTCAGTCCTCCGCCACCCAGTGATATAAGTGACTCCAATTTGGAAATAAGGCCAGACCCTTAATGTGCAGTAACCTCAGTTTCCAGTGTGACAGCACAACCTGACAGCCGATTCCCCGTCCGTGTTCATATAGAAATTCAGCAACCTTGCGGTCTTTTCCCTCAAGCTTCTGTTACTTTGTGTGCGGTACCGTTAATGGCTTTCTTAACGCTGTTCCAGTATTTTCCGTCTCCACGGTTGTGTCTGAGCGAATAGTTTCTCTTTCTGTCAGTATGCCGCTCTGGCTCCTGCAGACTGCTTGTCTTCCTAGTTCGCCAGCTTCTCTGGGGTGACCCTGTAACGCCACAGTCCCCGGATGTGTGCCGCTGGGGTGGAGACAACGGCAAAATTTGGCAAAAGGATCTTGTCATTCTCCTCTTAACACCACTGAGCTTTCGTTGATCATTTAATTGTCACAATCTTAAGCCTTTAGCCGTAGTGTTACACTACTGACAGCACTCTATCAGTGTTTCTTATTGGCAGAATGTCTGCTACTGGTAAGAAACGCCAATAATAAATCTGCTGCCATAGTATATTTTCTACTGGAACTATATATATATATATATATATAGAACATGGAAAGAGTGTATGTGCTGTGTTAATTTTATGTTGGTTTTTTTTTTTTGTGTGTATTTAATATCGACCAAAAATGTACCATTTAAATGGTAAAATACGTACTCTGTCTGTCCAGTGTTTTGTTACAGTTCTAAACCTGCCAAAGCTTGTGTAGGCGACCCCTTCCGGTAAAATATATGTTTACAGAGGAACACAGTGTAGTCTGACTAGAAGATGCTTTTTCAGATGGGGTGTCTCCCTCCCCCCGTCCCCCCCGCCAATAAACTAAACTATAAAGGACATACAAATAATAAAAAATACCATTATTGTTCTAGTCTTTTATGGGACAAAGGTTCGAGGACGTTTCAAACTATGTCGTCTGAACACAAAGTGGCAGACACGGCGCTCCTATATGATTGAGGTTGGTTCTACCTAAGGTGTACAGACGTAGTTGTTACAGCATACATTTCCCACTTCTCAAGTGTCTTTTGAACCACCCTGTTCTTATTGTACATATTCGGTTTTGCTTCCAGATCATAAACATTTCTAACGTCCTGCGTACTGGTGCAATAAGCACTCAAAAACTAGGCAAACTACTCCCCTTTCAGACTACCCCCATTGGGCACTGTTCAAAAAGTCACATTCAGAGATCACCTTCAAATTGTTTTCAATCACAAAAAAATCATAAAGGGAAGCATTGCACTGAAACCTGATTTTGAATCACTGGCTCGTTGCAGTTTTGTTGGAGGAACTGATCGAGAACACTGAATCAATTCTACACATTATGTGTTCGAGTCCCATAGTATACTTTACAGCAGTATAACTATGAAGTCTTTCATTCGTAGACATTACATTATTCTTTACGAAAGTCGTTACAAGAACGCATGGTAAAGGACTGTCTTCGGAGGTATATATAAATTCACTGTAATCTGCTTCTCACCGAGCGTGCGTGAACTGCTTTACTGTCCCTCTTCAACTGCCGTATTATTTATTGCAGGCATTGCTCCACGTCGCTGCACATGCGCAGTCAGCGTTCATCTGCTGGGGTTGAAAGACAGCGAGCAGGAAGCCAGAGGCACGGATTATTAGAAAATCAGCATTTATAATTGTATACATAATTTTGGTCTGCACAGCAATCACAGCATACAAATATGTTTAAGAAACTCAAAAAGAAAATTAACGAGGAGCAGTCGCCACAGAAGAACGTGAAGCCGCAACAGCAGGCCCAGGTACGACAGAGTTTACTTTTGTGTTGATTGCTGGTTCTGTCAGGGATGAAAAACCGATTTGTCATCAGTAACTAAACCGCATTAAATACAGCATTAACTAATACGATAAACACACGTTTGTTTCACCAGCTGTTAAGATGTTCGTCGTATGTTCAGCATTTATTCCCGGGTCTCAGTTGTACAGCAAGTAAAGGTTTAGAGACTAGTAATAATGTGGGGAGATTGAAGGATTTCCAATATAGTATGTTGCATTAGTTATAAACCCAACGAATGTTAACGATAATGTGAGAATTCGATATACAGTGTTTATGTTTTTTTTTTTAAGTTATTTTTTACTTGTTAGCAATCGTCATAGTACAAGGTCCAATTTAGTCGTACTTCAACCGTGTAATTTCCTCGCAGTCTTAAAGAAGTGGCTCTAATACAGAATGATATTGTTTTGTTTAATTAAACAGTACCATTTTTGACAGTGAATATGGCGGATTCGTTTGATTTGAAAGTTGGTCACGTTTCAAAACTTGTAATATGATTAAAAGCTGTGAAAGTAAGGGGTATTGCATTAAGGATTTGACAGGCTTTGGCTCATGAGTGCACAAGTGACACGACAGATCCTATTGGTTGAGCGAAATACATCACTGATATTCTAATCAAGTGTCTTCAGGGTTTGCTTGTTGTGCACGCCACTGATTGTGGGTTAGCTTGTGAGTGACTGGCGTAACATCAAATCATGTTCATTAAGTACTGCATTGAAAGTCTGTGAAGTCTGCCACTTGAGCATGTATTGTTCAAAAGGGGGTGGGGTGGGCGACTACGACAATTATATATGTTTTCTCAAGATGCGCATGTATAACTAAACAAGGTTTTTGTAAACTGAGTTAAAATGTGTTCTCTATGAAACAACCCAGTTGTGTTCTCCCTGACCTTACATACAACAATTACGTTCCCAGCACACTTTTACAACGTAAGTTATTCCACAAGCCTTCGATGTGTGTGTGTGTGTGTGTCTATATATAATATTTGCATCGGTAAAATAAGAGCATGTTGGAGTCGTAGCCTACTTGACTTTTACAGACTTTTAGAATTTTTTTTCTCATATGAACTTTGTCTGATCGATTTATCTTAATATGACTGTTTTTCTGAATTGAATATACAGTCAGCACATTTATAATTTCATCCGAGATGGTCAGTACTACTGGAGCTCGAGGAGATCTGTATATAAAGCAGTAGTTTCTGGTAATTCTTTATCAGTGATGGTATTGTATGTGTAAACTGGAAATACATTTATAATAGATCATATTTTTTTTTCACATTCCCAAGAATAAATTAGATTTGCACCGCAATGACCTTGTAGGAATTATTGTCCACGTGCTGGGTTGTTACTGTTTGTAAGTGCATATTCATTCTGCAGCTTTTGTCTTTGCTCAGTTTAAAACTGAAATTGAAAATAGAATTCTCTTAATTTTGTATTTAATTATTTATTGTTTTACAGTTTACAGAAATGTGCCTTACATTTTCCAATATGCATTAATAATGCATTATATCGTTTGACAGTGTACACCAATGTATTGTATGTGAAAACTACTGTTTAATCTTTTAATAGATGTACAACCCTACGTTTTTGCAAGTGGTTAAATGTGCAGTTGAACTGGGCAAAATAAATACAATACTTTTCTCTTTCTTTATATCTTTGTATAAAGGGCCTGCTTGAGCCCCATACACAACTCTGTGTGTATTTTCAACTGAATGTGAAACTCCTACTACACATTATAGGAATTTATAAAATACTATTGAAATATCTATATTCACTGCATATAGTACAGTACCAATTAAAAGCAGTTTATAAAAGAGAAAGCCTTGAGAACAGTTAATGCACCATCTGGTAAAAACATAGAGTGCAGGCTTTAATAAATTATAGCAAATTGCCAGGCTGTGCCAAGAAGATTCTTCCCCATGGACTACAATTAGAGCACACAAAGCAGCCGGCTCTATCATTGTGAGCTGCTCTCTGTACTTCAGCTGATGAAATTCCCTTAGCACTACAGTTTTCACTTGTCCATCACTTCTGTATAAAAGCTTTTATGGATTCTGGCTGGCTTCATGGCCAGTACCAGAAACTGTATAAAACAACAAATACAAAAATCCAGGACTTGTACTAACATTGTTTGTTTCAATTCTTTGGCCAGATCAGGGATACATTTTTTGTGAGTATGTTTTTCACAACTAAATTGCATGCAGTGAATGCATTTATGCATGTTTAACTGTACAGTATAAACACTGGGTGAGAAAGGGCTTTTGTAAGATTTCACAGTACATATAACTAATTCAGTCTCTGCTGTGTTCTTATTCTTTTTGATTAATTTTGTGGATTAAGCACAGAATCGGTTGTGACCACAGTTAGAAACAAGCAACATACTGTTTGACTGGAAATCCATAAATATTGCTAACCTGTTCTTAATTCAGAATGGCGCTGTGACCGTTTGCAATTCTGATGACCCGTAATCTAAGAGAAGCGTTGAGATACTGGGGTTATCTGCATTTGAATAGGACCCTTGCTCACTGACATTTTTTGTTAAGTTTCCCTACCCTCTTCTCTCCTTATAGACCACTTCTAAGTCCACAACCCCGCCTATAGGTAACAGAAGCCGATCCTCGTCCCTGTCTAACCGGCAGGATGAAAGCACAATCACTCCAGATGATAGAGAGGTGAGTTCCTTGTGTTTTTGTCCTATTTGTTTCAGAAGTTCACAATGGGATATAGTATGTTAACATTCCAGTTTGACATACCATTCGCAGGGAGAGAGGCTGATAATTGTTTTATAGAAATAACAAGCTGCACTAATTGTTTTTTAAGGTCTAGGACTCCAGTGTTGTGTTGCTTTCACTCTTTAGACAAAACAGTCATTCATTTTGGTGAAAAGCTACTGTCCCTCTGGACCCTTTAGAAGTGAATGGCAATGAATGTAAATGGCAGAGGTGATATAATCATAGGGGCAACATGCTGTGAGTTGAAATCTCGGTTATTTTCACTAATATTGCCTAGATTGATTTTGTGTGATTTTTCTATTTCAGTGATATAAACTAGAAGAAGAAAACATTAGTTAAGATAACTGGTATTTCATAGTTGCCCTTTTAAAGCACAAAACAAAATCTGTCAACACTGTTGTTTAAAGACCATTAACAGGGAGATTTGTCAGACTTTTTACAAATCTGTTTAATGTTTGTCATGAAAGTTTCAGCTTTGCTCAGCAGAGAAATGCAATTGTTATGGATTATTCAGAACGAGTCGAGTAGCATGCATTTCAATTTATTTATTAAGCTGTTGTCCTATTCAGAGTGGGAATCTGGAGATGTGTTTGTATTTTTCTTTTTTATCTATCTATCTATCTATATATATATATATATATATATATATATATATATATATATATATATATATATATATATATATATATATATATATAATATTACAATAGTGCAGTACAGTCTATCAAGATACTATACATTCAATACAAGAGTCTTATAAAAACAGTACTGTATATTATGATTGAATTGGTATTCTTCAGGCGACTTTGTATAGTACAATATCTGCTTTTATAACAGTGATTTACAACAGAGATACTGTTCTGTTTTTTCAGCATTGATATGTGTCGTTGGCAATGCAACATCACTCCAGTTCTGGTAATATTCTTTCAGATTGATGCTGCTGGACAGGAAGCTAAAAAGTCACTGCTTAAATCTTACCCCAGTCAAGTGCCCTGCACTGCCACCAGATAGGCATGAATAGTAATATCCCTTTTCATCCAATTCTTCCTTTCCAGTGTGGTATATTTGACGGCACTGAATATACCATCTTCTGTAGACTAACATGTTCTTGTAGATGGGTGTGTGAAAACTGGGGGTACTCCAAAAAATGGTTTAGAATAAAACTTGTAGTTGATATTCCTCTAATGCTTACAGAAACAGGGCAGAACCAGACAATATTTTTTGTCTTTTTTTATGTGATTGACACATGTACATTTTTGTTATACTATATTGCCTCAAGCAGATCCAACAGGGCTCTCCAAAACCTTTTCCCATTGAGGGTTCAGGACTCTCAACCAAACAAACTGAAGGTCCCAGAGGAAATTTTGGGGTCCCAATAAAGTACAAAGTCTTAATGTTATGGTAAATCAAATTCATTTTTTTCTTAATTTATTAAAGTTTTATCAGTTGTAACAATAAGGCTATGTACACACACACTGCTGTTTGCTCGACAACTGTATTTACAAGTGGCACATGCTGCGGTTGTTTGTAGTACACACACACATACCTTTCCTTACTGAAGTGAGTGCACTCCCTGTTTAAACAAACCACTGAACTCAGTCCATCATTACATTACAATCGTGAGGTTTTGTGAGAGAACATGGAGGTTGTGCTTTTGTTTATGCTTTTGGAAGAAAGTACTGTACGTAATCGATTGAGATGCTCGTCAAGCACAGATATGCACTTTTCTGCGAAACCAGCAGAGACTGTTTTGCTTTTTCTGCACTGCTCAATACATTGGCAATCATCTGCATTACAATGATGCTAGATCGAAACATTTGGATGCTCTTCAGACCAGAAGGCTGGAGGGGAACAACTTGAGTGGTTTCCAAATGATTAAAAATGCATGTCTATGGAGTCATATGCCTCTTTGTCATTTATTGAGACATTTCCTGGAGTGACAAAAGACATAGATAAGGTATCGGTGGAAAAATGAGTTGCAGTCGCACGGTGGCATTTGGGGATACAAATTGTCCCATATTGTTTTAAGTTGCAAAACCAAAATATATATATGTTTTTCTTACAACAAAATATTATACAACTGTACTTTGATTTAATAAAAAGTATATTATTTGTATGCACTATTTACCATTGTTATGAATTTACTATTCATCAATATTACAAAATCAACTTAGCTCAACATACAGTGGCTTGCAAAAGTATTCAGACCCTTGACCAATTCTCTCATATTACTGAATTACAAATGGTACGTTGAAATTTCGTTCTGTTCGATACTTTATTTTAAAACACGTAAACTCATAATCAATTATTGTAAAGTGACATTGGTTTTATGTTGGGAAATATTTTTAAGAAAAATAAAAAACTTTAATATCTTGCTTGCATAAGTATTCGACCCCCACACATTAATATTTGGTAGAGCCACCTTTCGCTGCAATAACAGCTTTAAGTCTTTTGGGGTAAGTATGTACCAGCTTTGCACACAGTGTCGGAGTGATTTTGGCCCATTCTTCTTGGCAGATTTGCTCCAGGTTGTTCAGGTTGGTTGGACGATGCTTGTGAACCGCAATTTTCAAATAGTGCCACAGATTCTCAATGGGATTGAGATCAGGACTTTGACTGGGCCACTGTAGGACATTCACCTTTCTGTTCTTGAACAACTCCAATGTTGCTTTGACCTTGTGCTTGGGCTCATTGTCCTGCTGAAAGGTGAATTTCCTCCCAAGCTTCAGTTTTTCAGCAGACTGAAGCAGATTCTCTTGCAGTATTTTCCTGTATTTTGCTCCATCCATTCTTCCTTCAGTTGTAACAAGATGCCCAGTCCCTGCTGATGAGAAGCATCCCCACAGCATGATGCTGCCACCACCATACTTCACTGTCGGGATGGTGTGTCTTGAGGCCAGTGTTAGGTTTGCGCCACCCATAGCGCTTTGACTTTTAGCCAAAAAGCTCTATCTTGGTCTCATCTGACCACAAAACCTTTTCCCACATCACAGCTGGGTCACTCTCATGCTTTCTGGCAAACTCCAGACGTGTTTTCAGATGGTACTTTTTGAGTAACGGCTTCTTTCTTGCCACCCTCCCATACAGGCCAGTGTTATGCAGAGCTCTTGATATGGTTGACCTGTGAACCATTACTCCACTCCCAGCCACTGAACTCTGTAGCTCCTTCAAAGTGATTGTTGGCCTCTCTGTGGCTTCTCTCACAAGTCTCCTTTGTGCCCTGAGTTTTGAGGGATGACCTTTTCTTGTCAGTGCCTGGGTGGTGTGATGCAGCTTCCACTTCCTGATTATTGATCCAGCTGTGCTCACTGGGATATCCAAACACTTGGATATTATTTTGTACCCTTTCCCTAATGTATGCATTTGTATTACTTTATCTCTAACTTCTGTAGAATGCTCTTTGGTCTTTGGTCTTCATTTTCCTTCAGATTCACAGCCTTACCAATGACCCTTCAACAGTGGGGTTTTTATCCAGAAAATGTGGCAGTAACTTTAATGGTTCACAGGTGGAGGCCAATGGCAAGGTAATTGTGTTCTTGTTAGGGCAATTTCTTTCATTGTTGCAAACTGGGAGTTTCCACAGCACAGGGGTTGAATACTTATGCAAGCAAGATATCTCAGTTTTTTATTTCCCAACATAAAACCAATGTCACCTTACAATAATTGATTCTGAGTTTCAGTGTTTAAAAATAAAATATCAAACAGAACGAAATTTCAATGTACCATTTGTAATTTGGTAATATGAGAGAATTGGTCAGGGGTCTGAATACTTTTGCAAGGCACTGTATATATATTTTTTAGCCATATTTATTGTAGTACACACACACACAGTTAGTGCGCATTAACTAACCGAGCTTAAGTAGTAACCACAGTTGATACTTCCTCTGAAAAGGATTAACTAGTGCGGTACCTGCCCTTTGTAACCGAACTGTGTGTGTATACAAACCGTATTAAGAGCAAAAGGTGACCTCACAACCACATTTAGCCTGTGTGTGTACGTAGCCCAAGAGTCAACCAAAATTAGTCTACAAGAACGAAGAACAAAAAGGCATCGCCATAGAACCCACAAAAGCAAAATAAATATAATATTAATATAAAAGGAGACCAAATGCTCTAGAAGTTCAGGTTTTTAAATTTAATACAAAATTTGGTCTGACTTATTTTCTGAGTTCCCCAAACTAACTAACTTGCTTATTCAATATTGCAAACTATGCCTTAGGATGTGCTTTTGGTACATTTTTATAAACATTTAAATGCAGGTGTCAGCGTTTAAACTATATCTATATACACACACTCTTTCATATTATATTCTGATGTATACTGACAGCCCTGGTTAGTATTTCCTAAGCAAAGAAACCCTAAATAAACAAGTAACGTTTTAACATTGCAAAAGACTTACCTACAATGTACCTGTGCTGGCCCTGTGGGCACAAAGTGAATAAACTAAACAAATTATGTTATATTCAAAGAACAAAACAAAACTAATAAAAATAAATAAATAAAAGCCTACATATGTTACAGAATCTAAAATGCACAGATTCCAATATGTTGTTATATTAACTTTGCTGTTGACAAATTACATAGCTCTCAAAGACGTTTATTTTTTTTGAACAAATGGTTTGCGTGAAAGTGTCCTGGTAATTTTAAAGCCTACACAATTTATTTACATTTATGCTTTTTCTGAATTTATATTGAAAAAAAAGCCTGCCCTTTTAAAATCGTGTTATGTGTATTCACAGGGGTGTAAGGGCTAAATAAATGGCAGTCGCCATCTACAGCCTTCTGCTTACTTGAATGTTTGATTTTTACTGGCATCAGTAACGCTTTCCACTGTAATTTCTGAATGTTTTCATTTAAAATGGTGAAGCATTGAGCTTGTGTTTTTGTAGTACGGCAATTTTGTTTGGCAGGAGGCAGTGTGGTCCAGTGGTTAAAGTCCAGGGTTTGTAACTAGAAGGTCACCGGTTGAAATCCCACCCCTGCCACTTACTCCTGCTTATGCTCCATCCTGCAGATGAGATGTTAAATCACTCTCCTATTGTAAGTGACTCTATTGTAATGCACAGTTCACAGCCTACCTCTGTAAAGCGCTTTATGATTATGGTCCACTATGAAAGGTGCTATATAAAAAATAAATACAAATAAATACAGCATGAACACAGAGTGCACCAATGACCCGCCAGATCATCTGAGAATAAAACCTGCACCAACTTTATGTTGCACTTGGAGGCAATTGCCAAACCCCTTCCTTGTTATAATGTCCGCCCTTACTCTGGCACCACAGCAGTGATAATAAATTACTAAAATGAATACATAAAAAATATATATGTGCTTAGTGAAATTTGTGACGTAACCAGTTACACGTCTAGCATATTATTCAGTTTGACCACTTTAGATTGTATACGTTTTAAACGTTTAAAATTCCCATCCCTACTATGCATGCTCAGCTCTCCGTGCCAGAACACCATGCTGTAGGAAAGTGGAAAGTGAAGTCCTACGTTCGTTACATTTCATAAAACTGCAGCAACATAATCAATCTCAAGCTTAACCCGAGGGGAGCACATTTTTAAAACATTTTTAATATGATCGTTTAGAAGTAGGGACATTGAAATGACGGCTTTTTTTTCTTTTAATCTATATATCTAGCTACGGTAATTTAAATAAATTACTGGTACAGGACATAACTAATTAATTATGCCAAGAATGAACAAGTAACCAGAAGACCCTTAAACTTAGCACTATTGCAATTACAGTGCAGCCAAATAGACAGCGAAAAAAGCTATTAAACTTCTGAGCCATTTATTTCTGTCAGCAGCCACTAACATCTTCCAAACAATTGTTTATGCTTTGGAAGCAGTCAGCAAGAAAGCATGTAATGGATTTCAGCAAAATAAGCAACCGTACAGTAAGGGACACAACTCCATATAGGTTCAGTCTTTTAGTCCTATCCAATCCATGTTTTCCAGTTCTCCACAGCAGGAACTACAACGCAGAGTATGCGCACTCCAACATTCTGAAGGTTGCACCTCGTACAGTACACTATTACCTGCATGATTTATAAATAAATAAATAAATAAAATAAATAAGTAGTCCGCGGTGGGGCTGCCTGTTTGAGACGGACAGACACGAACCCCGGGTACACAGACAACTGCAAACCCGAGAGTCCCGACAAGTCATGTTTGCGTAAAGGAGATCCCCGAGAGACTTGTCCTAAGAATATCATGTGATGATCAATTCATGCTGTTTAATTCCTTTTATTTATTTTTTTCTAGTGCCCTTCCAAATAACATTGTCATTATAAAGGCATTATTTTTATTGGAAAGTAACTTTGGATTGTTGTGCTTATTGACATCCTATTTGGTCTGGTCTCACAAACCCTGATTAGCACTAAACCTGAACTAAATTGTGTTACATTATGTTAGGTAGTCCACTAAGTGGTCTTTGGGATCTGTGCAACCAGCTCTTAAAGATTAAATTTAATACAAATGATTACATGTGATAACACTGTACTTTAACTGCAACCTTTGTTAGTGCGTAAGAGTTGGGGGCAGACTGAACTCATCCAATGTTTTACAGGCTAGTTACCAATGGTATTACACTTTGGTATCCCAGGACTGTGCTGTATTAACCCAAAAGCATTTGAAAGTATTACGGGTATTAATTATTTCCACAGCAGGGGGGTTCTTCGTTCTACAGCTCTCATTGCAAGGCCACTAGAAGTCTTCAGAAACTCTTCTTGAAGTCTTTTTATAAGATTCAATACAAATATTAGGAAAGAAAAACGCAAATTATTAAAAATTTTCAACTAATTGGTTATTTATTTGTTTATTTATTTAAGTACTGATTAGACTTTTTTTTTTTTTTTTTTTTTTTTTAAAGTTAATTCAAATGCAGTAGTATAGTCAATTAGTTCTGAGTTTCATGATTTCTGCAGATTTCTTTTGGCCCCATCTACTCTACCATCACGGTTTCTGTTTTGTTTAAGCCTGTTTTTTTGTTTTTGGCCTCACCTTTTCTCTGTCTCATTGCAAAGACATTTTTATCATATCACACACATCCTGAAGGGCGGTCGCAGTGGAACATCTTCTCCATTTCAGACAAACCTGCCCCAGATACAGTACCACACAGCTATAGTTCAGGACAGGATCACATTTCCTTCTCCTTACTTGACAAAAAATGACACAAAAAGGTCCTCTTTCATTTCCTGAACCAAAAACTACTTGGCTGCTAAATTATTTGTCTGTTAGACCCTTTTTAGCAAGTTTCCTTCCAATATGCAAAGAATTTCTTCAGGTGTTGCATGAGAGTAGTAAATACTAAATATCTTGTTATCCCTGAACAGATAATCGTCTCCTCTTTTTCATGAATATTATATTACAATCTTGTGCATCACTGGCGGCAAAAAGTAGAAAATGCTTCTTTCCACTTTAGTACAGTGCTCTGAAGCTGCCCTTTTTGCTGCAGAACCACTTATAATGTAGTATAATCACGGCCCCCATTCCACTGCCACTTGCACTTTCATTCTCTTAAAGGAGGAACACAAATAGCACAGTTTTTTAACTAGCTCCAGACTACAGCTTTGTAAAGGAGGAGCACTTACATCCCTTCACAACTTTGGAGACTGTGAGAAGAAAAAGCTTGCCCAGGGAGGTACTGTTGGGTCTCCATTGGTTTATCTTTTGTTTCATTTCTCAGGCATCCTATCTGATCAGCCGTTGAGGGTTGTATGTTTTCATTTTTTTTTTTCTCATTGCTCTTTGTTTCCCTCTCCCCCCTGCTTATTGCACTGACTGAGACAGCTGCTAGCCGGGATGATAGCAGAGCCCGCTTTTCTCTCTGAATATACTATCTTTGCTCTGGACCGTACCAAACGACCTAAAGCAGCTCAGATTGCCAGTGCGGTGAGTGCTCCCACCCCTCCAGCGATGCTTTTTACAGGGTAGGAGAGCCCTTGTAGAAAAAAGTAAAAGACTTACTGCTTGCAACCTGCTCTCTCTATATCTGTTTCTCTGACACAAAGGCATCTCACCCCGCTAACCCCGCACTAAACCCTAGGTTCCACTTTGTGATACCTTTTGGCTTGTGTGCTTTTTTGCAGTTTGCTGTTTGTACTGTATTACATTTTTTTTGTGTGTATTTTTCTAGGTGAATGAATGTCTTCCTATGTGCCCTCAGTATATTTGCATCCCCACCCCTGTGCGCTCCTGTCCCATTGAAGTATTCAGTTTAATCCCCTCTGGCTTTCCATTACTCAGAAGCGTGTTTGTTTACCACAGAGCTTCCAGACAGAAATGGGCAGAGCCGAGGACTTGTACAAAGGCTGGCCTTGGGGAAATACATTTTTTTCATGGTTTTTCACTTATAAGTCATGTTTATATTTGAACCAATGACTGGCTGCCCGTATACTGTAATTCTACTAATGGTGTCCTTTGGCCCTCCATGTCATCTATCAAATTAATAAAAGCTTCACACCATTACCAATGGTTGTTAAACATTTTGTGTCAGCTCTTTAAATAACTACTGTCCATAAGGTCATGATAAGTAACCCCAACCTGAGAATCTTTTTATTTATTTATTTATTTATTGATATTCAAGGTTGTTTTTTAAAGTGTACTTTGAATGTATTTTCTTGTAAAGGGACAAAAAAATACATAAAAAAAAAAAAATACATACATATGTAGTTGAAGTTTGAAATTACTGTTTCCCTAGTACAGAATTGCACATGGTACCAGAGCCCTGCATGGAATTTTTTTTTTTTTTTAATAGCGCTCCCGTCCTGCCTCGCAAAACCCACTCCCACTCCAGCATTTTTTTCTTGGATTTTTATCCCACTCTCACCCGCAAAAACCTTCCCCATGCAAAAAAAAAAAAAAATGACACAATGGTCGGTTATTAATTTATTTTCAACAGTTTAACAAACAGGATCTAGACGAAGTACGAAAGATGAATTATTTATGGTGGTTTAATAAAGTATATTCGTGTGAGTGTTTTAAACATAAAACTTAAACCCCCACAAATATTTCACCTTTCGTGCTTCGGTAATGTATAAAATAACAATGAAAATATTATGCCTATCAATTAATGAGGAGATTACTCCTATTTAAGAATTATTATTATTTTTGGATGGATTTGTGTGTAATATATAAATAAAATTACACACACACACACACACACACACACACACACACACACACACACACACACAAATCCATCCATCCATCCATCAGTTGCAAAAATGTTCCCAAAAGTAGTATTGCAAGTGTGCCAAAATAAGAAATAAAGTACCAGTAGGGCCATAACTACTTGCAGTAGCCTATATTACTTTTTTGTAAGGGATATACCGAAACAGCCCTAAACTGAAAGTACGAGTGCTCTGGATGATTAAATTTATGCAAAAATAACAATTAATGTTTTAATTTTTTTTATTTTTATGTATTTATTAAAAACAGAGAATAAATCCTTAATACATTCTGTAAAATGAACAGATTCAGACATGTTTACAAACACAAAAGTACACATTCTGGGTGTTCTATGTGAATAGCAACATCAAAGTACAAAATAGGCATATACAAATACTCTCGTTCCTGCTTCCAAACACTTATACACTAAATACTTATACAAAAGAGAAGCTCAAAGAAAAGAATTGGGAATTTCCTGATTAGCCTGCTCTTGGTAAACAGATGAGAGATTTAGTCTGTTCCCGCAAATTTCTGCAATCCTGAAATTTTTGCCCACCAGTCCCGCCTGCAACAAAGTACATTTTTCCCGGTCGCACTTCAGGGCTCTACTCTGCACCTTTAATTTTTATTCTGCCTGCATGTCTTCTCAGCACTAGTTTAACTACAGTCATGCAGAATGTTGCTCCTATCAGTCAACCTGCATTAGAATACACACTGATGTCTGCTATTACAGTAATGCATTTAACTTTTTATACTATATTCTTGAAAATATTTTTTGTTTTTCATGCGCAGTCCTTGCATTAAGATCCAACGCAACCAATCTAAAGTCTGCAGTCCAGCTGAATTTGGTACTCCAGTCCAGGTTTTTACTGGAACTGTTGCTGTGGCCTAAGAGATTTAATAATTCTGAAGACAAGAAATCCAAGGAAATTGATTATCATTTAAAGTTTTTTACTATTCTATTTAATTTCTGTTTAGTGTTTGAAAGTATTATACTATGTTTTTAAATTGTCTCAGTTTTACTACATATTCTACAATTAGTATTCTTATAGTAAGGGATGATAAATCTAAAATGTGTCCTGGTACAGGCAGACTTCTGTCCGTCTGATATATATTATATATATATATATATATAAGATATCTATATGTATATATATATATATATATATATATATATACATACATACATACATACATACAATGCCTTGCAATAGTATTCAGACCCCTGACCAATTCTCTCATATTACTGAATTACAAATGGTACATTGAAATGTTGTTTTGTTTGATATTTTATTTTTAAACACTGAAACTCAGAATCAATTATTATTATCAATTATAACACAATTACCTTACCATTGACCTCCACCTGTGAACCATTAAAGTTGCTGTCACATTTTCTGGATAAAAACCCCACTGTTGAAGGGTCATTGGTAAGGCTGTGAATCTGAAGGAAAATGAAAATGAAGACCAAAGAGCATTCTACAGAAGTTAGAGATAAAGTACATAGACAAATGCATAGATTAGAGAAAGGGTACAAAATAATATCCAAGTGTTTGGATATCCCAGTGAGCACAGCTGGATCAATAATCAGGAAGTAGAAGCTGCATCACACCACTCGGGCACTGACAAAAAAAGGTCATCCCTCAAAACTCAGGGCACAAAGAAGGAGACTTGTGAGAGAAGCCACAGAGAGGCCAACAATCACTTTGAAGGAGCTACAGAGTTCAGTGGTTGGGAGTGGAGTAATGGTTCACAGGTCAACCATATCAAGAGCTCTGCATAACACTGGCCTGTATGGGAGGGTGGCAAGAAAGAAGCCGTTATTCAAAAAGTACCATCTGAAAGCACATCTGGAGTTTGCCAGAAAGCATGAGGGAAAAGGTTTTGTGGTCAGATGAGACCAAGATAGAGCTTTTTGGCCAAAACTCAAAGCGCTATGTGTAGCGCAAACCTAACACTGCCCATGCCTCAAGACACACCATCCCGACAGTGAGGTATGGTGGTGGCAGCGTCATGCTGTGGGGATGCTTCTCATCAGCAGGGACTGGGTATCTTGTTACAATTGAAGGAAGAATGGATGGAGCAAAATACAGGAAAATACTGCAAGAGAATCTGCTTCAGTCCACTTAAAAACTGAAGCTTGGAAGGAAATTCACCTTTCAGCAGGACAATGATCCCAAGCACAAGGCCAAAGCAACATCGGAGTGGCTCAAGAACAAAAAGGTGAATGTCCTACAGTGGCCCAGTCAAAGTCCTGATCTCAATCCCATTGAGAATCTGAGACACTATTTGAAAATTGCGGTCCACAAGCGTCGTCCAACCAACCTGAACAACCTGGAGCAAATCTGCCAAGAAGAATGGGCCAAAATCACTCCAACACTGTGTGCAAAGCTGGTACATACTTACCCCAAAAGACTTAAAGCTGTTATTGCAGCAAAAGGTGGCTCTACCAAATATTAATGTGTGGGGGTTGAATACTTATGCAAGCAAGATATTTCAGTTTTTTATTTTTCTTAAAAATATTTCCCAACATAAAACCAATGTCACCTTACAATAATTGATTTTGAGTTTAAGTGTTTTAAAATAAAATATCGAACAGAACGAAATTTCAATGTACCATTTGTAATTCAGTAATGTGAATGAATCGGTCAGGGGTCTGAATACTTTTGCAAGGCACTGTGTGTGTGTGTGTGTGTGTGTGTGTGTGTTTATATTATATATATATATATATATATATATATATATATATATATATATATATATATATATATATATATATATATATATAAATTAGAAAAATAAAATACTGTCGAGTGGAGACCATGGTTTTACCACTTTAAAATAACTTTAAAGCCCAATTGAAAGAACTGTAACTGTTACCAGGCATTAACGCTTTCAATATGTACGCCCTAGTTTATGGAGCAAAGTTAATTCTCAAAGTATGACCTGCTTTTTTGTCAATTTATGTTTCAAAATAAAAATGCTATTCCCATTAAACGAGGCAAGTTGGAACATTTGCCTCTACAACAGATAATAAATCTCCTGTGAGTAACTTTTCTCCTCTTCATGTCTAACACCATGAGTAAGAAAGTGGAGTGAAGTAATGCCCAACTGCTTCTTCAGTTAATGCCCTACTAATTTTTGTTGCCACTTATGGCTGCTTAGTTGTAGATTTTAGTTTTTTAGTTTTTAACCCCCTTGGTTCCAGTTTGCATGAGGGCATCTCTTACCAACTCGGTGACGTGCAAAGCAATACTAATTAGCTTCAGTTAGTAATTCTTAACTGGAAGAATTGGGAGTGGGCTGCGATTGTTGTTAAACAAAACCTTGTTCTAGTGCAGGTATTATTCACTCTGTTCTTTTATCTCTCCTCAGAATGTAAATAAGCCTCCCATAGAACCTGCAAGACCCGCTGGTAGCGTTAATGGAGATGAAGCGGATAGCCCACAGGTCAGTCACAAAGCTGGTGGTTCTTATATTTATCAGCAAAATCCTCTATTTACTCAAGGCACAGGCATCCACAATGCTAACATATCCACACAATACCCAGAGTATGCTCCTCAACACTGTGCGATAATAATTGAGTATTGTTATCATGGGTGTTTTTATTTGTCCATTCTTAATAGGCACCAGGTCAGACTCTTGCATTGAACAATCTTTATCTGGAAATGTCATGATATTTGTAGAACTGCCATGGCTTATAAACCTTTACCTTCTTGTTTGTTATCCACTTCTGCAGTTGTAGAACTTTTTTTTTTAACTCTGCAGCTGACAAACTTTCAACACATCATATCCGCTATTTCTAGTATTTGATGAACCGAATTCATTTTTGCAGGGTTACGTAGGTGGGGCAAAGTTGGTCGGTGACAAAACTAATGGCTACCATTTTGCCTTTTTGTATAGATAGTTAAAGTGTACATAAGACTGGAATGTTAGGTGCACACTAGCTTTAATATACAGTCTGTCACAAGGTGCATTGTTTTTGTTCACAAAAGTAAAATTTTTTTTTTTTAAGTGTTTTTATGGAGCAGGTTTTTTAAGTGGTACGCAGGCTGAATTTTTTTTGTCTCCTTGTCTTTCTTAACTTGTTAGTTTCTGTAAAGAAATCCTTGCTTGAGATTTCTGAAATGGCTAATCTCTTTTTCCTGTGCCTGTAGAAGCCTGAGGCGCAGTCTTTTGTACAGAAGCTCCAGCTGCGAGTGCCCTCCATGGAATCTCTGTTCCGCTCCCCCTCTAAGGAGAGTCTGTTCCGCTCCCCCTCCAAGGAGTCTCTGGTACGCAGCGCCTCGCGGGAGTCCCTGAACCGCCTGGGGGATCCAGAGTCTGCCACCACCCCCACGTATGACCCCCCCTCTGACATTGAGAGTGAGGCTGAGGACGCCATGGGCAGCATAGACAGCCTCAGCAAGGAGCAGCTCCATCACAGGCTTCGCAGGATGGAGAGGAGCGTGAGCAACTACAGGGGGAAGTATTCAGAGGTGGGTTTAAAAGGATTACTTGCACTGTTGCCCATTTGAAGGAAATAATAGCAGGCCACAAAATGACTGAGTACATTATGTTGTAGTGCTGCAATGACTATTCATATTGTTTCAATCATTCGCCTTGTATGGGATATTTTGGATAAAATGTCTAATTTGAATATTGCCTCGCCAATGTAATCTACTTACCAGTCACCAAAAGAATTGAAATTCAACCTCCATTCCCACTGCCTAACCTGTAGTTGTCCCTGGAGTGTAGTAAAGTGAACTAGCTTCAAGAGAGCACAGAATCCAATGTAGCACTTTGTGGGTCTCCTGCTAAGATCGTTTACTTGGTGCGATTTATTATTTTAATTATGTAGCAGACGCCTTCATCCAGATAAAAACCGTGGTCGCATGACTCTCAGCACTCCAAATGGTAAGCCAAGTATAAAAGGGAAGCATGTTCCATGTAAATGAAGATTCCTTGGTAAAAGATTACAGGTTATTCAGAGACATTACCATGTGGCAGCACTAATCTAGTGATGCATTCAGGGGGCAACACATGTAATGGGTAGAAGCTGCATGTCCGTGGATTCCAGCAATGTTCCAGCTTGGTATAATGAGCTAAGCAGTTAGATGAGCTATGTAGTTCAAAACTGTAGTGCACATTGATGTATTTGAACATATACAGTATTTGTCAGTAGAGTATAAATCTGATCTTGGCTAATTATCATGTCTGCTTGAATTTTTGGTTCGCAGTCGACTCGTCCCAAAACCAGGTTGACCCAAGCACTGTCAGATGTGTCTAATAAGTGTACATGTAAAGGTGTTTTCTACTTAGGAGGGGTCACTGCAGTTCTTTTTTTCATCAGTGTCACCAGTTGCATTTGTCTCAGTGCTTCTTAAACATATTGCATCAAAAAAGCATGTTTGAGTAAGGTGATTTTTGGCAATTGAAAGTTTATTCCTATTATTGTATCTTGTGTGTGCTCGTGAATGGTCAAATATTAACAAGTACGGAAGTTATTCTTGACTGCCGTTTCATTTTTATGTAATACCGTCAATTGAAAAGCCACACAGCAAAACACAACCTATATTAATAGCAGTCGCAGTAGTTGTAGGGCATGTACAAATACGTATCTGTCACTTCTTAAATGAATTATGTATACAAAGACAAAAGCAGTTTTTCTATGCCTAATCCGACTTTATATTGAATCACAGGTGTGCTTTAATTGTTTACTAGATTTTACATATGAAGTTTCCATATATGATGTAATATTTATTTTGGTATTTTACTTTCTGTGTTCGTGTTTGCAAATTTTAAAGACATTTTACTGTTGAAGTGCAACTCCAGTTTATACCTTAAAGCCATGAGGCTGAGTAACACATGTGGTAGTTATGACATTTTCATTGGTTTATGTTCAAAATACAGCAAATGGCAAATTTCATAATTCTTATATAGCCTTTTACCATTCCTCTGTGGTAACACTAGTAATGAAATTGCAATACAGTATTGCAATACTATCGAAGCATACAGAAATCCAGTTATGTTGTTGTTTTTAAACTCAGCCTATGGCTTTACAAAACACAACACACTGTATTATTATTATTAGTGTTATGGTTATTACCTGCAGTATTAGTAGAGTGCAGTCTACTACTAACCTGTTGTACAATGATTTGAAATGTGGTAGATACGGTTCCTATATGTAAACTATTCAAGCATATTAAAAATGTAAAAAAAAACTGTAGTAGTAGAAGAAGAAGAAGAAGAAGAAGAAGAAGAAGAAGAAGAAGAAGAAGAATTGTGATTAGTATTCATTAATGGTCTGACCGGATTTCCCTCTCATTTTCTCTGTAATCCCAGTGAATTTATGTCTGTTTTTCACTCAGACCCAAGATGACTTGCGTCCATCTTAACTTGAGTCTGGCAGGCTGACCTGGTTTTGGCATAAGTTTTTATACAGCCACTGTTATATTTTGTTAAATTAAGCACTGGTTATAAGTGATACTGCATGTTATAGAATATATCTTTCTTTTTTCACTTGCAGCTAGTCACTGCCTACCGAACAGTACAGCGAGATAAAGAAAAAGTCCAGGTAAGATGCATGTACTGAACATTAGTCAAGACAAAACATGCAATACTAGTTTTGTTGATGGGTTAGCACTTCAATTCTGAACAGCATTATTCACGGCAAAGCAGTTCCAGCACAGATGTATCCATGCATGGAGTTGCCCAGTGATGCTTTTAACATAACTAAATGCACAAATCCCCACTAATGTTGTTGTTCCCTCAAAAATAAGGTGAAGAAATGACTCTCTGGCATTCAGAGAGTTCACTTCCAGCACATACTACAGCTGATTTATCCTCCATGTGTCTGATTATTAGTTTAATGTATAGCACTTCCTTTGGACCTTGATACTGAGATTTGTTTGCAATCAACTTGCAAAGTACGTACTGTACTGTAGAGGTAGCAGTTTAAGAAAGGGGTTGAATTGATTTATAACCGATAAGCCAAAGCTGATTTTTGAGCATTTTAAGGTACTGGGAAATCCACCTGGATTACATCATTTATTTTTAGGGATAATCCTGGAATTACCATAGTGGTTAATGCATTCCAGGGTGCTTCCATAGTGCTATAAAATGTTTTAAAAATCTAGCTGTAGCTTATCCTGGCAAGATATAGGTTGATCAAATCAGCCTCTTGGCCAAATAACAAACATTTCAGCATTAGATACTTACCAATTTGCAACTCAGTGTTTTAAAATATGGTTAAAAACTGTTATTCACAGAGTCTCTGAGTGGCTCAACTGGTAAAAGCACAGCTGTTTGGTGTGCAAGGTGAGTCATACAGCACAGGTTCGTGTCCTGGCTATGCGAAGTAGCTGGTCTTTGCTGGGGATTCCGAAGGGAACGTCGCATTGGCTCTGGCGCTTCCGTGGGTTAGGGAGGCAAAATAGCAAACCCTGCTGGCCAGGTGCCCAGTGAGCTCAAAAGTGGACACCTGCAGGGCTGGCCTTTGTCCTCTGGAGGTCAGTAGCTCACTGTCGTCCGCTGTCGTGTTCCTGGGTATAAAAAGTGGAAGCTGGCTCGGTCATGGGATTGGAGGGCTGTAAGGGAATTTTAAATTTGAATTGTGTAATGATGATCAAACAAAAACATCCATCTCATCCAGTACTACACACATCCGTCAAGGGGGGTAGATGTCAAATTCAGACATTCTGCTGTCTCTTGTCTTCAGACTAATTTTAAAATATGTTTCATTGTTATTATTTTTTATTTCTATTTAGGCAATACTTAGTCAATGTCAAGACAAATCACTTCGCAGGATTGGCGAGCTGCGAGAGGTAAATGCTATATTATTAAGAAATTAGCATGTTACAGTAGTAGCAGTAATGAACTCCACATGCAAAGTGAATTCCCAGTCTCCATGTTGCTTTGTCAGGAGAAACAAACTGATCTCTTAGCGAAAGCCAGTGCCCCTCCTCTGTAAAACCCCACATCATATCCTAATCAGTGTCCAGACTTCTCCTGTGCTTGCTTGGGTATGAAGTAAGTATAGATGTTTTGCATTTTTGTTTTTTTATTTAGTGTTTGTAAAAAAGATAAGAAAAACAAAAACCTTCACCGTGTTGTAGTAGGGATCTGTGTTTTAATGTGTGTCAATAGACCAGGCACGCCAACACAAAGGGGAAGGGCGCAACTGTTCCAGCTCAGCGACCAGATAAAGTCACGTATTTATCCTCTTCAAACAGAAAGATCCGGTAGAGTGGCTGTGTGGTGACGCACTATTGAGAAGGATTTCATCCTCTCTCAAATGTCAATACCTAGACCTATATAGAAGTGAATAAGAGTATCACTGATGCAAAGGATAAAAAAGCCTCTCAAGGGTTCCCCTTCTATGAGGCAGTCTAGAGGCCCAATTGGGCTATATGGAGATATCACCAGCATACACATATGCTGATGCTGTGTTGAGAAGGATTCCATCCTCTCTCAACATCAGTAGCCAGACCTAAACAGATGGCAGTTTCCTTAGCATCTTTTTGGGGGAAAAAAAATTAAGTAAGAAGCCTCTGAAGAGTTCCCCTTCCATGAGGTGTTGTGAAGGCCTGTTGGAGGTATATGGGAGGAATCTGCCATGTCTCCCCAGAATAGTTAAATTCTGTTGGGTACCAGCAGGCAACTTCAGCTTGAGCTGAATTCCATCCTGGCTACGCCAGCTGCGGGTGCACCCCCTGGGGGGGTAAGTATGTGACCTTGATTTACCTACAAGTACATGTGATACCATTGACACCAACGCCAGGGCTGTGGCGAATGTTGCCACTGCAAAGAGGTGCCTTCAGATAAAACATCCACACTCCCAGCTGACAGACAAACCAAACTGCTGGGCCTTGTTTCACAAAAGCGATTTGTGATGATTCACAATCATAAGCACCTTGCAAATAAAACCATGGGTTTTTATAAAATTTTCACAGTGCTGCAACATTTCCAATTTTTACCAGAAACCTGCGACAGCCAGACAACAGCAGCAAGCAGCAATTTTCATTGCAGATCCTATTAGAACATACAGTGGGGCTGATACTACTAGTTCGTCGTCGAAACGGTGGAGAAATATGAAGGAAAAGATTATGTCGGGTCCATTAAATCCTGCTGATGCATATATAGACTCAGAATCAATATCAAAGTACCTATTGCCAAGAAAGGAGATAATTAGTCTTAGGGTGGTCAAACGTATTTTTAGATTTAAGCCGAAACAAATCTAAATTGAGTTTATTTATCAGTTTTAACCTAACAAAGATATTTGAAACAAAAACATACATCACAATTCAAATAAAAACATTTGCCATAGATGAATCTCAAATACCAAATTTTGTCTCCTGCTGTGAATGAGCACCTGTATATGCAGGAAAGGTTTTAATTCCGTTAATTTTCAAGCCATCTCATATGCCAAAATATTTGTGTTAAATGCTGTCATTAGATATCTCGGGAGTACAAACAGCTATAATAATACACTGGGTGTTAATAATAATAATAATAACAATAATAATAATAATAATAATAATAATAATAATAATAACAACAAATTGTATTAACAAGTTGTGTAACTTCATATAACTACATTTATTTTCATTATTGCTTACTTAGATGGATAACAAAATATGTTTTTACTTGCATTGGGTTAAAGGCAGCAGAAAGTGCTTTGTTATCTGCTTTTCTTTTTGTGCTTATTCAAATCCCCTCACAATATCAGCAACAGCTACTTCACCAATTATTATTTAGACCATTTTTTCCTCATCTGAGGTTTTTCATCTCCCTCATTTTCCCTTCTTTTCATTTTGTTCTGCTTGCCAGATGTAACCATGTGTTCTCATTTCAGGTACTCTCTGCTCCACCCTCCACCCCTGTTTCTCTGCTCCACCTCTAGAGCATTTACTGCATCCCTGATTATCTGCCACTTTTTTCTTGCCTTCGTTAGTTAAACTTCTAGACAACTTGCCAAATAGAACAGATTTGTATTGACCAACCATTTTATATAATTTTATCAATTTCTTTTGGAAAATTGGTTTTCCTGTGCACCCGTCATTGTGTAATTACCTAACCAGTCACTGGGCGTTAAAGTGGATTACCGAGTTATTGACTACGCATTATTGCTAACGAGTTGCTTATTGCTAAGTGACGCCACTTGCCAAGTGCTATATGAAATGCAAAGGGGATCTCCTCTTTTGCACTGGTCTGAAGTATCCCCTGTCCCATATGAAGGAGGCGAGACTGATGCCCTGATTCTGCTCAGCAGCTGTGAGAGGTACATCCTGCAGTGGTGGCTTTACAACAGACAGTTGTCTTTTAGGCAATAGCCGATTTTAATCAACTTTTGGAAAGGCAAGCCCATTTTCAGCATAGCCAAGGATCCAGGCCATATAGGTCCCCCTGTGACCATAGTAAGGAATTAGGTAAGTTTCTGCTTCCTGATATTCCTACCACCAATCTAATTTTCTGGCAGGCTGGCAGACTAGAACATCAGTTATCTTTGTCCTAGAGTTCATACAGTAGGGCTACACAGGTACGGTTTAGGTCTCAACCACCACGACACGCATAATTCACACACTAAGGACTGGTTACGCCCATAGGGAGTTATTCTACTAGAAGACATTAGTCCATGTTTTATTTACATGCCATAGGACAGATATCCTTACAGAGGCAGGGTTTCTACTCGAGGTTTCTTGTATTCGTGAAGGAGACTTGAAGTACTGACCTATTATAGACCTTAGGGGTTTGAACACTTGCATTGTGCAGGATAAATTCAAGATGATTTCCCCTCTACCATCATCAAGGCAGTTTCAACCAGGGGACTGTGATTTCAAAGTAGCTGAAGGATGCCGTCATATACACAGCGTCTGCAGTAAATACCTCTTTTCTTCATGACGGACTGTCTGTACCAATTCAAGGAGATTCCCTTTCGGCATTTCCACAACCCCCAGGGTGTTCAGCATGGTGATGGCTGAAGTAGCAGTGCATGGGCATCTACATCTGTCTGTATTAGATGACTGACTAGTACGGTCTCCCTCAAAAAAAAAAGTGTTGAGACAAAGCCAGTACCCTAAAGCTCCTCATTGGCCCGAGAGGTTCTGGATCTCGGAGATCCTGGAAATGGCAGAAGCCAGGCCCCTGGCCGTACAGATGAGCAGCGATCTGCTATCCCAGAACAATGGAAGATGTTTACCACAATCCTATGTTAATATTAGCAGCTTGAAGATTGAAGGGCAGCTGCTGAGGAACTAAGACCTGCCTGAACAAGTAAAAAACTTCCTACTTAATCCAAATAACAAAACAAAAAAGAAGGAAAACATTCCACTTTTTCAGGCCTATACAGGCAAATGGAAAGAAGTTATTCTCTTGTGCCAATCAAAATCTCTATACTGCTTGGATATCTCTCCATCTTCTCATAACTCAGCCACCTGTTTCACAAGGGTTCTCTCTACCCTTCGTTAATGTTCACATTGCTGCAATCTCCAACATGCTACCTGGCTGGGAATGTCACAATGAAGCCTTAGTCTGGTATTTAACAAACTTATGTTAGCACTGTTAGAACCTTGGCTACATGCAAGAACAAATCTTAACTTAGAAAACAGCATTTCTAGTGAGTGATCTCGGCAAGAAGAAAAGACTTTCAAATTGGATCTCATCCTGCATCGAGCTAGGTTGCAGCCTTATAAAGAAACCATCTTCAGGATCAATCGCAGGGTAAGGTATGGCTACCATAGGGGTAAAATTAAAATCTGCTCAAAACAAGATATTTGCCACGCTGCTACCTGACCTCTTTCGAGACCTTTTATTAGCGTTGTAACTTGAATGTGTTTTGCACTCAGCCTGTGGAGGCTTGTGGTCCAGTGGTTGAAGAAATGGGCTCCTTACCAGGAGGTTCCTGGTTCAAATCCAAGCTCAGCCACTGACTTGTGTGACCCTGAACAAGACACTTAACCTCCTTGTGCTCTGTATTTCAGGTGAGAAGTTTGTTGTAAGTGACTCTGTAGCTGGTGCATAATTCACACACCCTAGTCTCGTATCTTGTAAAGCACCTTGTCATGGTGGTCCACTGTGAAAGGCTCTATATAAAAACAGTATTATTGTCGTTAGTTTTACTCTGTTTATTATCTACATATTCCTTGACTAACATTTAACCTACCACCCTCTTGTCTGAATCCTTTGGGTTGGTTCGTTTTGTGTGTGGAGTTCATCATACAAGGTAGGAAGACAAAGGTTACCTGTAATGGGGTTTCTTCCACACACATGAGCTTTTGCGTCAAAGGTATTATATCAGTGATCTCTGGGTAATCGATCAGTTTCTTTCTCCTGGCTAAACAACATGGAGACTGGGAGTTCACTTTTTGTGTGGCCATATTACAGGTAATCCTCGTTTTCTTGAAGTGAAGGTGTTGTGGTATTAGCTGAGCACTAGGGGCTCCTTAGATTCTGGAATTGGTACCCAATAGTACTGCCTCCAGCATCACATAAGTACATTTTAAAAGCAGTGGGGGACCTAGAGCAGAGGGCAACCAGTTTTTTCCACTATTTTTCTGTGCAGTAGACCGTAGTCATTCTTGAATACACACGTTTCAATGCCAATTCCATCAGTTCCCAGAGGGAGATTATTGCTCAGTGATGTGAGAGAAAGCCTCCAGGCATAAATATGAGCCAGAACAAGAGTTGAGGTCAGGCAGGAGCTTTTCAGAGCTGGTTTTGTGTTTGTAGTAGTTAATCAGACAGGGTTGTGTCCTTTTATAACCTGTACATTTTCATAGTTATAGAGGGTATTAATTCTTGCATCAGTGTGAAAACTCAGTATTATGAAACAAAAAGTTACATATCTTTTGTAGCAGAAAATCATTAGTTATGAGTGCTTGGAGACTGAACATGTATGAGAGTACGCTGCTAGGAGTAATAACACTGTGTAACACATTTTTTTTTTTTTTTTGGTTCCTGGGTAGTAAGTGTTATTTCCTAATTACTTATGCCTCCAAAGTATAGAAAATGGCTATTATTCCCCTCAAACTTTGCTTTTGTGACCAGGACAGTGATATTTTGAAATGTACCTATTTTCCAGAACATTCCAGATAGATTCAGTGCTGAGTAAACTTGGAGCAACTTCTAGAACTTTCCAGTAATATAAATAGTAGTATAAATACAGGGGCCTTAAGCCCACCAGTTCAGTTTAGTTCCAGCTGCCTAAGTGGATACATTTCTGCATTTTTCTGAGATGGCATCAAGAGGCTGCAAGCATCCGGCAGACGCATTTTGCTATGTCTGCGGCCAATTTATCAAGACAAGAGCGAAAAAGTACTCCATGGAAGCATCTGCTAAGATGTGTGAGGCCTACAAGGCATATTTCGGCATGCCTGTTGGGGATCAAGACAAACCCTGGGCACCTCATTTCACCTGCGAGCACTGCAAAAAAACTGGAAGGTAAGATGGACAATTGTTGCTCGGAATTTTATGTTATAAAATTAGTTAAAATTTTTAAAATTGTAAAAGTTTTTAATTTTAAAATGTTTTACAATTTTCAATGTTATTGAAAAAATATGTCATATATGAAAAATGCTGCGAGAATCTCTTACACATTAGTCATTCGTGAAATAAATGTATTTTTGCAGGATGGTACAGAGGGGAAAAGAGAGCCATGAAGTTCGCTATCCCAAGAATTTGGCGGGAACCTACTGACCACTCAAGCAACTGCTACTTCTGCATGGTGGACCCTTCCAAACGTCGGACTGGCAATAATGCACCTGCTATCACGTATCCAGACCTTCCTTCATCCGTCGCCCCGGTGCCACACTGCCATGAGCTCCCCGTACCCACTCCTCCGGAGAAAGAGCAGCCGTTTAGAAGAGAGCAGCAAGTCAGAGAGCAAGGAAGACGTTGTAGATCCAGATGACAATTTCAGAGGTGGAGCTAAGGAGAGAAACCCATACTATCCCAACCAAAAAGACCTCAACGACTTGATTAGAGATCTTGGTCTCACCAAGTCCAATGCCGAGCTTTTGACGTCTAGGCTCAAGCAGTGGAACTTGTTGGATGAAAGTGTGCAAGTCGCAGATCAGAGGAAGCGTCACCAACCTTTTTCCAGCTTCTTCACCCGTCAAGATGGGCTCTGCTTCTGCCACAATGTGACCAGTCTGTTTGAGGCAATCGGAATCGCCTGTAACCAGAATGAGTGGCGCCTCTTTATTGACAGCTCATCCAGGAGCCTCAAAGCCATGCTGCTCCATAATGGTAACAAGTACCCGTCTCTTCCCGTGGCTCACTCTGTGCACCTCAAAGAGGATTACAACAGCATCAAGACCTTGCTGGACGCCTTGAAGTATGCTGAGTACGGCTTGGCGGTCTTAGGAGACTTCAAAATGGTGGCATTCCTGATGGGTCTCCAAGGCGGTTTTACCAAGTTTCCCTGCTATCTTTGCCTTTGGGACAGCAGGGACACAAGCGCACTACCACAGGCGGGACTGGCCACAGCGGACCGAGTTCTCTGTGGGGAGGAACAACATCAAGTGGGAGCCACTGGTGGACCCCCGGAAGGTGCTGATGCCACCACTGCACATCAAATTGGGCCTTATGAAACAATTTGTCAGAGCTCTAGATAAGGAGTCGGCAGCCTTCAAGTACCTTCAAGACTTCTTCCCTAAGCTGTCTGAGGCAAAGGTCAAAGCCGGTGTCGTCTTCAGACCACAGATAAAGAAGATCCTGGAGTGCAATGAATTCCCCAAGAAGCTCACTAGTAAGGAGAAAGAGGCTTGGAACAGCTTTGTCGCAGTGGTTCGGGGCTTCCTGGGCAATCACAAGGCCGAAAACTATGTGGAGCTGGTTGAGACTCTGGTGAAGAACTACAGCACAATGGGCTGTAGGATGTCCCTCAAAGTCCATATCCTTGATGCTCATCTTGATAAATTCAAGGAGAACATGGGAGCGTACTCAGAGGAGCAAGGCGAGTGCTTCCACCAGGATATACTGGACTTTGAACGCCGCTACCAAGGACAGTATAACGAGAACATAATGGGAGACTACATTTGGGGGCTGATTCGTGAAAGTGATTTACATTATAATTGTAAATATCGAAAGACTACTCACTTCTAAATCTTTTGTAGTCATTTTTGTATTACTTTAGTATAAATACATGTTAATTTGGATTCATATGTTGTTTTTTTTCTGACTTTATGTGAACGAAAAGACACAAATTCGCCCGTTTTCTCATTGGAAATAGGTACATTTCAAAATATCACTGTCCTGGTCACAAAAGCAATAGCCATTTTCTATACTTTTGAGGCATAAGCAATTAGGAAATAGCACTTACTACCAGGGAACAAAAATTGTGTTACACAGTGTAATTGATGGCATATTAAATTCTTGGTAGGAGCTGCAGATGGACCAGCAAGCTAAGAAGCATTTACAGGAGGAATTTGATGCTGTACTGGAGGAGAAAGATCAGCAAATCACGGTTCTCCAGACTCAGGTAGAGTGTTTTACCACTTTGGTATAATTTTTAATTTAAATAATTTAGTAATCGCCAATTATTTTATTATTTTCTCCCAATTTTGCATATCCAATTTTTTTTCGGTTCAGCTCACCGCTACCACCCCCCGCGCTGACTTGGGAGCGACGAAGACAAACACGCTGTCCTTCGAAGTGTGTGCCGTCAGCTGACCGCTTTTTTTCACACTGCAGACTCAAAACTTGTTTTTAAACTCCTATGGCAATATGATATTTGTAAATCCTTGATTTTGTAATATTTAAAGATTGTTTTATCTTATCCTTGGTTATGCTCTTTACATTTGAATAAAATGATTAACTACAAAAATAAGGCCTGGCTGGCAAGCGAGCCTGCTGTCAATTTTTTGGAAGAGTTATGGCAAATGGTGAAATTTAGAAGCATGTCTAGCTTGGCGATCTGCAGCAAGACCAGCATAGAGACTTAGCTGAAAAGCCAGCAATAAAATACATGACATGAATCAATGAACACATGTATTGTAATTGTTTAATTGCCTCAGTCTTATCAGGCCATCATATGCAAACTGCACACGGACAGAAAAGAAAACAGACTGATGAAACGTTGGTGAATGTGTCTCTTGTGATCAGGGTGCAAGAGAGAGATCCAACACTGAGAATGGAAAATGCACAAGAAAAACATCAGAGACTGCACAGGTTTTGAAGATCAAAAAGGGTCAAGTTTAATATGGACCTTGGGATTTACCAAGGTCACTATTAAACTAGATACAAACAGGTCTACTGTTTTTCAAACACTGTAAAAATGGGATTGCCTCAGTTGATGTTTCCAACATGTACAGTATATCTTTGCATATCTTAGACCGCAGTGTAGTAAACAGCATTGGTATGGTCATTTTTGTGTGTTTAGGTGTCCTTGCTGAAGCAGAGGTTACACAGCGATAAGGGGAGTGCTGACCTTACCCAGCTGACCACTCAGGCTGCAGAAAGACAGGTGGAATCGGAGCCTCAGATCTCCAAACAGGAGCTCAACACAGAAAACACTAACCTGTCAAAAGGTAAGTCTACTATGTAAAACAAGTGTATTCTAACAGAATGGACATAAAGATGTACCCATAGGATATGCAACAGTGAGATGGCATGTTCTTTACCTGTCTGATTGTACAGAGAAGACATTGGTACTCTCACAACGTACCTAGACAGGGGCTTTGGCACTATGCCTGTCTTTTGAACAGAAGGAACAGACTTGTTAGCCACAGACTATGTATCCTCCTTTACACTGTAGACCACATTTGTGAATGAGTTTCTAAAGGCATCCAAAGTAAGTACATTGGGATACATAGGAACATTTATTTAGGAATGAAATGTATTTGGGAAACAGCATTTCACAACTGCTTCTTTGCAATTAAAATGTGTACAGTAAAATACAATCTAACATACTTGATGAGAATAGGATTTATGCATATAGGTGCTTGAATAATGTTTTTAACTCGAATAGATGTGTGTGATGTAATTGAAGACTTGATATGCAAATTAATTCTAAAAGTTCTGGCATTCTAAACCAGTCCTCTCAAAAGGCAGTTTCTTCCAGTGATTGTATTTGCAGCAAAAACAAACAAAAAAACCCAATTACTGTAGATTAGTGTGCTAGCACCAGCCTCTGCTCATTCCCAATATTTTAAAAAGTTTATGCTAAGCAAGCTCTTAGTGTCAGCATACTGACTGCCATTAGTGACCATTCAGCTTCTCTCCACTAGATGGTACCGGAGATGCGTCGAAGACTCTGGATGCCTTGCAGCAGAGAGTGAGACGGCAGGAGAATCTGTTGCAGAAGTGCAAGGAGATGCTACACACACACAAGGAGCGCTCCGCACAGCTGGGCAGCGAAAAGGAGGCACTGCAAGAACAGCTCGAGGAGCTGGAGAAAATCAAGGTAGTGCCTCTTTCCTGGGTGTTATGCATCCCCATGAGGAGAGCTTGGAAATGAGGAGAGTTTTCCAAATTTAAAATGCATTTCACTCTTATAATATTACAAAGAGAATAAGGCCATTAGCTAATTAACAGACAGGATAAGGTAGGATGTATATTATTTAGGAAAAATGCCTAATGTTTATAATTCTAAAATTGTATATAATATTTTTGTAAGCAGCAGACTTCCTTATATGCAGTTTAATCTTTGCAAGGAATGCACTAGCACCGCTGCAGTTTTTTTTTTTTTCCTTTTGACCGCTAATCTTTGCCCACTTAGTGTCACGTGCAGAAACAGACACTGTATACGCATGCAAACCAATGCTACCGGCCACCGCACACATTCCATGCCCTGTACAGAGTATCGGGTTTAACCTTTGGCGACATTGCTTAATATCAAGCCAGCATTACATATCCGACCCTGATAGTTTCTCCGTACTGGTTGGCGCTGAGCCCATTGGTCATTGCCGAGTCCTGCATGGACGTTGGGTGATTTGTATCAGGTTCCAAGCCAGTTTTAAAAAAAAAAAGATGGAGATTGCTGTGTATCTGTCGCAGTTGCATACAAATGGCAAAATCATAGATTATGAGAAAAAAATAGCAAATATATTAAATGATTACTTTTCACAAGTTTTTACAAAGGAGGATATGGGCAACATGCCCCACATGTCAACCTTTTCCTATCCAGGTTTAAAT
Organism: Polyodon spathula; assembly: GCF_017654505.1. Taxonomy (NCBI): domain Eukaryota; kingdom Metazoa; phylum Chordata; class Actinopteri; order Acipenseriformes; family Polyodontidae; genus Polyodon; species Polyodon spathula. The sequence continues at coordinate 28,359,429 of NC_054536.1, forward strand.
AACTTTAACATAACACAGGCAGAAGTGTTAAAGGGACTAGGAACTGTTAAAATAAACAAATCCCCTGGGCCATATGAGATCCTCCCAGTAGTACTCAAAGAAATGAAAGCAGTTGTTTACAAACCACTAACCAAGATCATGCAACAGTCTCTTGTGTCGGGTTGTACCGACTGGAGAATTGCAAACGTAATACTGATCCACAAAAAGGGAGACAAAACCTAACCAGATAACTATGGACCAATAAGCCTGACTTATTCGATTACATGTAAACTTGTGGAAACTATAATAATAACCAAACTGGTAACAGTATCCTGGGAGACAGTGAGCATGGTTTTAGGAAAGGGAGATCATGTTTAACTAACCTGCTTGATTTTTTTTGATGATGCAACGTCGACAGTGGATAATTGCAAAGCATATGACATGGTTTATTTAGATTTCTAGAAAGGTTTTGACAAAAAGTCCCACACAAAAGAATGCAAACTGAATGCAGTAGGGATTCAAGGAAATGCATGCCCATGGTTCAGGGAGTGGTTAACATGTAGAAAACCGAAAGTATTGATTAGAAGAGAAACCTCAAAATGGAGCAATATAACCAGTGGAGTTCCACAGGGATCAGTATTTAGGTCCTCTGCTATTCCTAATCTACATTAATGACTCAGATTCTGGTATAGTAAGCAAACTTGTTAAATTTGCAGATGACACAAAAATAGAAGGAATGGCAAACACTGTTGCAGCAGCAATTCAAAATGATCCAGACAGCATTCAGAACTGGGCAGACACATGGGAAATGACATTTAGTAGAGAAAAGTGTAAGGTACTACATGCAGGCAATACAAATGTCCACAATAAATACCATATGGGAGATACTGAAACTGAAGAAGGAATCTATGAGAAAGGTCTAGGAGTTTATGTTGACTCAAAAATGTCTTCATCTAGACAATGTAGGGAAGCTATAAAAAACGGCAACAAGATGCTCAGATAGATAGTGAAAAGTGTTGAATTTAAATCAAGGGAAGTAATGTTAAAGCTTTACAATGCATTAGTAAGGCCTCATCTAGAATATTGTGTTCAGTTCTGGTCACCTCGCTATAAAAAGGATATTGCTGCTCTAGAAAGAGTGTATTCAGAACTGAAAAATAGAAGGCACTTTTTTTACACAGAGAATTGTGGGATCTGGAGCCAACTCCCCAGTAATGTTGCTGAAGCGGACACCCTGGGGTTCTTCTAGAAGCTGCTTGATGAGATTCTGGGATCAATAAGCTACCAACAACCAAATGAGGAAGATGAGCTGACTGGCCTCTCTGCGTTTTGTAAACTTTATGTTATTATGTTACCGTATATAGCAAAATATTAGCGCACTTAACGGCTATTCTGTATACGGCTCTCTATACCATGACTGGGTTTGACCCACAAGTCTTGTGCAAGAGGATAAGCATAACATGTGTGTCTGCTTGGGTATGGAACACACAAGAGTTTTTGAGGGACCGTGATTTTTGCAGCTCATGTGCCGTTTTCCATGTGGACACTGGAAAGACAGGCGTGTACCCTGTAAGGAGTGTTTTGCATCCCTTACACTGGCACAGCAGCCTCATCCCTCCCCACTGTCCCCCTGAGAGACCCCTTTTTTCTCACAGTCTTTAAGAACATGGAAGCCCAGTGCTTGGCCCCGTGCTTGGATCATTTATTACCTGGGCCACACCAAAAACAACACTCACAGCAGCACATTCACAAAGCAGCTTGTTTCACTCGGCCCTGCCTGTGCTGATCTGGGCACCTCCCCTATATGCTTTCATGTCCCCGCCTCCCCGGACATCACCCACCAGTCTCGGCTGTGGCAATCTTACAGCTTACCTGCAAACAAACAAACAAATAAACAACAGGGTGTCACATAAAAAAAAAAGTCTCTTGTACTGTATGCTTATTTTCTTCTTATTTGGTCAGAGAATCTTGCCAGTTCTACTTTCAGCAGCTCTCAGATAATAAAGGATTTCTCGTCGGTACGGCCTTTACTATAGTAGAAAGTCATGCAAGGTTACGTCGCAAATGGGATTTTCACTGCTGAAATCTCGTAAGCATGTTTCAAGCGAAAATGAATTGTGTATTTGGTCAATTGTACAGATTTGTAGCATGAGAAGGCGATTTACCCACCCTTTTAAAGTCTTACAGTGATTTAGACGCACGTGTCCTATTGCATGAGGTATGTGTTTGCTACATCGCATTAATCATGAAGGTGGAAAGAGAGTATTGACTATTTACGTTACGTGGAAACTAGGCCATTGAGGAACTTTACAGTAGTTACATGTTTGTCATCAAATGTTGTTTCTTTTAGTATTAGCTACTGCATGGTTTAGCCATGAAGCTGGAGCCCTGATACAGAGAAATAAGGACTGTTCTTTACTTGCTCCATTTTTCGTAGCACCATTATTTTTATTTTACAGGAAACGCTGTGGTTTTGTGTTTTATTAGAAAAACATGTGCATGAATAGCAAACCCTTGACAGGCTTGCTTTGATTTTGTGTCATTCCAAAAAACATTCCCAAGAAGTATACAACTCCAGCTTTAGAAATGTTTTCTCCGTGCCAGGAAGACAATAATGTTTTTAACAACATTTACCAACACTGATGGCCATGTGCTTTTAATAGTACAGATTTACATAATTAATCAGTATAGTATAAACAAATCAATATGTAAAATTGAAATTCCCAGGTTCTTTCTGTTGCCAGGCAATGTAAAGTAAGGCAAATGAAGCAGCATTACTCATTGAAAACCAGGGAATTAACTTGCATGTTCAGGTCAGTGTAGATACTACTAGAAGTACTAACCATCTGCCACAGTCTCTAACAGTCAAGTGTAAGTAGATCCAATTTTTTAAATGTATTTTTATTTATGATGTTTGCAATCATTCTGAGTTGTTCTGATTTAACCTGGATTGCATGTGCAAATGACAGCCTACAGAGGTCTCAGTCAAAGAAACTTAACATAGAAAAAAAACAAACAAGCATAAATGACTGGGGGTGGGGGGTTAAATCACTTTACCAAAAGTTGATTCACAGAGCCCATCCATGTGTGAGCTGTCACGCTTCATTATCCCCCTCTGTTCCAGTGGGCTCATTTTATACCCACCCACTCCTCTCTTTTCTTCTGTTGTAGGCATATGCCTTGACTGTGCAGTTTGTTTGCTTGTCGAGAGTCGTAAACAGAACAGGGCGCTAATGGAAGAGAGGGATTCTAAGGTCAATAACATAGTTTGGATTGTTGTTTTCCCAAGTGTATTGACATTTGTTCCGTGACCCACAGCAATGAGTAATGCCACGAAGGAATTTTCTCTTAGTGGAGATTTGCCTAATACTATATTTTACAAAATAGGGAAATACTTCTGTTTCTCATGTAAAAGAATTTGTACTCAATAAACACTGCAGTGGTGTGGCCTACAATAACAATCTGGTTTTTACAGAATGCATGCAAGAAAAAGTTAATGGTGTTGAAGCAGAGTCTATATAGAGCATCGCCCATGTGAAACTATGTTTATCTGTCAGTTCTGGTGTCGGCCTGAGAAATCGTTTACAGTAACTCTTTGAGGCTCTTTAAAGACAAGAAAGAACAAAGACAATCTAAGGCTTGCAGATACTTAAGTCATTATGAAAGCCTCTCATCTGACACCAGCTCTTGTTTGTTTTCTTAAGGAATCCGACAATGTTGAAAAAACCAGGCTGATTACTCAGCTCCGGGATGCTAAGCATTTGATTGAAAAGCTGGAGCAAGATAAGGTGGGTTTATTCTGTTTTAAAGGAGGGAATGAACCAATCAGACCTGAGGTTGAGGTGATCTTCCACTGCTCACGCCCTGAGAATAGGCCTGTCTGATTTGGAGCCGTTGAGGGATAGGGAAGGGCAAACCCGCGGAGATTAACTTTTGTCCTCCAGAAGGGTCACCTTTTGTAATCTGGTGTGACTTCATAAATGAGTACTAAATCAGTTAATTCCCTGTGTACTTACACCTCAAGTTGGTAAATGAGACACCTGTGGAGACATTTTCTTTCTTTTTTTTATTCCTAAACAAAGCGAATTTATTTCTACATGAAATGAAAAAGAATAAATTCATATCTTATCCCAAAATGAGGCACTTGCGATGTTCACAAGCCAACTTTCTTTGCAACAGCAGCCTGAGAAACCGCAGGAGACTCCAGCTCCTTCAAGAGTTCAGCGTGGTTTAATTTACGCAAGTCACAGCGTAATCACGTACTCACTGCACTGTGCTACATGAAACTGTCTTGTTCTGAAAAGCGATCTCTGTTCATCATTTGAAAATACTGTATTCCAATTAAATGAAGTGACATCCCAATTAAACTACATAAATAGCATTGGGAAGAATGCTAGAGTGCTAGAGCTGTATCAGGAGCTGTATCCCATTTAAGCAGAAATCACAATTATCAGCATCCCATTTAGGCTGCGCCGACTGCAATTTAAATATGTACACGTAAAGTAAATTGATCTAAATCATGACAGATCTAAGTACCACTACCCTTCAAATCACTGATAGGACCCTCCCTGTAGATACAAATTTCTACAGTCAGAAATGCACTTGTAACAGTATTTCATACACGGTTCGATTTTTGTTCGATTTATTTTCATAATCAAAATCTATATCTTATTATAGATGCCATTATTTTAGATCAATTGAATACACCTTACAGTATGCATTTTCATTCTGATAAACAGGTTCAAGTGAAGTAGGTAATGAGCCTGGTCTTGAACTAATATTCCTCCAAACTGTTGTATAAAGGCAGTCTGCATCAGGCTGTCACCAAGCTTACGAGAGCACCTTGCCTGTAGGTATTTATTATAACAACATGGACGCTAACACAAACGTATTTAACATATAGAAAAGGAAACTGATGTTCAACAAAATTAATTGTACGTTTTCAAACGTGGCGTTCCTTTCTTAGGGAATGGTCATTGCAGAAACCAAAAGGCAGATGCACGAGACTCTGGAGTTGAAAGAGGAGGAAATTGCCCAGCTCCGCTCTAAAATCCTGCAGACTACAGCATTGCACGAGGAGCTGCAGTTGCAGAAGGAGGAGTCAGAGAAAGCTGGTAAGATACTCTCTACCTCTGTCAATACCAACACACCCACCTGATTTGTTGCTTTCACTTCCATTGTCCAGTTCAGCTGTCTTATGTGTCTTGTAAAATATAATGTTCTTTTAATCCATTTACTTGTGTGTCATGTACTACTTGTTTTAGCATTTCCGCCTCTTACACCAGTTTATGTTCTAAAAGTTAACAAAATTTTTTTTTCTTTAATTCTATTGCATAATTTTCCACAGGACTTTATGCAAAGCTGCTGCAGAGAATGAGGTTTAAAGCAAGGCAAACTTTAGTTAGTTTATTCAGAAGATCTCGCATGTTTCAAAGTAGTCTTTTATGTATGTATGTGATTTACAGAATAGAAGGTAAGAGGAGAGCCAAAACAGTATTGTAGTGAATTATGAAACCCCAAGACACCCTAAAATTGGCGCAGAGCAGAACTTAATGCCTTAGCATTCGTTATTAATGTGAACTGTCATAGTATTAAAACATGTAAAGAAGAAAATAATAAGTTGCTTTGATAATCGTTTAAAAAAAAAAATTAAAAAAATGCTGTCATATTGATTATTTGAATTGCACATTGATTGTATATATATTGTTTCATAGCCATGAGGTGCACTATTCTTACACTCCATTTTATTTTTGTGCATCCTCGCATGCCAATAAGTGAATCATGGTGCCTTTCCCAAGCCTTGTATGAACAGGACTGGGGTAAGGGCTTTTTATTATTTCTGCAGCATAGGGGAATGCTTGCGCTAGGCTGTCCAAAGTAAATGCTTTGCATCTCAGGCAATTTTTTATATGTATTTTTGTGTTATTATTAAAATTAGACATTAAGAATGATGTTTAATAAAGAAAAGACAAATGTGAGCATTGCTCAATAAAGATTAATTGAAGAAGTTAAGATGACCAGCAGAAGAAGTAACGGTCAAGGACATTTCTGGAACTAGAACTGGATAACTAGATCATCTTTTATTCTTTCATCTCGTTATTCAAATGTTCTCTTTCATTACTTTAGTTTAATGGTCCTTTATTATAAATAGATGGTTACTCATTAGTTATTTTTTATTCTTGTTCGTTTAATAGTTGAAACTATAAAAGGTAGATGTGATGATAAATTAATAAGCTCAAGTTTTTGATATCCGCATGTTATATGGAGACATCTTTCTGTCTGTCTGCATATCAAACTTACATATACAGTACATACGATAGATGTGCGTCTGAGAGGCTTACAAGTATATGCTTATTCAAAGATTCATTTATAAACATTCTTCAAACAGTCTTTAAGGTTTAGTGAAAATTGGCCCATTTTGATTAATCAACTGTTTTAAGGAAGGCTAAGAGATTTTGTTCTCGGCTTTAAGAGTTGTCCACAAAACCACAATCCGAACAACAACAGAAGTGAATACCACCTCATTACGCAAAATCATTTAAACAGTTTGTTAATTGTAGTATTACACATTTCAAATGTAACACTTAGAAAAGGGCTTGCGGTTTCAGTTTAGCATTTCACATTGTTTGCTAAAAGTAATATGATTATACATTAACAATGTAAAAAAAGGTTTTCAAAGTTACACGTTTTTTCATTTTTTAATGCCTACCGTACATTCCTGGGTAAAGACTGTGCTATTCTAGGTTCTGTGCATCTCCCTTCTACAATTTACCACATATTCTACCACCAAATTCATTTCGACATACACGCCCCACTTCTCTTTTCTTATTTATTTAATATATTAACTGTTTGAACGAAGTGGAGTGAAAACCAAATCCAGTTACCAAATTAACAATCAGCTGAATCTCGTTATCGAACAAGTATCAAATAGGAAGAAATGTTTGAAGTGGCATAAAGAACTCAAAGTGCTGAATCAGTATCAAAATAATCCACAGTTTCTCGGGCCTAACAGCACTCGAAAGAGTGAATTCTTTTTTACCGATTTTAACACTTATTGTTGTTTATCCCTGTAGCACTGCCCCTGTAAGTAATGTGTGTGGGGGAATGCAAGGTTGGCAGGGACCTCGCAAACGCTAGCCAGGGCAGAGCGTTTCATCTGCGCTTTGGATACTGTCTTTCATGATGAAGTTAAAGCAGGCACAGTTTAAAAAAAAAAAAAAAAACGAAATGCATATTCATTTTGTAGTATGATAAACAGAAGACAAGGTGGTTGTGTGTGGGTATGGGCACACATTGATTGAATTTTTGCGTTACCGACTAAGAACTACTGTCTATCCCAACAGCCACAAAACAAAATATTATTTAGACGAAGTACACGTTTTTGTATACCAGTGTATACATATTCTCAACCACATGTAACACACCAGGCAATCTTTTTTGGCAACTTTTCAAGTGTGGTGTTTGTTGTTGTTGCAGACATTTTCAAGCAATTTATTTAACTCAAGATTGATTAGAATTTGTGGCTTGATCTATTCACACAGTGAAATCTGTTCAAATGTTCCCTTCAACATGTTGCTTCTTAAGTTGCCCAAAGGTTGCCTGATGTTTCATGAGCGGGTGAGGACAGTGAACCATCTTAATTTTAAATATTCTAAGCTTCAGTGTGAGGTGAGATTGCCTGAGCTCCATTGTATTTACCTCCAAATTGCCTTTTTGTTGTGTATAACTGTGACCTGGTTTCTCTCTGTGCCTCATAGCCCTGACCATTTATCCCATTAGCACCATCTTACCCTGTGACCTGTGCTGTGCTTGTGATGTTCTGTGGCTGTGCTACTGCATGAATACTGTAAATGCTAATTTGTGTGCTTTATTGATGTATGACATGTATCTTTGCTCTTTTTGATAATCAAGTCTAACCAAGGATAGAAAAAAGTCTGTATTGCATCTTTCAAACAAATTACCAGATTGCACAGTCAAATGAACATGTTTGTCAAAAGAGAATTAAAATCATGCCGGATATCAGACAGGCTCTGGAACATTCTGAACTTAAACGTTTGAGCCATTTATAATACAGTCAACAGATGCTTTTGAAAAAGTCAAAACTATACATGAGTCTGCCTATTACTGTAGAATTCTAAAATGAAACGTGATAGAACGAGATTGGACAGGTTGTAAATATTTAAACAGACACAAAAAAAAGCAAGACAATAACTCAACAATGTCAAATTTAGCTTCAAGTGGAATGTAAATATTGTGTAATAAAAAAAAAGAAAGCATTTAAATGTATGCCCTGCTTTTTAAAGCCGGGCTGTCTAGCGGATGGCTGTCATGATTTAGATTGTAAGTCAAGTCCCCCATTGGAACCTATCAGAAGCCACTACACTTACAGCACCGTTGAGAGTGTAGATCTCGCTCAGTTTCAACAGCAAAGCATTCAGAACGTTTAAACCACAGGTTCTAAAAAACAGGTTAAGTACGTTAATATCAGCTTTACGTCTGTTTTTTTTTTTTATTAGATTTTAGTGGTTTATATTACATTTATTGGTATTCTGTGGCTACCTCTAATCAAGTTGAGAGTGTACGTTCTATTGCATTCTTCGTAAGTCAGACCTGACAAAAGTGCCCCATTTAAGGCTGTCGAATTTCAAAAAGACAATCAGTAGTCAGCAATTTGGTCTGCTTTTTAGTTTTACTTGTTTACATTTTATTCAGTTTTGTTTGTAATTTTTTTTTTTTTTTTTTTTTTTCTGTCTCTGAGCCCTCTGATCATCAATAAAATAATTTTAGCCAAACGGTGTACATCATTTGGGACAGTCCTAGTTTAAACCATTTTTTTTTAAGTCTCTCCTGTTTGTATATATATATATATATATATATATATATATATATATATATATATATATATATATATATATATATATATATATATTTCATTGAAAGCCTGTTTGTATTCCCTCATTAGAAAGGGCTCCAAAAGTCCTCCCTTTATGAAGAAGAAAATACATATGATGTTTAGCATTACATAGCTGCCAAAACCTGCCTAATTTTTTAGAGAAGAAATAATCATAATTGCATCTAGCCCTATACAAAATAGTACTGCACAATTTCTGACTTCAGAAATAGTGGTTGATTTGTGGTTTTATTTTCTTTCTCCTAGTTAAGTGAACATTGCCACTAATGAGATTTTATATATAGTTTACTGGTCACAAAATTCACTTGAAATGGACATTGCAGTTGATACTTAAACATATAGTATAGTTCAAAGCAAAAATTATGTATTGCACCAGTAGTCTGATTTCAGCTTCATAGTGAGTATTATTATTTGATTTTATTATGTTGTCCATTCATATTGAGTGACCTGAACTAATAATACTGTCACCCAGAACCATCTTTTCATATTTTTTTCACTGTACAAATTCCACAAATACCTGTACCTTCATGAATGCAATTGTGACATTGTCTAAAAAAAAAAAGCGATATACAGTTGTATACATATTTTTGCATGTGTGGATATATGTGTTTGCGTAGCAAACAAACACACTTGTGAATGTGTGACACATATTTAATTTATATATTTCCACCAGTTTTATTATTCATTCCACAAGTCTTAAATCGGCAGTACACAAATACAACAATAGAGTGAAAGCTGCTCTCGGCACCTGTCAATTTGTCTGCTGTGAATCAGTGAGTTGTCTATTTTATTTTAGCATTTGAGGAGCTAGAGAAGGCGGTAGAAGCCCAGCGGAGACTGAAGGCCCGAATGGAGGAGCAGATCAAGACTGTGGAAAAGACCAGTGAGGAGGAGCGTAAAAACCTACAGCAGGAACTCTCCAGGGTGAAACAGGAAGTGGTCAACATCATGAAGGTACAGCACGATACTTCTCAATTTTCTTCAAACTAAACACAGGGTTACAAATTGGCGTACCACATGTTGTCTACTTACCTGAATGTCTTTGTGTAGCCTGATTTTTTTTTTTTATCAGAGCGGTTTTAGTTTTTCATCATATTTTGAATTTATAAGTGAATGGTCTTGGTCAAGAAGCTTCCTTTTATTAATACTAACTGTATTAGCAGTATGGGCTGGATTATCAGACTTGATTCTAGTGGCCAAGTTAATGGGGTCTTTTCAATTGATCTTAACCTGAGGTGGCCAAAGTTGGCTTTTCCAGTCCTTGTCTTTGCACCAACTACTCCTGTTATATATTTTTTAAATTGAAACAGATAAACCTCCATCCTGACCTTTTAAAGTACTTCATTATTCCAGTTTAAATCTGGAGGGAAATGGCTCTCCAGGACAGTGATTGGACACGGCTGATATTAACAGTTGCAGATCTAAGTACCTCCAACTTTTTTAATATTAAAAAAGTTCCCAGCCTGTCAAACTCCTATTTATTACACACACCAACCAATCTCCTTTGGAGTTTCCAAATATGGCTGTGCATTGAAGGGTTGTCTTCTTCGATTTAGTTGCTGCTGTTATAATTCTTGTACTTGAAATCTCACCTGGCAGATCATATTCAGAGTGCATGTCGTATTAACACCGCTGCAGTGGAGATTATCCGTAGTTATCAAAATGAGCATATTGAGGGTAACAAACTGCAAGAGGGCATGAGCAACACACCAGTTATAGTTATAAACCTCAAATAAAATACAAATTTGTAATAGATGTGGGACGTAGTGTTCCACAAATACTCAAATAAATAAATAAATAAAGGTGTTGTTTTAGGAGGTGCTGCCTGATTTTTTTTTTTTTTTGTAATTTCTGAAGAATTATCCTCCTGTGACATTCTTACCCTTAACCTAACTAAATACATAAATAAGCCCCTGTTAGAGCAACGGCAGATTATTGCTGATCAGCAAAAAAAAAAAAAAAAAAAAAACACTCAATTAAGATCAGTAGAGTCTACAAAAGTCATGCATATTGATTTGTATCTTTTGGTGTTGGTGGAAGAAGCAAGGGGTCAATTGCATTGCATGCCCGTGGGGTATTACAGATGCCCCCATAGTGGATCACTTCAAGAACAGATGTCAAAGCTCCTGTGACCCCAACTACCTCTCGGTATTTAGACATTTCCTTTCACTTAGACAACCTTGTCAAAAAGATAAACTTCTCTAATTGGTGCTTAATTATCTATGGAAATGCCAACAGTTTTGAACTTAGTGTACTTATTTAAGCAATCCATTTCCACATGTTTTCCATTCTATTAGTAAATCCCTGGATTTTAGCTCTTGGTTACAGCTTGAATTCATACAGGCATGTCCTGCTTTTGAGGTTTTCATTTTACACATATAATAATAATAAGGTAGCGTGTGTAAAGATCTGTTTTTACAGATTTTAATGGAATTTTATCGAAAACTAGACTCTCTGCATGATCTTGGTTTGTGGGAAAGTGAATCTCTTAACATTTCTATGCATTTGATGCATGCAGTGACTCCAAAAAAATATTTGAACACTACTGCTGGAGTTTACCGAACTCAAAGTAAACATTAATAAACATCTTTTTATCCCTATGAAGATAATTATCTGTTCTTTTTTAAATATTTTAATGAGCAAGCCACTGGATAAGCGGTAAACCTAAATGTTAGTTTTTTAATATTTTGTAACTCACCCTGTAACTTCGGGCATGAGAGTCCACTGTCTATCACCTTATCAATAGTAGGAGGAACATTTTTAACTGTAAGACTTCAGTCAATATGTGTATATTATTACACCTGAAGATGCTATTCTCCATGTTAATGTCACAAGCCCCTTGGCGGCATTACTGAATACAGGTCTACAAACTAAGACATGACTAGTTGCATAAAAAAAAAAAAACAGTGTGTCTGTGTATTGCAGAAGTCCTCAGAAGACAGGATAGCAAAAGCTGAGAAGATGCATGCAGAAGCCCTGGCCAGCAAAGAACAAGAGCTAACTCTGAGACTGCAGACACGGGAGGCCCAGTTACAGGAGCAGATGAGAATCGCTTTGGTAAGTCTAGTTTCTCTGCATACTTTCAAGGTGTTCCCATTCCTCCGAGCACTTGCACCAACAGCAGACAAGGGAGTACACAAAATGTAGTAATAATGTGCAAGCTATTGTTTTCAGAAAACTTTTTGTATTCATCACAAATCTATTCGTTTGTATGTATTATGCAGTTTACAAATGACATGTTTCTTTTATTGTTAATTGCATGTGTTGCCATTTATATGACATGTTTCTTTTATTGTTAATTGCATGTGTTGCCATTTATAAAAACACATTATTGTGTATGATGTTTCTGTTATTCTTTAAAAAAAAAAAAAAAATGTTATTGTTCATAATAAAAATACATACTTTTACTACATTTTACTGTCACACAGGGGTTAATGGAAATGTTATATACATCATCGTTTTGTTTTCTATCTAATAGTATTTTATTTCAGAGGTAAAAAATAGCAGTTACAATTATTTCAGAGTCTGGTACCTGGCCTGTACATTAATGTTTACATCTGCCTTGAAGGGTTTAAATGTTTAATGTGATCCCCTTCCAATCCCTCAAATTTCTAAATTGGTAAATAACTGGAGTATGTAGCTGAAAGAAGTTTCATTGGATGATGAGTCATACTGCTTCATGCACGGATTACAAGGCGTTGCCTTGTGGAAATCACATGTCAGAAAAGTTGACAGCATTATTTACACCCTTCTCGCCTCTTCTATGCATATTGTCACATTAAGGGAGTCAAGAGGTTGTGTATTGTCCTAGTTTACATTGTTTATATTTTATAACAAAAACACGTACACTTCTTTCCTTTGGCTTCCTCAAAGGTGAATGTGATGTTTAAAGTGAAAATAATCTTCAGATTAATGTTTCTCTTTAGCATTGCAACCATGTTGACAAGTTAGTGAATTTAGAGACATGATTCATTATTGATTTCCCAGCTGTTTGAGATCATATTTAAATAGTTTCATTCTTGTTTAATTACCCATCAAGTCCCAAAGGATGCAAGTAATCGAAAGGAGTCAGCTGTTCATAATTTATTTATTGTATCTTTCTGTCTATCTTTTCTTTTTAAGTTTTATTTTGTTTAAAAGTCACAGATTAATGGTGTGTTTGTGTGTTGAAACAGGAGAGATGTCAGGCTGAGAAGATGCAAGTGATTCAGGAGAAGGAGCAGCAAGCTGCACTTTCCTTGGAGGAACTGGAGCTGCAGAATGCAGCCATACAGTCTCGGAATAAGAACCGGGTACAGGAGCTGCAGCAGGAGCTTGAAACATTCCGCAATGTAAGTGCAGTGGAAGAAAGCAGTGTTTCTGCTTTCTTAAATTACAGTGAACTCTCAGTCGTCCACTCTCCATCAGTTAAATGCACAAGGGGTGTTAAAGTTCTTGTGTTGAGGACGAAAGAGACTATAGCTCTACAGATAAAACTACTATTGGGTAGTGTAAAAAAACAACTGTCAGTAGTATCTGTTTTCTGATAAAAGTATAGCCTAATCTAAACTATGGAATAATGTATAGACAGGAATTTTTTTTATTTCAGAGTAAATCTGTTTTGTCTTTAACATAGGTAGAGGGAAATATTTTCAGCAAAAACCTAGTGTGCGTAAATGCTTGTAGACAGAATATTACCAATATATAAAGCAGTGTGAACATGCTATGTATTGAATTAAAAGTTGGATCCTAATGGTAAAAGTAAAAGCAGACCCATTTTGTATATAGGCTCTCTCAGGCAATTAAATTAAATGTCATACACTAAATTTTTTTTTTTAAATTTTTTTATAGAATACCATTTTTATTCTGGAGCACTTTATTCTAATAAAGTTGGGTATGCCTATGCATTGATGATTGAACTGTCTTTTATTACAGAAAGTACTTGAATTGGAACGTTCCCTGGCAAAGAGTTCTCAGCACGGGACTGGCCAGTCGGATGAGCTGTTTGCACAGATTGAGGCCGAGAAGAACAAGCATCAAGCAGAAATTGAAGCAATGGAGGAAAAGCACAGGGTAGAGATAAATCACCTCAGAAAGGAACTTTGGGAGCTCTGGTCTAACAAACTTCAGACCACAAAGAAGCAGTACCAGACTTCTGTGGAGGAGCTCAAAGAGAAACACACACAAGAGTTGGAGGCCTTACTTAAGGAAAAGGAGTCCCAGTTCCATTCCCATATCAAGGACATGAACCAAAAGACCCTGGAAAAACTTGATGTCAATCAGACTGAGCTGGAGACTATCTCGTCGGAGCTGGCAGAATCACTGGAAGGAAGGAAGCTTTTAGAAGAGCAACTGGCGGCCTTAAATTATACCATCAACTCTATTAAACAGGAGTATGAGATTAAGCTTGAGCAGGAGAAAGCCAGGTACCTGGACGAAGTCAAAGGCTTAAAATCGGAGCTTGAGCAGTCATTTGGAGGTGTTGAGAATACTCTGAAGAGGGAACTTAATAACCTCAAGATGGTCCTGGAAGAAAAGGAAAAACAGTTGGAGGAACTGCAGGCAAGAGAAAGGGAGCTGAAGGAAAATGCTGAGAAGCATCAGCAGGAGACAGCTGCTAAATTTGAACTGCAGATGGAAGAGCTAAGGGAAAATGTGAAAAAGGCAGAAGCAGAAAAGGAGGGCTTGACAGAAACCAGCTTGACACTGACTCGGGTTAACTCTGAACTGGAGAATTGTAAATGCCGGGTACAGCATCTGGAGCAGAAGCTGGAGGAGGTACAGAAGGAATCTGATGAGAAGGTGTCTTCTCTCCAGGCAGAGCATGCCACAGAGATTGCAGAGCTTCAGAAACAGATTGAGAAGATTAAAAAGGAGCTGTCTGAAAGCGAACAATCTTGGACTGAAAAATTGGCGGTACATCTCCAGCAGGAGAATGATTTAAATAAACAGCTAGTGGAGGTACGAACTGCAAGCGAAGAGAGAATAGATGCTGCTAGAACAGAGTGTGAAACCAAGCTTAAAGCAAATGAGGCGAAGATGGACAAAGTAAAGCAGAAGGCCAAGGAGATGCAAGAGAAATTTAAGAAAAAGCTCTCTGATCAAGAGGTCAAGCTGAAGGAACAGTATGATAAAAAGCAACACGAGCTGAACCAGAAGGAAAAAGAGTTCAATGAGAAGATTCTGGAAATGGCCCATGCTGGTTCTGCTGGGATCAGTGATGCGGTCTCTCAGCTAGAGCTGTCCCAGAAGGAACAGCTGGAGAGTTTGAAGGAGTCTCACCGGAAAGGGCTGGAGGAGCTGATCCAAGGATGGCAACAGAAACTCAGCCAGCAGGAGGAGGAAATGCAGGAGAAGCATGAGGTCGAGCTGCAGGAGAAAGTGCAGGAGGTGGATGAGGCGAGAAAGCAGCTTGGGGCCACCAGGGAAGAGAAAGAGCATGTTCTCAAGGAGGTGAAGGGCCTCAGGGAGGAACTAGTGATGTGGGAGACCACAGTGCAGAAACTACAGGCAGAGCTAAAGGAGGCTGCAGCACAAGTAGAAAATTTGTCCAAGGGGGAAAACATGCTGAAGGAGCAGGTGGAGGCAATGGAGAATAACCTTAGTCAAGTTTTGAATGAAAGAAACTCTCTCCAGAACCAGCTCAGTAAGGCTGAAGAAGATAGCAATAAAAGGGAGCAGGAGCTGGCAAAACAGCTAGAGGAGACCCATGGCAAACTAACAGCACTGGAAGCCTCACATTGGAAAGAAGTTGAAGATCTCCAGAAGACACTCAAAGAAAAGGTCCTTGAAATGCAGTCCAAGGAGGAGGAGTTCAGAAAACAGCTTAATCTGCAAACAGAACATGTATCTCTTTCCTGCAGTGAAGTTCAGAGAAACATGGAAGTTTTTGCTGATGAGTTCTTTGACAAATTGAACAGCAGAGTCGGTGCCCTTAGCGATAGAATTGCCTGTAACCAGAAGCAGGCAGCACAGCTTAAAAATGTCATCCTGACCAAGATTGAACAAATCGGCCAACTAGAAATACAGCTCCAACAAATAACAGAGGAGAAAATGGTGTCAGAAAATTCATTGCTGCAGATGACCAATCAAATGCAGGAAAAAGAAGAACATATTAAAGCCTTTAAAACAGAAAAGGAATCTTTAGAAAAAGACAGAGGCATCCACTTGGAAAGTCTGTCCGAGAAAGATATTTGCATTGAGCAGCTGAGAAAGGAACTGACTGCAAGTACAGAGACCAACATAAACATTTATGAAAACCTGAAAGAAAAGGAAGCCCAAATCTGTAGCCTGGAGGGTATGATAAATGACTTGAAGACTCAGCTTGCCAATAGTGTAGGTCTTGCAGACAAGGAAGAAGCCATATTGTTACTAAATCAGCAACACAGGGAGGAGCACCAGAAGCTAATAAACCAAATGCAAGAGTTATCGAAGAGCATGGAGGCTGTTAATCAGGAGAAGTCGTCTGCCCTTGACCAGGCAGAGCAGTGGAAGAGCAAGCTGTCAGACTGGAAAAAGAAGACAGAATCCAAGTTCATGCAGAACCAGAACACCGTCAAGTCACTGCAGGGCAAGTTGGAAGAGATGGAAAAGGAAATACATGAGAAAGATGAACAGTTAGGCAAGCTCACAGACGATGTTGATAAACAGTTTTGTAGCAAGTCCGAGATGGACCAGGTGCTGAACGAGAAAGAGAAAAAAGTAGGAGAGTTAACTGCCGAGCTACAGAGCTGTATAATCAAGATTAAGGAGCTGGAAGAACAGCTTGCCAAAAAGACTGAGGAACATGATCATCTTATTGTACAACTGCAGCAGAAGAATCAAGCAAAGGATGCAGAACAGAAAGAGCTGGTGCTGCAGCTTCAGCAGGCTCAGGTGCAATTCTCTGAAAAGGACGGCAGAGTCAATGAAACTGAAGAGAGGTTACAGACTACAGAAAGGGAGACTGAAACTCTCAAGCAGGAGCTTGAGCTCAAACAAGAGGGCTTTGAGAAGATAAAAGCAGAACTCCTGAAGATCAAAGAAGAAGAACTCAAGGCAGCAGAAGAAAGATGGTCTGCAGAGTGTGCCGGTAAACTGGCCGAGCTAAAGAGGAAAGCCGAACAGAAGATTGTCATGGTGAGGAAGCAGCTTACCTCACAAGTGGAAGAGAAGGAACAGGTTGTTAAGAACTTGGAAAGCCAGTTAGATGAGTTGAAACAGACAGTGGATAAGAAAGAGGAAAGCATCAAAGCCTTGCAGCAAAGAGTGAATTCACTCGACGATTCAGCAAACAACAGGGAAGAGATGGAAAAGCAAGTCAAGAATTTAAGGGAAGCCAGCAAGCTGGGGAAAGAAAGCACCTTGCAGAATCTGAAGGAAATGTATGAGGAGAAATTTAATGTTCTTGAGAAAGATCTGGCTGATAGGGACCTCCAGGTACAGAAGATGCAGGAGAGGGAGACAGAAAAAGGGGCTACTGAAGAAGCACAGAACAGGCATGAAGAGCTTCAGAATAGCTTGGAGCAAGCAGAGGAAGAGAAACGCAGACAACAGGCAGAAGTTTTCAGGCTTCAGGAAGAATGGCAGAAGCAGAGTGAACTGCATTCTACCTTGCTTGATCAGCAGACAGAATGGACTGCAACATTGTCAGATCTTCAAAAGCAACTGCAAGACAAGGAAGGAAAGATTCAGGAAATGGAAAGCAGCTTGGAGCAAATGAAGAAAAACATGCAGGCAAGAGAATCATCTGAGAAGTCACTGGAACAGAAAATAAAGGAGCTGGAAGCCAGTTTAGCCAAGGACAAGGAGGGCTTTAAAGTAGAAAAACACTCCTTGTTTGAGCAGTCTGAAGTAGAACTGAAAGACCTCAGCCAGCAACTGGAGAAGAGTGGGTCCCTTTTGAGAGACTACGAGGAAGGTTCACAACAGAAGAACAAGTCTGATTCGGAACTGCAGAGCCTTCTAGCAGAGATGAGAGCCAAGCAGAAAGAACTAGATGGCAAGCTGCAGGAGGCAGATGGAGAGAAACGGAAGCTGCACAAAGAGATGGCAAGGCTGCAGAAGGACATCCGCTCCTTGCGTAAAGAACACGAGAAAGAGCTGGAGTATGTAAAGAAAGAGATGGCTGAAGAAAATGAATTAAAAATGAAGTAAGTTCTCTGATGTACCTTTTTGAGTAAATTGTGGTTCTGGCATAGTCGATTTTAATAGGTTCCAGGTGTCTGTCAGATATGTAAAAATATTTTCTCTAACAGGGAGTAGTTATACTACATTGTAATTGCTTTATTAACGTCGGGACATTATAAATTAACAACGTCATCAGTGTGTCTATGGGCCCTTTCAAACTTAGTTCATATGGAGAGGTTAATTTGCATTAGAGTTCAGTTAACACCCAAGTTCATTTTGGCAGGTGTGAAACATCAGAAATATTTCTTTCACATCAGAGTGCGCACCAAATGAGGGGGTTAGGATTCACTTGAAAAGGTGGTCTCTTCCAATTTTTTGAGGAGTAACTGTAATTAGTTTCCCCACACAGTCAGACAGTGTGAAACCAATAGCGTTAGAAGTCACAACAAAATAGAAACTGAACCAATTAGTGGTGATGTAATGCAGGGACACCCCCAGAAATATTTCGCATGATACCAAAACTGAACCACCTCAACATTTCATCTCATGCCGGTAACGACTGTATCACTATGCCAAATGTGCTACATTTTTGTTCTGTCCTGAGTTTCGCAGCACATAAACTGTCAAATTACAACTGTGCAATCAAATTGCGTCACCATTTCCATTTCTGAAAATGAATAGTGTGCACTGCCATTGAGATAGAAAAGTAACTAAAGTAACAGCCATGAAAAACTGAACAGTAAACCAAATAGTCCATGACGACAATAAAAGGTACAAAAATAAAACCTATTTGATATACAGACTGAAATGAGAGAAAAACTGTGGCACATATGTTTTATGTTTGATCCAGTTCTAATTATTATTCTTGCAATCACTACAACCAATGTAATCGTTACCTTGGCTGTATTGACATTGTTTTATGCAGTGTGTTCAATCATTTACCAGAAGCAAACTAAAGATACTGATACAGTTTTTAAATACAAATTAAACTTAAAAGTGCACTTACTGTGTTCAATCCTGGAAGAGCAGCAGAATTCTGATGCTGATGTGTGCAATATCCTATACTTGAGAGAATGCAGTACTGTAACATTCAGTGCTGCCAACGCGCCAGAAACAGACGGTTCGGTGCTTTTTATTGATTTTCAGCCTGATCGAATTCATCATCCCATTCTGAATTTTATCTGCTTCCATTTGCTCATTACTTTCACTAAATAAACAGTACAATTCAATAAGCTTAATAATACAACTAATTAAGTCTATTTCAAACAATATTACATATGATGCAGAAACTTTGTAAAATTAATGGTACGCACAGTGCGTAACATGCTTATGGCTGTGTGTTTTATTCTGTTTTATTATATTTTAGCCACCGCACATGAGCAAAGTTTTTAAGAGAAAGTAGGCATAAATATACTGTTTCTCATAGGAGGCAATGTTTCAGACAAGGGTGTCAATGCAGAGAGAGAGCAAGTGATGCACAGCAAGAGAAACCAAAGCCATTTATATACATAACATAACAATAATAATGAAATATATATTATGTAGAAAGACTTGTAAAAAGCCTTAATGGTTTTACTTGTTTTAGTGAGACAGGAAATAGGGCTTGAAATTTTCTAGCACCCACAGAGCCAATGCCTGTGTGAAATGTATATATGTGTAGAGTCTTTCTCCATATTTGATATATTTTTACATGTTACATATATAAATGGCTTGGTCTCTCTCGCTGTGCATACTTGGTCTCACTCTCTGCCTTGACACACTTTGGTCTCAGATGGCTCCTCATTGACATAGGGGTGTTTAACGAGCGATTATGTATCATTAAAATACAATCATATTGAGACCTGAAAGACTGGCAAACATGGATTAGTAGGGACTGCCAGTGGCAATGCAGTAGCCAACAGAACTTCAAAGATTAAAGTATCGCTCCTGGTATGTTGCTTTTGAAAATATCTCATTGCGCATAATCTGGCATAAAAACGTTGGTGTTACCCCATGATATTTCTAATCCGACTTCCGTGATGCCATTCTACCAATGGGAGATTGTGAACAAATAAAAGAATAAACACAGCTAGCACAGCAACTTTCCATGTGTATTATATACAGTATATACTACATATTGAACGCTGTACACTGTATTGAACAGCAGTCTGACAGCATTTTGGTCACATGCACATATCCAGACAATGAGGTTCATTACAAAAATTACAATGTGAAAGCAAATTAACTTGAATTCACTTGGAGGTGAATTCTGGTGTGAAACTAGTCTGCAAAATGGCAATATTTTAGTTAGTTTTGAAGTGAATTGTAAATCTAATCTTTTATAAATAAATTAGGTATGAAAGGGCTCTAAAACACCAAAGTACGGCACTGAACGTGTACTACACAGAGAAAATCAGTGAAACTTCTTGTAAAACAAAGCACTGCCATACAGTATTTGACAATTTACAAACTAGCATTCCAAAAACAGTTCTTGGCGTGCTTTCTCAGTCTGCCAAAGTAATCTGCCAGGTTTTATTGGACCATGGGTGTTAACCCAAGACACAAACAACAACAGCCTCAGAGTGCACAGACTGGCTTTGGAGGTAATTAAATGAATTCCTGGCTTTCTTGTTTTCCTTTACTTCACATGGTTGAACTGGGCAGTTACACGTCTGTGTCGTCACGTAAAAAGTGAATCCGTTCTGTCCTGCTAAGAGCTGAAAACTTTTTTAGACCCACAATAAAATGTTCATTGCTCAGTTTACATCTGTACTGTTCAGTTGGTAATGGCATATGTAAATGACATCTGCCAGAGGTCCATCGGTTAATACAGGGTATTGTATCTTCCAGGATCAAATAGGACAGGTTCTACTGTATATCAAGTGATAGGAAATGGGTAGGAAGTTTAGTTGATATAATAATTGTGGGACAAGGCTGGTTTAATTTGATGTACTGAATTATATTCTGTTAAAGACTCCACACCAGCAAACCCTGGGACTATCTGTTTCTTAATATCTCTGCTTGTCTTATTGCAGGTTAGAGCTTGAGGATCTGGCGATAAAGCACAACTCCAGCCTGAAACAGATAATAAGGGAATTTAACACCCAGGTAGCCAAAAAGGAGCAAGATCTGGATTCTGCTGTGCAAGAAGCTATTGGTAAGGACAACGCTAGAAAATATTTTTATAGCAGAATGGCAGGAGTTTGGGTAAATTGAGCCAGATGGTAGCACTTATTTTTAGTTTGTGAAAGCTCATCAGTCTAATAATTAAGCTTCCTCGGAAGCATATTGCATATTGGGAAACTGTCTCTTACCATTCAAAGTTAACATACGTTACAAACCAAGTGTCTTTCAGTAGCAGTTGCGTAAATGGTTGAGAAACTGCTGAAGGTGACTGTTTTATCACTAGAAATCTTGTACAATTTCCACATACTGCAAATTGCTTTTATTTTAGTTTTTAATAGCGTTATTTAAAGAATGTATTTTCAAATTCTGTTTTAATGAATGAAACATAGGTATCTATTCACAAAGTCAAAGTTTTAGCTTGTTGATGATGAAAGCCTTTTTTTTCAGGAATGTCAGACTTCATTTTCTTCTTTAAAATAACATTGTGAATAAAGACCACCGTTTATTTGTGAACTGTTTGACTAGTGGTGTTTAAAACATTCTTTAAGCCTCATAAACAGGGTCATGTCTTTTCAAACAGTAATCAAGAACTGACTTCAATTACAAAGCAGCACTTCAAATTCGTCAACTGAGACCCTGAAATATATCCCATATGTGGAGAAAGCAGCATGCAGTAGAAACTAGCGATTTAAGAAATTACATGTTTCAATTGTTCAACTGACCAGCCTTTGTGTCAAAGGATTACAAAGTTACTGAAGGCATTTAAAAGAAGGATTAAGGAGTTACATGTTGGGTTTTTCTAGGTCATATTGGAAACAGTGTTGTGAGTAGTTCATAGTTTCCCTGTTTTATTTCTCTAGGTAAGGCCCAGGTTGTGGAGACGGAGTTGTTGAATACTTATCAGGAGGAGACAAGTCAGCTCTACAGGAAGATCGGACAGAAAGAGGATGAGCTGAAACAAACCTCCCAGAGCTACGAGCAGATTTTACAGGTAGCTGCACGTTACACAGTGCTTACATTTATTGTGTCTGAAGCACATAATTCCAGAAAAAAAATCGGAAAATAAGTTATAAAGAAGATTATAGTCTTAGATAATCGTGTCATGAGCTTAAGCACTTTTATTTGAAAATACGTTGTTCTTCAGTTATGTTGTTGTTCAAATGTATAAATCTGTTTAAAAGTAAATGGTAATAGCACAGAAACCATGTGTCTTTTTAATATATGTTTGTCTAATTTTACTGAATATTTTGGGTAGACTGTTAGTACAATTCCATGTCACAAATGACTTACGTGAATTAATACAATCCCTTCTCAGATTCTCCCTAAATTTTAGTATCTTATGGATTCCAATGACTGTTATTTGACCTCCATCCTAGAGAGCAGAGACCTGTCATTGATGTGTTCACCATATGTGCATTACCAAAAAATACACGTTCACGGTTTGTTTGTTTTTAAAGGGGCTGATTTTATAGATTAGCACTAGACCATGTTATACATGTGGATGTGCTATAAAAAAAAAAAAAAAAAAAGTTTTGCGTTTGTCAAATATACTTTTCAATCAGGCATTTAATGAGGTAAAGAAACCATTTTTTTTTTTTAGGTGGAAGAGCTCATTTTCATTTTCACTTTGTCCTACCCTGTAATGAGCTGGTGATATTTAGTGAAGTTAAATAGGAAGTGCAGCCTCTCTTTGTTTCAAGTATCCATTAAGTTGTGTTTTTGGCTGCCGCTAACTCGTTCGTAGGTTTATGCCATATTAAGAGACAACACTTGCGTTGGTGCTTGCTTTAGTGCACCTAGCTAATAGTTTTCCACATTGAGAAAGCACACAAACTATCATTGAGCATTGACACTTCAGTGTTTGGAACGTGATGCATATAGGTTCTAATTGCTTTAAATGAGTTTCTTTTTTATTTTTCTAAAAGCACAAAGAGGTATCTAACTTACAGTTGCCTTTGTTTACTGGTTTCATGGATTAGTACATTATTCTCTTACAGGCTTGTCCTTTTTGTTGCCTTGCTTAGGAAGACAAAGTTTTCTTCAAGTGGTTTGTGTGTGTGTGTGTATCATTTTTAAAAATTCAAGTTTAAATCAGAATCCCAGCAAGGTCTGTGGGCGTTAAAAGGTTCAAATTTTCAATTTATTTATTTATTTATTTTTTACAGCGCAATCTTAACCTAGGTTACCGTATAAAGAGCTGATCATTTATTTGGGCTTTTTTTGGGTGAACGTGCTGTGAAAATATCCCCCAAGGTAGCAAATCCGCCAAATTTAATACCAGCCAAAATTTCCAGTTTTTATATGGTATGTATTAACTTAAAACAAATGTTTATGCTGACACGTCTCCAGGCATGTTTGACTGTAGATGGCGCTGTGCATCTGACTGGCGCCTTTTATTAAGCCTGCATAGTTTTCCATGAAGTCCGCTGCCATCTGGTAATTTATGCTGTTTATCAGCATACTGTGTGGTGTGCACCTTAGTAAGCGTTGGTCACAATCGGTGAAATTTAAATTATGAAATTTACATGCAACTTCTTTTGACTTGTGTGCGGACCAACTTCTGCTCTAGCATAAATTAATTCATTAGTTCTCATTGGGACTTTTTAGGATTTGGGGCAGCTGGAGTTCATGCTAAAGCCACGATCTGCAGAGAGTGTCATAGAAAGTGACCAATTCTATTCAAAACCAATTTAGCACATGGAAACCAAGTACAAAGGCATACAAAAAACATTGAAATATTCTGAACTGTATGACAGTGTAACAGTAGTGAATCTGTTAACTTGTCTGTGGCTGCAATGCAAGAATCAAAGCTGAAACCTTTTGTTCCTCAGAACCGAGAGGAGGAGATGTCGTGCAGAGTGAAAGAACTACAGAAACAACTGGAGGAGCTCCAAGCGGAGAGACAGCAGAGGCTGAATGACGAGAAGAATCAGAACAGTGAACAGGTACTGTACCATCAAGCAACAGAGCCCTGGTTAAAGGGCGGCTCCATCAAACATGTACCAAGCAGAACAGGTCAGCTACCAGTGTAATGCTTGACAGTGAGTGTGCTATTACTATTTTAAACCATTCAACTAAAATGTTACTTTATCAATTTACAATTTACTTTATCAATAAAAGTTTGTTCTGAGTAATTTGCTATTTATTAAATATGATCCAGCAATTGTATTCAATGTGGGATCTTATTAAAAAAATAAATAAATAAATAAATAAATGTACAATGCAAGTACTGCTGTACTTTACTGGCGCGACGTAGAACTCTGCAAAAATACAAAATCTACCCATGTTCTAGGAAAAAGTTTGTATTCTGTTTGCCTTCTCAGAACGTGATCATGGTCTGTGTTAACCTCCAGCTAAAAATGAAGTCTGCTACATCCTATATAAATGACCTCATATCCTGCATCCTTCAAAATGGTCACATAGAATATTATAATCACAATCTGACAAGTATTCAGCTTGCTTTTGCGAGTCACTCTGCCTTGGTTTCATCCTTACAGTATTTCAGATTAGTTATTTAAAATATATAGGCTTTGCAGTATTTTTCAGAACCTAGTTTGTCTTAATTTTCTAATCATTTTCCATTTTTCTGACCTTTATTGTATGAATAGGGAACCTTAGATGTGTTCAGATTTTATACAATTTTTTTTTCCTGTTCTGTGGCATTTATATATGTTTTTTCTTTCTCCAGCCTGATATTAAAATCTTACTTGCCGTGCCCTTCTGTTTGCTTCCGTATGTTGTCGAAAGTATGCAGACAAATGTTATATGTTAATGTTAACAAACATACAAATCTATTTTAAAATATATCTGGTGTTCCACTAGGTTAAAAGAAAGTTCTTATTTTTGTTTTTTGTTCGCTACAACCTCTTTTAATAGCAAGCTGGAGAGCTTTATATTCTCTATATTGAAATGGGACTGATATATCAATGGTATTAACGATGTGCTGAAATTTATATGGCACTGGTCACAAGGATGCAGTTTACTGTATGTAAGTTTTCCAGAACACAGTTTGACAAATATATTGTTTCCAGAGCAATGTAATTGAATATATTCAAACATTTGTATTTCTTTCATTTACAGGATTCTGTGTCTGAGCTGAAGGTAAGAGGTGCCTTTTTTTATTTAAATCTCATGAATTAGGCTGCCCTGCCCCACTTCCTCATGCCATACATATTAATTATGGCAAATACTGAATTACAGACATTACATATAGTCTGATTCATCCAACCATTACCTTATTTTGGCAAAGTGCCCTGCCCTTGTGTGTATTTTGTGTTGTATGTTGTGTGTTAATGTTGGTGTATAGTCATTGGTACACAGGCTATAAACGGGTCTGTGTAACACAAGTGTTTAAAATGTATATTTGTATTTAGGCACGAGGATTGCACAGCACTTCTCGTGCAAGTAAAATGTATTAATATGTGAGCACAGGGAATTGCACTTTATTAATTCACATGCAGTTGTACCGTGACTCCAATTGAATGATTGATTAGCAATCGAGTCTCGGTACAGCTGCATAAATGCAGCATGTTTTGACTCACTCTGGGTTGTGTGTTCGGTGAGTGGAGAACGGGTATGGAGAATTAAAAACGAGAAAACTAGACAAAGTAAAATATATAACCGTTGTTTTGACTCACCGTGTTTGTCTGTTAGTCCACTGTTTGTTTAAGTGTTAGTTCGTTTTGTTTGTTGGTTTATTTTGGCCTCACGTGCTGGGTGCTGCTTTTGTTACAACCTTTTTATTTACTGTCTGTTCATTTATTAAATGCTGAGCGCAAGGAAGTGCTCAGCTTCCCCAAAACTCCATCCCTTTGTTTATTTCCTGGTTCCTGTTTCTGGTATGACGTCCCCCACTCCAACCGTCTTTGTGACACTTAGCTTGGTAATTCTGTTTTACACATGACTCACCATCTTTAGTTTACTTTAAATCCAACAGACTCTATTCAGACATGCATAGTTTCAGCTTACAGAGGTTGAAAGAATAGGGTTGATACTCTCTCTGGGTGGATTATCTGTAACTAGGGGAGGATGGGGGTTGTAGTATGACTGCCCTGGACTAATGAGAAACCTACAGTAGTTTTGGGTTTTTGTAAGAGTTACAGCCGACTTCTTCTTTTGTGAAATGGCATTCTGTGGTGTATTTTTTATCAGACTACTTATCCTTGGCTGCAGATTAAATGAGTGGGTTTGCCTTTTTGCCTGTTTTACAAGGGGATACAGCATTGACATTTCATTTAAAAAAAATCTTGGCATGCCTCCTGAATGTGAAACAAGTCCACTTAGAATTCTTTAAAATAGCACTTTGTCTCTCTCTCTGTTTTTTCCCGGTTGACATATTGAGATCTTTTGTAGAACATCTGTAACGTGTTTTGCATTGTTGCAGGCACAGCTCGCTTTTAAAACAACACTACTCAGCGAAGCAAAACTAAAGGAACAGGAGTTTCAGGAAAGAGTAAGTTGGTGTGCTTTTTTTTGTCAAATTATAAGCCTTACCTTTTCAACCTGTATTGGTTTATTAAGTACTCATGCTTCTGAAGAAATATTTAAATACAAATATCTTTACGGCACCGGCAGAGTTGAAATTCACTAGCCGTATGAGAGTAAAAGCACAAAACTGGGAAATCTAGTCCTTAAACAGTGATATAATGACTGGTAGATCAACATGAAGCTATGGCCTAGTTTAATGTCAGCTTTGCACAATATGCATAGTATATCTAATTAAAATGTGGAATTGCTTAAACTGCTGTGCAGTGAGAGTCTTAACTTTTCAACAATGCACTAGCAAAAATAACAGCACTCAAAATGGCATGCAGCTAGGAAAGGTAAATCCAGTCAACACAGCAGACCAGTTAAGTGGTCTTGCCTTGGTTATATCCCTATATTTACAACTTATTTCAATTGTGTTTTTTTCCCCCCAAATGTTACTTGGTGCTAAAAGAGATAATTATGTCCTGTGCAGTACAATAACATTCAATAAAATATACTTGTAAATTGTATACAGGTTTGTGACCACCATCCTGTTTGCTTTGTATTCAGGTCCATTCCCTTGAAGATAAGCAAAGAACTTTTCCTAAGAACTCTGTTGTGACACATCTGGGAACACCATACAGAGGTAGGTAAAGCAGTGTTGACTCCCCTCTTGTTCTGGACAGGGGTGAGTGTTGGTACTGGGAGGGATGTAAGTTGATGGCCTTGATAACCAATGAGAAACAAGTAGCCTGACCTGGTAGAGGGCCTAAAAACAAATAACTTCTGGATCTGTTGCTCACATGTTGTTTCCACAGTTTTGCATATGTAGTACACTTTAAATATTATTGGTGTAAAGACTTTATTTTAAATGTTCAGTGTGGATTGGCACATCTAATTAATGGTGTTTGTACCTACATGTGCGGTTTTTAGAAGGGAGATAGTTGATTCTGGATATAGTCCCAGTTAAAGTAATACATCGATACTTGCTTTCTTAGCACAGCACTTTTCATGATGCTTTTTATAGCTGTGCTGACTTTGCTGACCAGATTGGATATGAGCTGTGCCTAATAGTATGTTTGGCCATCTTTTTAATTTGATAAGTTTCCCATTCCCTGTAAAACCCAGATCTAAATTAACTGACAACAAATGAATTCATTCCAGAAAAGTCATTTGAAAAGAAAAATAAAACCTGTGCAGCATTTCTGATACTTAAAATGTTATTTGACCCTTTTTAAATGACTATTCATGTAAGCAAATGTGGGGTTTTGTGATTTATAACAGGAAATGTTAAAATACATATTTATTCCAGTTTCTCATACATGTAAATATCATTTTATCATTTAAACATATTGCTCATTATTGATACAAAAAAACCCTGCCCTGACACTGTCAATAGGGTGTAGATGCTTTATGTGCACAGCTAACACTGATTGGATGTGATGAGTCTACAAGGTGTATAAACTGATCTGCAAGAATGTGACCGTGCCTCATTTTTAAAGCTGTCAAAAGGTAAAAGTCAAAGATTTATAAAGGTAAAGTTGTTGCAACATCGAGCTAGAAGATTGACAGACACATTTTGATTCTATTGTAAATGCTATTTTGGAGTTAAAAAATAAGACACTCAAAGTGTCATGTTAATTATGAGAATGATTTGGTACCCGCAGTTCATTGCGTATCTCGTGTTAGTCACCACAATGGCTTGCGCAACTATCAAAATGTACTGTTTAAGCTAAAAAGTAAATATTTAGATGTCAAGCAACAAGTCTGAGTGGAGTTACATTTCTAAGCCTGAGAATTGTGGAGCAATAGAAAAATAGAAAGGGCAGTATTTATTTTCTTATTTTGTTATTTAGGATTGGAATGAATTCCCACAAGTGGAATATGAAAGCCAAGCATTTGTGTTTGATTAAAGGTGGTATTACGCTTGATAGAACAAAAATCTTTCAAAGCCCCTTGAGAATTTGGGTCATGAACTTGTTGACTAACTTCAGACTGATCAGATTGACGGCAGATTGGAGAGCACTTTCTGTAACTTTATAGTGGAAGACCTCCAAGAATGGGTTTGGCTTGTGTTTTTCATTCCTTTACTGAGATTTTGTCTCCAAACCAAGGCCACTGCAAAACCATTAATACCGTAACCCTTATGAATGTTGTTCCGTTTCCGATGGGGATATACCTCTGTGTAGCCCAATTTATCTGAGCACATATGTCAAAGCTGCTCATGGATCCCCCCTCTGCACCAGGCCTGAAGTTACTGCCACCGAGGGAATAGTGCTACAAGCAAGGGATCAGCACCAATTATCTCTTCAGCCTTGCCTGAGTAGGAGCCTGCGCTGACATTATTGTTGTTTTGTGAGACAAGCCAAGCTTTTCCACTTCTCTCCCTCTTCCTTTGGGGAAAAATAGTCACGCTTCTTGTTTACCTCATACTTTAGCATGCTTTCTGCACCTTTAGCCAGCTGTTCTGGTTACTTCCCACACGACCTTATGCACCGCTGGAAGCCTGCAGGTTTTGCTACTCCTTCCCCAGGACCAGTTACCCCCCTGGGCTAGCTCTGTGCTCCTTGCTGCTGCTCTCCTTCAGGAGCATTTACTTTGTATTTCTTTTTCTCTCCCTCTAGCGCCAAGTGAGAGAGTAATATTTATATTACTAACATTTTTTGCAGGACCTTTTTTAAATCGCCATTTCCTCTTAAGATCAAACTAGCAGCTATTTCAGCTTCCATATTCAAATAGACATTTCCTGGCAGAACAGTTTTTGACAGTTGCGTCCTCCTAGGAAGGATCTTGTCCCTCGCTGGTGGTTGAAAGTGGTGCTTAGCATGCTTATGAAATCACCATTTGAGCCCCTGCATTCAGCAGAGGTGAAATATTTATATTTGAAGGGGGTTTCCTACTCACAATCAATTCTGCAAAGCGAGTATTTGAAATGCAAACATTTTCCATTGCTAAAGCCTGCATATTTTTATGGAGACCAGGACTAAAGTCACACATCTTACGACCCTGCTTTCTTCCCTAAAAGCATCTCTGCTTTTCATGTCAACCAGTCAATGGAGTTGGAGGCTTTTCATCCACCTTTCCAATCTGACAGGGAGAGGAAGCTCCACACGCTCTCCCCAGTTAAGGCATTTGTGTACTATGTTGACCGGACTCTGGGTTAGCGTCAAACAGAGCATCTCTTTATCTGCTACGAGACTAAGTTCCCTGGACAAGACCTGTCCAAACAGCGGCTGTCAAAGTGGATTGGGGGGAGCTGTCTGGATTGCCTATGATCTAGCCAGCCTGCCCCCACTGGTAAATCCACAAGAGGTCTCGCAACCTCTTGGGCATTATTATCTGTCTCTCTTTACTGCATGCTTTGTACAGCTGCTGTATTCACTAGCCAGTGCGCGTGGAAAAAAGCATGTGAAAAAAGTACAGCATCAGAGTCATTTAAGTATAATGAATAATGTTAATGTGTCAATGTATGCAAATCACATCACAAAATACCGCAAGGGAGGCATTTGATATGTAAACCATATTCACTTAAGGGTGCTAACTTTACTAGGTGCCTCAGCATGTGTTAAAAGTACCATTTATTGAAACCAGGTGGTGTCACAGAACCAGCAGAAGACCAGCACAGGAGAGCGGGAAGAGTCAGGGAGATGGTATTTTGGATCAGGCAGACATTACTAGGGCTGTGTGAGGAGGAGGAGGTAATAACTAGGTATATGGATTGAGCACAGATCATACTAGCCTTATATGTAGGGCCCCAGGAAATCCACAATCTCACGAATGTCACAGAAAAAGTGTATATGACTGCCTACCGTGAAAAGTATGCATTTTATTTTCCTTCTCTTCACCTCCCCTGTTCATTTCAACAGCGCTAGAGTAGCTGTACACAGTACAATGCCATGCATTTGGTTACTAGGGCAACAGGGTCAAACAAATACCGGCTTCATGATTGGTGAATTCCTCATGCTGTACAATGACTTTCGGGTCTGTTGGTTTATTAGCTTGCTGTGTATGATTAACATTAAAATGCAGTCAGCTGACAAATTAAAAAAAGCTAAATTCATTTCAACAGAAGATTGCGTTCAGAGCTACGAAAAGGAGACACTGCATGGCGGGATTCTGTTTTGCTCAACTTATAATGTGTCTTTGGATCATCTAAGAAAAGGTACTATTGACAAGCATCTTGACAGCGAAGGACACAAACACAAGAAAAACAATCTTGCAGTTCAGGCTAAACAATTACAGAACAAGCCAGTCACAATGACAGGATTGTTTAAAAAGAGCACAGAAAGTGGAGAAACACGTAATGTCAACCCATTTGAATTAGTGGAAGCCTTTAGTGCAGTGAACATACCGATTACAATGGCTGGTCAACGAAATATTACCAATTTTTTTAAATGAAAAAAAATCCCGAATTGTGGAGCCATGCCTAAGAGTGACACACTCAGAGGAGAGTATCTGTATGTAAAAATTAATGATTCTGAGTCTGTTTCCGTTGTATATTTTGGGATTAAAAGCAGCAAAATAGTCTGTGGGAATTGCACAGTCATTGTAATTAATGTGTCAACATCCATTTTAAAGGTTTACAAAACTCAAAAATGTTGCTGAATATGTAATTCAAGGTTGTTTTAAAAAAAAATCTGTTTTGTATGTTTATTACTTTTTTTTGCAGCCAACACAGTCCCTTTTAATCAAAAGTTTGTTTCATTTTTAAAGGTAGTTTCAATAGCGACTCGTGTTCCAATGTTATAATGGACTCATACGTCCTTAGACAGTCTGGGATATGTGAAGATTACAAGGCAGGTGTATATGCAACACTTTCAACTATGTTAATGTATTTATATAGTCACCATGATATTTAAGTAAGCTATGCTTAAAATAGCTTTAAAATATACAAACGAAACTGTAAATGTCCAATAAATGAATGTGCACAGAGTGAGAGTTGAGGTGCAGTCATAAATACAAGCAATCAAACGGCATCTAATGTTAAACAATGAAGTTTCACCAAACACCTTTTGAAATGTAAATAGTGAACTTCTAATTGACTGAGTGAGTGCTTTGTTGACTTGGATTTAATATTACAGAATAAATCAAAGGGAGATCAAGTTGAACAAACAAATATTGATTTGATTTGCAGAGTTAATTTCCATTAACAATGACTTTCTCTGCTTTGACTGTCTCGCAGGATGCTGTGATTTGGGACAAGACCCCGCCCTCCTCCTATGGAGCGCATTTATTTTTTCCTTAATGTTTCATTGAAGTTAATGTTCTCACTGATTCAGCACCAAAAAGCATTTTATAATTCCCCACCACTTCTTCTAATACATTTACTCCTGGTCTGTAAACTTTATATTCCTCACTCTGTCCTTACCTTCTCTTTTGAGCACCCTTATAGTACCATATATATATATATATATATATATATATATATATATATATATATATATATATATATATATATATATATATATGTATATGTGTGTGTGTGTGTATGTATGTACTATAAGACAGTGTGTGTAAACCTCATGCATAATTCTGCATGCTGAATTCTGCATCTTGTGACAACTTGCAAATTAATCATTTAGCTCTCTTTATTTGTGCATATAATTAGCTTACTGAACTGAGCTACCACTGGTTCATTTTTGCGCAAGGTGCTGCTTCCTCCTGCCATGCAGTAATTCTGGTCATTTACTGCAGTTTAGTGAATTAGGCCCTAAATGTTTTAGATCCCCAAAACCCTGTTTGTTTGTTTTTTTTTTTTTTTTAATACCAGTGCTAAGGGCAGATATTCAGTCTGCCTTTTACAGCATGCACACTTTTTTAGGTCCTGTGGACAATAAGTCGTGGGTCCTCAAAGAAGCAGCTGCTGGGCTCAGCAACACTGCGTAGGACCAAGATACTTGCTTCAGTGGTGATTGCTTACAATCTCTTCCACAGTATCCTGCTACTATTACGAATGCTGCTTGTACCGTTACTGAAAAGCAGGCTTCCCTCGGTCTCGTGTGTGGTACTGGCTGAGTGTTTGTTTTTTCCAGTGGCTTGTACAGGTGGGCATCCTTGTATACTGCCACCAGTGGTGAATGCAAACCGGTGGACCTGTACCAGTACTGAGGTCACTGATCCAGTACCTTATTGGGACCGAGGTTACCAGTTCCCCGTGCTACAGTCACCGAATCGGTATAGACCCAGTCCTATACTGTGCAAAAGCCACCGAACCGGCCTGATGCCAACCAGGTTCTGAACCAGTACCGCACCAGTCCTGAACTAGTACCGACCCAGTGTTAAATACATCAATTTGGTAACTAACCAGCCCGATACCCAATTTAGGTACCGATTCATTTTCAGTCTGCTAATGACCTCTCCTCAAGTCACCAATCCGGTACCACACCGGTCTTGCTCGGGTCTTGACCCGCCCGGTAGATATCTGTAAGGAGGTTGAGGGAGAAACTGTATACTCCACACTGCATTGCTTGGTTCTTGCATCATGTGTGGGTTTTATCCCTGTGAGACATGCAAGGCCAGTCTCCCCGCCCTATTGAGGACAAGCCCGGAAGATGGTCTTCCTGCCTGGGGCCTGAGCACGCCAAGGAGGCACTAGCTAATCGCAGCTTCTGTGAGTTTTGTGCACCTTTCTCCAAATGAAGTACTCCGTGTCCCTTACTCCTGCTCAGTGCTCTTCCCCCATCACCCTCTGTTAGAGCAGGTGGCTGCGCCCTCACCCCATGGCTCTATGACAAGAGAGAGCGGATGATGCACTCAGGAAAGTAGCCCAGACAGAAGGCTGTCCTCACGGTCTTTCTCATCCTCCTCTGCTTTTCCTTCTTCTCCCCCGAGGAAGAAGAGACGGTGCTGTTCCAAGTGATCGGCAGACTCGGAGCAAATGGAAAAGCTGTGGGCAGCTGTTTCTCACTGAGGAACTGTTCTTGCAGAATTACTGTGAGAACGTTCAGCGGCACCTGCCCCACCTGTCCCCTTGGGGATCCAGGGAGCTACGAGCACAGTTAGGCAACAGGAGGACATACTATACATTGCCGCCTCTGAGGAGGTGGGCGAACAGGAGCTAGCGTTCCCGTCTGAGGACCTGGAGTCTGACAGCACATCCCCTGCAGTTAAGTCCTCCTCTGCCACTGATCAAGAGGGCCACTGCAATTTTGCAAGTGCCCAGGCCTACAGAAAGCAAAACAAGGCAATGCATGTTTGATGGTAAGCCTACCATTTCTCACGTGTCCATCCCCACCCCCATGCACCCGGAATTTCTTTTTGAAATCCAGTCCTAACAGGATCATCCGGCAACAGCTCCTGCTGTTTTCCGGTAGATGGATACAGAGAAGCTGGACCTGGCCCATATTCCATCGATGGAGTCTTCTATTGTCACTGTGGTCCAGGTGCCTAATTTAGCACTGCTGTCCAAGGATCCTACCAACAAGCAGTGGAGTTGGGTGTTTTGTCTCACCGGTCCCATGGCAGTTATACTGCAATTTTTGCAGGACCTTTTTGACAAGGGGAACTCCCCCTCCAAGTTAAAGGTCTATCTGGCAACCATTTTGTCTTGCCGTCTCAAATTGACTCTGTCTCCCCAGGAGTACACTTCTTGTAGGGAAAATTTTTAAAGGGGCTCGAAGGCTTTGGCCATCTATGAAGGATGTTGTTCCTCACTGGAGGCTAAATGTACTCATGAAGCCTCCATTTGAGCCCATACATTCAGCTGAACTGAAATTTTTATCACTCAAAGGAGCTTTTTTGCTTGCTGTCGCCTCAGAAAAGTGGGTGAGTGAGATGGTTACGCAGACAAAGTTTGCACTACGTACCAATGCTGCCTTTTTGCCAAAGACGTTCTTGGCATTACATCTGTGGAATTGGAGGCTTTCCATCCACCTCCTTTCCAGTCTGACACAGAGTGTCCACTCCATACATTCTGTCCAGTGCAGGACCTGGCGTACTATGTTAATAGGACGAAAAGTTGGAGGCAGTCCGAACAATTTTTTGTCTGCTATATGGTGAAGTTTTGTGGTCAAGCCTTGTCTAAGCAGCGGCTGTCAAAGTGGATAGCAGACATGGTCAGGACTGCCTATGAGCTGTCCAACTTGCCCCTATAAAAAAGCTCACTGCCCATTCCACCAGGGGCATGGCAATTTTGTGGCCTTTATTCCAGGGTGCATCTGTCAAGGATGTTTGCAATGCAGTGGTGTGGGCTTCTCCCCATACCTTTACTATGTTCTACAGACTTGTTGTCATGGATCCTCAAAAGCACCCCAGCTACTTGTTACTAGGGTTCCGTATGGTAATGCAGAAGGCAGCCTTTCAGCTAAGCCTTGTAGTATTCCAGTCATCCTGCAGTCCTACCCTTGCAACAGCTTTGGTACACTCACCATTCGGGAAGGCTGTTGTAGACATTTGGTTGTCCAAAAAAATGTAGTTGCCCATAATTGACCACATGGACTGTGATTTGTACAAAGTCATTGACATTGTGAAACATTGTTTCAAGTCACAGTTTCTAAGTTGTGCACAAAACTTCTAAATTGCACATTAATGGTCTGAAAAAGATTATTTGCTGTCATCAACACAATAAACATTATTGATCCTAATTTTGTGCTGTCATTCTATGACATATCTTAACTGACTACAGAATGAGCTGATGACATTCATCACATCCTGATGATGGTAGCCACAGATTCATCCTCACTCTGGCAGTCAACCCTAGTCAACTCCGAACTGGAGTTTTATGGGTCAGGTGCCTGCTCCCGTTGCCTGAGAAGAACTAATTATTTGACAGCTTTGTCTGTAGAGAAGCTGGTAACATCACAACCGTTTGTGGACAGCAACATTACTCATAGATGGCTGTTGAAGGGCTGAGTGTCAGGAGTAAATTCACTAGAACTAGAATCTGAGACTGGTGACTAGGGTTGACCTGCAACAAATCTGTGTACATGTGATGAAGCGTCAGTCCTCTATGAGCAGCCAACCAGATTTTGAAATCAGTCCATTCTTTTGGGATTAGGTCAAACTCTTCCTTTGTCAGGACTTTTTCAAAGTGCTATACTAGTTCAACTGTCTCGTCTTCTGGCAGCAGAGATGTGTCAAACACGCTGAAGCTAGACAGGGGCCTCTGGGAGAAGCTCCGGAATCTCTCATCCATGTACTTCACTGTGTTATCAATTATTTTATTGAAGTCTGACTTCGGTGGTGCACAATCTGCTTTACTGTGGGGAGCAGAGACTCATCTGTGCAGTTGTTTATCCTTGATCAGCTGGACACCTTTGTACTTCACCTTACCCTGATCACCTAAAACAAATTACTGTAAATTCAATTAAATTAAAAATTACATTTTGAAAAAAAAAATGCAGTAAAATAAAATTAAATATCATAGGCTAAATAAGTAGCCCAAAACAAGTTATCATACGTTGCAAAACAATCAAAATAAATAATACTCCAGACTGCAAATTGCGTTTTCTTTTGCTTTTGTAAAGAAATTACACATGCTGCTTCTGTGCTTGTATGCCATGTTTAGATACAACCAATACAGCAGCGGGATATGGCCACTAGATGTCACAAACACTTATGCAGCATTTAACATGATTAATTTTGTAAACTGAAATGTATTATTATTATTATTATTTCAGTACTAAAAAGGCCAAAGATCTGAAGGAACTACGTATATATGTACAATACTATTTAAATGTGTACCATGCACTTAAAACTTTAATGTGCTTTCTTTTTTCATTACCAGTTCCAGATTTACTAACCATGCTTTCACAGTTTGTTGTGTTACAACCTGAAATCTTGATGCATTTAAATGTTATTTTATTTCCTTTGATTTACGCAACCTACTCAACACTTTGAAATCAGTTAATGAAAAAAACCTGAAATGCCTTGGTTAGTATTCAATACTTATCCTTTGGCAGCAATTACAGCTGTGTGTCTATTTGGGGTAAGTCTCTACCAGGTTTGCACATCTGGATCGTGCAATATTCGCCCATTCTTCTTGGCAAAATTGTTCAAGCTCTGTCAAGTTGGATGGGGATCGTTGGTGGACAGCAATCTTCAAGTCTTGCCACAGATTCTCACTCTGATTCAAGTCCGGGCTTTGACTGGGCCACTCTAGGACATTCACTTTCTTGTTTTTAAGCCACTCCAGTGTCGCTTTGGCTGTGTGCTTGGGGTCATTGTCCTGCTGAAAGGTGAATCTGTGTCCCAGTCTTAGGTCTTTTGCAGGCTGAATCAGGTTTTCCTCAACGATTTGCCTGTATTTAGCTCCATCCATTTTCCCCTCTACCCTGACAAGTTTCCCATTCCCTGCCAATGAAAAGCATCCCCATAACATGATGCTGCCACCACTATGCTTGACAGGGATGGTGTTGACTGGGTGATGTGCAGTGTTGGGCATGCACCAGATATAACGCTTGGAATTTAGACTCATCTGACCACAAAACCTTTTTCCACATGGATGCAATATCATCTACATGCTTTTTCCACAAACTTCGTACGTGCTTTAAGATGGGGCTTTTTCAGTAATGGCGTCCTTCTTGCCACCCGTCCATACAGGCCAGCTTTGTGTAGGGACCTGCTTATTGCTGATGTGTGAACACTGACTCCCATCTCAGGTTCAGAACTTTGCAGATCTCTCAAGGTCATTGTTGGCTGCGTAACATCCTGGACCAGTTTCCTGCTTGTCGGGGTGCTCAGTTTGGGAGCACCACCTGATCTGGGTAGTGTGTTGATGGTATGATGCATCTTTCACTTCTTAATTATGGACTTCACTGTGCTGAGAGGGATAACCGGCGCCTTTTGAAATTTTATTGTACCCTACTCTTCTACTGTGCCTCGCAACCACTTTATCCCT
Source organism: Polyodon spathula (assembly GCF_017654505.1). NCBI lineage: Eukaryota > Metazoa > Chordata > Actinopteri > Acipenseriformes > Polyodontidae > Polyodon > Polyodon spathula. The sequence continues at coordinate 28,396,814 of NC_054536.1, forward strand.
GACTTGTTTCGAAAGCTCCTTTATCTTCATGGATGCTTTGTTCGATCACTATGTGAGTCGCAGCTTGAATGTCTTTATATACCTGAGGGAAATTATCTACAAGTTAAACCACTTTGGGTACACACAGGCTGAAACCATTTTGTGTGTGCGTGCGGGCAGGCAGGCAGCCAAAGCCACACTGGAGTGGCTTAAAAACAAAAAAGTCAGTGTCCTGGAGGGGTCTAGTCAAAGCCAGGACCTCAAGCCAATTAAGAATATGTGGAAAGAGTTGAAAATTGCTATTCACCAAAGGTCCCCATCCAACTTGACGGAGCTTGAGCAATTTTGCAAAGAAGAATGGGCAAAAATTGCAGTGTCCAGATGTGCAAAGCTGGTAGAGACTTATCTAAATAGGCTCATGACTGTAATTTTGCTGCCAAAGGTGCCTCTACCAAATATTGACTCAAGGGGGTGAATACTTATGCAAACAGTTATTTTTGATTTTATATTTGTAATTAATTTAGAACAATTTGTAAATTTTATTTTTCACTTATGACATTATGGAAAAAAACTCCTAATTTAAATCAATTTTGATTCCATGTTGTAACACAATAAAATGTGGAAAAGTCCAAGGGGGGGGGTGGGGGGGGGGTGGGGGGGGGTTGAGAGCCTGTGTGTGTGTGTGTGTGTACTTATATGAGATATATGTGTGTATATATATATATATATATATATATATATATATATAAATATATCTACTATATAATATATATATATAATGACATCAATTTAATAGATCCTATGATGTGCAGCATGTTTCAGTGAGGTTTCACATAGTGTAGATCACATTGTTAAGCGATTTTAAAAATAATTTCCCTGGTTATAATCACATTTATCCAAAACAAGGGATAGCAAATAGAGCACAATGAGATTTTATTATTTAAATGGCCTTAGGTTTATGGTACCATTCACCTTAAACCTTCAGAATAGGTTATCCTCAAAGAAAATGAGCCATGGTTAAGTAGAGGTAGCCTGGCACCATAAATACAGTACAATGTGCCTTGTTAAAACAATTACGGAGGACGAACAGACTAAGGTAACTTCTATTATATAGGTCCTTTTGTTTAAACAGTTCAGATATGCTGGCTGAGCTGCCAAGCATCGGCTTTTTGATATGTAACAATCACAAACCCACACTGCTGATTACAGATAATAAACATTTGGAGAAGTGAAAGCTGGGCTGTCTGCCCTGGTTTTAATTATAGAGCTATATTTATCAAGCTAAGCAAAAGGGTCTTATGGGACATTGAAGTGAGGGAAAAGCATTCTTCAAGAATGCAGTCATTTTGTATATTTTCCTCCAAAATGGTGCAAAAGCCTGTAGTCTATTTTAATTTATATTATATTATTTTAACTATGTAGTAATACTGCTTTTGAAAAACCCAACATCCAAGGTCAGTTCTTAGAGAGAAGACAGGAACCTCATGTTTACATTAAACTAACAATATTTGGAATTGGTTTATAGGAATGTTATCATTTTATAATTTGGTCTGTGTCCATGTTTCCATGAAGTCTAGTCACTGGATTATGTGTACTGACAGTAACTCATAGGATCTCTTCACATTGACAGGTGGAAAACACCACAGCGATGGGCTGACAGAACCAACAGAATTTGAATACCTGAGAAAAGTGATGTTCGAGTACATGATGGGACGAGAGACAAAGGTAGGACAACTTCAAAATGGTCTGGTACGAACATTTTCATTCTGGATTTTGTGCTGCACACATCACCGATGTTGCGCTTTACTGCTTTATGGAGGAAGGATGTTTTCACTTTCAACCAAAATGTATCGGAGCAGCTTTTGTCAAAATTCCCTTTTTAGATCTATTTTCTGTGAACATTAGCGTATGGATAATCTTGTTTGCTTTTAAACCAATTAAATTGTTACAAAAAAATAAATACAATTCTTTAGTCCATTCATTTTAATTTCATACATGGTCTTGTTGTAGCAGTGATAAAATATACACTGCCTTTTTTCTTTATATATTTACCTGAATATAATTTTAGGAAACGACATGTCAGTACTGTACTTGCATCCAGAGCATGTCTGCCGATGAAAATAAAAATATGGCTGAAAACAAAACAGTATTCGGTTCAACAGAGACAGTCAGTACCTTCAACACATTTAAGCTAAATGCTCCATGTCTATCTGTGCAGTCTGAAATTTGAATGTGCCACCCCTGCTTGCTCTGTGGCGCTCAGCCAATAGGCAGGGACAGGACGTTGAATAGAATTGTGGGATATGTGGGTTCGAGTCCATAAAAGCAAGGTATATTTCAAGGTTTTAAAATGCTATTTCCCACAATTCTTTTCAACGTCCCTGCCTATTTTTATTAATTTTTTTGTAACAATTTCATTGGTTAAAAAGCAAACAAGATTATCCATACACTAATGTTCACAGAAAATTAATATAAAAAGAGAATTGACAAAAGCCGCTGCAAAGCACTGTGGTTGAAAGTGAAAACGTTTTTTCTCCAGAATACAGAAACGTTAATCTGTTAACGTTTCTCTAGTGAAACTGGGTTAGAAAAGAATATGAGTGAGAAGTAAAATATAGCTACCTAGCAATTCCAAAAATCAGAAGTGATGGGGAATATGGCTGCTTTTCGTTTCATTTCGTAATAAATCGGAAGATTCCGTGGTAAGAACAGCCGCAAGCATTGTGATAGCAGCTAGAATGCGTGCTCCCAGGAATGCAAACTGTAAGTAAAACTGCACTAATGAGTCAGCGCATTTCTGGTGAGACCAGGTTGAATTAAGCAAATCATCAGTTCAATTAAGGGTCTAGTTAAGTAATTGAGAGCTTGGTTGGAATGAAAACCAGCAGACACAGGAGGTCCCCAGGACAGAGTTTGAGAGGCCTTGTTTTAGATATTACTCGCAATAAAAAGCTACAAATCCCTAGATCTTGCTGGAATGTATTGGTGTTGAAGTCACAGAAGTTTATTGTTGTATATTGATGGTTTGTAAAGGTGATGGCAGTTGTTGTTTTGTGTTTTGAAGCTGTTCTTAGTTACAAACTTACACTAGCCCAACAGCCAATCTCAGATTCCAGGACTGCCCTTGGGTATGTGTTGTAATTGAAAACCTGCAGGCCGACTTTGAAAATGTAGAGTAATGGGGAATAAGTGTAAGGCTGTTTCCCACAAGCGAAGCTTTCTGACAAGATAGCCATCTTCCACCCTTATTTTTGTTTGTGGTATTCTGTATATGCTTGCACATGTAGGAGGATTTTTTTTCTTTTCTTAGGGATGTATTTTATTGTGTGTTTGTTGCCAGAGGTACTCTTCAGCTTTAAAAATGAGTTACAGTGCATATCTTATGCATTTCATCATGTCTCTGTTTAAATGCAAGAAGCTGGACTGTCTGCCTCATATGAAATCCTTCCCTCTATTTCTCCTCTGAGTATTGCTTTGGCTGCTGAAATAGCCAAGCTATTTAACCAGGAAGTGAAGATAAGTCACTCTCCTCTCCTCGGCACCAGCACTCCACAATGGAACAGGGAAGTCAATTAGTGTGTTATACATATAAAATGGCTGCAAAGGGAGCAGTAAATAGCTTAAAAATTGAAAACCGCCTTACCTGGCAGCTAGTGTGACATCCTGTACAATGTTGCATCTTTAAGGAATATACTCATTTTCACATTGATTTAGTTGGTCAGTTAGTGAAACCACAATTTACAGTTGACACAGGCAGGCTCCAGCAGTGTAGCTCGGTCTGTATCTGAGTGGCTATTCCACTTTTATAGGGTGTTTTGGTGTGGATTGCTGTCCAATTTTTGTTTTAAACTTTCATATCTTCTGCTTTTCCTTTTACAAAATGAGTTGTTATTTATCTCTTACTGAAAGCTTGCTGCTGTTGTTTTTTTTTTTTTGTATTTTTGTGTCATATTTTTATGGTGTAGATTTGTTCATTTGGCTTTGTCATTGGCTACAATAGTTTTATTGCCTGTTGAACACGTAGTATCCCAGTATTCTTAACTAACTGTTCACTTTAAATACATTGTGCAGTAAACTTAAACCCGAGTGGCTATCACTTGGTAAATGTGTGTTTCACTTTCCTTTAGACCATGGCTAAGGTCATCACTACAGTACTCAAGTTCCCAGTAGACCAGGCTCAGAAGATCCTAGAAAAGGAAGAATCTCGACCGCTGGTGAGTGCAAACAAACATTAGCGCTGGCCACTTGTTGAGGCACTTCTCACACTTGGCATAATGATGCAGTCCTATGTCTTAAAACATTGTCAGACAACATTTGATCTAAGATCTTTTTCATCTTCCTATTCCTCCACCTTTGGACCAGCAGTATTAAAAAAAAAAAAAAAACCTAAAAAAACAATACCTTGTGATTTTAAGTCTGCAGCTAAACAGCTTTATAGCATTCTTTAGACAGAGCCCTAACAATATTATCGTCCAACTGTGGCCTATTTTCCACATAAGTCTTTAAAGACTGCTGGCTGTGCCATTATCCTTCCCATTAGTTATTGCTTTGTCAGTGGCAGCTAGTGATTACATAACATTTCCTTGTGCAAAGTATTCTGCTTGATCATGTGTTTTTTACTTCCCATGTTGTACTTAAAGGAACACTATTGACAAAAGCTGGCATGTGATCTATTGCACTACATGAACTTTTGTCTGCACACAATCTATTAACTTTATACTTCTCTGTATGATGAAGAAAATGTATTACAAAAAAGATCACTTGGCCATTTTGTTGCTGCTGTAGAAAAATTAAGCTTTGCTGAATTATTGCAATCTCTTTTTATAGAATTTCATAGAATACCACCTCTGAGGTGAATCATCACTATGGTAGTAGAGCCTTCATCTGCATGTAATGTTTTTTTTTCCACTGAAGGACAGAGTAACTACTTTGTAAAAATATCACCTTTTACTACAATGAAATAAAGTACTACCAAGCATTATGCTATCCATGTAATCCTGCGTGTATGCTAAATGTTAAAAAAAAGGAATGGTTAAATTTAATTAATTTGCAGAATGAGATATTGATTAATTGATCATTTGTTCCTTATACTATATTACTATTCTTATTTGAGCAGATCAGTTTTAAATAATAAATCTAAACCAGACCCTTCGCCCTTGAGTATTTTTCTATTACTTCCCTTGGCCTGTTATGTCCTTGCATGGTAAATTCTTCCTGGTGTCACAACCTTTTCCCTGACAGGCTGGCACCTGTCCACACTGCAGTATGCAACATGTAGGCCATTTTAATCAAACTTCCTCTGTTGCAAAACTTTTTTCATAGAATGCATACAGCAGCTGATTGAGAGTAGCTTAGGAAGAGGGCAGCCTAATGTTTTTCAGTTCTGCATTCCCATTAGTGTTATTAACCATAACCAAAGCAAAATGAAACGCTAATGTGAAGCTGTCGCATGCATTGAATCGATACAGTGGTGACCCATATGGTTCAAAAACACCTCTATAAGCTAATTTTGAAAATATGAACTCTGGGTTTATTTGCGTTCCTTTTGTAAAGTACTTTTTTTTTTTTATTTCTGTTTTGCATCCCGAGCTACCACAGAGCTTTTAAGATGTCAAGTTGTAGCAGTAAAGCATAGTTGTAGGACACAGTGTCTATAAATGCAGCCATGCCATCAAGCTCAACACATACAGTTATGTAATGTGAATAAGGCTCCATGTTGAGTAACTATAAATGTAACTGCAGTCTGTATTCGTGCATCTATGACTACAGGTCATTTTAAAATTCCCTTTTTTTTTCTACACCTGGATGCATTTTGCAGCTCGAAATTAATACTTACAGCCCTGAAACGATCAATAAAAATCACAAGGCATGGTTACTATGCAAGACATGCTTTGATATTGTTATCGGCTGTAAAATTAATGCTGTTGGGATTTGAAAAGATTGCCTGTTGCACAACCTGCAAATAGGTGGAGATGTAAATTCGTGCTACAATAGAGCTTGTTCAGAACCCTGTATGTTAAATTTCTTAATGGTATGTGTCCTGACTAACTTGTAGTATCTTCTCCTAACTCTTTGTAACCATGTCTGCCTTTTACTAACAAGATCTGCACACAATAACCCAAGTCATAAACTGTTCTTTTCTGGCTTTGTAGTTTGCCTCCCCTCACAGTGGTGTCTTCTGAATAGAGTCAGATCAGGCAGTGCATGGTTAGCTTGGCGGTGAGTTGAGCATTAACCTTTTTAGTGTGAATCTGCATGAAACCTAATGATTTTAAAGCGTGCATCCTTTTTACTCTTTCCACAACGTACAGGGTGGTTATAAAGTTGCTTTGTCTCTCTGCATCTCTGCTGTGAAAAGAGGAGGACTCGCACTCAATCAAGCCATGGAAGTGTACAATTTTGTTCTCCTTATACCTATCCCTTTTTTTAATAATGGTACATTTTATTATTATAGGCATTATAAATAAATATTGCAAATGTAGAGCTGTTGTCAGGGTAGTGTTACATTTGAAATAACCAGACGTTCATACGTATAAATTGATCATTTGAAAGGGAATATTTCTAAGTGAGCTGTGGCTCACCAATACCGTGTTTCGATGAACCACAGAACTCTGGGAACGTACTCGAGCTGCCCTGTCCACTCCTCCGTTTCAGTGTGTTCAAATTACTGGATTGGCTCCCAGTTTTTAAATTACTCGATTGGCTCCCAGTTTTTAAATTACTCGATTGGCTCCCAGTTTTTAAATTTACTCGATTTGCTCCCAGTTCGGGCAGTAGCCCAAATTCCCTAGTCTGATTTCACTCCTCGGGCTGGCCTGAATTCTAAAGTCTGAATTCGGGCTGGGGGGAAATTTACATCGCTAAATGTCAATCAAAATTTTTGGTTTATGGACGTTGCGATACCTGCACGGTGGGGGTCTTTGTTTGTTGTAGATACGTTGTAGATATTACTAATCAACCATTTTTGTTACAGACTTTAGCAAGTCTAGCATAAACAATTTTGGCTGTTACTTAATTAAACCATTGTAAAAAAAAAAAAAAAAAAAAAAAAAAAACCCACAAAATGCTTACCATAAAAAAAAAAAACAGACTTACTATAGTAGCAGGCTCAGTTTACAGTGCCGCTGGGTTTTTGAGATATTGATTAATAGATATACTGTATTACTGTTCTTATTTGAGCAGATCAGTTTTAAGTCATAAATCTAAACCAGACCCTTCACCCTTATGGACTTTGCGATACATTCTCATATCCACTTTGACATCTGAAACATTATTTCCCTTGTCCAGCGCTGCTTTCCCTGTTCTGCATACCAGTTTGCCAGAGGTATATACTAGGAGTATGCTTTAGATACGTTTTTATGAACATTTAAATGCTATGCAAGTGACAGCCCTGGTTAGTATTTTCTAAGCAAAGAAACCCTAAATAAGCAAATAATGTTTTAACATTGCACAGACTTAATTATCAAGTAAAAAGAAACATGTAGACACCAAAGTATATATATTGAAATTAGGGCTGTCACTCGATTAAAAATTTTGATTGTTAATTTATGGGCATTAGTTGATTTAACTGGTAGATTTAATATGTGCACATTTTTAATAAAGGTATAGCAATATTATAGGAGCTGCCCTGCATAGTAATACTAAAAAATCTATATAATGTAAGAAAAATAAATAAAATATGTCCAATGGAAATGTGGTATTTTTAAAAGCATTTGTATTCTTATTCTTATTGTATTAGTGCTGCACTATTGAGATGTACCTGTGCTGGCTCTGTATGCACAAAGTGAATAAAATAAACTTAATTTATTTTAATTTTTTTACCGTATATTATATTCAAAGAACAAAACAAAACCAATATTAATACAAATAATAATAATAATAATAATAATAATAATAATAATAATAATAAAATTAATTTTTATTTTTTAACACAGCTTACATATGTTACAGAATCTGTCAAATGCACAGATTCTGATACATGCCACAAACGGGAAATCTATTATTTAAAATTATTTATTTATCTATTTATTTATTTATATTTTTTAAATATCCCCTACTATTGACAAATTACATACTGTAAAGCTTTACAAATAATTGCCGGGTCTCAGATAATCAGATAATCTCTAATATGCGCCGGGTCTGCTGCCAGATATTGTAAATAAATGCTGACTGTCTATTAAATGCCGGGTTTCTGCCATTGCCATTGAAGCTGAGGAAGATGAGGAGACGCTTGAGCGTAATGAACTGCGAATAAGTGACAGTGATGAAAGTGACTCTCAGGATTATTAAATAATTATAATAAAAATCTTAATTTAAGATAGGTCTACATGTAATGCATATTTGTTTAATGAAGTTATTATGTTATTAAAAGTCTTGATCATTTTAAGAGTGCTGAAAGTAGGCCAGAAACAAACCTCTTGGTGTAGTTTAACTGTATTAACAACATGTTTTGTTGTATTAACAAGTTTGAAGTGAAACAATATATTGTTTTTGATAATGATACTTATTGCTTGTATTGCTGTTTTTAAAAACATTTTAGAAGTTTGTATTATTATTTTTAATTATTATTATTATTATTATTATTATTATTATTATTATTATTATTATTATTATTATTATTATTACATTATTATTATTATTATTATTATTAACATTGTGCTGTAAGCGTAGCCTACATGCCTGTGTTCTGATATCTACAGGGCTGTCTTGGTGGATTTAACTGTTGTTGTTAACAATTGTAGATCTAATTCCGTTTTTAAATACAAATTCGTACTTCTGCTTGTTCATTTTCCAACGTTTTGCATATCGTATCCTTGTTAACCAGTACATATAAAAAAGATTGTAATAATATTTTCACTTTATACTTGAGGGTGTACAATACAATGTAATTTTGTCCACGTGGACTGGATACCATATCACACCTATTTACAGTGCCAGATCGACCTTGAACAAAACCTGCCCCAGTGTCAACCTTTCTGTTGCACCAATTACAAAAACTACTTTGAGGCAATTGCCAAATCCCTTCATTTTAAGAATATCTGCCCTTCAGCACCACAGCAGTCGGACACACAATGGACTACTGAATATGATAATAAATTATTAATAAATACATTTAACCACTTCTTTACAGTTTATACTTTTAAAATTCTCATCCCTAGTATATACTGTGTAAAACAAATGCGAAAGGATATATCTTTTTAATTGTTGACAATTTGACTGTAATACCGTCTGCAGCGAATGCACGTCTTGACCTTTTACTCAACTGTTTCTGGGGAAAATTGGTAGTATTTCCTGCAACTCACGTGATCACTTGGAAAAGCATGGAAACGCCTCCTTTTCCACCAACTCCAGTTCTGGAAGAATACAGGCCAGTTCGGGCGCAGTCGAGTTGACTGTCCATGGAAACGAGGTACAAGGGTCCCCCAAAGCCAGTTTGGGAACCACTTTAATATCACATTTGCGGTCTTCAGCTACATTGCCCTCTATGAATCATGGACCCTCAAATCTTTTTGCTCATCGTTTGGTGCTTCTGGAAGTTCATTACTAACCTGAAAGATCTCCTCAAAACATCTTCATACTGGATCAACATACATACTTAAATTCAATTAAAATGTTTATTTAAACTCAGATGTTTTCTGTTTAGTTAAAAATAGCTAGTGTTTATATAGTGTTGACATGTGTGTACAGTTTGTATGTACAGATTCGTATTACCCTACATGGGCCATGATATTTAACTAGGCTTATTTCCAGCACAAGAAATTAAAGATATGGTTGATAATGTATGTTTTACCGAGGGTAGGCTGTCGGTGGAGTTCTGCTGCTTCTCCCACATTTTACATTTGTATACTCTGTGGCAGCAGTTTCCACTATACATGCTGAAGTTTTCATCTTAAAGCACTGTGAAGGGGCTGGGGGAGTTTGTAACTACCGTGTCGGATTATTGCGTGTCTGGTATTTTAAATGCCTTTTTTTGTTTGTTTTGTTGTTTTTGTTTTTGTTTTGTTTTTTGCCATGCGCTTTGGGTTGTTGTGGAGTTGGATAAATAACAAAAATGTTTATTTCTTGCAGAATAATTAAACAAACATTTTATTATTTTCATCTTGAAGTTTTCCAGAAATCCATTTTCTTTCATAACTTTTGGCACTCTTTTCTTCAAGGTGCAATTTCATGTTTGTTTCCGATATTACGAGGGGGAAAATAGCATTTAAGGTGAAGTTTAGTTGCAGGTTTGAAAGTTTTGATCTACTGTACTATGAGAAGACTTTTTGTTATCCGAGCCTGTGCTCCAGAGTTCCAAACCCTTTCATGTAGTTTGCTACAATTTGATATCCATGGAAACAATAGTACATTTACATAAAAAAATACATATATACATATATATTTTCCATTGTTGTCTACTGGGGAAAAACACCAACATTTATGCCTTTTTGATCAACCCATGAAAAGGCATTCAAATCCAATGTTGAATGAAATGTGTGTGGTTTTTTTTAATGGAATAGCTACAATGTTGGAGATGGGGGCGGTGGATGGATGCAAGAATAAAAGATTAAAGATAAGTCTGGAAACGTTTAAATCAAATTCCATTTCTGAGCCAATATATTACCAGGAAATTGAAATATTTCACTTGGGTGCCCAATTTCCTTTTTGTCAGAGTCTGTAAGTAGCAGGTTATGTATAAAGTTACTATTCCCTTACTGAGGGAGTAGTATCTCGTCAGAAAAAAAGCACAAGGTATGGAGTGTATCATATTATGGTGATATATTAAATCTGTCGTTGCTTATGTCCCTTACAATTGTACAAATAAATCCAAATGTCATGAAACTCAAAAATTAGTCTTAAGTTAATCTAAGGTCATATACAGCAATCTGTCGAACTTATTTTTTCATTTGACTGATACCTCTCATTTTGTATGTAGTAATGGTAGTTAAACTAGGCAACTAGCAATGCCAAATCACTACCATTCATGTAAAGGTGTCCGACTGCTTCACAGTTTCAGTTTGAAAACAATGCTGTATGTGGTAATGGGCCTCGCGTACTGTTGGGTAAGTCTTTAAATGTTTTTGTTGTCATATTCATTTTAAAATGTGTACCATTCAACTGATATCTCAGAGTTGGACTGTACTGCCAAATTGTTTGTTGTTTTTTCATTGTGAAATGAACAGGTTTTAATCTGTCATTCTTTTGGTGTCCTGTAAAATGTTTATTGCATGCAGTGTGTTCCTTTCTGCATTATGCATCTGTGTTTGATCAGCCGTTTTGTTTTTGTGTTTCGTGAAATACTGTACAAAAGAATCTACTAAGATTCACTTTATTCTTTCATTGTTTTAGACTTGGCTACGATGAGCATCCTGAAGACCATTGGAAAATGTGGTAATCGCAGCATCCTGCCAGACACGGTGGTGGCCAATCCTGCCAGACACGGTTTAACCGAAGCCTGGGATTTACTTGTAGCCCAGCACATGAAGACCAGGGCCCGTCTTATCCACTATTGGCAAATTGCAGACAAACTGCCCCCTGCATAGTAAGTGTAGTGTAACTACATGGGAAATTTGCCCACAGTGGAAAATCCGGTCCAGAGATTCTGTAAAATTAATTGGTCTGTAATTGGAGGAAAAAAAAAAGTCTAGTTCCCATCAATAATAAAGGTTTATTATATACATTTTAATTGAAATCAATTTCTTCCTTTTGTTTCTGTTTAGGGTTAGTATGGGTTGATGGATTGTGCAATAATTGTAATCTTTTATTCCCCTTTTCTTTCCTGTTATATCATGCTGCTTCCATTTTACTTGTGTGTGTAGAGTTTGTTCATTTTACTCTGCTCCAATCGGTTCCCCATTTCTGGGGAAAAAAAAAAAAAAAACTACTGTAAATTGTAAGTACATGGTCCATATCTGTACCATAGGGCACATTGTACCATAGGGCCATATCTGTACCATAGGGCACATTGGTGAACAGTTAATAAAATGTTATTTACAGCATGTTTTGTGTTAATTTAAGCCAAACCCATTAATTTTGTTTTCTACAGTTTATCCGTGGGAAATTATATTTCATTTACAAACAAGTTTTTAAAAAAGCGTTTTACTTTAAATTGTTGTCTACCATTGTAAAGTTGTACAAAATAAAAAAATACCCCATAGCCTTGCTACAGTGGTGAAGATGGGGAAGGTGGATGGATGTAAGAATAAATGATTAAATGTTTAACTAAAATATAATTTTTGAGCACATACACTTCCATTTGTTGGTAATATTTCATTTGGCTACCATATAGTTTCCTATACTGGTGGAGTTGATGCATCTGTCAGGCAATGTGTAAGAGATCCATGGTTAAATAACAATGTCACTGTCAATTCCAGCTATTCTGAAATGATTAACGGGGATAACATGCCAGTTACATTATATATATATATATATATATATATATATATATATATATATATATATATATATATATATATATATATATATATATAATAAACATTATGATTTATTTCATACAGTTTTTTTTTTTTTTTTTTTTTTAACGGTAGTCCAACATCAAATTCAAATGCAGAAAATGCACATTTGAAATTGTTTTCACTTATTTCAAACAAGGTCTGGTGATTACAGGTCTGCATGCTACCATGGTTCTTGTTGTGATGTGCTGAGAGATGTAGTCATTAGGGGGCTGATGTAAGCATACGCAGAATTGTCATTTTGCACATGTAAACTGTGTTTAGCTGGCATAAAGTGGGTCTTTAGCAGCTGCTAAAAATGCGGTGTATGTAAGAATGGTTTTCACCTGGCGTTCTGTAACCGCTGTCAAATTAGCAGCGTGCCATCGTTAATCCATTTAAATGTTATTGAAATCTATTCAAAGGATGAAATGAGCATGGAATTGGGCAGGGATCTGGAATACTAATACTAATACAAACATAATGAGATGTAAGAATTTTGCTTTGCACTTGGGCAATTGGTGACTCTCCAAAAACTTTGCACCTTCTCTAACAAACTGCAAACCATTGTAGAAGCAAGTAATTAAGAGCTGTATAAAATCACACACCTTCAGAGACCTGTTATTGGCCTCAGGATGGCTGCTGTGGTACACTTCCTCATGCGGCGATGCTTGACTCTTGTTGAGGACAGGCAGGAAAACCTTTGGAGGAGAAGGGCAAGATGGAGAAGACCTTACATATTCAAACCCAGGGTCACTTTGTTTGGGATGCCGAAGGATGCAGTCGTCAGGAGCTGTCGTCTCACTCCTCAGGTCATCCTAGACCTAATAGCTAAATTTCACCTTTTCATCACCTGGTTGACTGTCCGGTAACACCGACAGCACTGACTTTCTCCACTATAGAGGCCCATATGGTCTCTTTCGTAACATAACTGGTGTTGGCTGAGGCTTTTCCAAATTACTCAATTCTATGCGAAGAACTCTCAGCTCCTTCTAAGAAAACTTATTTTCTTTTCTGTGTCCCAAGAGGAGTTTGCTGCCCTTCCTCTGACACACATTTTTTGTTTGGTTTGGGTTTTCGGTTCTGTCCTAACTCACCTTGCCTCTGGGCTGTAAGTGTGGCCGCTAAATAGCCTGCTGTACAGACGGCATTCATTGTGGCCCTCATTATCATGATTGCAGCTCATTATTTGTGCGTGTTGAGTAATTTGCATTGCTCTTAAGCTTACAATGCAAACTAATTGCCTAGCCGTAGGCAATTTGGATTTTGCAGGTGCAATTGTTTGCACTGTGCCTATCCTTACATCAGTCCCTAAATGTTCTGGGTGTGACGTCACAGTTCAGTGTAGTGGGGTAAGGAGGGAGAGGGGGAGTTATCCAGTGCCGACAGGAAGAGAAACACTCCATCAACCTGGAGAGCTATTAGGAGTTTGATTAACCAGTGACTTCATAAATGTTTGTTTTTGTGTCCAAATAAACAATATGAAGATTGAATTATTTTGGTTATATGTCAGCATTACAGATTCCACTTATTATATAATGCTTTTGTTATCGGTTTGGAACACTGACCTCACAACAAAAATGAGACATTTAACAAATCACAAGTCACAACTGTTATCTTATGTATGTAATATGTATTTTTTTTTTTTTTTTTACTAAATAAAACAAAACATGCTGGTAAATCAAAGTTAAGTCTTAATGTGATTTGTTAAAAATCTTATAACACAATAAAAACAAGATCGACAGCAGACAAGGTCTATAGCAGAAATTAGATTTGTATAGGAGCAGCATATACTACCATCGGGATACTGCGTGTATCATACAATTACATTGCAGCTTAGTACCTCCTAAAGATTCAACACCTGGCTTTCCCTAAAAATGTAACTCTAAAAGAATGAAATTCTTCATACTTTAATGCTAACAGTCATCAACATCATTGTCTACTGAATATCATAAAAGTAACTAAATATGTGTTAATTAATGAACCCAAAGCACTTTAAAGAAAAAACAAAAAACAGTCAGTCTGCCAAGTCATGAAGCGAAGTCATGATTGATAGCAATGTTGATTGAGAAGTATAGAAATCCACAAGTGATGCACAGGAAGTATGTGTAGTGTAGTTTTAAAGACAGACATGTCTGTAAGAAGATCAAACAGAAGGTGTCCACAATTATAAAACAGTAACCCTGAAATTTCAGCTGTCAAACTGCTACCATGGGCATTATTATCGGAATACTGCCTTATCTTGAATCGCTGTGCACAATTATGAGTAAAAAAAACCCATACCTTGACCATGGGGTTCTAATTAGACACATATTGTAGGTAATTCGATTTTGCTTCACAATCTGTATATATAATATACTGTCCTTGCTGTGTCATAATCATATTAAAAACTTCAGAACGTTCATCCACCAATCAGGAAGCTCCATTGCAGAGCACTACAGTAGATGTTCAGATAAAATATCTAGCTTGAAGATAAATAATTCCATAAATGAAAGATTTAAAATGTTAATAACAATAAAGGCACTGTTTACCAGTTTCTAACTGCAATAAAAAATGTAAAAAAAAAAACTATGGCAGGCAATACCTTGGTAGTTGACCTGTAGGGGAGTGTTCTCGCTGGTGGCTTCTCACCACGGTCAAATACCAGATGGTGTCCTCTAATCAGGGTTCTGTTGCTTAATTATTATTATTATTATTACATTGACAAATAGAATATTTGCCTTTCAGTAGGATTCCAAATCGTTATATCCTATATTAAAGCCACAGTGCAGTTTTCATGTACAGTGAGGCCACAAAGACCTCCACTGAAAGCTTAGCATGTTGACTAAGCAGAAGCACCACTTAAGTTCTTAACTGACCAAACAAGTCACCATATAATAGCTACAATTACAGGGTGAATCAACTGGTATCTGGAGACAGCAGTTCCCCTCAGCAGTGTAATATCCTAAACTCTGTCTCAGAAGACTTCTATCTCAGATGTGTCCTGTAGTAAGTGTCTAATTGTGGAATTGGGACTCTAATTTCACTTTGACTTGCCCTTCAGAGTGCACTGACTTAATTCTGAGAAGCTTCTCGGTTCATAAGTGTTTAAACTTAACAACATAAAGACATAGTACAGCTTGTTATTACCTTCAGTGGAAAAGGTTTTGGGCTGTTGGCTTTTAGACCTTCACAGTTTAACTTCATATTCTTAACACAATACTATATATAGACACACACACACACACTGCTTATAGACCCACACACACACACTGCCTATAGGAAGTCTACACTCCCTTTCAAAATTGTCACCTTTTGTTGCTTTATAGCCTGGAATTAAAATAGTTTTGTCCCCCCCCCCCCCCCCCCCCCATTTATCTACACATCCTACCCAACACTTCAAAGTGAATAAATATTCTAGAAATTTGTAGAAAATTATTAACTTTAAAAATAAACAAGATTAAAACTGAAATAGCTCGGTTGGATAAGTTTCCACCCCCTTGTAATAGCAATCCTAAATTAGCTCAGGTGTCAGCTCAGAATCACACACCAAGTTAAGTGTCCTCCACCTGTGTTAAATTGTAGTGATTCACATGATTTCAGGATAAATTCAGCAGTTCCTGTAGGTTCCCTCTGCTGGCTAGTGCATTTCAAAGCAAAGACTCAACCATGAGCACCAAGGCGCTTTCAAAAAGAACTCCAGGACAAAGTTGTTGAAAGGCACAGATCAGGGGATGGGTATAAAAAAAAAAAAAATATCAAAAGGTCTTTAATATCCCTTGGGGCACAGTCAAGATGATTATTAAAAAGTGGAAGGTGTATGGCACCACCAAGACCCTGCCTAGATCAGGCTTCTCTCCAAACTGGATGACCGAGCAAGAAGGAGACTGATCAGAGAGGCCAACGGCAACTTTGGAAAAGCTATAGGCTTTTATGGTCAAGACTGGTCAAAATGTGCATGTGAAAACAATATCCCAAGCACTCCACAAATCTGGCCTGTATGGTAGGGTGGCAAGAAGGAAGCCATTACTCAAGAAACCCCACCTTGAATCCTGTTTGAAGAATGCAAAATAAACACTCAGGAGATTCATTACCCATGCGACAAAAAATTTTGTGGTCCGACAAAACTGAAATGGAATTTTTTGGCCTAAATGCAAAGTATTATTGTGACAGGCTGGTGAGTGGATAGAGGCCCAGAGACAGTCTGCAGTTCAAAAAATATATACTTTTATTATAAATAAACACAAAATAAAAGTGCACAAGGGCAAAATAAAGGGATTTAAACACAAAAAAAAGACCAGTACAAAAAACAAACTTACAAAAATAAAGGTTTCCAGGCTGGGCAGTGCCTTAACTGGATGTAGACTTCACAAACACCAACCTGCTTCCTCAGCTCCGTCCTCCCAAATGAGAAGCAGAGACCTCCTTTTATGTCAGGTGGCTGGGCGCTGGTTGATCGTTAATTAACCTAATCAACTAATCAACCCCAGCCACCTGAACATAATAAACCCAGGCAGGTAGGGGAAATTAACACCATCCCTACCAATTTAAAATGGGCAGAGCTTTGCTCTGCCACAGTTATGTTTGGCACAAACCCAACACAGTGCATCACCCAAAGAACACCATCCCTACTGTGAAGCATGGTGGCGGCAGCATCATGTTATGGGGATGTTTCTCATCGGCAGGGACTGGGGCACTTGTCAGAATAGAAGGGAAAATGAATGGAACAAAGTCAGAGAAGTCCTTACGGAAAACCTGCTGCCCTCTGCAAGAAAGCTGAAACTGGGACGGAAGTTCACCTTTCAGCATGACAACGACCCAAAACACACAGCCAAAGCTAGACTGGAGTGGCTAAGGAACAAAAAGGTAAATGTCCTTGAGTGACCCAGTCAGAGCCCCGACCTTAATCCAATCAAAAATTTGTGGCATGACTTGAAGATTGCTTTCCATCACGCTCCCCAAGGAACTTGACAGCTTGAACAGTTTTGTAAAGAAGAATGGTCAAATAGTGCCAAATCTAGGTGTGCAAAGTTGGTAGAGACCTATCCCAACAGACTCACAGCTGTAATTGCTGCCAAAGGTGCTTCCACCAAGTATTAACTCAGGGAGGGTGGAGACTTATCCAATTATGATCTTTCAGTTTTGTATTTTTAATATACAATTTTTTTCTCAATAAAACTTTTTTCCCCTTAACAGTGTTGTGTATGGTGTGTAGATAAGTGGGAAAGAAAATCCTCATTTAAATGCATGAAACTCTGAGGCACTGACAACAAAATGTGAAAAAAGTTCAAGGGGTGTACTTTCTATAGGCACTGTGTGTGTGTGTGTGTGTATGTATATATATATATATATATATATATATATATATATATATATATATATATATATATATATTATTAATATTATAGTCATTCAAAGACTATTTAAGATTGTGATGAGTCAAAGGGGTTTTCGGTCTGTGATTCAGCCTCCCGACAGTAGGTGGCATCAAACCAACTCGGGACTTCCCTTACCAAGATCTCGTGACCATGGCAAAAGTCATCTTTTTGAGGGGCGGCACCTTGGTGAGGGGCGGAAGTACGAGTATGTAAATTCCAGCCACTGGAGTCAAGTGAAGGATAAGGACACGTGTCGGTTGGGGATTGGTGTTCCACTGACTACAGAGGCGGGACATTACATACTAAAGGGAACGTACTACTGTGTTCGGGGTTGGTCCGAAAGTAAAGTAGGAGGAGTAACGGGTGGAGGGAGAGTCTGGTTTTGTGCAGCGGGATTTTTGAAACACTAACATTTCTTTTGTCTTTTTTTTGTTTATGTATGGTCACCACGAAGACAAATTAAAGACGAGTCATCACAGTTTGTTTTGGATTCCACCCCTGCACTCCTTCCCTCACACCATTTTGTTTTTCGTTTGTTATTTAATCCTTTTGTTGTGTATAGAAAATAAAAATAAATTATTTTATTTCTGTACACATAAATTACTGTCTGGACATTCCATTTAATACACTCTCGCCTCACACGTGGTGTCAGAAGTGAAAATGGATCCAGCTACAGTTTTGACAATGTTTAGGGAGCAGGAGGAGAAGCGAGAGGAGAGAGAGACACGGCACCTGGAACAGCTCGCCCAGTTCTTGGGACAGCTGGTAGAAAAACTATCAATATCAACATCAGAGAGAGCGGTTGCCCGGATGTTTGCAGCTCAGCCTAATCTTCAGAAGATGACCTCGGAAGATGATCCCGAGGCTTTCTTGATTACTTTTGAGAGAGTGGCAGAGGCTGCAGAGTGGCCTAGGGAACACTGGGCCATGAAATTGGCACCCTGCCTGACAGGGGAAGCTCAGGCAGCGTATCGAGCCCTGACGGCCACGAATGCAGGGGACTATGTTAAAGTTAAAGAAGCCATTCTCTCACGCCTCGGGATCACGGAGGAAACATACCGGCGCCGTTTTCGGGAATACCAGCTGTCCAAGGGGATGCGGCCCCGGGTTGCGGGACAATATCTTTTAGATCAGTGCACCCGGTGGCTGCGGCCAGAAGAACATACACCCCAAGAACTGGTGCAGAAAATAGTTATAGAACAGTTTGCGTCTATACTACCGCCAGGGAATCGAGAGTGGATTAAGAGGAATAGACCTACCACTCTCGAGGATGCCCTCCTCCTGGCGGAGGCCTACGAAGACGCAAACGAAGGTGCCGGGTCAGACCCCACTCCTGCCCCTAAACTAACTCGGACCAACCAACCAATGAAGCCCAGAGGGGGTAACCGGACCTTCAGACCATGGAGGTCGAGGTTAGCCCCATCCTGGGCGAGAGAGAATCCCCCTAACCTGCCGGTCGCGGACTCGCAGGACAGATTAACTCCGTTGATGCCTCCTAACCAAGTGTGCTACCAATGTAATGAGCCTGGACACATTGCCAGGAATTGTCCAGTAATAAAGGTGGACCTGGCGACAAGATCCTGGTCAGCAGTAACAGGTAGGAACACTGGGGAATGTCGGGAGGGCCCTTATCAGTTAAGAGTACAGGTCGGGGGAAAGAGTACTTACGCATTTGCGGACTCTGGGTGTGCACAAACATTGATTCGGCAAGCTCTCTTGGATGGGGTAGCCTGGGAGCCACAGGGTAAAGTGGCTATCTCCTGTATTCATGGAGAAACTCGGGTTTATCCCACCACTAAAGTTAGACTTATTGTAGGTGATTATTCAGCTTGCGTTAAAGTGGCTGTAGCGCAATGTTTACCATACCCTGTTCTCCTGGGAAGAGACTGGCCGTTTTTTGATCGTATTTTAGGTCGGGAAATGGTCTTAGTTTCTACCAGGGGACAATTAAAGCAACAGGAGAAAACAATTGGCGAGATTTTTCCGTTGCAATCCGACCTGTTTAACCCTAAAATCCGCCCAAGAAAAACAAAAAGAGAGCGTCGGGTGGAAAAATATGAGGGAACTCTGAGACGACAAGGGGAGGGGTCTGACACAAAAGTAAACCAATCGCTGAAACGGCAAGGAAAGGGAGTAGGTATTCAGTGTAACCGGGGCTGCGAGGTTACTGAGGTGGAAGGTCATGTAATAAAAGACACTCCTCTCTGTGTACCTAACCATTGGGACCGAGATATTGACTTGGGATATGAACAACAAAATGATCCCACGTTACAGTATGCTTGGAAACGGGTTAGATATATCGAGGGGAAGGATATGCAGGAAGGACAACCGGTGGTATTTCCGCATTTTTCTGTATCTGGGCACTTATTATATAGAATAACCCGGGCTCCCGGGACGGGACAGCTCGTAAAACAGTTATTGGTTCCTAGGCCTTTTCAGTCAGAAATCATGAGATTGGCGCATGACATTCCATTTTCAGGTCATTTGGGAACTGAAAAGACTCAGGAACGAATTCTGGCCCGGTTTTTTTGGCCTGGGGTTTATGGTCTGGTGCGGAAGTATGTATCGGAGTGTCCTGAATGTCAATTAGCTGCCCCTAAGTCAGTTCGCCCCGCACCTCTGGTTCCACTTCCAATTATTGGGGTACCGTTTGAAAGGATTGGTGTAGATTTAGTAGGCCCTCTGGAGGGAACAGAGTCAGGATATCGGTATATTTTAGTAGTAGTGGACTACGCAACGAGATATCCAGAAGCTGTTCCCTTACGCTCTATGAATGCAATAGCTGTAGCGAATGAATTGGTAAAAATATTCTCTAGGGTGGGAATCCCGAAAGAAATTCTCACTGATCAGGGCACTAATTTTATGTCAGACTGTATTCAGCAACTATATAAATTATTGAAAATTCGTTCAATTAGAACCTCAGTTTTTCATCCACAAACGGATGGGCTTGTTGAACGATTTAATCAGACTTTGAAAAATATGTTGCGCCGCTTTGTAGATCAAGAAAAACGCAATTGGGCTAAACTGCTTCCCTACTTGCTCTTTGCAGTTCGCGAGGTACCACAATCCTCAACGGGGTTTTCCCCGTTTGAGCTCTTGTACGGTCGGCAGCCGCGGGGTATCTTGGATCTCATAAGAGAAGGCTGGGAAGAACAGTCAAAGGAGTCTAAAAATGTAGTAAAATACGTGTTGCAGTTACGCGATCGCTTAGAATTAGTCGGTCGATTGGCACATGACAATCTCAAAGCGGCACAGCAGAAGCAGCAACAAAGCTACAATAAAAATGCAAGAATTCGGAACTTTCGACCTGGAGATAAAGTGTTGTTATTGTTGCCCTCATCGGAATCTAAGTTGTTTGCTAAATGGCAGGGTCCTTTTCAGGTTATTCGAGCAATTGGTAAAGTCAATTATGAGATCCGACAGCCTGGGCGTCGGAAAGAAAGTCAAATTTATCATGTTAATCTCCTGAAACCGTGGAAAGAACGGGAAGTCCATTTTATATCTCCTGTACAGGAGGGAGAGGATTTTGGACCCTCAATTGAGCCAGAGTCAGCAATTGAGGTCCCGATGGGGGAACAATTAACTCCTGATCAGCGTGAAGAGGTAAGCAATCTAATTAAAATGTTCAGTGATGTGTTTTCTAACGTGCCTGGAAGAACGCATTTGATCGAACATGCTATTATCACTCCGCCAGGTCTAAGAGTTAGACAGAGACCGTATCGCATTCCAGAGAGTCGGAGAGATTCTGTTCGAAGGGAGGTGGAGTGTATGTTGAAACTTGGGGTAATTGAACCTTCCCGAAGTGAGTGGTGTAGCCCAATAGTACCAATAGACAAGCCAGATGGGTCACTACGATTATGTATCGATTTTAGGAGGGTGAATGCTATCTCCAAGTTTGATGCATATCCCATGCCTCGAGTAGATGAACTCTTAGACAAACTGGGGCAAGCTCGGTTTATTTCAACTCTGGATCTGACGAAAGGATATTGGCAAATTCCATTAACGAAAGCCTCTCGTGAGAAAACGGCATTTTCAACCCCAGAGGGTCTTTTTCAATTTTGTACTATGCCGTTCGGACTTCATGGAGCGCCTGCTACTTTTCAGAGACTAATGGACAGGGTTTTACAACCTCATCGAGAGTATGCAGCTGCGTATATCGATGATGTAGTCATTTATAGTTCTTCCTGGAGAGAACATTTGACTAGATTAGAAGCCGTCTTACAGTCTCTGAGGAGGGCGGGGCTCACAGCGAACATGGCAAAGTGCGCTATTGGAAAAGAAGAAACTAAATATTTAGGTTTCATAATGGGTAAGGGTAGAGTGAAACCGTTGGTTTCAAAAGTCCAGGCTTTGTTGGATTCACCGGTACCTACCACGAAAACCCAGGTGAGATCACTGTTAGGGTTGGCTGGTTATTACCGCCGCTTTATTCCACACTTTTCCACTATAGCCGCCCCTCTCACTGATCTCACTAAAAAGAACGCTCCAAATAAAATTAAGTGGAGTGCAGAGTGTCAGACAGCCTTTGAATCTATTAAAACTAATTTGAGTCAGGCCCCAGCATTAATAAGCCCGGATTTCAGCCGAGAGTTCGTCCTGCAGACAGATGCATCGCAGACTGGTCTGGGGGCGGTTCTGTCCCAGGAGAGAGATGGTGTAGAACACCCGATACTATACATCAGTCGGAAGTTACTGCCCAGAGAACAGAGGTATTCGGTAGTGGAGAAAGAATGCCTGGCAGTGAAATGGGCAGTGGAATCTTTAAAATACTATCTTCTGGGACGACCCTTTGTACTCATCACAGATCACGCTTCTTTAAAGTGGTTAGACACGATGAAGGATTCAAACGCTAGGATTACGCGGTGGTACCTGGCGCTCCAACCCTTCGCCTTTCAAATAAGGTATCGTGCGGGTAAGTTACATCAAAATGCTGATTTTTTTTCCCGGGAGGGAGGTAAAAGGGAAGGGTTAGAGGTTTCCGAGTGTTCCTTCGGCTCCACTCTGAGGGGTGGGATATGTGATGAGTCAAAGGGGTTTCGGTCTGTGATTCAGCCTCCCGACAGTAGGTGGCATCAAACCAACTCGGGACTTCCCTTACCAAGATCTCGTGACCATGGCAAAAGTCATCTTTTGAGGGGCGGCACCTTGGTGAGGGGCGGAAGTACGAGTATGTAAATTCCAGCCACTGGAGTCAAGTGAAGGATAAGGACACGTGTCGGTTGGGGATTGGTGTTCCACTGACTACAGAGGCGGGACATTACATACTAAAGGGAACGTACTACTGTGTTCGGGGTTGGTCCGAAAGTAAAGTAGGAGGAGTAACGGGTGGAGGGAGAGACTGGTTTTGTGCAGCGGGATTTTTTTGAAACACTAACATTTCTTTTGTCTTTTTTTTGTTTATGTATGGTCACCACGAAGACAAATTAAAGACGAGTCATCACAGTTTGTTTTGGATTCCACCCCTGCACTCCTTCCCTCACACCATTTTGTTTTTCGTTTGTTATTTAATCCTTTTGTTGTGTATAGAAAATAAAAATAAATTATTTTATTTCTGTACACATAAATTACTGTCTGGACATTCCATTTAATACACTCTCGCCTCACATTCATATATTACAAAAAAAAATGGAGCATATCCAAATAACTATTGGCTCCAAGGATTGGGTTGGCAGCTGCATGATGTTACAGTATATTTTGATTATTGATGAAATAAAGAGACAAAATGTCTAGACATGAGGACATCACAATGTAGTTCACTGTACAGAAAAATACATTTCAATGAGGAAAAATATATGTGTAATACTTATAAAATAACAATACAATGCATCTTCATTGAACGTGTTACATGGTTAGAATCAGTGTTCAATAAAATAGTGTCTAGTAGGACTTATGTAAGTATAAGTCATTTACATTTCCTGCTGTCTATCACCCTTAATTGTGAACACAATAACTGCCTTGATTTTGTACCAGTGCTCACCAAACTTTTATTTATTTATTTATTTATTTATTGTAAATAATTTAATCATCAATTAGAGAGCAGAGGCAAAATACAATGTAAATGTGGTTATTACAATTGTTGTGCCAGGAATCATTAAAGTTATGTTTTAAAAACAAAAACAAAAAAAAAAATTTACATGTTTATGTAAACTTTACATCAGTCAAGTAATGTTCCCTTTCCCGGGATCGAACAACCTTAAATCAGTTCTCTCTCAGGCTGCTAGCTTCTGTTGAAGTCTAAAAATAAAAATGTAGTTTTTTGTTATGTGAGAATTTTTTTTTCCAGAGAAGTACTAACGCAGCTGCTAGGCTCAGGTTAAGCTTCTTGCAGTTTTTTTTCCCACAGTGTCTTGTTGCCACATTAGTTCTGCTTGCAGAATCAGTGTGAAGACTGTTAAGGCTCTAGCAGTAGGTTTTCCTCACTGTTTGGACTGTTGGTTAGCCAGGAGCGTTATAAGTGGGCATTCCTATAATTACGGTTACCTTCTGCCGATTCACTAGCAGTCATTGAGCTTCTCTCTGTTTCGGGTCCGACTGTTTGCAGTCTTTCTCACAGTGTTTTGTTGCCGCTCTGGTTCTGCTTGCAGTGCCATTGCGAATGCTGTCGGGGCTGTGTTAAGCCAACAGCTATATTGGTGGGCATCCCTGTACATTGCTTCTTCGGTAACTGTAGGTCACTGATCTACCACCGTTCTTAGTGAACGAGGTTACCATACCAGTAGTGCACCATACCGTGTGTACAGTACCGTACCTTTTCAGTCACCTGGAGTACTGGTTTCAATGCACCATGGACACCTGGGTGCTTGATACTGTACAGATCGGCTATTCTCTACAATTCAAACACTCCTCCTTTTTGGGGCGTGACTACAACGTTAGTCACGGACCCGCGAGACCTGGTGGTGTTGTCTCAGGAAGTAACAGCCCTGCTACAAAAGCAGACTATTTGCACGGTCCATCCTCTTCATTTGGAAGAAGGGTTTTACTCCAGGTACTTCCTGGTGCCCAAGTGGGATGGTGGCCTCAGATCAATTCTCAGCCTCAGACAGCAGGGTTTTTCAGCCCGCATTGAGCTCAGGCCGCCTGTTGACAATGTCTCGGCACTGTCTGCAGGCGCTATCCTGGTGGACACAACCTGTTCACATGCGCTTAGGCATAGCACTAGGCAGCGTCACCAGAAGGGAGGTTATCACCAGAGATGCGTCCAACCTCGACTGGAGTGCCATGTGGAATGGCATGGGAGTGCAAGGGGTATTGATAACACTGTGACAAGGTCTCCACATAAATATTCTGGAGCTGCAGGCAGTGTTTCTAGCCTTGCAGAATTGTTTACAGGTGCAAGGGAGACACGTGCTTGTCCAGACTACAACACTACTGTGATAGCTTATATAGACCAGGATGGCCTCAGGTCCCCCAAGCTCCATCGGGTAGCCTGCAAGCTGTTGCTCTGGGCGCACAATCACCTCTCACTGCGAGCAGAACATCTGCCCCAGTTGACAAACTAGGTGGTGGACTTCCTTTCAAGGGGAGCCCCAGTGCCTCAAAATGGAGGCTTCACCCAGAGGTGGTGAGCCTCATTTGGCAATGGTTTGGGAGAGCACATGTAGACCTATTTGCTTCCCAGGAACTGACTCATTGTCCTCATTGGTTCTCCATAATAGGAGCATGGAACCCGTTGGCAATAGATGCCTTGGTGCACCAGTGGCCGAGGCAGCTGCTGTATGCCTTTCCACCACTCGCTATGCTTCCTCTGTGCCTGGGAAAGATGAGGCAGGGACCGGGCCAGGGTGCTATTAGTAGCTCTTTACTGGCCCAGGAGACTCTGATTTTCAACCCTGATACAGCTCTTGAGCTTGCCAAAAAACAGTGATCTGCTCAGTCCAGCGTGGGGGACATTGTGGTATCTCGACCCATCAAGCCTGCAATTTTGGTTCTGGCCCCTGAACGGCAACATTTGAGCCATCTGGGTTTATTCAGTAGGGTCATTGACACCTTACAGAATGTCAGAGTGCAGTCCACGAATTCCCAGTGTTTTCCAAACATGGTGCCTGCCTAAGGATTTTGGCCCCATGACCTGTCCCTTGGCAGTTATGCTGCAATTTTTACAGGACCTATTTGATGAGGGGAAATCTCCCTCCACATTAAAGGTCTATTTGGCAGCCATTTTGGCTTGTCATATTAATATTGATTCAGTCTCCCCAGGAGCTAATTTCCTGGTTGGGCAATTTTTAAAGGGAGCTCAGCGGCTTCGGCTGCCCATGAAGGACATTGTCCCTCGTTGGAGGCTTAATGTGGTGCTTGAAGAACTTATCCACTAAGAGGGTAGGTGAAATGCAAGCATTTTTGATTGTGAAAGCCTGCTTAATTTTTGCAGAAGCCAGGGTGAAATTTACTCTTCGTATCAATCCTGCTTTTTTGCCAAAAAAACATTTCGGCATTCCTCATTAACCAGATGGTAGAAGCCTGAAGCTTTTCATCCATCTCCTTTCCAGTCTGACAGGAAGCGGTAGCTCCATATGCTGTTAACCTTTAAGGATGCTGCGTCCATATTGCAGCAGTCTTGAAGGAAAAATGATGATGTTTGTGTCAGCAGTCTTTTATGCCCTTTGGGGGCGGGCTCGAATGCATCACAGGTACTAAATTCACTTGCTTAAGTGCTTTTGTTGTTTTATAAAGATTGTTTGTTAAACTACCAGAACTTGTGTATGTTGATCTTAGTCATGTTAATGTTAAACATGTCATGTTTCTTGAATGATCTTATAACAATGAAGTATATAATTACTTTAGCTTTTCCCATTCAATATTGCTTGGCTGTGAGATACTGCATCTCTGTTCCTATAAATTGCTTTCCCACTGCTGCACTGACCTGTGATGTTTGGTTCCCTATTTTGAGTTTTGTCTGTAGTATGCAAGCAGAACACATGGAGTACAGAAGCAGAAACCAACCTTCAAGCACCGTACAACTCTGAAGAGATCATTTTAGATGGCTGTGCTGTTTAACAAATCCAGCTGTGTTTCCTACAAGGGGCCCTCTTTATTGTGAAACAAAAAACAGAAACTCAATGAAGAAAAGAGGAAGAAGTTTTGGCAAATGGATGGGTTTTTGTGGTACTGCATGTACAACCACCAATGGTCTGAGGCATAGAATTCCTCACATTTGGGTTTAAATGATTACATGCTTGCAATGTTATATAATGTCTATTTAACTTTGTATGTTACTGTAAAACCCTCCATGGTCACTTCATATAGGACTCGAGTTGCATTTTTCATGACTCGAACTCGAACATTTGGGCTCCGTGACTTGGCGATATTGAGGATATGTCAATTTTTATTTTCTATTACACAAGTAATATTACAGTTACTAGGAAACTGTGCACAATAAAACCTACCCAACAAAACATTATCCAATCACTGGTTAGCCCTGTTGTATTTGCAGCCAATCATATTAAGAATAAGAAATTGAAGCATGTTAGGTTGTAACGTAAACACGCCTCCCACACAAATCCAACTGCAACCATCGCAGACTAAGGTTTTCTTTCCTCTTTTGCATTAAGTTTTATAAGGAATAAATAATGTCAGCATGGTAAACAAGTAATCGTTTGACTTTTAATGAGACTTTCTCTTTGCTACTTTAAACCGTGTTCTAAGTTTAAGCACTATAGAAATACATTTCTAAAACTGCATTCTTGAAAAATGCATAGTTTGGTTTTGCTGAGCTCCCTGAATCTCTGGAATAGAATGTATTTGTTTGCACTGAAAACAATTGAATGTTGGTCACGTTAATAATTTTGAGTTTACTGAAAATAAAAATTAATGAAAAAAGAATAACCACATAAGTTATAATCATACTTTTAGAGCTTCTTAATTAATATCAGAGAGTTGATTAAATATTCTGTGCTTTGCTTCTAATCTCCACTCATTCCCAGCACACGCCACCACTATTTGCAAGCAACGTCAATGAATTCACCTGGCAAAGTAAGTGTAAAACTAAGCACTAGAGCAGGGCTTCTCAAACTCAGTCCTGGGGACCCCCTGTGTCTGCTGGTTTTCATTCCAACCGAGCTCTCAATTACTTAACAAGACCCTTAATTGAACTGATAATTTGCTTAATTAGACATTTTTACTTGTTTTCAGCTCTTGTTGAACAGTTGCATATTTCAAGTTAGCTATAACATTTGATAGTAACATGAACTGCAACTATTTAAGAGCTGGAAACAAGTAAAAATGTCTAATTAAGCAAATTATTAGTTCAATTAAGGGTCTTGTTAAGTTTTTGAAAGCTCGGTTGGAATGAAAACCAGTAGACACAAGGGATCTCCAGGACTGAGTTTGAGAAGCCCTGCAAGTCTCAAATCCAAAATTGCCTACCGTCAAACAGGCAGCTATATCAGACTGATATGACAGAAGGACTGATTGATAGCAACAGAATAACTTAATACCACTTAATTTACCAAAATTCAAATTATTTATTATGGATGCAGGAAAAACACATTAACAATACACTATGCAGCGTCAACCTAGAAATCTGTGTTTACCATTTTTTTTATTACATTGTGAAACTACACAAAGGGAAACTACAATGTTTTTGTGTAAAAGATAAATACATTATCACTAATCAAATGAACTGAAGCACAATCTGATAAATGCATTGTATTACAGACTTAATAAAAGTGCAAATGCAATGCAAATGAAACATAACGTTTCTGTTTTGCAAAACAAATAATAAAAATCATACTAAATGTACTATTGAAGAACACAGTATAATGTATATACATTTCTGGCAATGTCTAAATACCTGAATTGAAGTCAAAGTACAGTGGCTCTCAAAAGTATTCATCCCCTTGGACTTTTCCATATTTTATTGTGTTACAACATGGAATCAAAATAGATTTAATTAGGTATTTTTGTTTTAATCAACACAAAAAAAGTCCATAATGTCAAAGTGAAAAATAAAATCTACAAATTGTTCTAATTCATTAGCTTTCTGAGTCAATTTTTCCTGCGGTATGGTTATTACATACTCACACAATACATTCAATCAAAATTCCGTACTTATAAATAGCATGAGACACCTCAGAACAATACATTAATAAAACTCGGTTTGACTGGACTGTTAAATGCCGACATGTTAAGGTTTGGGGGTTGTTTAAGCTTTGTTTATGTTTCAAGTAGGTGTTAAACATGCTTTTAAGGTTTACGTTGGCTTTATTTCTTACAACAGATGTGGCATTTCAATGTAAATCACTTTATGATATTCAATATATGGCAGTTTTTTTAATCCATGTAGGTCTATTTACATTACTGTTGTCCACAAATGTGTGTCAGTCGTTACAAGAAATAAATACAGCCATGATGTATATAATACATGTTACTGACAAGTGGATCATTTGGTTAACGCAAAACAGATCTGCTGGTTAACCTACTTGTGTTCTTTCCAGAGAAACTGAGGCTTCCTGTTTACATTAGGCTTCCTCAGCTATACTTGGTCTCCTTCTCTACTCCCCCCCCCCCCCCCCCCCCCCCCCCCCCCCCCCCCCCCCCCCCCCCCCCCCCAATGGCAGGACCCCCCCTGCCAGCTCCAGCTCCTCCTGGTCTAGTAAAACCTCTGGGTAGTTTTCTGGGCACACCTCATCGTTGGAATTGCTGAACTCTGACCTACTCCCCACCCAACCTACTAATCTAAACAGCAGAGGATCTAAAAATCCTTACATAGGAAACTTTTTTTTCTTAAGTGACTTATATACTGGATTTTAAATTTGATCATCTCCACCCGGAAATCCACAAACCCTTCTCAATTAAACAGTTTTATTTTGATACAGTAACACATCGGTGGACTTGCTTCGACTTCGCGGTGCAGCAATGTGCTGGGATCTGCCACAGCAATGCGGATTCCCCGACGCGAAGGCCCTGTGTGGAGGAAGGCTGCCAGCACTGCCAGAGGAAGGAGGACTGGGAAAAGGAGCTGCTCATCTGGCAGCGACTCAGGACCTACTTGCAGGCAGCTGACCATCACCAAGGCAACGGAATGGTGGCAGCTCCAGGAACAGGATCCCGATCTCATCCCCTTGTTGGGGGGCCATCTCCATGCAGTACATCACCACCAAGGGGCTCTGGTCGCAGTGGCCCCCGCATCGTGGTCCGAGAAGGAGTGCTGCAGCGCCGATGGGAGGCTCCGACAGGTCAGCGGTCTCACTGGCAGGTGATCGTGCCCCGGGGCCTTCAGTCTACCATGCTGCAGGCGCACCATGGCACCCCTGGTACAGGCCATTTTGGAGTCCACAAGACGTTGCGGCGACTCCAACAGGACTTTTACTGGGGGCTATGCCGCCACGATTTGGGGGACTACTGATAATACATAATCATTATTTACAAAACATTGTGCGTCTCATTACTTGTAAAAAACTTTACTGACAATTTTACTGATATACTACGTGCAAATGTTGTGAAATTGAAGTACACTTCGTGACGTGAAAGCTAGGGCTTTTGCATTGGAAGCATGTCTTGGGTTCTATTACACAGGGTTTGTATTGCAAAGTTAAATGTATTTTATTTATGTATAACAAACACATTTTTTACATAAAAAAAAATAGTTGATATTATATATAAAGGCAGGATTTGAACCCTACAGTACTTTCACTCCAACTACAAAACCGTTATGCTACACAGATTCACATTTTAACCCTTTCAACAGACCAGGCTACTATTTAGATTTACCCTATTCAAACGGCAATGCATTGCCTCAATATAGGTTGAACAATTTTGCTATTCCCATAATGTATGTGTGCTATTATCCAATCAGTGAAAAAAGAAGTGATATCTGAAACAAACTCATTGGAAATGTGAAAAAACATTAAGTTAGCAAAAGTGCCCAGCCATTTAAAGTGGAGATATCAAAAACTAACAAACTAACTTGGCTTGCATGAAAAACACAAGCCAAGTTAATAGAAACCATTGGGGCAACTTTGACCCCCACCTCTTTGACAGTTGTGCCTATTTGCTTTGTGCTGGGCAAGGTTGCCCCAATGGTTTAACGAAACGTGGCTTGTGTTTTTGATATCTCTACTTTAAATGGTTGGGCATTTTTGTAACTTGGAGTTTTTTTCACATTTCCAGTGTGTTTTTGTTTCAGCTATTACACTTGCATTTATTAGATTAAACAAAACTGTTGAATGTTGTTTATCTATTCAGCGCTATCAAATATTTAGTAACATACTGTCTGGGAGCCCAGATTTTCAGTGATTGTTGTATCACAGTAGTTAATCATTTTTAAACAGTGACTACAAATTCTCAAGAGTCCCCAGTGTAATGCCATTCATTGGAATTTATGTTGATTTACAATAAGTACAATTGTTTAACTGTTAACCAGATACCAACTTCAACTTGGTAAAAATGCATAGATGTAAGGTAATTTTGTAAGGTATTGTTTTACAAGTACTTACAGGTTTTACTGCAACACAATATCATATAATAGCATTGCATAGCATTGACTTTACAGTTTATTATTGCAGCATATGTGTGAGAAACAACGGCCGCGAGACGTGCACCAGACAGATAACCATAACAGAATCAGTTAACTATTACAGTAAATTGCAGTGTTTTGTGTCGACCCTGCTGAACCCGTAGGGGGCGCCTGTGATTACATTATGCTGCAACTTAGATTTGTTGGCTGTAACGTGATGCTAGCTACTCTCAGTTAGATCCCCCCTCCCTGCAGGCTGTAGATGGATACTAATTGCCAGAAGCAATAGAGCAGTTTTTATCATCTTCAGGAAGGCAGAAAGACGTACACAGTGAAACTCTGGACCGCTTATGTATCCCTTACAAAGTGGTTTAAAAGGATCCGCATAGTATACTTTCAGCAGCACTCTATTTTTCACTTTTTCTGAAGATTTTCTCTTGGTCTAAATTGTCTTTTATTATATAAAGAGTCTCCTTTCATGTGTTTTTAGCGTTATTTCTTTTTGCACTGAAAATTTGTTTTCTTGAATTGTTTTTGTATTGGTTTTGGCCCCGGGGATGAATAGTTTTAAGATGAGTGGAAAGGTCACCAAAGGCAGAAGAGACGTGTTAAAAATGTTTGTGGCTTTATTTTCTGTTTCTTTGGTTTATTCTTACAACATCGACTTGGACCATCCCGTGGTTTATCAGGGACCCAAAGGGACATTCTTTGGATATTCTGTCCTGGAGCACTACCATGACAATACAAGATGGTAAGTTACTTTACAAATTCTGTAGAGGGACACAACATCAAACTTAAGAAATCATGTTAATTTCAAAAATTTTACTCAAACTAATGTTCCAATGCGTTACCGTTAACGCAGTCTCCAGACACTAGTACAGCCAGGATTGGCTTTCCGAATCCTTTTGCCCTGATACTACACAGTGCTGGTTTACGCTGTTCATAGATCCTACTGTAATGCAACTGTACGTATGTTTATTAAAATGTGTGTTCAGGTGTGAGAACTTTGTTTCAAACCGGTTCAAATAAACAAGAAACTAAAACTAACACAAGACAGATGGGCAGGCTAAACCAATGGCTTAGGATTCTATTATTATAACACATGGTACCATATGAAGTAACCACGAATTAAATGTTCGTAACTAAGACTTCGTTTGGTTTTCATTAAAGCTTGAATGTTGGATTAAGTGATGAGGTAATCTCGTCATTTTCATTTTTGCCTGAAATTCATATTTTCAGTTTATAACGGCACTTCCTGCATTGTATGGTTGTACCGTTTTGCAATAAATGAGTAGGAAACACACAACGCGTCTTTTTAAAAGGTCCATCAACTCTTTAATTTGATTCAGATTAATTGTCTGGTTCCACAGACCACGTTGAGCACTAACCCTGGACAGTACTATAATTACCTTTCAGTTGGTTTCACTAAGTATTAATTTAGACAAGGTAAATACAAGATTAGAACTAATCTAGGTCTGTGAAACTAGTCTTTTAAATAAAGTGGTAGGAAAACCAGTCAATATAATGCCATGTTAGCATTATGAAGTTGATGGATATCTTGTATGAACTTTAATTTTCACTTTTTATGGGGTTGATAGTGATACGTGGAATAAATAGGGTTATATGCATATAGTGCCATACTGCAAAATCAGATTGGACTGCAATTGTGCAAGACTTATCTATAACTATATATCAAAAACATTGATATTTATAACACTTCATTACCCGTTAATGATTTTTTATATAAACAAATATTTTGTCTTTCTCCTTAGCTTAATTTTTAATTCAAAGATGTGCTTGAAAGTTATGTAGATGGTACCATATTTTTTAATTAAAGGACAGCCATTGCAGGCTACTGTTCTAAATTAAATTAAGTATAGGTTGACTATCCTTCTTAATCAATATTCTGAGAGCAAGCTAGACATATATAGTCATTTTCATTAACAGTTCTTTTTATTCTTCTAAACACAGTAAAATAATTACCTATCATTACCTACCTGTTCATAAACGGTATACTTTGTGAATGCTGTGGAATCTTTTAAGGTATTTTGTGATAGTTGTGCTCTTTCACACATTTAGCAGATGGCAGTGTCCGAAAGTAAAGAAGATTAATTTGAAATGTGTACAGCTATGTCCAAAAGTTTTGCATCACCAAGAATATAAAAAATACAAATAAAAACCGCACGAGCATAATTTGGAAATAATATCGTAAGTCTACAGAAAGCCACAATAGTATTACAGTATTTCATGTTAGATTTTTGAAATGTCAAATGTTTAAATTTTCGTCAGGTTTTCAAGTATATGGAACACTACAGAGCGTTATAAAATTAAATACGTTGACGTAATATTCTTCAGAAGGTTTCATTCGACTTTATGAAGTAAAAGTAGTTAATTTTACAGGGTGATGCAAAACATTTGGCCGTAGCGGTAGCTTGCTAGCTCAGCCCTATAGGCACAGGTTTAAAGTCCACACCATTGCTCTGGGGGCCCTTGCTTTGCAGTAGGGAGGGGTGTTGCAGACAGCAGGGATACTGGCAAGGCACCAATACACTTGAAGCCGCCAATGTTCAGAAGCTTAAAATACTGGCTATGTGACATTATAAATCCAGACTCTGCTGTTGAAATAAAGAATTACATTACCACTGAGCAAACCAGTGACCCAAAACCATTGCAACTAATTAGATGAATCAGTAAGCTACATTTTGATTGTAGATCTCATTAGCACTGTAGTTTTCTTGCAAATCTGCATTTGTTTCATTTTCAATGCTTTATTTTCCCCTTCGAATTGGGTTACGCCATTTAAGCCTATCATCAAGACAGAGGTCAGAAGTGAAACAAGAGTGTAAGGTAGTTCAGTCATGTGAAACTACAGTGCCGACTTATCCACTAGTATTTTTAATAGTTTTTATCAGTTAAAGTATGGTGTCGAATTAAAATCGAAAATCCTGGTTTGTGATTGGTTAAAACCTAATCAAAAGAGCAAAAATAGATTAAACTATTGCCCGAACATCTTTACAGCACAGGGCAATAGTGTCCCTCTGACATGTGATTTGTTCACGTCACTATCAGTCCGCGCCTTTTCAAAGGAATACTCTTCACTTCCAATCCTATAAACAAGAGAAAATGGCTGAATGAAAAAACTGTTAAACAGCGATTCTGTGACGTAACAGAAAATGAATTGCAAAACATACTGTAGCGATTCCGGTTCCCGCAGGCAGGCGCCTCACACAGGGCGTGACAATCCACACACATGCCGAGAACCTCTTGCACGGAAACACAGCCCGGATACCGCTGTACAAAAGAGCCGGCTTATGTCTTTGTATGTGAGTACGTCATCTACCAGCTCTGCTGCTGCCTTAAAAGAAAGATGCTCCAAACACCACTGTCACTGTTTTCTGACTTTCAAATGAAATTCAAACAAATTCAACCCGACGATGTAAACAAATATGACGACTGGGAACTAAATTGAATTATGCGGCAGTCAGCAAGCCAGACTGACAGCTGTGCGCCAAAAAAACCTGATAACTATGTGGTATGAACTTCAAAAACATTTTCAGTTATTTATTTCTGTTATTTATTTATTGCCTTATGCTGTATCAATATATTTAAACAAAATATGTAGTCATATTTACTATCCTCACTTATTATTTTGACTGATTTATATATTAAATGTGTGCTGCAGACTCAGCTCATA
Organism: Polyodon spathula; assembly: GCF_017654505.1. NCBI lineage: Eukaryota > Metazoa > Chordata > Actinopteri > Acipenseriformes > Polyodontidae > Polyodon > Polyodon spathula. The sequence goes on from NC_054536.1 coordinate 28,431,728, forward strand.
GTGGAACATTAAATGCCCCTGTGGCTTTGGGCATTATAGCCCGCTGTCGGTAACAATAGTATGTCGGGGGACAATAATTTTCCACTATAGCCCTCCTCTCCAATAATAATGCACATTTAGAAACCATTAATAGAGACTGCCACAATTTCAAAAGGAAACACAAATAATACCTGTTTTAAAATGTATTTCTTATTAGATAAGGGCCTGTCTCAAATGTAACGATTGGATAATTCATCAGTTTGGTTCATTTGTTTGATTTGGTGGGCCATGCCAACAGTAAATTGTGCATGTGTGCCATACTGTTTAAGGTTGTTCAGTAATTCACAGATTTTAGTATTTCACAGTTTTTGTTGCTGTTCAAGTCAGAAATAGATAATAAAGACCACTGCATTACATTTTTTTGTGGTGCTAATCATGCAGTGTAGATTCGTGCCCAGTGCAGCAGGTATTAGGAGTCCAGCAAAGGATCAGTCATGTTTCAGATGGGGTCCCTGATAGTGTACTGTACCTGTTACACAGGGAGTGCGGTAGTACAAAAATATTAATGCCATGACATAAGTACACCTAAACCCTGACTTGTACACCCTTCATCATTTATTCAGTCCTAGATACACACACACACACACACACATATATATATATATATATATATATATATATATATATATATATATATATATATATATATATATATTTGTATCTATCTATCTATCTATCTATAAAGATAGAGATAGGAAACTGAGACCACCAAACTTCTATCACTTGTGAACTGAGCCAGATTCAAACCCAAGTCTTTTTTCAATTTACACCTTTTTAAGGACACAGTCAGCAGTATTTACAATTCATTCAGTTTGTGTGTATGATTTTCAGTATCTTTAGCTTGATGCCCCATTGCTCCACTAGTCATATTTTATCCTAAAAGTCTGGACACTTCTGATTTAATTAAATGCTGTATAGTAGTTGACTTTGTTTTTACACTCCGTGGGTTTTGCAGCACCAGTCCTGTCAGTTACCACGCTCGCATGGCGGGGATATGCAGGTCTGAAACCACAAGCACGCTGTATGTAAAGCGTTGTCTTGGCAGAGATTGAAACGCATCACAGCGTGAAGAAACCTAGTTCTAAGAACATAGCACTCTATGTCTAAATAAAGAACTCCATTGTGCTATTTTTCTCCCCTTCTGCAGGGTCATAGTAGGAGCCCCCAAAGCAAACTCCACCTTCAGTATCTCAGTAAGTTCCCCAGGAGCCATCTTCAAATGCAGAGTGCACAGCAACCCCGAGAAGAGGTGCACAGAGATGGACATGGGCAGAGGTCAGTGCTTAATAGCTACTTACTGCATGCAACTTTCTGTACTGCATTTAAGTAGGAGATTCCAGACAGCATCATAGATCTACAAATAAAATGTTTAGTTTTTTTGTTTTTGTTTAAAATTCAAGCATATATTTTGGACCATACTGATGGAAGTCTCTAGTTTAAGCATGTGTTTGCTGCTCATAGTAAGTATCAGAGCCTGTCTGTGTATGCTTGCTCTGGCACATTGATTGTACAGCACAGAGGGTGGCTGTTACACAAACTAGCCGGTATGGAGCAAACACACCGAAACAAGAGATACTGATGCCTAATGGTTTGATGGAGTTTATGTTGTTACTCTGCGCCAACCTCTGCAAACATTATTATTGTCTATGAACCACTGCCTCACACCTGGAGTCTTCTGGTGGAAAAAGAGTATCTAGGGTCTCGTGGCTTGGAGGACCGTGGCGGTCTGGGGCTCCTCAAGCTGACAGGAGGAAGCTTGACTGAGAAACTGAAGTACATAGAATTAGGCACCACTAAATCTGGAAGAAAACAGGAACGATTTGGCACAATAAATAAAAATAAGTAAATAAATAAAAGTCTGCAGAGGCTGTTCTCCATCAGGTCCCTTTAACAAAGAGATCGAGGAGAATTAGGGACAGAGGAGAAAGAGGCAGCACGGGCAGAGTTTAGCGAGCTAGTGACAGACGGGAGAGCAGTTTCAGTGGAGTGAGCAGAGCGGAAACCAGATTGGAGAGGGTCGAGCAGAGAGTGGTTAGACAAGAAAGCAGAGAGCTGGCGGTGTACTGCCTGCTCGAGAGTTTTAGAGAGGAAGGGTAAGGGGGAGACAGGACTGTAGTTCTGGAGGGAGGTAGTCGTGGATAGTTTTTAGGAGGCGGATGATAGAGACTTGTTTGAAGGCAGAGGGAAAAAGGCCAGAGAGGAGAGATGTGTTGAGAAGGGAGGAGATGAAGGGGGGTAGAGCAGGAGCAGCAGCTTGAAAGAGGTGAGTGGGGAGGGGGTCCAGGGCACACGTGACGGATTTGTTGCCCTGGAGGAGGTAGGAGAGGTTAAAGTCTGACGGGAGAGAAGGAGTAGGAGGGTGAGTTAGTAGTGGAGACAGAGGCTGTTGGGGTTTGAGAGGGAGGGGGTGGTGTTAAAGAGTTTGCAGATATCAGAGATTTTAGAGGAGAAGAAAGAGGCAAAGTCGTCAGAGGAAATAGAGGAGGGGGGGGTTGAGGAGGGAGGAGAAGGTAAGAATACATATTCACAAGCTTCAATGTGTGACACCTCCTGGCGAAACACTGTATTTCAGTAGTAATCTGTGACAGTTCCTAGTCAGAAAGCGGCCTCTAGCGTGCATGGAGATAGCGGCTGTGTTTTTTTCAATGATCCTTATTGAGGAGTAGTCTACTGGACTGGGAGATTGTATTCCAAAAATCTAAAATGGTCTTCTGTAGTTTTTATTTTTTATTTTTTTATGTTGGTGGTATGACTGGCAGCTGTTCGACCAGCACGGTTTTGGATCATAGTCACGGATCATCCTGGATTTACTGTTTACTTTTCAAATTATACTTTTTTTTCATTGTGCCCCCTCCCCCTTGCTTTTTCTTTCTTTGTTATTTTATTATAGTTGCTGCTGTAATAAAAAAAAAAATAATAATAATTTTTACCACATAAGGTTAATAACTACATAGGAAATTCTATTATGATTAAATGTACAAAATGCCTTGAATTTTTCCAACACAAATGAGTATCTATAGCCTTATTGCAAGAAACACATCTTAAATCACTTTTTTCAAAATACATTTTTTTAGAATTGCAGCCCCTGTGCTACAAACAATACCAAGGGTATTATTTTCCTTATAGATAGAACATGGCATAGATCTGTTGAAGAGTTTGGGGGTCATCGATTTGTATGTTTGTTGACCATGTTAAATAATGTTAAAATAGTTTTTGGGTCAGTTTATGCCCCTAATGAATATGGTGCTGTCACAAAGACGTCTGTAGTGGGTTACGCTCAGCATTTAATGATTACACAAGCAGAAAATAAAAGGTTGTAAGACAAACAAAACACAGGACATGACACTTTCACCAAAATAAAGAGACAAACAAAACGGACTACACAGACAAACACAGTGAGCTGATATTTTAACTTAAACTATTCTTATTATTGTTACCTCCATCTCCAAACCCGTTCTCCACTCACCGAACACACAACCCCGAGTGAGTGAAAACATGCTGCTTTTATGCAGCTGTACCAAGACTCGATTGCTAATCAATCATTCAATTGGAGTCTCGGAACAACTGCATGTGAATTAATAAAGTGCAGTTCCCCGTGCTCGCATATTATTACATTTTACCTGCACGTGAAGTGCTGTGGATTTCCTCGTGCCTAAATACACATATACATTTTAAACCACTTGTGTTACACAGACCCATTTATATCCCGTGTACCAAAGACTATACACCAACATCAACACAGTACACATAACATACACCACCTAAATACACACAGAGGCGGGGCAACATTGCCACAGGCGCTCATTTATTTATTTTTTATCAGGGATTGCTGATAGTATGTTGGGTTTTTCAGAATACTCATGTTTATTAGGAGGTGATTTCAACACAATAATCAGCCCCAATTTGGATAACGATATTTCAACACTTTATTCATCCCAGGCTCTATGTAAGTTTATAAATTATTTAAATATAGTAGATGTGCATCACCTGCCAGATACAAGTGTTATTCTCAAATTGATTATATTTTTATTTTTCCAGGGCTCATTAATTCTGTGTTGAAAACTGACATTCTTCCAATTGTTCTATCGGACCATTCCCCAGTGCTCTGTAATTGTACTCCCATTAACAAAACCTTTCATGCCACTAGGTTGCGTTTCAGTACTTCTCTGCTGCAAAATGCAGAATTCGTAGTGCAACTTTATTTCAAATGAGTGGAATTTTTGCAATTTAATACTGCCTACTTTTCATGTTTAAACCACTCGGAATAAACTTATGTAGAAAGGCAAATATTGGTGAGAAAGGGCTCAGAAGACAAATTTTTCTGAAGACAGAGCAAAGGAACTGAATGCAATAAAGGGTGAATTAAATGCTTTGTCTTTAAATAGAGCTGAATCTGTTATGCACCGCACTAAAGAAAAATATTATTTTCAGGGGAGGAGAGACCAAGTAGAATATTAGCCTTGAAATAAAAGCACAATGATTCCCTGGCCTCTATTAATGCAATCAAAACAGAGGAAGGTGTTGTGGATACAAAGCCAGAGGAGGTAAATAGTGCCTTTCAACTAATTTATTCCAACCAATATGAATCTGAAATACAAATCGACCATTGCTCCTGCATAAATGTCCTAGATAGTTAGACTTTAACCAAACTGGAGGCTGAACTTAGGTAGCAGCTTGATGTCCCAATAAGGCTGGATGAACTGAAATTTGGGACATTGCTAGGACATTGTTGGCCCTTTGATACTGGGCTCTATAAATAATTATATTAAAACTGGCTCTTTTCACAGTGATCAAAAAAATGCATTGCTATCTCTGCTGTTAAAAAGGGGCAAAGGCCCTCTTGAATGTGCACGCTATCGGCCTATATCTCTCATTAATAGTGATGGCAAATTGTATGCTAAAGATTCTGGTTGTGAGATTGGAAGCTACTATAAGAAATCTAATCCATTTTGACCAATCTGGTTTTATGAAAGGATGATCAGACAACATTCTCCATTTGCTTCATATTATCCATTCAGCGGACACACCCTGCAGCAGATGCAGTTTTTTCTCTAGGTGCTGAAAAGGCTTTAGATTATCTGGAATGGGACAACCTGTGATTAGTTTTAGAACACTTCGGTTTTGGCTATGGTTTTATTAGCATGGTGCAGACTCTGTATAATACCCCAAGGATCTCCGCTGTCACTCTTATTATTTGCTCTGTCTTTGGAGCCCTTGGCACTGACTATTAGGTAAAGTACAGTTATCTCTCCAATTGAAGTTAAATTCTCAAAACACATATTTCTCTCTGTGCCGATGATATTATTTTATATATATGTCTAACATATCAGAATCTATCACCCATGTCTTCACCCTGATCAAAAAATTTCAAAGGATGTCAGGTTACAAAGTCAGCTGGACTAAATCGATTTTGATGCCCTTGAGTACTGCAGCTCGGGTACCCCCTATTGTTCCTATAGAGTGGTGTTTTACTTATTTAGGCATACAGATGTATTCCTCTGTAAGCCAGATTTGTAGTGTCAATTTTATTACTCTTATGCAGGTCAAGGCTGATCCCTTAAGATGGTCTATTTGCAATTCTCTTTGCAAGGTTGTACAGCAACAATTCAAATTAATGTGTTACCACGCATACTTTTTTTGTTCTTCATGTTGCCCCAAACACCCCCTCCCAAAGATTTAGATGAAGCCGATTTTCTGATTTTCAAATTTATATTGGGAGGCTGTCGCCCACGAATACAGCTTTCAACTCTTCAAAGAGCTTAAATTATCGGATGGGCTGTCTCTCCCTGTGGCAGGGCGATTGTCCTGCACAATTGGGTAATTAGTGTTGGTGTATTTTGTATGAGGGAATGGGTTTATTGTGTGTTCTTGGAGTGGATTTGTGTAATTGAATTATTGTTTACAGACGGGCACTCGATTGAGATTTGCTGCCTGCTAAGTTTGGTTGAGGGGAATAGCAGCAAGTGATTGGCTGTGCTGGTCGTCAATCAGCTGGTCGGTACGTCTTGACCGAGTGTCCGTCAGCTCAAAAACCCCCATGGGAGATAGCTCGGGGCTGCTGCAAGGCCTGCCGTTTTCACTTCACCTTTGATTTATAGTTTGTTGTATTGTGTTTTATTTTGCATATTTGTACAGCTTGCTGTATTAGTCCTCTGTGCGTTACCATCGCTGGTAACATCACATGACCAGCCTTATTTACTTTCGTTTATGTTTGTGTTAATAAAACCTGAGCGCATGTGCCGGCATTTCAGCTCCACGTCTATGTATCTCTCTGCGTGCTTAGTCAGCGGCTACCCACACACGTGATATGAGCAAGACCCTGTCACACTGCCTAATTTGGAATTCTACGAATGAGCGATGTAGTCGAGCTGGAACGCACCAAAACAACGTTTTAGTACTTTTATCTATAGGCAGAACCTTGACTTAAGAATTAACTTAAGAACATTTACTGATTTGTTATGAAAATGCGTATATAGTGCCCGATAGCTCAAATTTCAGTGCCTGGGCATCAATGAAGCAATCTATTTTCCGTTGGGAAATCAGGTTAGTCTTTCCACTGAATACACACTAGGAACAAAAAAATCAATGACCGATTCCCTACATACCAGTTTTGATGGTACACTCCGAATCGGGGTCTCTGGTAACTGGCGCATATTTTTATTTGTAAAAATGCTGATAAGGACAGCTGACAACAAAAGTGCATTCTACAACTGTGGCCAGAAACACAAGTTTCAAACTGCTTTGTACATCGGTCACAAAATCCCGGAAACTAGAGTGAAAGCCTGCCCTTGCAATCATTCATTCTGCCCTTGCTTTTAAGATTTAATAATATATTACAAGAGCATAAATAAGTGCTAAACATTTATTTATAATAAAAAAAAAACCTGGTAAGTAATGTTATAAAGTATTTATTTACTGCTTTGTTTGTTTTTTTCTCACAATTTACAGTACCAGAACCGCATTTTATTTATTTTTTTGTCTGATCCAGGAAAAAAAAGAAAGTATTGTACACTTAAATTGTCCAGAAACTGTTGACTTTAAAAATACATTTAAAAAACAAAAACAATTTTAATTGTACTGATACAGTTCTTACATTGGTGCCGAATAAAAAATAACTGAGTTTGTGTGATTCTTAATTGTATTGGATGCAGAGCTCCAGAAAGAAGATGGGGGAGGACGTGGTATACTAATATACTAATACTACAGGGCATCGCGGTGATTGAAGTTCTGCCCCGGTGATGACAATCGTAAGAAATAGAAAAAAAAAACTTGTATGATAGCAATAGCCAAAAAAATAACCAAACCATCAAAGACAACATTAACCTGCTAGATGCTTTCAAAACAAGCCAAATTTGGCTTGAAAAATGCCAATCTGGCATTACTGGGGGAGTAGCCTAAAAGTCTTATGCAAGACGCATGCATTACCTATTCAATGTTACCTCAAGTTCAGTGTACAAATAAAATGTCAATTTGTATAGTTTGTTTTAGAAAAAGCTATAATTTAATTGGTAAATTGATTTAGGACTACACCACTGTTTACAAATTAGACCATTGAGAACTTGGCTGGATCATGATTCTCAGGTTCGTTGGCGACATGTGGAGGAGGCTTTTCTGCTACCTTAATAGGCTACAAGACCTCTCTTTCAGTGGCATTAGTTCAAAAAATATTGAGCTCTTCGTATGTTCCAGGACCTCAAGGACGCCTGCACCCTTCCCCGCTTCTCTTATTTTATGTCCTTGAGGCTCAGATCAGCTACACAGGCCTGTGGTGTCTCTTGGGATACAGCTCTAATGCTCCCACCTCTGGTAGGTTGGATCAATCCTACCAGCTCTTCTCAGGGGATATTATCTACTATTTATGACCATTTACTAATTAAATTGTATAAGCCACAAGCTGTCACAAAAATCTGGGAGTTGGAGAGTCTACGTAATATTCCTAATGGCTAAATACATTTGTGGTTTCTAAAAACCCTGTCCATCAACTAATACATTTTAAACTTATTCATGGAGCTTATACAACCTTGTAAAGACATTTCCAAATTAAAAGTATCTCGGACCCTGCAGGGAACATCTGTACACTTTTCACAGTGTTCTGGCACTGTCCCATCATTCACATTTCTTGGAGCTATGTAGCTTTGGTGTTACCTAAATTGACTGGTTCACAGTTAGCAAGTGAACCTTGTTTATTTTAACTAAATAATGGCTCATTGGTAAATGTCTCTTTAACAGCGTAGAACTCGACTTGCTGGCCTAACAACTGCAAAAAAATCCATTTTATAGCTTTGGATATCATGAGATTTAACTCTGACCCGATCTTGGCTCTGTATGTTAGGGGATATTGTGCACTTAGAGTGGACCACTGCCAGGCTGAATGGGGTGTGACCAGCGAGCATGAAGCCGCAGAGTTCGGTCTCTGCTGCCCTGGCTAACTTTGTTATGGCATGACTGGTGTGTGTAGTTTCCTCTTGTGTTCTTTATTTATGTACTGTGAGCTCTGGTTCATTTGTATATAGTTTTGTTCATTTGTTGTATTTTTTCATGATTACAACTTTAAAAAAAAAAATGTATCACAGAAAAATAAAACATTGTGCTGGTTCAGCTGAATGTAAAGTATATTGGGAAATATATTAACTTGCATCCAGATTAGTGCCTCTGTACTGTATTTTAGTGCTGTTGTGGGACTACTGATCCTGTGATGCATTTCGAGTTGCCATAGGGCTCACGCTTCATTGTAATTTCTGTGAACCAGAGCTAAAAACTTGTATTATCCTTATAGACAAAAGTGGAGGTGTTGAATGTGTGGATAATTCACCACTGTACAAGGGATAGAAAGATTTTGCTGTAGATGTCAAATCATTCCCGCGAACACTTTGCCAACCATTCTGAAAAACCAGGATCGAGAAATACAGGCTCATGAACAACGAAACTGTGGCTGCAAGTCGTTAGCGTTTCCTATTTGCTATCACCCTGATGTTGAGGACGCCTTGCTTTTTTGTTTTTATAAATGCCCGTGATCAGAAAGGGACATTCAGATTTCAAGTTGCAAAGTTCACTTGTAACCATATTTTCAATAAAATACACAGTACTTAAACGTATAATACTTTGAATTGTAATATCATTGAAATTTGATTTCAGTGTTACTGTAGCTTCACTGACAGTATTCATTTGGCTTAGACTCCTGTTAATAATAATTATTGTTAAGATACATTTTTTTGCTGGTCCCTTAAAATTCGTATTAATGAGAGTTGACTTTTTTATGTAGACCAGTGCAACATCTGAAAGAAACACCAAGATACGGGTCATTGTCTGTGGCGATTCTTAGTCCCATGCATATTTGGCTAACTGTATATCTAAAAAAATAATTCTGTGTAGCAGAAAATTGACAATGGATGCCTGTAACATTAAATATAAACCTTCGTGGAAAAATCCTGCTTTCTGATTGGTTAGCTCCCTTCTATCACCCATACGTTAATCCCACACAACCTTTCAATGCAGACGCATCACCAAAAGCTTTTAATTTAAATTCATACACTATTATTCTGCAATGTTTAATATCTGTAAATTATCATTAAAAATGACAGATCCACAATCAAATGTGTGTCTTTTTAAAGGAAAAATGTTTGACTAATGGTATGAAGATCAATTTCCCAAATCTGACAAAGCAATTGACTTTACTTTAAAAGAAAAACGGTAACAGAAACAGAACTAAATCAACTTGAACGAAACGAAAATCATTAGATACCAGTAAAGCCTGTAATTACTCAGCTCATAGGCTACAAATTAATTATTTTTAAAACATTTTAAATAACTATTGATTTAAGTTATTTTAATATTGTGCTTAAAATATTAGTAGGTACAGTTCTGCAGCCACCATAATATAAAAAGGCATGGCCTTGTTGAGCTGTTTTTTTCTTTTTTTGTCATAGACCCAGTATTGCTAGTGTGCACCATTAAAAATAAATACATGCAATGAAACAACCTATTAAATTACAACTGAGACGTGTAAAAAAACTCCAGGGTGTAAGAGTTGTGTACAAATAATAAAACAAAGAAGAAAGAAAACAAACACACTAACATGAAAACACAAAGACACATTTAAGAACCGTCAGAATGGATTTTACAGATTCAATTACGTCATTACACAAACACAAGATCAAATGTTACTGAGCCAAAGAAAAGGGACCTTGAACCTTTTTTCGGGATGTCAGGTTTGACCTTATTTCAAGTTCAGTCTAGTTTAAACAAGGAAAACAATGAACTGTATTTAATGATAAAATCAGTAAAACACTTATCTCTCAGCATAGCTGTATTGCCGGCAGACACACCAAGACAAAAATGAATTATTTAGCGATTAACTGCCAAAAAGTGTACACAAACATCCATACAAACTTTGTTATAGCCAAGCAATTTTTTTCCAACTCCCTATGTTTGGTAACTGCTATTGATTATCTTAAAAGCTTGATGCAGACACAAATGAAAAAAGGACATTAACAAAATCTTTATATAAGAAATACAATAAAATGTATTTCCATGATATATCTGGCAAATATTGAGAACAACTGTTAAATAAGAGGCAGCAGATTTGAGTTTCCAGCAGTTGGCAGACCCTGCTAGTGGTTTGATAGGCTTCAGGCTGTTTGGTTCAGTTGCTAGTAGACTTCAAAAAAATATTTCTGCTGTTTACAAGTGCAGAAACCGCTGTCTTTGCAACTGCAACAGCAACTTATTCCAGCCATAGCATAACTGTTGTTACAGAAGTCAAATATGATCCTGATGTCCTGTAATGGTTTATGTGTTTGTTTGAACTGGAGCCAAGAATTATTAAACAGTATACAGAGTATACAATCTGCTACATTTTATAAACTAAATAATGTTGTTTTTGTCAAAATTCCAGTTCATTTTATCTTGTGTAGAGATGTCCTGTGCATAGAATGTACGACAGAATTCTAAAGCTAAAAAAACACTTTTTGTATGTTTAAGTGTACACTTTTGTTTTTTAAATTGTGAGTATAAATATATTTGTAATCTTTAGTATGGGACCTATAATTGGATTGTGTGTAGCTGCTGCACCCCAGAACCCCCAAGATGGGGCATCTCAAGGGTTCATACCCTGCACAGCTAAAGTTTACAAGAAGTAAATTAATAAAAGCAAAGCAGAATGTACAGTGAAAGCATGGTTAAGCGCAGAGAGCTGTGGTGAAGCAACTATCTGCAAAATTGATTTAACTAATCAAAAAGCTTTATTTAAACAAAATCTATTTCAATATTCCTGAAACTGTTCTGGGCTGTTGATGGATTTTATTAACACTGGTCAAGAACAGTTATAAATATCAAACTTTATTTTATGAAGACAAAAATAGGCTTAAAAAACCCCAACTTTTAAAGCTTTGTTAAAGAGCACTATAATTCATGTCTGAAATGCATTTCAATACATAATGTCACTAATAGCAGTCACTAACATTTTGCAATAAAGTGTTACCAATGACAGTCGAAGATTAAGAGTGGCTCTGTTGATTGTCTGTCCAGGTAATGAGCGGAGTTCGTCGTGTGGTAAAACCTGCAAGGGGGACAGGGAAAACGAGTGGATGGGAGTGAGCCTCGCTCGACAGGACAGAGCCAATGGAAGCGTGCTGGTAAGTAGGTACTTTTCCTTCCCATCTTCTCACTGCGAAACAGGCTGACATACAAGAGAGCACCCTTAACACTGTACTGGTGTCAAATACTCCTCATGCTGCACTCATGGGCCTCCGCTTAATTAATTCAAGGGGGGGGGGGGGGGGGGGGGGGGGGGGGGGGGGCAAGGTGTTTAAAAGTAGTCAGGTAACATGGTTAGTACTAACCAGAGTCTGTGGAACCCACCCTTTGTGTGTGAATGTATTCCTTAATGAAACAGCATACAGTCCATGTTGCAGTACCCTTATAAATACTGTAATCGTGCTGTATTCATAAATCATGGTGTGCAGTGCTGTTTGTTTCTTAGTTGCCCAGCTGATTGCCTGGGTTGCAGTATTGTATGACTAAATCAAGGATTTCTGTTGGAAAAACTTGTTATATCCACAACTACATTGGAATGCTGGCATGTGTATTGGAATTTAATTGCAAACCTATTGTTTTGCTGGAAAATGTATTGGAATTGTAGCGCAACTATTGGTTTATGTACAACTCTTTTGGTTAGCTGGTGTATGTATTGCTGTCAATTAAAACTGTACTGATTTACTTGCATTGGGCTGAGTGAAAATGTACTAGAAAGAATTTAAAAGCAGGCTGGATTTAAACAGCCCCGGGTCCATCAGTTAAAAACACAATTATCAGGAAAACATAAAATATATATGTTCTGTATAATCAGTACATTGTTCTTGAATATTCTTTTAAAACAAATAGCATTAATGACATTTACTTCTATATGCCAACAGTTGTGCAATTCAATTCTAATACACATATGTGATCAGGTGCGAGTCGTGCGGTGTATAAAGTGAAGGTCCAGACAGTAATGGCTCCTAAAAATGTCTGTGTTTTATTATAATACAAAAATAAATAGCTGCACCACTACCAGCAGTGGTTATCAGGGGGACAAGATGCAAAACCCCCATAAAAACAAAGACACAGTAATCCAACCCTATGTCCAAGGTGCACAAAACAGTGCTTTTCAAAATCCAGGAGGTCAGGGTGCGTGTTGGTGATGTGCCGTGAAGGAAGTGTTCGGGGGTTTGTGCTGGCTTGGTGGCGACAGCTCCTGGGTTCTCACTCTTCCTTTATAAAAGAAAACAACACGTAATGAACAAAACAACAGCTCCGGCTGTAAGTTACGTTTTCAGTGTAAGGGGCCGTACTCATGTAGCTGCGTCCCCTTTGTAGCCCCGGTTCATTCAATCACTGCCTGGCCCGCAGCTGATCGCAAGGGAATCGTTTCGCGTACGCGCTTCCTCCAAGATGGCCGACTTCCGGTTTCCGCCCACCATAGAGTCAACCCTCTATGGGGAAGTGTACCATCAGCCTTACACAGCGCCCTTTCTGGTTGAGCGGGAGATTTATAGTTCTGATTCTGTTTGTCTTTATCACAACATGCTAGCATTCCAATGTAATTGTGGATATTAAAAAAAATTATGAACGGCGCCTCATTTAAATTGACAGACACATAGCAGGATAAGGATTTATGATGTTCAATAATTTTCCCAGTTGTTTCTTTTTTTTAATGTGTTTGAAAATAAAGATATACACTTTGTCACAGGGGTGTGAAATATTTGAAAAACACTTCTTTTCCTAGTGCTAGAAAACTCTACTTGCCTCAAACTACAGTTATTTCCTAATGATTTATTTAAATGTGATCTGTTAGGGGCTCCCCAAGTGGCGCATCCAGTAAAAGCACTCGGCGTGGAGTGCAGGATATGCCCTATAGCCTGGAGATTGCAGATTCAATTCCAGGCTATGTCACAGCCGAACGTGACTGGGCGTTCCTACGGAGTGGCACACAATTGGCCGAGCGCTGCCCGGATAGGGAGGGCTTAGGTCGGCAAGGGGAATCCACGGTTCACCACGCACCAGCGACCCCTGTGGCTGATAGTGCGCCTGTGGTTCTGCAGTGGAGCCGCCAGATCTGTGTTGTCCTCCAGCACTATAAGTCAGGTGGCCCCGCTGTGAATCCGCAGTGTGGAAAATGACGAATTGGCAGGAGCATGTGTGTTCCAGACATCGTTTCCCGAGTTGGGGTGGTTGAAAGCGGTGAGTCGAGAATACAGATAATAATTGGCCATACAAAACTGGGGAGAAAAATCTGTTATATGGGTATATGAATCAGTCTCATTACTGGCAGTCAGTAGTATAAAATTCTTTGCTAGTGAAAAGGGCACATCTTGTGTCAATTGGAACCCCTGCTGAGTTTTATATATATATATATATATATATATATATAAAACTATAAAAATAGGATCACTAGTTTGCCGTAGAAATGTATTGTCATAAAAGGCTTCCGAATGATAGATTAAATTCAATTCAGTTAATTTAAAATGACATTTTATTTCTGTATATTGATATCAGTAAATAGGACCTGTCTTTCTACCACAGGTTAACCCCTAGGCTATCTTTTTCAACAACTCTGCCTATAAAAAAAGAGAAAGCGAGATAGAATGTACTGACGACACAATTGTTTCCATAATTGCTATTCATTTAAATATATAATGTTGTTCATTATATCTGTGGTAAATGTGTTATTTTTCAGACATGGCACAAAGGTATTGTACTTACTCAGATGCAGCGTGTTTTTTAAAACTTAGTAAAATGTTGTAAATATGTAACTTATTTAACAAGTATCCGATTCATAAGCTTGACAAAACAAATATATATTTGTCCAATGTGCAAAGCATAACCATAAAACTTCTTCCTGTTCCGGACATCGGGCGATAGGAATTCCACACCCCTGCTATCATTTGGCTGCAACCTGCAGATGAGTCCTGTTAGTTTCACAATTTGGACCATAGGAGAGGGATTGAGAGGGAAACGGTATAACTGTACAGTTCAGTGTGAGTTACCTCTTTATTGTAGGTTACAGATATTGTAATCGCCCTTTTGTCTGTTTAACTCATTGATACTGGTTACTTTTTAAAACTGGTTTTAAAACATCACAAGGCTGTCATGACTGAAACAGAAAATGATACAAAGTGAACTAAACAAACAGAAGAATAAATTAGTTAAGATAACGCTGATATATTATACCCATTGCAAGAAGCTCTGTAAATGAATAAAAACCCTTAAGAGACAAGCCTTGGTCATTGACCAACTTTATGGCTGGTCAAGCACTAGCAACATTATCTTATTATTAAACACTTGGAAAAATCTAGCATTATTTCCTTCTTAGCAAAACAATCCAAAGGTTTTAAGCCTTCTTACCACATTTTTGTTTATTTTAGGCCCTGTTGCTCCATAAAATATTCTGCTTCAAAAATGCATGTGTTCCTATAAGTTTTGGCAAAGTCAGGTCTTTCTTCTGCTAAAGAGACCATAGAGACTTTTTAAGAACACAATAGACATCAATACCGTCATCTGATAATTTACAAGGAGTCTATGTCAAGCTTCAGCTCCGTTGGAGAGGCATTGGTCTTGAGACTTTTCTTGCTTGCTTTATATATATATATATATATTATATATATATATATATGTGTGTGTGTGTGTGTGTGTGTGTGTGTGTGTGTATATACACATATATACATATATATATATACACACACACACACACACACACACACACACACACACACACACATATATATAACACACACACACACAACTTATTCAACATATATCCAACACAATGCAAACACTTACTGATCATCACCGGCCTTCCATGTGTCCTTGGCTTATTCCACATAGTCCCAGGACTTTAGCACCATGCATTCCATTGGCTTTTGTCTCTTACAGTAGTCTGGCTGTGCTACAAAATAAATCTCTTTCCTTCCTCAACTTGACCATAGTCAAACAGAATACAGATGAGAGCTAATGTTATGCATGTAATGTAGTCTGTGAGTGACTACAGTGGGAATGTACAGTAAATGACACAAGTTCAATTTACCATTTCAGTTGGCGATTAGCTTTCAAAATGTTTGATTCTCATCACGATGTCCATTCTGATGAAATGGTGGATGAAGACAAGCCCTGTATGCTTGGTTGTGGTAATATTTGATTTAGTGTCAATTTATGAATGATGACATGTGTTTGAGGGGATGTTGTTGCCATTTAGAATATACATTCATTTGTCAATTGATATACACGGTACAGTCAAAGTTAATATACTTTTTCTCCATCGCAATAAAAACATCATCATCATCATCTCTGGACTAGCTAGCATAACATTGTTTTTATTTCTAAAATGAAGAAAATACATGTCTTACAAACTAACAACAGATCTGAGACTTATTTAATGATCTAAACAGTGGCATGTTTGAATACAGATATATTGTCTTTCCTGCCAGTGAAGATTTGTTGACACCCTTATTGAAAACACAGAAGACAATACACTTACAGTGGAAATTTGTAGGTCATACAACTTCAGAAGTTGAGTAGCACCTTGTTTTAAGCAGATGGGGCTTCTGCCAGCTCAAGGTAATCCACTGCTCACTTTAAGCCAGTTTGTGCCAAGGTTGCCAGCTTGCGTTGCTTCAAAGGCAGAGATTGAACAAACAGTCTTTCAGATTCCTTTGCCTGTTGCAGCAGTGTAATGAGCCCCCTGAGTTCTGCAGACAAGGCCAGGGGAGTAGTGGGAGAGCCTGCTGTTGATAAGTGGGGTGTTAGTCCTATCATAATGAGTCATGGTTCTTTCATCTTCAAAATGCAAGAGAAGAAAAAGACTGTAACTGACCACCTTGGAAGAAATGTTGACTGATTAACTCAAAAACCATAATATATTTGTGGTTATGAACTTAAACTTATGAACTTGAACTTAAAACCTGCAAAAGGTGATTAATAGAGGGCACCAAATTTGAAAATGGTGGTTTGGCTACTAGGCCCAAAATGGGACCTTAATAACAGGGAAGCTAGAAAGCGGTTTCATAAACACAGTATTTACCAAAACTCTACATTTATAAAGAATAAAGATATCATCCAGCTGTATTGTCTATCAGTAGTAAATGGGATACCACTGCATCTTGCTTATTAAAATCTTTTACCTATTTCTGAAGCTGGTATGATTATTTATTCAGGTATACCAAGGTATTTAGTAAGAAAAAAGGAGACTGATTAGGGTGACAGGGGCAGTAAGTGCATCTGTTCAAGTCATTTTCAAAGCCTTTATGGAGGTACCGCTGTCCTTGTGGGTCTGCTTGCACATGTAAAAAATGGTGGGAACAATAAAACAGAAAACGTCATTATATATCTGCTCCATGTTGTTGTCTGTTCTCTAATTTGTCTATGTTCGCTAATAGTGTAGCCCACATGTTCCTCTGGTGAAATCTGGATCTAAAATCCTGTTCTTTCTTTATTAACATATTTATGTTTCTTAAAGAAAAAACAAAACAAAACATGGAATACCAGCCATTTTCTTTGTGGTTTATGTTTTGAGGCCTACTGAAGTTTAAGTGAGTTCATTTCATGTAGTTCACCCTTGTATTTTGTTGCTTATTATACTGTGGTGGTAGTATTTCAAGTTCATTACTTGAGCAAACTTACAGTGAGGCCCGGGTTGGATAGTGGTTAGAAAACTGGGCAGCGGTCCACATTGGGTTTGATGAAATACTTGGCCATACGAAAGATGGCCACATGCAGTTGAAGAAGCTGTGACTGTTACCTGCTATAAACTCTGGATGCTACTTTGACCCTTGTCCACTAAGGTCATGTGGTAACATACTGTTTGTGGCTGAGATGAGTGAATGACTATTAATTTGTGCTTGTTCTTGAGCAACCCATTGATGTCCTAATAAGTGGGTAGAAATTCTAATGGTATATAGTTATACGGCTATTGTACTGAACTGCTTTCTCAGTTGTGAAATAAATTGTCGTGTAAACATAACATTTCCTGTGCTGTGCTAAAATCAGGGGTGTAGTGGGGCTGGGGCGGATTGTATTTTTGTTGTGGTAGGTAACTTAGTTGTTACCTAAAGTCAACATTTTGTATTGGTATTTGCTTTTAAATAATACAGACACTTTTTTCCTGGATCTCGGTCGCCACTTACATTTGTCAGGGGTGCATAGCCTTATATTAACAACTGTTCCTGTCAGACTGCTCACAATGCATACACTTCAGTCACACATAACAGGTATCTCGGAGTGATGTATTAAATGAAAAGCAGGCAAACATTAAAGTGCCCTTCTCTCTGATGCTCTATCCCTATGCAAACAATGTATCACACCTTGCTGTTGTTTCTTTATATCCAACTATTGCCTATGCTATAAAGAATATGGATACCTTACATTTTGCTTGAAGTTTTGAAGTTTTGGATAAGCAATTTTATTATAAATGTGCGAAATCGATGACTATTGTCTATGTCAAAGGTTTTCAGTAATCTAAACTGGCTGCCAACATTTCACATTATTCGTTTAGGAATGTTTTACCTAAAAACAGATCCCGTTCTTAATGGAATTAGAAAAGGTATAACAGAGCACATATAGACTGATCAGGCCCAGCAAGTGTGTACTGAACTTATCCTGCTTCTTCAGTCTTCCCCAGACAGCCCAACTTGTATATATATATTATATATATTATATATATATATATATATATATATATATATATATATATATATATACATTTTAGTGCTACTGAGAAGGCAAAAAAGATTATTCTGTTTTAGAAACAGAAGGCAAAAAGATTATTCTGTTTTAGAACCCAGCACAAATAGACAAGTAAAAAAACAGAAAAGCTTTCCCAGGGGAAGAGCCACGGTTTCCCCTTCAGTTGAGCAGCATCAAAGAACAGAACTATAAATAGAGTTTAGAAAGTCGTTTTGTAAATTCTGTGAACAGTCTGGCCAACAGAGAGATGGAACCTCTCCCACTATACTTCTCTGACTTAATCCAGCATTCTGTTTAGTGGAGTTACTCTTTCCCCAGAGGGAATCCAACAAGGAGCTTTTCCACAGCCTGAATAAAGAATATTGTATCTGCAATAGTTTTTCCCATCTAATGGGTTTCTGTAATGTTGTACTTAATAATAAAAACATTTTTAAAAAAAACTAAAAAAAACCAAAACATTACATTGTGACTCAGTGACTTTCATGCAGGAATGTGGTAATAATTTCATATTTTTTACACAGCAATGCTGTTGCAGTGCCATGATGTAATTCTCTTTGGCAATGCCAAGCCTGATAGTTAACTGCTGTCTTTTGCTCGCATGTGTTTTGTGTGGTCACTGGTTTGCGTTCTTTATCTCAGGAGTGATGTCACAGTGGATTGTGTGTCATGCACCTGGGATAACGAGTGTGTCTGCTTTGCTCCATCTGGGTGCTGTACTGCGTGTGCTCACGAAGGACTCCAAGAGAAGCAGCATACCCCATTTCAAATTGAGGCTTTTCATATCACAGAAAATATCCGATCTCTGAACTATTACAAACATATCTAAATACCAGGTGCGACCACTTTCTTAAGAGTATATCCAGATCCTGCTAAAATCTCACTAAACACCTTACTACCTATTTTGTAATGTCCAGGCACTATTTGTTGATAACTTTTTGCTGTGTTAATCCTGAAATCACATTACCTTCCTCCCAGATCTTTATGCAGCACTCTCAGCTGCCTAGCCAATCTGGAACTTGGCACCAGATAATGTTCTGAACTCTGGCAGAATTTAGGAATTCAGTAGATCATCCTTCAAATACTTTTATGTTGCCTGTTTTTTCTGTTTTACAGTACTGTCGGTTCCAATATAGAAGCATTCATTTCAATACTGGAGTTCTGTTTCATCAAGTATGATAAATGACCAAAAACACAAACCACAAAACAACAATATAGCTCTTTAGGTTTTTGACTGCCATGAAAATATAATGTTTCTGTTTCAGCTGAAACAAATTGCACTTTTTGCAGCGTTCTATTAAAACACATGAACGTGTTAATGTAATCTAGAAGAAAATGCAGTGACGGGGAAAAAAAATCAGTAGCAACTGGGGAGTTTCTGACTGCGTTGTTGACAGATTCAGAAACAGTGCTGTCAAACACTGATTGTGTACACAAATGAACGCAAATCATTATACGAAAGGAGGATTTCTAATGTGTGTTTTATGCATAGTATTTAAGGGTTATAATTACTGTTTTAGGTAATTTCTTAAGAAGATTGGCCTAAACTGTATTTTAAACTTTAGCTTGCATTAAACCTGGTTAGCTGTGCCATCTCACAAGATTTCAGTTTCCCAACAAGATCAACACTCCCTGGCCTGATAGAGGCAGTGTAATTTTAAAGAGACCACATTTTTTTTGCAGGCTGGACACTTACAACCTTTTTGTTTAACAATAGTTTTATGACCTGTCATTGGCTCATTAGTAAAATGTCCAGACCAAAGGCCCAGTACAGGTTAAAGTAGATATCCCATGGGGAGAGGTTGCACAGCTGGCTGATTCACTAACCTTTCATAATGGGATGCCTTTCATCTTTATCTTACCTCCAACCACTGGCTCAGTTTTACATTTCCACCTCTGAATACAGGAGACTTTGGCGCACATGTAAACAGCTATGGACAAAATTTTGCATCACCTAGAATATTAGGATTGAAACATAATTAAAAAAACAAAAACAAAAACCAAACTATATGAACATAATTTAGATATTGTATTTAACATCATGCAATCAAAGAAACTACAACATGATATTGCAAAAGCCATAATAGTGGTACAGTATTTCATGTTAGATTTCGAAATGTCACTTTTTTTATTTCTGTCTGTTTTTTTTTTTAAGTACTGTATATGGAAAACTGCAAAGCGATATGTAATTAAATATGTTAACACAAAATGCATTATATTAATTCTGTGCAAGATTTGCAATACATAGCTGTATTTTGATAATAAAAAAACAACTGAAGCACCTGCAAAGACCCCAGTGGACAGGTTTTTCCAACTAGCCAAAACATTCTGATTTCTTAATACTGATTTCATAATCTCGTTCACTGTACATTTAAACATTGAAAACAAAATACAAAGTTCTAAAGCCAGCTAAAGGCATTTATTTTGGTCTGTGTCTATATAAAACACTAGCTTGCCTATATGGAAATAACAAAAGTGGTATCAGCATTGTTACCTGGATGTTCTTTATGTGGGTGATAGATTTCCCTATTGTGAAGGCAACAAACGTTAGTCTAGTCATCTGGGACGCACTTGTAAAGGACACATTTTTCAGTTATTATTAACAATCAATCAATGAATATTTATTATAAATTCATAAATGTACTGTAACTTGCTTCGCTTCCCTAACGAAACCTCCTATGTGTTTTGAAGGCCTGTGCTCACCGCTGGAAGAACGTCTTCTATGGGTCTGAACACATCCTGCCACATGGCTTCTGCTCCATCATCCCACCCAACCTGCAGCGCAAAGGACGAGATCTCATTCCATGCTACGAAGGTAAACACAGCACTGCCATTGCTGGTCTGTGTGTAAATGAGTGTGTTAGGGCAGGATAATAATAACATCTTCACATTCCAATTCCCATCAATTGTGATTTTGCCATGGGGGTGGGGGGTGGGGGGGTTGTCTTCAGGAAAATAAACATTTCAGTAGTAGTGGCGCTGATCAGTTTTAGCTTAATATGACTGTTAGAAACATGATTATTGCAGATAATGCAGTACAATTAATAAGACTAATAGATAACTGTGCCAAGACCTAGAGTGTCAGTGCTCTTAACTGGCCTGGGTGGTACACTGATGCTACTAAGCAGAAAAGTTTTATGTTGGAGACCAATTCATTCTTTATCTTATTGGCTGCATGTGTGAAAATAGGTCAGAACCTAATTTTAGTTCTCTGAAATTGTCAAGGCTTGATTTAAAAAGACTGCTTAAAGAAACAAATTCTCTTAAACACTAAATTGAGGATAATGCTCATATGAATTTGCTATTTTTATATTTACTGTGATTATTGTTTTAGGCCCATTCATATACACCTCTGGGACCATAATGCCCCCACAGCCTTTTAAAATGATTCTATTGGTGTTTTACACACTTTTCAAGCAATCAGGTATCTCACAGGCGTGCCATTATTGTATAACAGTGGTATAACTGCCAATCAACAGACATTCCGAAGTGATCTGATTGGCTTCTTTCCCTACACTTAGACTGGGCTCTGGGAAAATAGGCATGGTCCTTTTAAAAGGGATACCTCAACTTTTAAAGACCTCTGTAATTTTCCTCCTGTTGTTACATATGTTAAATTACACATTGATTTGTCCTGACAAGAGTTTTTGTACAGCAGATATTCAATGAAATCCAACTCTCTGTTCATTTAGGCAACCTTGCAGTTCCTTCATTACCCCAGACAGACAGATATCTCCAAAGTGCACCACTTTCACTTGTAATACTAATGAGTTGCCTGAAATGGTCCAAGCCTAATATTTGCTGTAAAGTGAGAATGCACCCAAAAAGTGCTAATGTTAGCTAAATATGGCTGCTTTAACACATATTTCCTTTGGATATGACACTGGCTGTGAATGCCTGTGTTGGGGATAGAGGAAGAATTCAAATTAGTCTTGGCCTGGGATGCTGGCCGAGCTTGAAAGTAAATGAATTGTGGATTGTTTTTCTTGTAGAGTATAAAAAGAAATATGGAGAAGAACATGGCTCATGCCAAGCTGGAATTGCAGGCTTCTTTACTGAGGTACGTAATGGCTTATGTACTACAGTATAAACAAACATAGTCCTTCCACTACATGTTTACTGTAACCAAACATGCTAATTGGGAGCAGTCTACCTCTTATGAAAGTTTACCACAGTAAGAGCATGGTGTGTAAGTGTAATAAAACAAAGTGAAAGCATGTAAAGCAATGTAAAGTCCAGATAGGTATAGCAAAGCATATTGAAAAATATGGCAAAAACATGGCTTCAAATAACTTTTTCATATTTGCTATGATGAACAGTACTCTTATCATTTGCAACCACTTTTTATATCCAGAATCTGTTTTTTGTTTAAAGTTAAAGCAAATGTCCTGAGGCCATGGTATAGCAAGATCAATTTTAAATGCTGTTAATTGCACCTTATGATTGCAAGTTATGATTGCAGATAAAGCACAAGGATCCTGCTTAGATCAAGCAATCACGCAAGACAAAGAAGTTTAAAGCCTGAGATAATGCTTTGATGATGCAAGGATATGGACAGAGATAATCTTTTCATTGTTTATTGGTGAAATGTTGTCTGATTTTCTCCTTACCAAAGTGTACTTTCAATGGCAATGCAGTAGTGGCACATCAGTGGCAATGCAGTGGTTCTGTACTAAAGGCCAGTGATTTTGAATGGTACTACAATGTTATAGTATTTTATATATTAATGGTATCACATAGTGCTGGCAATCTATTGCAGTATTATTATTATTATTATTATTATTATTTGTTTATTTAGCAAACACCTTTATCCAAGGTGACTTACAGAGACTAGGGTGGGTGAACTATGCATCAGCTGTAGAGTCACTTATAACAATGTCTCACCTGAAAGATAGAGCAAAAGGAGGTTAAGTGACTTGCTCAGCGTCACACAGTGAGTCAGTGAGTGAGCTAGGATTTGAACAGGAGACCTCCTGGTTACAAGCCCTTTTTCTTTAACCACTGGACCACATAGTATCATGGTACCATATAGACAGATATACTTAACACTTCACACATAGAGTAGTGAGGGTATGGAATGGGTAACCTTGTCATGTTGTTGATGCTCAGCTTGACAAAGTTTTCAGATAAATCAGCTACTAGGAACTGGATGAGCACTAATGGGCTGAATGGCTGCCTCTCACTCATGCATTTTCTTATCGTCGCATGTTCTTATTTTCATATCTGTACCAGTTTGCTGCTATATCCAGACCACTGCTATATTTGTTCCACATGCATTGAGGGTAATGCTGCTAGTGGTTCTGTTAGGGTTTGTTCAGAGTAACACACTGCAATTATAAAGGGGTGTTTTTTATTTCTGTAGTGCCAATAGTGTTTATGTTTCAAAATGTTTATCAGTGTGTTCATGTATACTGGCTGACTGTGTATGTATAGGGGAGTGTTTTCACCTGTCTTTCCTGATGGTTTCCAGGAGCTGGTAGTGATGGGAGCCCCCGGGTCATACTACTGGACAGGCACAGTCAAAGTGTTAAACCTGACTGACAACACCTCCTACAAGCTGCGGGACGGGTCCATCGGAGCAAGCAGATACAGCTATCTAGGTACAGTCAGCTAGAGCAGGGCTTCCCCACCTTTTTTTTTTACCTGAGGCCCAGCTGTTTAGCTGCATTAGGCACTGTGACCCACTATTAGCACTTCCTAAGAAAAATGACAAATCAAAAACACACTGTAAATAAACTCTAAATTGTTATTTTTTCATTTGAATCCTATACTTCATCAGTATTTTGTTGTTTCTTTTTGTTATTATATATATATATATATATATATATATATATATATATATATATATATATATATATATATATATATAGATACACACACTGAACAAAAATATAAACACAACATGTAACAATTTCAAAGATTTTACTGAGTTACAGTTCATATAAGGAAATCAGTTAATTGAAATAAATTCATTAAGCCCTAACCTATGGATTTCACATGACTGGGAATACAGATATACATCTGTTGGTCACAGATACCTTAAAAAAAGAAAAAAAAAAAAGAAGGTAAGGGCGCGGATCAGAAATGGCTGTGCGAAGTTGCTGGATATTGGTGGGAACTGGAACACGCTGTCGTACATGTCGATCCAGAGCATCCCAAACATGCTCAATGGGCGACATGTCTGGTGAGTATGCAGGCCATGGAAGAACTGGGACATTTTCAGCTTCCAGGAATTGTGTACAGATCCTTGCGACATGGGGCCGTGCATTATCATGCTGAAACATGAGGTGATGGCGGCGGATGAATGGCACGACAATGGACCTCAGGATCTCGTCACATTCAAATTGCCATCAATAAAATGCAATTGTGTTCGTTGTCCGTAGCTTATGCTTGCCCATACCATAACCCCACCGCCACCATGGGGCACTCTGTTCACAACGTTGACATCAGCAAACCGCTCACCCACACAACGCCATACACGCTGTCTGCCATCTGCCCGGTACAGTTGAAACCGGGATTCATCCATGAAGAGCACACTTCTCCAGCGTGCCAGTGACCATCAAGGGTGAGCATTTGCCCACTGAAGTCGGTTACGACGCCGAACTGCAGTCAGGTCAAGACCCTGGTGAGGACGGCAAGCACGCAGATGAGCTTTCCTGAGACGTTTTCTGACAGTTTGTGCAGAAATTTTTCAGTTGTGCAAACCCCCATTTTCATCAGCTGTCCAGGTGGCTGGTCTCAGACGATCCCGCAGGTGAAGAAGCTGGATGTGGAGGTCCTGGGCTGGCGTGGTTACACATGGTCTGCGGTTGTAAGGCCGGTTGGACTTTTATTGTCCCCTGCACAAGTTGCCCCTGTGTAATGATCATGCTGTTTAATCAGCTTCTTGATATGCCACACCTGTCAGGTGGATGGATTATCTTGGCAAAGGAGAAATGCTTACTAACAGGGATGTAAACAAATCTGTGCACAACATTTGAGAGAAATAAGGGTTTTGTGTGTATGGAACATTTCTGGGATCTTTTATTTTAGCTCATGAAACATGGGACCAACACTACATGTTGCGTTTATATTGTTGTTCAGTGTATATGTGTGTGTGTGTCTGTAATTATATATATATATATATATATATATATATATATATATATATATATATATATATATATATATATATATATATATACAGTGCCTTGCAAAAGTATTCAGACCCCTGACCAATTCTCTCATATTACTGAATTACAAATGGTACATTGAAATTTCGTTCTGTTCGATATTTTATTTTAAAACACTTAAACTCAAAATCAATTATTGTAAGGTGACATTGGTTTTATGTTGGGAAATATTTTTAAGAAAAATAAAAAACTGAAATATCTTGCTTGCATAAGTATTCAACCCCCACACATTAATATTTGGTAGAGCCACCTTTCGCTGCAATAACAGCTTTAAGTCTTTTGGGGTAAGTATGTACCAGCTTTGCACACAGTGTCGGAGTGATTTTGGCCCATTCTTCTTGGCAGATTTGCTCCAGGTTGTTCAGGTTGGTTGGACGACGCTTGTGGACCGCAATTTTCAAATAGTGCCACAGATTCTCAATGGGATTGAGATCAGGACTTTGACTGGGCCACTGTAGGACATTCACCTTTTTGTTCTTGAGCCACTCCAATGTTGCTTTGGCCTTGTGCTTTGGATCATTGTCCTGCTGAATGGTGAATTTCCTCCCAAGCTTCAGTTTTTTAGCGGACAGAAGCAGATTCTCTTGCAGTATTTTCCTGTATTTTGCTCCATCCATTCTTCCTTCAATTGTAACAAGATGCCCAGTCCCTGCTGATGAGAAGCATCCCCACAGCATGATGCTGCCACCACCATACTTCACTGTAGGGATGGTGTGTCTTGAGGCATGGGCAGTGTTAGGTTTGCGCCACACATAGCGCTTTGACTTTTGGCCAAAAAGCTCTATCTTGATCTCATCTGACCACAAAACCTTTTCCCACATCGCAGCTGGGTCACTCTCATGCTTTCTGGCAAACTCCAGACGTGCTTTCAGATGGTACTTTTTGAGTAACGGCTTCTTTCTTGCCACCCTCCCATACAGACCAGTGTTATGCAGCGCTCCTGATATGGTTGACTGGTGCACCATTACTCCACTCCCAGCCACTGAACTCTGTAGCTCCTTCAAAGTGATTGTTGGCCTCTCTCTGGCTTCTCTCACAAGTCTCCTTGTTTGAGCGCTGAGTTTTGAGGGATGGCCTTTTCTTGGCAGTGCCTGGGTGGTGTGATGCAGCTTCCACTTCCTGATTATTGATCCAACTGTGCTCACTGGGATATCCAAACACTTGGATATTATTTTGTACCCTTTCTCTAATCTATGCATTTGTCTATGCACTTTATCTCTAACTTCTGTAGAATGCTCTTTGGTCTTCATTTTCCTTCAGATTCATAGCCTTACCAATGATCCTTCAACAGTGGGGTTTTTATCCAGAATATGTGACAGCAACTTTAATGGTTCACAGGTAGAGGCCAATGGTAAGGTAATTGTATCCTCGTTAGGGCAGTTTCTTTCATCAGTGCAAACTGGGAGCTTCCACAGCACAGGGTTGAATACTTATGCAAGCAAGATATTTCAGTTTTTTATTTTTCTTAAAAATATTTCCCAACATAAAACCAATGTCACCTTACAATAATTGATTCTGAGTTTCAGTGTTTAAAAATAAAATATCAAACACAACAAAATTTCAATGAACCATTTGTAATTCGGTAATATGAGAGAATTGGTCAGGGGTCTGAATACTTTTGCAAGCCACTGTATGTATATATTTGGTAATCTGTAAACAATCTGAGTTAGTTTCCTATTAGTGGGTGATCTGGTTACAGTTCCGGAGACAGTTTCCTGTCTTTGGTAAGCTTGGGTGTTAATCATTTAACAGCAGCCTTACCGTGATAAAAGTTTACCACAGTATAAAAGCATAGCAAAGTGTGATAAGACATAGTGAATGTATGATAAAGCATAGGTAAGGATTGTAAATATGGTAAAACATATTAATAAACATGGCAAACCAGGGCAAATTATGGTAAATGCATAGTATAACCACTAGCTGGTTAAAATACTGCAAAAATACTTTGGTAAACTTTTATAATGGTATCCACACTGTATGGCACTGTACCGTGGGCTTGTGTAGTTTGTACAAAACAATAAACATGCGATAATCTTGTGCTCAATCCAGTTGAAGATTATGAAAGTGAACATGTCTGTGTTGTATAGGGCAGGAACTGTAGTCTCTGCACCAGAACAATATGAGATCCCATCCTGCACATGATGTAACTTGAGGATGCACACCCCTTTACAAATGTTATGTTATCGCTTCTGCTAAAAACAGTTCTGAGTCACTCTCCCAGTGTGTTTATTGAGCGCTTGCAAAGGTGAAAGGTCATATCACTGGTCCTTTCCGGATGCTGGATTGATCGAGCAGCAAGAGGAGGTGTCTCTATAAACCAGCCCTACAGCTGTAACACAACTTAGCTGACTTGGAAAGTTCCTCACAGTCTTGTTCCTCTCTCTCTGCCCCCTCCCTGTTTAGGATATGCTGTGACGGCCGGTCACTTCTCCCTGCCCACTGCCACTGATGTTGTTGGAGGTGCTCCACAGGATGGGGGAGTAGGAAAGGTGGGCCACTCTTTATATATATATATATATATATATATATATATATATATATATATATATATATATATATATATATATATATATATATTAACCCAAAGTGCTCGAGTAACCTATGTTATTTGTAAATTGTTACATATTTTATTCATCAATAAACACCACCATGTCACACACTTATGATACCAGTGTTACATAAAGTAGTTATACATCTAGAGGACAACTTGATTCAGCTTCAGGTACATAAACAGCTATCAGAGTATTCAAATAGGCTCATGTGGACTAGCTGTCATTATTTTAACAATCAGTAAGAATTTGTATTCAGACAAGATACATGTTTAGAAATCTTACATTTAAAAATATATGTAATACTATACACATTCAAAATACATAGCAGACATCTTTTTTTCTTGTTTTCCTTTGACTGTTTTAGCCTCTACCTTTGTATTGTATATTGTTAAATATATTTATCTTCAAAATATTTAATAATGAATATGATTTGTTCTCAATATCAGTCTCAAACTAACTTCTGAGCTTGCTTAGGGAATCCTTGGTATTAACCATGAGATTTGAGAACTC
This sequence comes from Polyodon spathula, assembly GCF_017654505.1. Taxonomy (NCBI): domain Eukaryota; kingdom Metazoa; phylum Chordata; class Actinopteri; order Acipenseriformes; family Polyodontidae; genus Polyodon; species Polyodon spathula. The sequence continues at coordinate 28,460,214 of NC_054536.1, forward strand.
AAAACCACTGAGAATGTTTGCAGGCATTTTTAAAACAGAAGTTTTATTTGACGTCATACTCTTTCAGTGACTAGGTGTCCTGGCTATGATAACACCATCATTACTAAACCTGCATTACTGTCTACAAATGTTTGTCTTTTGTAGGTTTACATTTTTAAAACAGAGAGGGGATCCCTCGTGAAGATTTTTCAAGCCTCAGGGAAAAAGGTAATCATACAAGATGGAAATCTTACTTTCCTTAAAAAACTGAAATGACCCGAGGGTATAAAAAATGTATTTCTTATCCAGGGTATGTTTTAAAGACTGTATTTTGCTAAATAAAATAAAAATCAGTGTGGTCCAGTGGTTAAAGTCCAGGGCTTGTAACTAGAAGGTCACTAGTTCAAATCCCACCACTGCCACTGACTAGCACTGTGTGACCCTGAGCAAGTCACTTAACTTCCTTGTAGATGAGTTGTTAAATCAATGTCCTATTGTAAGTGACTCCGCATGTAATGCACAGTTCACAGCCTACCTCTGTAAAGCGCTTTGTGATGGTGGTCCACTAGGTAAAGACGCAATATAAAGATATTGTTGTTTTTTTCAAAGCACTGTTTAATCAAATAACTAAAACAATGTGAATAGGACCCTGAAATATGTAACCATATTAAATATAACCTTGAATTTCTGTATAACTGCGAACCACTGTTAATTTGCACAGCAGCTTAACAATGCTTTGTTCCATGCTTATAGCAGGTTTTTAGCCTGCTTTATCATGGTTAAGCATGATCTTTACAAAGCTTTGCCACACTTATGCTCCTGCAAGTCTTTCCTACAATAATCATTTACCTCACTATACCAAAGTAGGCTATTATTATTGTAGCATTACATGTATATAATACATGGATAGTACTTATAACTGCATCCTTTCACATGTAAAGAAGTAGTAATTTGGTGCTCTGACATCACTGTCATAATTGACCGTTCTGATATCAGAACAGTGATTTATCACTGTCATAATTGACCGTTCTGATATCAGAACAGTGATTTGTCACTGTCATAATTGACTGTACTGATATCAGAACAGTGATTTGTCACTGTCCATGGCTTGTCAGTTGTAAATAACCTAAACTGTCCTTAAAATAACTTATGTTTTATTTATTTTTATTTTGTTTGACATCAAAAAGAGCTTTAAGACAGTTTGAGCTGCTAACTTGGAATGGAATTCTTAATCTAATAGAAATATTTCAGAAATAATCTTACCATCCCTGCAGGACATATGAGAACATAAATAAAATGCTCTCTGTTTTTTTTACAAAAAGGGAATGAACTCTTTTTTTTTTTTTTTATCGTATTAGGAAGGTGTTTTTGACCCTAACAAACACATAGCAAGATAAAAAACAAGCCCTGACGCTTTATTTATTTAAACAGTGGTCTGATGCTCTAGTGGTCACTTACCCTGGATTGAACTGAGCTCTGTAGATTGTATTTGCTTAAGTGACACATGTACAGTTTTGCTTTGCTTGTCAAATATACCGCCTGTAATATTTTACATTCTCTAATGTTGAAAATACCTTTGGAAGCTGTTGCGTAGACCTTGGAATACAATTGATGCTGTCTGTGTATGTATTTGAAAAGTCCCACTTTTTTTTTTAAACCAAGAAACACAGAGAGGCTGATTTTTTTTTTTTTTCTTTTTGGTTGAAACTTCTATTTATTTACACTAATAAATTATTTGAAATGATTGCCTACTTGACATGAAGTTTTAACCACTTAAACCACCAAAAACATAAGAAAAACAAAAAGCAAAAACCCAAAAAAGGGAAAACTGATGGTCTATCTTGGCAATGTAACCTGACTCAATGCTCTGTTGTGGTTCGGCTTGGTTACAGATGGGCTCTTACTTTGGCTCCTCCTTATGTGCAGTTGACCTGAACCAGGACGGCTTGTCAGATCTGCTGGTCGGGGCCCCTATGTTCAGCGAGATCAGAGACGAGGGCCACGTAGCTGTCTTCATCAACAAGGGAAACGTGAGTAGCAATGAAGAATCCACTGGCAGATGTACAAAAAATGACTTGCAGTAATATACCTTTTTCTGATCTTGTCCCCAACTGGGAGGCTGCTACTGAGGTTATTTCAGTACTAATGCTGTATTAGAGAATCACTAGTTGTCCTTCTCACACAAATAAGGCAGTTTTGCTTTACCTCAAAAGAGCTTTTTCCTATCCTCTCTGTGGTTATTTACAAGTAATATCTATGAATTAATCTTTTTCAGCTCATAGCTTTTAAAAACAGCATATTGCGTAAACCGTTGTCAATGTGACTAACCCGCGTTCCCCGTTGCAAAAGTACCACATGAAAACCATGTGTGATTCATGTGTGGAAATACAGCATTTGAAACCACACAATACCAAAAACATGAATGGTATGTGGACCACATGTAAACCTTTTTCGGACCACGTGAACAAAGTGCAGTTCATGTTTTGTTTTTTATATTACACAAGCAGGTCAAATGTTTGTTTTTGGTCAAGGTTGTGGGTTTTTATTGTAATCTGAAACCCATCAAATGTATCCGTTTAATTAACTTTGTTAGCTTAGAAAGCAACTTCGTAATATCTCAGTTATCTTGACACAGGTATATTTCTTATTGTTTAGATTAACTTGTTATTTAATTTTCTTTATTTAATTTAACTAAGGCAATCTTTTAATTAGCACATAATTGGTCCAACTAAGTAATTTAGGGTACGGTTGGAACAAAAAACCAGCAGGGACACCGGCCCTCCAGGTCCAGGATTGGACACCCCTGCACTAAGGGCAGAGTGTTGCAGAGGGACAGGGTTAATCGCAGTATTAGTAAGGACACTCTGCAGGGGCCACAGGGGTGCTTTAGACTTTTTAAAAAGTCACCAATATGTCAGGACTGGAATAGAAAATAAAACACAGGGGGATTCAAGATTTCAGACCTGTATGAAGTTGCTCTTTAAATTATTTCCATGTTGGCCCCGAATATGCCTTTATAAATCCACTATTACATTTTTCATACAAACCCAGTCCCGTGTCATTTTTAATGCGGTGCTATGCACAGGAGCACAGTGAGCTTGTTCATGTGTAGCAGCTCCAGAGGGGAGATGCAGTCACACAGGTGTTTCCTCGACTGGATTAGATGCCAGCTGTCTCCTGCAGACCAGCTGAGTCTGAGCTTCACAAAGCATACTGTGTTTTCATTGGCCTGTGCTGTTTCCTTTGTGTATTGCAGGGGGTCCTGGAGGAAAGGGTGCTCCTGAACGGGGACAACGCCTACAACGCCCACTTTGGGGAAAGCATCGCCATGCTGGGAGACATCGACGACGACGGCTTCCCAGGTCAGTCTCCACACTCAAACTAGTTCACTAATGAAAATTAGGATGGTTTTTTCATGGGTACTAGTTTTCTCGTGACATTTTTCATACTTGTGAATAGGATGTAGTCAGGCACCATGAGATCACAGTTTTGTAAGCATGACCTGAACACACCCAGCCTTTCAGTCCTGGCAGTCAGCTTTTGCTGTTTAGTGAGTAAATGTATGGAAACTATCAATGTCATTCTACATGTGACCTGAGACTCAAACCCAGGCCTTCAGAGGTGAAGTAACAAAAGGCTAGTGAACTAATCCGATCTGCCACGATCCATTCTTATTATATTTCTCTGTGCTTTCCGTGTTTGTGCTTTTACTTACGACCGCCTCCACTGTACACTCATCTGCTGGGGTGATGATAACATGGGAAAGTTAACCCTAACACTGTATAACATTCAAGAAATATACAGCACAAAAACAAGTGTTGCTCCTCTGTAGGTCTGAATCTACTACAACATATACAGAGCCCTATTGTTTTATTTTTGGCGGGTGGGTGTTTAAGCTCCAGAACAGCAGTTTTACCAAATGGTTATTGCTATACACAGAACAGGAAGCCCTATTATTAAAGCTAAGTATTGTTAATGACTGGTCATTACAACCCATGTAACAGGAAGAACTGTTCTTTAAGAAACCAGTACGTATAGTATTACTAAGAGCAAAGCATCACCACAATATCTGTGTTGCACAGCTTTTGTTTTTACTTGTGTAATGTGTTCTTTAAAAGCATGAGCTTCTTATATCGATAGGCGCACATGCATGTATGTGTGTGTTTACCTTTACTAACGTGGTCTTCTTACAACAGGTTTTTCTTAGTTCAAACTCCCCGTTTAAAAGCCCAGACCATTTAAACTATGAAAACAACGGCTGCAAAAGGCTGGAAACACTGTTCTCAGCAGACCCCCATTCATTTCCCCGCTACCATACAATACCACTGTGTTAGAGAGAAATGTTTTTATTTCCACTCACTATTGAAACTATGTTTACTATAGCAGGCCAGTCCAGGCGGATTTGGTTAACAGCTTTAGTAACAGCACACTTTTACCTTCATTTCAAGCTGGACACAATGGTCTTGTTTAAAGGCCATTGACACCGACACAGATTATATGGTACTGTATTATAAGTTGCCATTGGTACAGCAAAACACAAATAATAGACATGAATGCAGACTTAGGACAGGAAGGTAGGAAACATTTCGTTACACAGAGTGGTAGGGTATAGAATGGGTTTCCTAGCTACTTATGTTGTTGATGCAGAATTATTCTGTGATCTGGAGAAGCATTGAGGGTTTGAGAAGCCTCCAGTTGATTTTTTATGTGCTTTTGTTCTTTTAAGTGTATGAAAGAGAATAGTAGTAATAGTCTACTTTTACATTGACATTTAGCTTAAAAGTACCAGGACAAAGACAGCTGTACCAAAATGCATTCATTGTTTTTAGATGATTTTCATGTGAGTGCTTACTTTTTTCTAGTGTTTATTTAATATAATTTAATCTAACAATACAATTTTACAGATTTGTTACAGACTCCTACACACACATTATATTATATATATATATATATATATATATATATATATATATATATATATATATATATATATATATATATATATATAGTGTTACAATTTAGCTGTCGAAATCTAGACAACGTATGATTCTATAAAAATTGTTGGTTATATTTTTACGTGAAATTTTTTTAATAAAATATAAATTGTTGAGAATGTATAAGATGTTATACATAACAATCAGTGCCTAAACAGTATACGATATACTTACTAGTTGCTTGTTACTTGTTTTACTTAAACAAAAATTTTAGCAAATTGCATTTTGCTGTTAAGACATTGATAAACATGGTCCAGTATACTGTCAATTGAAATACAAAACATGAGTCCATCTTGGGTCAGTTGTTTAATAGACAAATGTTTACAGGCCCTGCTAATGTTAAGCAGTGAATCAGGTTTTATTACAGGTCTTACACAGGAGCTGATTGCTGTAAAGTGACTATGAAGTCAATTAACAGGGAGTTACTCGACCATTACTTTAACTGAGAAGAAACATGGTTTTATTGGGCTTGTGTGTATGCAGTTCAGACATTTCAACATTGTATTCATTTACAGATGTTGCCATTGGAGCCCCCAAAGAGGAGGATTTTGCGGGAGCTGTCTATATCTATCACGGTGACGCCCGCGGGATTGTAGCAACATATTCCATGGTAAATACTCTTACAGGGGTTGGAGTGAACAAAATAATTCCATCAGTCTTACTGGTCAGCACTTCCGTTTGCTACATAGGTCTGAAATGTGCAGTTTTGAAAGAAACACACACTACAGCAGACATGTATTTTCATTTTAATACAAGTGAAATGACCAAGGAGGTGTAACACTACCTGAATACCAAAAGAGATTTATGTAACCAGGTGTAATACCATATACCAGGTCTTAAAATGAAAATACAAGTTTGCTATAACGTCTTTCAAAACTATACATTTGAGACCTGCTGTATATACAGTTGCAAGTGTAAGTGAAGAACAGGTAAGATTTTCCAAAGAATAATTTTCAAAAGATTTATAAAGTTCCAAAAAGATGGTTGTTTTCTTTAACTCCTATCTTCTGTTTTTAACTTCAGAGGCTGTCGGGACAAAACATCAACCCAGCGCTGCAGATGTTCGGTCAGTCTATATCGGGGAATGTGGACATGGATGGAAATGGTTATCCAGGTAAGTGCTTGAACTGGCCTCAGACAACATGACATTTACCTACTACAGCACTGATTATCTCCTTGATTACTTTGCTGTAAGATCACATCATAGTTTTGGTTTTGGTTTCTTAGTCTCTGAAAAGTTCCTGTCCTCTCCTCCTGGCCTCCGTCCCTCTACCAGGAGACCATCAGAAGCATTTCAAATTGAAAACAGATGACAACAGAGAGAAAGAGAATAGTAGAACAGTTGTTGGCTCCACAAGAATACCTGTTCCACTACGTTTCAGTTTCAGTCTTTTGCCAGAACAGCTTCATAAGTGACAGCCTTCAGAAAAATGTTCTGTATTTCTTTGAGTAGATGGTGCTTTTTGATCTCGTATTTGGGTAGTTTTATTTTCATAACCCCAGGGTCACCTTTCCCTTAAAAGCGCCCAGGAGACTTCTACAGAAACAGACTTAGTGCAGTTGAAGTTGATTCAGTATCAGCGATTTACAGAAATGAACTGTAGCAGTGTTTAACAAAATATTCCTTAAAACATTCCTTAAAGTTTTGTGAATAAGGCCCACATTTTCATTTAATACCAAGGAATATAGAAAACAGCATATTAGTTTACTGTGATGCAGTATTTTCTGATCTGTCCTGTACCTTCCTTTCCAGATGTCACCATTGGAGCCTTTATGTCAGATAATGTGGTGCTGCTGAGGTGAGCTTTCATGCAGTTATTAACTTACTATAGAAGCTACATGGGCTTTTTTTTTTTTTTTTTGGTTTAGTTTTTTTGTTTTTGTTATTCCACGTTGAAAATTGGATTGCTCACTGGAGTAAGTTTAAACAGTGCAGTGCAGTAAGTATCTTCAAAATAAGTTTGAATTGTTTTTGTATACTGTCCCCATACCTTTTTATGATGTGGTTTTCAATGGAATTACTCAAATACTGTTTTTTTTTTTGTTTGTTTTTACATAGCCAGTCTGTTTTAAGGTGTTTTGACTGTGAGTGTATGAGCTACTCTTCAGTTTTTGTTGCCTGTCATAGACATATGTTATCTGGGCTAGACCAGCCAAAGTGTCTTATTAGTAAACACTAGCAGATGTAGTGCTCAGCAGTGCTTTGCCATTAATACTATGAGAAATTCTCAAAAAAGCTGAGCGTATATCTATTGCAAGCAACTATAACTGAAGAGCAGACAGCTTCTGAACTCAGGTAAAAAACAGGCAGCGTTACATTGTCATGTGAATCAATGGGATGAGGAAGGCTGTTTAGTCCCAGTGTTCTGAAGACAAGGTAATGGCTGAAGAAAATAATACTAATTCTGTATTGGAGCAATATATTCCAGAACCTCTAAGAACAATTGCAAACACCATACAATAGTAAGGAACAAAATCCAATAAAAATTACATTTGAAGCTGTTTTAAGCAAGTTAAGGATTATATTCGAAAACACATACAACATGCCATGCTTTAAGCTAACAACATATAGTCTAAGCCACTGCTGTAATCTCTGCTTCAAACAGGAGAATCACAGTCATGTTATGTTCATGTACTGGAGCCAAGAAGGGAGTTTACATTAACAGTGAACAAATGTCCTGAGCTAACTAAAGCCCCAGCCACGCCTGTGTAATTTGTATCATCTTGATATTTTCACATCTTTTGAAAAGAATCTCGTCAACAGTGTAGCTGGGTGGCTAAGTGTCTTGACAATAGGCCACTCTTAATTTAGTTACAGCGATCGTGATGTGTCTTTTGTCCCAGAATTAACATTTTTAATAGTGGAAACTTACATTAAAACTAAATCTAAGAACTCTGGACAAAAGCTTGTTTCCAAGGGTGTACAGTTTTACAAGGAGGCCTATGTGCATGTGCTCTGTGGTGAGTTAATATGCAATTTATAACACATCTGAGCAGCATTAATTTCTCACACTTGGTTACGGTTTGTGTAGACACTACAATGTAGACAGTATTCACATGCGATAAAGAGCGCTCGAATTGTAATCTTTTAACAAGGGGAACTACACAGATAGAATACATTTTATGGCTCCCTCCCCCTGCATCGACATTTTTATCAAGACATTCCCCCTTCTGTCTTCACTCAGGGACAGTTTGATTGAATCGGCAACAACTGTATATTGGCAGAGAATAGTAAGTTTGAATCCAGTGTTCTGCTAGAGTTGCCATCTGGCTGGTTTCTTTACAGTTTTGCCGATTCCTGGTGAAAAGATTTTATGTGCTAGTTTGTTGTAAGCACAGTGATTGTACTGGGATGGATAGGCCATTAATATATTAGTATAACAGTATATTAATAGCGGAAAGAGTTTATGTTGGGATGGTGTAAAAACAGGAACAAGACGAAATTGCCCGGAATCACATTTTACTTAATAAAATACTAATGGCATTAAAAAAACAAAACAAAAAAAAAAACAGCTGAGAAAGTGACACGCAAAAAACAGCTGAATCACAACATAAACCTACATATATATATATATATATATATATATATATATATATATATATATATATATATATATATATATATATATATATACACAGTGCCTTGCAAAAGTATTCAGACCCCTGACCAATTCTCTCATATTACCGAATTACAAATGGTACATTGAAATTTCGTTCTGTTTGATATTTTATTTTTTAAACACTGAAACTCAGAATCAATTATTGTAAGGTGACATTAGTTTTATGTTGGGAAATATTTTTAAGAAAAATAAAAAAACTGAAATATCTTGCTTACATAAGTATTCAACCCCTGTGCTGTGGAAGCTCCCAGTTTGCAACAATGAAAGACATTGCCCTAATAGAAACCCCACTGTTGAAGGGTCATTGGTAAGGCTGTGAATCTGAAGGAAAATGAAGACCAAAGATCATTCTACAGAAGTTAGAGATAAAGTAATACAAATGCATAGATTAGGGAAAGGGTACAAAATAATATCCAAGTGTTTGGATATCCCAGTGAGCACAGTTGGATCAATAATCAGGAAGTGGAAGCTGCATCACACCACCCAGGCACTGCCAAGAAAAGGCTGTCCCTCAAAACTCAGTGCTCAAACAAGAAGGAGACTTGTGAGAGAAGCCACAGAGAGGCCAACAATGACTTTGAAGGAGCTACAGAGTTCAGTGGCTGGGAGTGGAGTAATGGTGCAGCACCAGTCAACCATATCAAGAGCTCTGCATAACACTGGCCTGTATGGGAGGGTGACACGAAAGAAGCCATTACTCAAAAAATACTATCTGAAAGCACGTCTGGAGTTTGCCAGAAAGCATGAGAGTGACCCAGCTGCGATGTGGGAAAAGGTTTTGTGGTCAGATGAGACCAAGATAGAGCTTTTTGGCCAAAACTCAAAGCGCTATGTGTGGCTCAAACCTAACACTGCCCATGCCTCAAGACACACCATCCCTACAGTGAAGTATGGTGGTGGCAGCATCATGCTGTGGGGATGCTTCTCATCAGCAGGGACTGGGCATCTTGTTACAATTGAAGGAAGAATGGATGGAGCAAAATACAGGAAAATACTGCAAGAGAATCTGCTTCAGTCCGCTAAAAAACTGAAGCTTGGGAGGAAATTCACCTTTCAGCAGGACAATGATCCCAAGCACAAGGCCAAAGCAACACTGGAGTGGCTCAAGAACAAAAAGGTGAATGTCCTACAGTGGCCCAGTCAAAGTCCTGATCTCAATCCCATTGAGAATCTGTGGCACTATTTGAAAATTGCGGTCCACAAGCGTCGTCCAACCAACCTGAACAACCTGGAGCAAATCTGCCAAGAAGAATGGGCCAAAATCACTCCGACACTGTGTGCAAAGCTGGTACATACTTACCCCAAAAGACTTAAAGCTGTTATTGCAGCGAAAGGTGGCTCTACCAAATATTAATGTGTGGGGGTTGAATACTTATGCAAGCAAGATATTTCAGTTTTTTATTTTTCTTAAAAATATTTCCCAACATAAAACCAATGTCACCTTACAATAATTGATTTTGAGTTTAAGTGTTTTAAAATAAAATATCGAACAGAACGAAATTTCAATGTACCATTTGTAATTCAGTAATATGAGAGAATTGGTCAGGGGTCTGAATACTTTTGCAAGGCACTATATATATATATATATATATATATATATATATATATATATATATATATATATATACAGCTCTGGAAAAAATTAAGAGACCACTGCAAAATTATCAGTTTCTCTGGTTTTACTATTTATAGATATGTGTTTGGGTAAAATGAACATTTTTTAATTATTCTATAAACTACTGACAACATTTCTCCCAAATTCCAAATAAAAATATTGTCATTTAGAGCATTTATTTGCAGAAAATGACAACTGGTCAAAATAACAAAAAAGATGCAGTGTTGTCAGACCTCGAATAATGCAAAGAAAATAAGTTCATATTCATTTTTAAACAACACAATACTAATGTTTTAACTTAGGAAGAGTTCAGAAATCAATATTTGATCAATATTCTCAGTAATTATTTAGTATTTTCTCCCAATTTAGAATATCCAATAATTTTTATGCTCAGCTCACCACTACCACCCCCGGGAGACTCAGGAGCGGCGAAGACGAACACACGCTGTCCTCCGAAGTGTGTGCCGTCAACCGACCGCTTCTTTTCACATTGCAGACTCACCATGCAGCCACCTAAGAGCTACAGCATCGGAGGACAGTGCAGCTCTGGGCAGCTTACAGCAAGCCCACAGGCACCTGGCCAGACTACAGGGGTCGCTGGTGCGTGGTGAGCTGAGGACACCCTGGCCGACCTAAGCCCTCCCCTACCTAGGCGGCGCTCAGCCAGCTGTGCGTCGCCCCCTGGGAGCTCCCACCAATGGTCGACAGTGGAATAGCCTGGACTCGAACCGGCGATGTCCAGGCTATAGGGCATATCCTGCACTCCACACGGAGTGCCTTTACCGGACGCGCCCCCCCTTGAGAATAATATTTTAAGGATGACAACCAATTAATAATTAATTGGTTCTCATTCCCAAAATAAACAACTTACTCTGCTGTTTTTAAATGCAATATAATTAATTATAATGCCATTCCAGGTCCGGCTTTTTACCCCAAGTCAAATGTAAATATAAACTTAGGCTTGAATTTGATGTATTTTTTATCTTCATCATCATCAAAGGCTCATTGCAGCTACAAAGTCAAAACAATTAGCTTGACTACAGTTAATCGCTTTCTCTTAAGTTTAATAAAAAATCAACAAACAATTAACCTTTATGTGAATTTAATGTGCCCGCAAGGTGGACACCTTCACTTACTATAGTAATTTCCTGTATGTTTTACACATGCAGTATCTCAAAAAACATGTCACTCACAATAACTCTTGTTAAATTGGTCCACAAAGATAATACAAGGATTTTTGTAACCACTGTTGGTGCAGCCTGGCACTGAACACGCAGCATCAACAGTGTAGTCAAGACATATTTTTTGTTTGTTGGCAATTATTCGTCAGGACACGCCATCTATGTTTACTTTTTTTTTATCCCTCCTAGCCTCGTTTTGTGGAATGGAAAATTACACATGCATCACTTTTTGAAAGGAGCCTATGGGATGCAATATATTACACTGAATTACCAGAGAATTAGGAAATGACAGGGTTGTTTTTTAGCCATTATACTGCAATCATGGGATTATTGTTGTAGCATTACTGGTACTGCTTTGTGTCTATAGATTCTCCACATATGTGCTTCTCCTCCCCTGCAGGGCCCGGCCAGTCATCACGATTGACATCTTGATATTCCTCCCCGTCTCCATCAACATCACAGCTCCTCAGTGTCACGATGGCTCCCAGCACCTCAACTGCCTCAACGTGTCAGCCTGCCTGCGCTTCAGAGGAAAACAAGTGCCCGGACAGATAGGTAAGCCCTTATCAAAAGATCTTCACTGGCACCACAATGGAAACACTTCTGTATTACAGGGCACTGGCAATGGTATGGCTGCCATTTTCAGAATGTTACATCTGTGGTAAATGTTTCAGAATTTGACATACCAAATATGACATTAATATGAACCAATACACATTATTTGTATTTTTTTATATAGTCACATTAAAGGAAGATCCCTTAACAGATGTGAAATAGCCCTTCCAATTGCTGTGTCCCCTGTGAGTGGCAACTAGAATATCAGTGTAAATCATATTCCTGAAACCACTTTAGACTACAGGTCATACATAGCCATGTAATAACATGGTAATAACATGGTTACCAGCATTGTTCTACCATGTGAAACTACATAACAAGGGAATGATCTGTGCCATGGTCATCTCCTTGTAATTACACAGTAGTTACGATGTAAGCGTAAGAGTCATTTTTTATTATCCACTTATTACAATGTAATTAGACAGCTATTTATGCCCTGTAATCTAAAGCACTGCCAATTAAAAAAAAAAAAAAAAAACGTTCTCAAGAATAGGAACTAGCACTGCGCTGAAGTTAGCCTTTACTAAATTGATGGCTCATAATGTAATGGTTCAAAGTTTAGATTGACTGGATTTGAGATGTTTACAGCAGTATACCATCGTAAAAATATATCGAAGGGTAATATGAAAGCATAGTGAAAGTATGCAAAGCGAGCAAGGTAAATCACAAATAAGTATGATTATATAGCATAGATATAGCCAAAAATGACCGTATGAACACACGGACGCAGTTTGGCAGAGCTGGAACCGCTATCATGTGGGGGCAGGCATCACTCTCCCAGTGAACAGGAAGCAGCTTGCACTGTTTACACACACTGCTGAGTTCAGACAGTGTCCGTAACTCACAGTAACAAAGCTTCTGCTGACAGGATTTGATGGAACTGCAGGAAACATTCATTGCAGCTCATTAGAGTAGGGGTCACACAGCTGCACACATTGTCAACTGTATGTATTACCTTGTACTGTACCTTGACAAACACACCTCTGCACTGCAGTGCCAAAGGAGTTCCCTTCCTGAAGGCTTCCTTGATGGAATCTCTCTTTTTGTTGGCAGACATTTGCAATAACCAAGAGCAATGCTGCAAAATAATAATAATTAAAAAATATATATATATTTAATACACCAGGGGTCATATTCTTAAAAGATGGCTGTAATTTCTGACCATTAAACAAAAATACCGGCCAGTATTTACAGTCAACACAAGTGATGTTTCTGGATGGTAAATGCTGTTTCTGCATCACCCGATGAATGCTGTCATGTTCAACACTATTACTGGCATGATTTATGAATATGGACCAAAGCATTACTTCAGCTAGCTTTCTATTGCTTTTATCAACGCAATTGTGATTGTTTTGATACTTTTATAAATCTCTTTCAGTTTGACTAGTCGTTTTCATTTAGCATCATTTATGCACCAGATTTTCCGCCAAAATGTCTTCTGAATTCACAACATCGACGGCTTCTTTCCAACCTGTCAAGTCAGAAACATTTTGTCAAGCTTCTTGTATTTTGTTGGTTCCCGGTGTCTCTGTGGTCAATTGTGAATACACTATATGCAGTAGCTAGAGAATGGGCCATAGAAATGCCAGGACAGGTAATTGTAGTACTGGGTTTTCAATTAAAAAAAGAGAAAAAAAGAAGGAAAATATTGTTGAATCCACTTACTTGCAATGCGTGTTTGTGACTAGTGAGTAAGCGACTGGATTCTTCATCTGCAGGATTTCCTAGTGCCAATTTAGTACCCTTCAGCCTAACCTACCAATTTACCTGGGAGGTAAATCTATATAATAAATACAATATTCTGTGTGGAGAGAGTCAGGAAGCTTTATATTGCTATAGCAAGGTGATCAATAAGGAGTACTATTTATTTGGATTAGTGTATCATCGGTACAGTTATACTTTATTGCTGCATTTTATCAGCATGTTGATTAAATTCAGTTGAATTCCAAACTGGTGAAAGAAAAAGACTGAATGATGGTAGCTGTTTGTTAAGTAGATATTTATTCAGTAAATAAACATGTAAACTTGTGTTAAAAAAAACCCAAAACATTATTGTGTTATTTTTTGATGATTTAACCACTAACATAGACTTGTGTTAAAAAAACACATTGTGGTGTTTGTTGATTTTGCCACAAACTTGTGTTGTCCCTGTTTGAACACCATGTTTGTGTTATATGTAGCACATGTTTTTACAGTGTTGAAGTACATTTACCTGTATCTTGTAAGCGTATGTAAGGCATGTTCTACTAAAATTAGAGTATGTGGCTAAAATGTATTCACTGTATCCACACCTGTGTGTTGTCAGCGATTTCTATTGGACAACAATGACCTATTGCATGTTTTGAGTACAAACATAAGTATTGATATGGTTGGAGGTATGCCTGTACAACTTGCAGCTTCACTGTAACCGGGCTGGGGTCTGGAGAACGGGTTTTGTGATTATACAGGGATTGCCATGCATATTCATAGAACTGTTCCTGCCCCTCTGAACCTGTGCCAGAGTGAGGAGGTAGGACAGATGAATCAAAACGCTGAACTTTAGAAACCAGTGAAATGTTTCTGATTGAACAAGCTGGATTGAAACCACTGATGTTCAGAAGACATTCAGAAGACATTTTGACGGGAAGACCCTAATGCGAAACAAAAATAATGGGTCAAAACTGATTCATGACCAGGAATATGTTAATAAAAATATGAAAACAATCGCAGTTATTTCGAAAAAGAGAATGCAGCAATGCATGCAACAAAGCAGGAAAATAAGGAAAGTAATGCATTGTGTTTTAAACCATATAGCCTGTTCAGAAACATTTTAACTTTGGTTTGACCATGGTATCCAACAGTGATACAGTACTTTACAACTGCACATTATTCATTATACATTATACTATTACATTTAATGAGATCATTATGGGTTCCAGAGCATGCACTAAATCACTCTGAATGTTGTTTCTTAATATGACACAATGCACATTCCTCCTAGAACAGTCCATGTGAGAGCTTGAGTTATTTTCAGGGCTGCCGAGTTCTATTTTGGACATCACAGAGAGCACATGAAATTTTAAACGATACCGAATGCCATGGTAAGAGTTTTGTAAAGGACAGCGAAACAGTGACAAAGCATAGGGGGAGACAATAATTACCCATAGTAAATTACAGCAACCCAATGAAATAGAGTAAAGATTGTAAAAATTCATTAAAATTAAAATGTCCTAATCCAATACGCTGGCATTCCTGCAAACACCACTACACCTTTTGTTACTTACTCTTCAAATCCTGTGTATTTTTTTAAATAACACACTGTAGAATTGACTAAGGGTTGCTGTCAACATCTAAAGTCTGATTTCCTTTTAATTTTTGGAATATTGTGGATTCCATGCTATGCTGTCAATGGCACATTGTTTATATACTCTCGGGTATCATTTCAGACTGTGTGTGTGTGTGTGTGTGTGTGTGTGTGTGTGTGTGTGTAGTGCAAGACTTCAGTTTGAAACCAAGTGTTGGGCTTCTCCATGAGTCATCTGAAAGCACTTTGCATTCATTAAACTAGGGGCAGCTCAGAACTGAATTGCATGTGGGGGAATGTGATTCAGAAAATCCTGAATCCTAATGAGCCCTGTTGTTTTTGGAGGATACTTACCGTCGTCTGTGACCTCCTGTAGAGGACTGTGTAAACACTGCCTGAGTATACATG
This sequence comes from Polyodon spathula, assembly GCF_017654505.1. Taxonomy (NCBI): domain Eukaryota; kingdom Metazoa; phylum Chordata; class Actinopteri; order Acipenseriformes; family Polyodontidae; genus Polyodon; species Polyodon spathula. Next base: position 28,475,909 of record NC_054536.1, read on the forward strand.
TATTAGAGCCTTAGTAAGAGCCTGCATTAACTATTGCCCCTTGGCAACTACTGCAACACAAACAAGCCCCCTCCGATCAGTTGCCTTTATCAGTTTATCAATAATTGAGGATTATTTTATTGAAACACATTCATTAATGTAAAATGAGTAAAGTGAATTTCCCTTTAAATGACTGTACAGTACACTGTTAACTTCCAGCAATATTTAATAAAGGGTACTACAGTTTTCTGGTACAACAATTTTTCAGAAGGGTTCCCCCAGGACTCCATTGGTAATACCTGATTTATACTTTTTGTGCACATTAGTGATCTGGCCTTCTATGCTAACGTATTACATCACTTCCCATAGGGCTGGTTTACAACCTGACAGCAGATGTGACAAAGAGAGAGAAGGGGCAGCAGTCCCGAGTGGTCTTCGTGCTGAACGGGGAGCTGACGAGTCACCTGAACGAGCAGATCCAGCTCTCTTACAACGAGGAGAAGTGCCGGCACTACGTGGCTTACGTCCGGGTGAGTGGATTGGGCAGGACATAACCTGTGGCTTATTGGGCCCCTTGTATTGTGCTTTAAATATCTGCAGAGCATAACTGTTTTCAGCTGTTGCAGGGTATGAGAAAGATGATACTGATTGGAGGTGACAGCGGGGTCATTTATTTTCATCAAGTATAGCATTATTTTTAAACAGAGATGATAGAACTAAATTGTTTTGATATTTGTGCGTATAATTCCCTGTAAATGTTTATTTAGTTAGACGTTAAGCTTCCCTGCCGTACATATATTGGAAATATAGAAAAGAATAGTAATCTGAATAATTGGTTCCAGACCTAGCAGAATTCTGTCCTTGTAATCCAGTGACAGACATTTCTCAACCAGTACAACTTGTATTGAGCGGCTTAGGTGGCTACACTAGTGGAGATGGTATGACTCCATCAACTTCTATTGTATGCTGTCCTTTGTCATAGTAATGGATTAGAAGCTTCCCACACATTTATGCTGGTGGGATGGCATTTCCTCAAAGATTGCTTTAACTCATATTAAGTGATTTCTAGTGTAATAGTATGGATGTAATGTTGGACATTAGTGACACTTTAATTTATTGTTTATTGGCTACATAGCCATGATAATGATGATTAGTACCTCAAATCATGCTTTAACTCCAATTCATTGCAACTATCCCATATTCTTTCTCTCTCACACACGTTTCCTTGTTTTTTCTCCTCTGCCTGTTTAGCATCTTTTTGGCTTTTTCACATGTACTCATACAAGTACTCTCTCACACAAGACATGGGAGACTGAATTAAAGGAATGTTCCGATGCTCAGTTTAATTATTTGGCACTTCCCTTTAATGACAAATAAGATGTCTGCAGGCAGAGAGAGGAACACAGCTCTACCTTTGCAAACAATGATTTTAGCTTTGGATGACTTTCAGAGACAGTATTAGTGGTAATAATCAATAATCATTTTTCAGTAAATTAAATAATAAACATTCATCAAATAACCAATCATTTCACAATAATTGATTAATGTTCTAGCAGGCCAGGTCTAATGTGTACAAAGACAATAAAGAGCATTGGCCTAGCATTTGCTAAAGTTTCAGCCTCCTAATGTGGAGGATTCTGTGCCTAAAATTGATCCAGTATGTTCTGCAAATGTTGAATACACAGATTGAAAATTCTGATATTCCAAAATGTACTCATGATTTGAAGCTTGTAGTATGTATGTAGTTCAGAGACTACTAAAAAAACTGCACTTGTAAATCTTATCACAAACTATCTAACACAGTGGTTCCCAACCAGTGGTTCACGGACCACATGTGGTCCGTGAGTAAACTCCAGGTGGTCCGCAAACAACTCCCAAAATTCGGTTACACAGTTGTACACAATCACACGTTGTGCTACTACAATATGTATTTCTAAGCAACACAACAAACCGCTTCAACCACATTATATATAACTTTATCTGTTTTCTTTTATTATGGGTGTGTTTATAAATTAATGTACATTACTGCTCCCTTTTATGCAATACCAAGCATCGCCTTCAATGCCGCCATTAACTGAAACAGCTTAATGTGAAGCAAATGCTAAGTAAATAACTTACACATTATGAAGGCACATTTGTCTTTGCAAAACTTTGACTTGTTTTTTTTAGCCAGCATTATTTAAAAAAAAAAAAATCTAGCATTCAAGTAAATGCACTGCTTTCTAATCTGTGCTCCTTCTACTGCTTGTGTTCACTGAATTTAAAGAAACTAAAATGGAGTCTGGCTGTCCCAGCATTTTTGCTCCACATAAAAGCAGTGTACTGCATTGAATATTCCACACTCGGTTGGAATAATTAAATTAAAAACTAAAAAAATAAAACATTAAAACCACAGAATGCTCAAAGCAAAACAGTACAGATCACAATTTCATATGCAAACTGCACGGTGCAAAACTTAAGTTCAAAACAAAACATAACAGAACAAAATAATATAATTCAATACTGTAGGTTTGATCTTCCAGGACTTCTCAATCGACAAGTCTCCAATACTAGTCTTAATGAAAGAGAGAAGTGAGCTGAGCTGCACCTTGATTAAGTAGCCACTGACCTCAGCCCCACCGTCCTTCCTTCTCTTTGTGGGTTCAATCACCCCTGGCAACCCCCTGTGGAGTCTCATATGCGTGTCGTAAAGAAAACTGGTTCTAGCTCACACTGCCCAAGATGGTGTTATCTTGCTGTGGCCCTTTGATCTTTTGTGCTTAACCTATGTTATCTCTTGAGGGCATCGGTTCCTCCAGCAATGTGCAATGGTGTTTATTCCAGCAGCGAGACGGTCGTCGTCAGTGCAATGAAATTAAATCTTGCAATCTCACATTTACCAGTTACTATACCTCCTCTGATAATCTCCTTTTAAAACTAACAGTGTACAAACCTGCAAACACGTGTATCTTATATTGCATTCAAACTTCTTTCCAAAATCCAAACAACAGGGTGGTCCGTACCTTGAAAAAGATTGGGAACCACTGATCTAACAGCATTCCTGAAACCATCTGTTATTTCCATGTGGTACTGAGTCAAATGGAAAAAAATAATACGATTCACATCAAATCTTTTTAACTACATGTAAACCACTTTAAATACAATATTTTTATTTTATTTTAACTAAAATCTCTTTTTAAAAGGATTATTTCACACAAGAAGAAATTGTAGGAGTAAATTGGGTAGTGGAAACCCTGGAAATGTACTTGAACAGTTTAAGCAATGGTAACAAATAGGAAGAGTTCATATTGGAGCTTGTCCCTGGGTGAGGCAGACGCCAACTCTTCACATTTCAGTCTTTTAATTGTGATCCTACTGACTGCAGTTGTTAGTTTAAATCTGAAAGACTTAGTGGGAGAGCACCTGGCCACTTTGATGGTGAAACGGGCCTGTTTAATTGACCTCTAGGGTTAATTAGGAGATGCAATGCTTGTCATGATACACAGCTTGACTCTTGTGTTTTAGGGTCTCCTTGTGGGCTGCAGTATCCACAGTGGAGGCCATGGGGATTTCCTGAAGCTTGTTGTGGGAGGGTAGCCAAGCAGCTGGTACCCACAGCGGGGAAGACAGAGACCTTTTGTAATAGTATGTGTTGAAAATGTGTGGACTGTTGCGCTGGCTGATAACATTGCTATAGATATTACTGTAGCAAAAATTCAAAGTAAGGCGACTGTTTTATTGTACACCTGTGGTCTGTGGTGTAATTATAATGAAAGTACAAATTATCATGCCTGATCCTGTATCAATGAACTCCTAGAGTTAGACGCATACATGGCTGTGACATAATTGGAAGATGCTGCTTCAGAAATGTGCTGTGTGGTCTTTACCCTGTATAAGGGCAGCATGGACAGTGTCCTTGGTAGTGAATAATTAAGAAGGTATTTATTTATGCATCATTTTTGAGTCATTTGTTTTTGTTATGTTTCAGTTTGATGCTTCTTTGCATACCTGTTAGAATTTCTTTTCATTAGTTTTCTTTCATCATGAGAGTATCAAGTTCTATGACCAAACGTTTTTGAGTGATTGTGTACAGTTCGTTATACTACCGGTACTGTACATGTAGGCCTAAATATCCTAAACCAATAACACCATAATATCTATAACACCTGTATGTTATTCCAATTTATAAAAATAGCAGGCAGAGATGCTGCTCTCCGATTGCTTAATCACAACATTCCACCAATTGAACCATTTCACAATATCACCATAGCTGGTATCCACAACAGGTCACAATAAATAAGGCATACATCAGAAGTAACTGGCAAGCGAGCCATGAAGAAAGAAACACATGGTCACTTATCCTTACTGTCAGAGACAACGAACCATCCAAATACAAAACAGTCCTTCATCCACACTAGAAATGAGCCAGTCCCTGCCAAATAGCGACTCCAGCACAATTATGCATATTGCAAATGACAACTAGAATAACAATGTGCAATATACTGACCAGTATAACAATATTGCTTTGACATTATAATTGTTTGTCATTCTTTATTTTTGAAGACCAGACAACATTGTACTGTTAATTAGTGTATGTATTACTGTAGTGGAGCAAAATATGCATTTGCCTTACAAAGCAGGCAATCACGTGTTGAGGATGCAATTTTTTTTTTTTTTTAAATATGTGTTTGTTGAAAAAAAGGTTTTGTATAATAGACTTAAAGTTAAGATATATGAAGGTTGAGAAACAGTGTCAGGTTCTTCTACAAGAGTGAAAGATATACGTTGAAGCATGGATTTTATTTATTTACAAACAGCAGGATCCCTCAACTAAGTTACATTTTACTGTAAAATATCATTCATTTGCATCTGTTCATCACATTCTACCACAGTTCAGCCTTCAGTACACACTACTGTATCAGAAGTTAGAAAGCAGAACTTGCTGACGGTCTAGTTTATTGTGCACTAAACTATAACTCCCTGGTGTCTATTCAATACACTCTTCCATTGTCTAGTATTTTTTCCACTTTTTTTTTTTTTATCAGAACCTACCTGTTTCGGGCCTTGTTGTTGTCCCAGTCGGTTTGCATTCCCTAAAAGTATATAAATATTTTTCTGGAAATGCTGTAGAGCTGATCTTTTTTTCAGTATAAGACTCAACTACAAACAAATAAATACATAAATACATAAATAAAGACCTATGCGTAACTTTTATAATAAGGCTAACACCTTCCTCTGCACAAACATTTGCAGCGTCCTCTTTCAGTAACATTACAGCAATCTTACATACGAACACCATATGAGACGTTTTGTATTATTTATGTAATTGTTTAATTTATGGTTTTTTTGGTTTAGAAAGTATGTTCTCTTTGTATGTTTTCTGTTATTTTAGAAATTCTACACACAGATCTGTCTGCAACGGTTGTTGTTGCTTTAAGCAATTTCAACCACAGTATCTTGAAGCCATGCAGGTGACAGCTATTTCTCATCACCTTTGCGACAGCTGTTAGTCCATTCTAACAAGCAGGCTTCCATCAGTCTTGTGTGTGGTACTGACTGTATCCCTGCATCCCTGTACATTGCCACCCGCTGTAAATACCCATACTTCAATTTTTGCAGGACTTTTTTAACAAGGGGAAATCCCCATCCATGTTAAGGTCTATCTGGCAGCCATTTCCACTTGCCGTGTCAAAATTGACTTGGCCTCCCCAGGAGTTTACTTCCAGGCATGGCAGTTTTTGAAAGGGGCTTGGCGGCTTTGGCAACCTATGAAGGACATTGTTCCTAGCTGGAGGCTAAACATGGTGCTTAATGCACTCATGAAGCCTCCATTTGAGCCCTTATATTCTGTTGAGATTAATTTTTCATTACTCAAAACATCTTCCCTGCTGAGATGTGTGAGCGCAGTCCTTTTATGCCCTTGGGGCAGCCATCACAGATTTGCTGAGCAGCTGTGGTATACAATATATCGAGGTTTCAATTTCTTTAGGAGCTAAATACCCATGCGGTAATGGTTACATTTATATTTCAGGGAATTAGGGTTATGATAATAATGTTTTCCTGACTTGTAGTCTTGAGAGAACAGTATGAGATAGATTTTGCTGTCTCAGAAAGAATATATATGTTTTTTTATTGTGTGCTCCTTTGTTATTTCACAATTTAATAATTCATGTATATGTTAATTCGCAATTAGCCCATGTTGACAGTAAGTTTTTTTTTTGTTTTTTTTTTTAATTTAGTTAGTCACCATTTGTTTGTTTTTATTATTTTCTCCCAATTTAGAATATCCAATAATAGCCTAGACCCGAACCGGCGATCTCCAGGCTATGGGGCACATCCTGCATTCCACGCAGAGCGCCTTTACTGGATGCTCCACTCGGCAGCCCCGGCCCTTCACTAATTTTATGTTTTCAGCAGTTCAGATAGTTTCAGATAGTTGCACAGCAGAATAATTGCTAATAATTCGGTTGCTGTTGTTTAAACACACTGACATTTTGATCACTGATAGCTCTGAAATCTGCAATCTAAACTGGTTAAATTGATAGGGAGCTGTTAAGCCAAACACATTTTTACCTACCAGATTCAGGAATGCCAAAAGATTGTTTATCTGGGATTTGAAAGCATAACCTTTTAAAAATTCCATAAGTAATAGTTTTCCTTACACAAAGTGTTTAGCTGTATGGGACAGCTTTAGCTAACGTTTGATCAGAGCCATGGGTTTGTTGAGTTTCATTTATAGAACAGTAATGCACTATTGGACTAAACAAACCCTGCTATTTTTAGAGGGTCATTTTATTAGAAATCTACAGATGCCAAATTTCCATGGAAAAATGGACCTTCCCATGGGAACTGAACATTGACCATTAGAGTGTAAATCACTGTGGAATTTTCCTAAATGTTATGTACAACTGTACCACTGACTATTTTTATATGGCAGTTCATCTAATTCACTAAGCTCGTAAGTAAACAGTAGAAAAAAAGCACATTGAAATTGACAAAATGATTACGCTCCAGATAAGATTTTGGGTCTGGGAGTAACTTACCCTCTAATTTTAACACTGAGAGAGTAAAATGTATTTTCAGGGGGTAAAATGCAACATTACCCTGAAGTCATGAGTAATCTCGATAAATACTACGCAATCTTTAATGGTAATCGGGTAGGCATTAAAAAAGAGCCTTCCATTGTAACTGCAATGTTACTTTGAAATCCTGTAGAACAACTTAGTATTAAAATAAAATCAGAGACACCATTCTTATTCACTTTATTGACCACAGACTTTGGAAAAGCACAGAAACAGAACATATATGTGAAGATAAGCACAGAAACAGAACTTCTATTTTAACATTAAAAACTCAGTGAACATGTTTAAGCTTCTATATAAAGCCATACAGATAAATAAAATAAGGAAATGCATAAGTTATAAAACAGTTTGTTTCATATTATTGGCACCTTTTTTTAGTGATTGGCTCTGACGATGGTTCCAGTTGGATTTGTAGCTGGACTGCGGTGTTTACACTTCAACCTGTGTAGCTTCGAATTTTTCTTATTCTTACTGTGATTGGCTGCAAAGACAACAGGGCTAGCCAGAGACTGGATCATGTTTGTTGGGTTTGTTTTTCTTGTGTGCGGTTTCCTAGTAACTGAAGACATTTCATTCTGGGAGATGTAGTTGTTAATGGTAGTTTTAGGGGAGGCGGGAGGGGATGCAGACAAGCTGTGCAGCAAAATTGCTACGCATATTTTTACGCATTAAATTTAAATTTAATGCATGTTTCGAATTTTAATGCATAAAAACAGCAGGTATGCAGCTTATCTGGACCGGGGGCGGGGGGACTTATTTTAAGGCTTGCAATGGCTATTTGCAAATGAAACTTTGGCCTGTGTGTATTTATTTACTGTACTTGTTTAATCTTTTTGTTCATAATTGGTTTAAAGTGCCTAGGAAACGTGACATATTTATGTTTCTTTCTCATGATTTACAGAAAAATGTGAATGGCAGAAAGGTTTTCAGTGTGACGCAAAGCCAGCTTGAGTGTACATTCTGTAGGAAAAAGGGAAATCATTGTCACTGTCTTAAATCCTTGAAGGTAGTTGTCTCTGTGTACTGAACTGTGGAATAAGTCCCATAAGTTTTTTTCCCATATGGCGAAGAATACAGATTTTTTATTTTATTTAGTATGTGAAGACTGTATTTTATATTTTTTAGGTTAATATCGGACCAAGATTTTGTGTCATATCTCCAGGAATGAAGCTCCACTGCCTGGCTGTTGTTAATGCAACTTTAGGGAATAAGGAAATCTGCTGTAATTTTAGAAGAGGTTATTTTGGACAGAGCAGGTCAATAATCTTACATTTATTTTTGTGTTAAAGTAAACAAATGGCCCTCCAAAGCCCCAAGTTCCATTGCAATATGTTCATTCACCAAATACACCTGTGTGCTTCAGGACATGTTGAGTTTGAATGGATGTATTGCCCATCAGCATTTGTGTTGTTTTCGTGCATCATTTCTCCAAGGTTACGACTGATTCTTCTTGAATTGCCCTGCGTGTTTTTACCTCTGTGGCACCACTCTGTAGACTGTTCCACACATTTAAGAATGAAAAATGCCTCTTAACTTTCTGTTTTCAGTTTGTTTTTATTTAACTTGCTGAGCTCAAAGTACATCATTGTAAATTAATGAAACCATCAGGTCATGTGTGATTGAAGGCCTTTGTTCTTAGAAACAGGATCTCAATGTAGCTTTTCCTGATAAGCAATCTTCTTTTTTTTTCCTTTTAAAAATCTAGTAATCACTAATTATTTTCTCCTATATTGTGAACTAAATTAAATAAATAAACAGTGAATCCCTGTTCGGGTCGGGGTTCACGGCAAAATAATAAAACTATCTCCTTACTCCCTACTCTTTCACTCACTTCTACTCGTCTTTCTCTCACACGCACTTGCTTCTTCTTTCTTTCCATTCTTGGGCACTTGTTTCTGTTTCTTAGGGTAGGTCCTCTCTTTCATCCTCAAACTCTGTCCCTCACATACATAACAACCGCTCCAGTCTCGATCTACGCATTCTCCTGCTCACAGCTCGCCCCCTCTACTTATAACCTCGGGATAGGGTCCGCCCACCACATGCACACGCACACACACTCCATACGCTCGCGACACATGCTCCATACGCACACGCACACACACTCCATACGCCCACGCACACACACACTCCATACGCTCGCGCACACACGCTCCATATGCACACGCACACACACTCCATACGCCCACGCACACACACACTCCATACACTCGCGCACACACACTCCATACGCACACGCACACACGCTCCATATACTCGTGCACACACACTCCATACACTCGCGCACACACACTCATATGTGTGTGTGTGTGTGTGTTTCTATATATATACGGTATATATACAGTATATACTCTGTGTATGTGTGTGTGTGTATGTGTGTGTGTGTGTGTATATATATATTTAAAGTAGGAGCAGTGTAAACTCAGACTCATGTGGTTAGATGAAATTATGAGTAATTACATGAAATCTGGCTGATGAAAAAGAGTGCAGAGCAAGTCCTCTGTCCAGTCATTTGTCTTACTAGAGTGTATTTTATTCCTAATCCCTGGAATGCTAATGGAAACCAGCTGTTGAAATGAGAAGGGTCCTCCCGGGTACCTTTATATATAGGGACCCTGGGACTGAATATAGCATATAGCATTCCACTAGAATGACTATGTTAGGCATCTATGTCAATTTCACCAGTGGCATAAGTCTGTGTAATTGGTTGCTTGTGAGGTTAGCTTGTGGAAGTAGGATTGCATTTTGAAAGGTGACCAGGGCTTTTAAAGGTCGGTGAAGTTAATCTATCCCTTGGTTGTGTGACTGATTTTTTAAACACACTGTACATGATCAGACTTGTCAAATCTCCCAATGGTTTGTGATTCTAATTTTCAGTCTTTTTCCTGGGTTAGTTATAGCAATTTTCTTGCTTCTGACAGTTCTGATTATAATAGACACTATTTTACTCATGCCCTTCAATTAAAATGTCTTTAATTCCCTTAAATCTTTCTTTAATGTGAGGTTTCGTTTGGGAGGGGACTATCAATTATGAAAGTTAGACCTGTGAGACGCCTGCGTAATTTAACTTTTTTAAATTCACCTAATTTCATATACGTATCTAGCTGTTCTGATGCAGCCTATGCCCCATATAGAGAGCATGATAGAAGTTGAATGTTTGTGAGAAAACTTCTAAGGAAAATTGGTAAATTAGGAACAATCTGAGGCTTTCTTTCTTTGTCGATTCATCTACTGATCTTCCCTGCCAAGATCTGTGCAGCTACTCTCTATAAAGCGGAGATTTATTTTCTCTATAAATGAGGTGAGTGTGTTGAATGGGGAGTGGGAGCAGACACCATGTTCCAGACACCCATTTGTGGTGGGTGCATTTTTCAGGTACGTCTGAGAGTGGGAACCCGATCAAAGCTGGCATCTTTTTGGAGTTAAACTGTGCCAACCCCCTGTTCCCTGGCTGAAGTACTGATGATATGGCACATTGGAATGTCTTAAAGAACATATGGCCGTCTTAACAAAAATGGAAAATTGTTCCAAAACAAATATAAAACTGTTACCATGCCTTTGTATACCATGTTTTACAACTTAATAACTTAAATGAGTGCTAGTTATATATGTACTGTATGTTACTGCTAAAAGCTTGAAAAAAACTGCAATCATTTTGTAGCGTTTGTGTGGGGAATTATAAAGTTGATGGATAGCGCTATACCTCTGGCCTGTACGTATACATCCCAAGGCAACACTTCTTAAAAAAAAAAGGATTGAGACAGGATAATGTCTCCTTGTGGATGGCATAGACATACAATACAATACAATACTATTTACTTTTATATAGCACTCTTTATGGAAAGCATCCTAGGGCACTTTACAATAAAACCAACTCAAACAGCTATGTTTTTAAAAATGATTTAAAAGTTCAAACTGTGCCAGCGTTCCTGATATGATTTGGGATAGAGTTCCAGAGGCGGGGAGCATAACTAAACACCCCTGCCCCTCCTCATCTCAGCCAACTTCTAGGAGCAACCAGAAGTCCAGCATTAGCTGATCTCAGGGTATGACTAGGGGCATAAGATGCCAACAGTTCCTGCAAATACTAAGACCTAAGCCATTAAGGGCCTTATAAGTAGTACGGTAATTTTTTTAATTGATTCTGAATGTAACAGGGAGCCAATGTAGTGATTTAAGTATCGGAGTAATGTGTTGTGAACGATGGTGAGAGCAAGGAAGCACTCTGGCTGCAACATTTTGAACAAATTGGAGCCAGTATCATTGAGAATCGCGAAGGCCAGCAAACAAAACAGATAGAATGGGTCTGTTTGACAGTGTTCCTCAAATTATAAAATTAGGCCTTTATACTGAGCTAATGTGGGTATGCAGTCATGTTTCTGGATCCATAGTGATTCACAGATGTCCCACAGTACTATATGGAGTCAAAAGATTCCCATCAAAGGAGATTTCGAAATTAGGTGATTTAGCTACATTGTGTCTAAAGCCCACTTAGAGCAACTCTGTTTTATTTTTACTATTTTCAACCATCCATGAAGCAAGCCGGCCAGCTCTAAATGGGACTGTATTTGTTTATTGGCTTGGTTTCAAACCCAGTCCTACTCTTTGTTTTAGTAAACCTGTAAACATCTGCCAAAACACACTGGGAACAGAAAAGTCATTTCCCAGAGGACTTAGTCAGGATTCACAAATCACTTCTACTAGGAATGCAGTAGAGGCATGTAAAAATGATAGACACACCTCATTGATTTGTAATGCCTATCTGGGAAAGTGTATGGACAGCAGTGGAAAAATATTTTTCACATTCTCTTTTTATTTATTTATTTATTTATTTGTTTGTTTGTTTATTTTTATTTGGGGCTATGAACATTCAAATACAATTTGTAGAGCTGCCAGGCTTATGTCTAAAACTGACTTGACAGGTTTGGCTGTTGGTCTGTGTGGCGGGGTGCACCCATTTGTATTTAGGTAAGGGGATTGCACAATCACTTCACGTGCAGATAAAATATGTATTAGTATGTGAGCACAGGGAATGCACAGATTAGATTAAGTGCTGGGATTCAAGTGAATGATTAATTAGTAATTGAATCCCGGCACAGCTGTGTATATAGATGCACGAATCACTCACTCAGGGTTGGTGTGTTCACTGTGCAGGAGAAAGAGAGGAGACTTGCTTGGGGTTCGTCCACTGTCTGTTTTGTCTTTCTATTTATTTTGGCCAACGTGCCATTTGTTTTGTTCAGTGTTTTGTTTAAACCTTTTATTTGTTCATTTAATAAACTGGCGCAAGCAGCTCATTCACTGCACAACTACTGTATATGTCATTTAGTTCCTGGTCTGACATCACCACATGAATAGTCTATGATAACTTTAGGGATACTTTCAAGGTATTACACCTTTAATTTGTTCCCAATGTGTACTATGTTGGATAATATTTACAACTTCTTGATAATGCACCTTTTCCAATTGTTGAAACTATTCCCTTCAAATGGCATCCCAGAAAAATATGAAAAAGATATTCTGACACACATGTAACTCATAATGTGGAATGGAATGGAAAAGGCAAACTCATAAGAAAAAATACTTAACTCACTCAATATTTGTGCTAATCCTCTCTCAATGTGTGTGTACATTCCTATTGAATTACCGCTATAATCTACATAAAAAAATATTAAATGCTTACCCCTTCAACTTTAAGTCGATGAATTACTATCAATAATGTGTCAATATTAAAACATTATTATATTATTACATTCCATTTTAATCCCTAGCCTGAATTCAATCAGTTTATGGCACTGCCACTGGCATAGCTCTGCTTATTAATGGTTGCGACGGCATCCTCAATTTGATGGCAGGACTTGTCTTCACACCATATGGTGCAGCTCAATGACCTTGACAGGAAAGCGGTCTCTGGGGTGATCTAATAGAAAGATCCCCTTTGCACCTTTGTGTGTTTGAATCTGTTGCAACCTTTAATAATTCATTTGATTTGGGACTGCGAGAGAGAGAGAGAGAGAGAGAGAGAGGAGTTTTAGGCAAAAGTAATCAGGCAATAAGGCAGGTAATAATAACAATTTAGTCACCCACTGGAGCTCATTCTTAAGCCCCAGCCTCCTCAAGACTGAACATACAGTACAGGCTTGTTGCAGCCTTGTATACACACCTGCATCGTTTTGAGCCAAATTGAATAATTTTATTAATTGGACCACCAATCAAGGCCAACATTCTTACATGGAAATGGTACTTTATTTAAATCAAGGCTGAAACTTAACCCTTTCATGGGTTCAGTTAATATACACAAATGACAGCAACAACTTTCTAGAGCTCTCATCATGGCCCTGTATCTGACACCTACAAGAATAATTGCACTTCTTTGTACCTGCACACTTTATACAGTATGTCATGATAACATCTAAACAGTGCAAAGCAGGCTTTTTTCAGAAATATACTTTTATGTTTTAATTTTCAGCTAAGTGGCATACTTTCTTATAACCTCTCAGTATATATTTATAGCACTGGTCTGTGTTTCTGTTTGGTGACACTGTTTCACTGGACCAGATTTGCAAAGCCTTATGAATTAGACAGCTGCTAAAGAAAACATTGGCATTTGTAGTAGTTTAATGAATACCAGACTTAATTTAATTAATCAAAACAAGCTGCACATAATTCCATGTGTATGTAGCCTGTTGTTTTCATTGTGTTTCTCAACTGCTGCTGCAGTTATTCAAAGTCACTGAAGAGTAAAACGTGGAAACGTCTTGACCTTGTGGTTTTTTTATGGTACAGTATTAACATACTTACACCTCTTTTACTTTCTGTTTTCATTTAAAGGAAGCCCAGAAAGTGAATGCAATCACCTTCAAATACTGCAATAACAGTTGGATGTTTCTCATTAAATTCTACATCTTAAGGTTCCCCATTAACATATGCAGTAACCTTAAGTAAAATTAAACAAATCTTCAGCACATGGCTTGGCCTAGTGTACCACTCTGGTTGGCTATGGCAGTGGGAGAGGGACAGTGCTGAAGGCTAGACTTGCACAGGCAGGAACACCTGCAGACCACCTGAGAGCGGCTGTACTGCCAGACTCCACAGCTACACGTTAAATAGAAATGTGAAGGATGGAGTGTGTAGATGCCTGGGTCTTTGAAACAGAGCCGATCAAATTGTGTTTACAGCTACGGCCAAAGGTTTTGTATCACCTAAAAAGGGGTGGCCAAACTTCCTGACCCTATGAGCCGCATAGCAACATTTTCATATGGCAGAGAGCCGCAAGACACATACTGTAAAACATGAAATGTCTGCGAGCAAGGTATTTTAAATACTAGCATTGTTTAAAACATTTTTTTATTTGTCTCGAATATTATAACAAAGTATTGCACTTACTCTATGCAGTGCAGTAGTTGTTATCTCTTGATGGCAGCAAAATAAAAAATAAAAAGGGACAGCATTGCAGAGCCTTACAGTTTGTGTAGTTGTTATTGTACAGTGTATTCAAATTGAAATGTGTTTTTCCATTATTTATTTCTGTGTATACTGTATGTGTTGTAGCACAGCTCGCTACGATATTATACACTTTAAAATAAATTCAATTCAACAGAAACACCACATTTTTGTGTGGATTCTTCTTTGAATATCAGAATGGTCAGTTTTTAAAAAACAGATTTCTTTGTATGACTGCTGTGTGTATTAAATACCTTTGAAAGGTTTGTGGATGACAAATGCAGTGTATATTTTTTGAAAGGGATTAGAGTACCTGCTCATGACGAGATGCAAGATATGTAAATATAACATTCATTTTAGACCTGCTATATAACATGTAAACATGCATTCTCTAGTCTAGTGCCAACACTCCAGTTTTATAAAAAGATTCATTCATCTCAATAAGGACGTTTGTCACAAGCAATATTCTGTATCGCTTGCGTCGTTACGTCAGTTTCTTTACTAAATGTCCACCAAAAGGAGGTGACTGCTGAGGCATGCTTTTAAAAGAGGATAGCTTGTTTCTCCTCAAGTCTGATCCAGGAGGATATTCAGATGAAAATGTGTTCTGATTTGTTTCATAAACAGGTTTACCACTGTTTTCAGTGAAAGCAAACTGTTCTTCCCATTCTGGCTTAAGGCCTCATACTTTAGTTTATTACTCGTGGAGGGTTTGCTCAATGCCGTTGCCTCAACAAAACGAATGAGCACTTCATTCAAAATTATGAAATTCACTTTCAACTGCACATCCAGCTTTCACTCGAGGTGGTCGAAATACGCATGCGCCAGCGCACAGTGTCGAAGGTCATCAAGTGATGAAATGTCCTTGTAGTGAACATGCAGGTTAAACAAAACTGAAGATAGAGAAGGGGGGATAAGAAAGAATATAATAAACATGAATGAATACAGAGAACAAAAATAATAAACCCAGCGTTTTACCAGGAGCTGCGATTGAACTGCCCAGGAGACACGGTTTGGCCATCTATTACCTAAAATTTTAGGATTGTGACATCTTTTAAAACAAAAAAACTATATAAACATAATTTAGATCTTTTATTTAACATTGTATAATCAAAGAAACAGCAAAATTATTTTGCAAAAGTCTACTGGAAGCCATAATAGTAGTACAATATTTCATGTTAGATTTAAAAATGTCACATTTTTCAACTTGTTGCTAAGTATATGGAAAAGTACAAGCGGTATGTAATTCAGTAAGTTAACGTAACATTATTCCTGTTTCATTCGATGTTATGAAGCAAAATTAGATAACTCTTAAGTCTTGAGAAGGAATGTTTAGATATCCTTACATTGTTGCTGTGTTGCATTTGATATTTCACTACATGTGAATCATGCTAATCAGAACCCAGTTGTCTGAAGCCAGTCATGATGAATGCATGTAGGTAGCTGCTGTAGAAACCAAACTTCATTAGCAAAATTCTGTGGGGAATGTGTATAACATTTACAGTTGTATCTGTATGTTTTATTCAAATGGTTAGTACACATGCAAAATGGAAGTATCTGAAACATAAAACAAAGACTAGACATTGGTATGGTACAGATTGATCAGTATTATTATGTTAAGTGGTTACATCTGTAATATTTCACATGACACTATACAGTGCTGCCAACTCTTTCTGTTTGCATCCCAGAGTCTTACTGTAGGAACTTCTGGGACAAGGACATATTTTCAGGGACGCATACACAAACTGTAGGAGCAGGTTTTCTTTGATGTGGCGGTTGCAAGCTTTGAAACCTGGGATAAACAAGCACTCTAATGATTAACCATGCAGGTAATTCTATAAACCACTCAAAATATATCAAGACCAAATACCAACATATTTATCCAATGTACCGGTATGCATTTTAAGGACCATCATAGCGTGTGTGTTGCTAAACCTGGTTGTTAAGCTGACAAATATACTTGCTTTTATATTTTTGTTTTTCCTGGTGAAATTCTGGATTGTTTCCACAGATTTTGTTTTAATATTTTATGTGAAAAATAAAATATCAGGTACCAATCAGCAATTCATTCATTTTTTTTTTTCATATCTGTGTTTGTGAATAATGTTTGTTTGGGAACAATAAAAAGTCTCTGCTTTGACTCTGCTTTGAGTCACTCAGCTCACGTCCCACATGCTTAGATGATGATGTTTATGCTCCAGAGTCAATGCGGAAAAGAAACGTTAACAAGTTGCCATCCAGTCAGAATGATTTTATTATGAAAACAAATAAAAAAAGCTATCTTGATAAGAAAGCTAACAAGTATAAATACAGTTTTAAATTTGTTTGATATTCATATAAACTGGTCTAGATTTATTTTAATTGCGAGTCATTAAAAGTTTCATGTTTACAAAATAGTATTAAGTCCCTCAAAACAGATTTGACAATTTGTATATAGGCCCTATAATTGAATACATTATGGTGGGCAGTATTTCATATCTGGTTGTTTCTCGTGTACGACAATCGCAGAAAGTCTGCTTTGTGAGTGGAAAATAATATTACACACGTGGGGTTGTTGCCAGGACTGTTAAACTGTGTTATGATCTGTCTATAGCCTATAAAAAATATTTGGTCCTCATTATAACACTGTCACAACAAGCCTGGAATCCTGTGTGGAGTCCATGCTATAATGAGACATGGCTTCTAATGAGCCAAACTATTAATAGTTGGAATGTACAGTACAGGGTTGTTACAAAGTTAGTATGCCACTTTCCAATGCTATGGAACAAACGTTGACCACTGAGCAAAGACACTTGGCAAGAAAGAAACTTGACAGATGCAAGCATCAAATGATGGGCAACAAAATTCTTGGGCTATGTTATGCATATTGAAGGACCTGATGTCAATGAAGGATTCCTTAATCAAGAGAATATTTAGAACAGCAGAATTGGTTAGAAGTGCTTTTTTCACAAAAGGAGCATATTGCGATACTTCAACCCTGTACATAGGAGATATTGTTATTCATTTAAATTGTAATGCCTACTAATGTATACTGTTTTATGTGAACAGTACCTGTGTGTAATTCCATTTTTAGCCTCTGTTTTGCCGGAGAGAAGGCTATGTAACCAGTGTTAAATGTGAAAGACAGAAACTACATTTTGTTCTGTTCTGTAGAGAAGGCTTCTCCAGATTGTGTAATCAGATTAATGACTTTGTGAAACATGATACAAACAAATATGGGATGGGAGAGGTAGTGAGTTAGAGAAAAGAGCAGAACTCAACCGCCACCTACTGAGAGACACAATTTAGAAACACTGTACTTTCTGTTTGTACTGTTTTTTGTATTGTGACAATATTCCTACTAACATGAATGCTTGCATTAAGTTACCTTTTTTTTGGCTGTAATCTCTACTTTGGGGGGAAAAAAGAATAATCTTGCCATGCCAACGAAGCCCATTTGAAATTAAAATTGAGAGTGAGAGAAATTGAGAAAAAGAAAGAAAGTGAGTCTGATTAGAGCTATGATTAGCATCGAGCCAACAGTTAAAACCAGAGTCTACCAAGTTTAGAGTGGGCTTTTGGTATACCAGGATTTCCTTTAGTTGAGCCAGTGGTAACCACGGTATATATAAATCTGACCATTACATGTTTGTGTGTTTTGGTGGTATTCCATCACCCATAGTTTTTATTTCCTAGTCTACCCTCACACTGCCTAATGATTGTCCTATGTGCAGTGCACAAGTACATACATACATACACACATACATACATAAATACATACATACATACATGTATATTCCATAACACTTAATTAAGATTATGCAGTATTAAAGTCTGGGATTCATGTATTTTGCTAGCATATGTAACATAATATGAGAAAGTGCTATTTTTTATAAGGATTTCAAAAAATATATGCTGTAAAAATTAAAAATAAGTAAGTATTAGCAGTATATCCACCATAATCAATTTAGTTTCTTAATTTTAAAACACTTATCTGTATCCTGCAACTACTGGGCCAAAGAAGAGTTTAATTTTGTGTAGTTAATGATACAATACAAAATGAAAGGCAACAATCCATAGATAACCCATGTACTGCAGGCAGACTCTACTTGTTTACTTTGTTATGGCTAGTTTCAAGCTGTACAAACTGTTTACGAATCCTGACTGCCAGACATGGAGCACAGGAAGGGAAAGGTCAACTGGATCATTTAATGTTTGATGAAATAAACTGTTTGGGTTAAGCTCTTGAGCGAAAGATTTCTTTGTATGTGCCTTTCCAGTTGTTTTCCAGCTGGATTGTTTCACTGTCATCCAGCAGACATTGAGAGGACACAGTTGCTCAGTGACTATCAATAACAACTCCCAACCTTTATCTTTTTTTATAACTGGTAGACTAAATGACATCAGCTTTTGGCACAATGTTGGTACCCATAACCAGCTATATACCAAAATAGTTAGTTCACCAGAATCCCTTTCAGTTATTCGAAAGGTAGTAGATACATTTAAGCTATCGTTCCAAATGCTCTACAACAATCTTCTGTTGTTTGACAGTACAGTAATTTAAGCAATTTGGAAAATTGAGAAGTGACTGTTTTTTAAAGTTCACTGAAAGTATAACTGCTTTTTTAAACAGACTCTGCCAATACACCAATAAGAATACATTAATCCAGAGGTACTGTCAGCAGAACGCTATCTCTGTGGTTTATGCCAATACATTTTAAACCCCTGTAAAATCTGACAATGTTTGGAAAACTAAAAGATCTTTCTCCTTTTTGAGGAAATAGGAAACTGAATTGGGGCGGAAGTGATGAGAGGCAGCTGATGACAAATCTATCTGGTTATTTATTTGTCAAGTCCAAAGACTGGAACATTCAAGGCAGTTTGCATGAGTCATTGTAAGAGCTGACTGCTAGTCTCTGCAGTTTTGCATATGAATAACAGTTATCTGGACTAAACTAAATATGTATTTGTTGGTTGGAAACACATTGAGTTCAGTGCAATGGTGTCATGCTTCTGCTTAACATGCGTGTAGATTAGGTTCTGTACGATGATGCAAAAGCCTATATTGTGAATGACATGAATAAATGTATAGTACAATGTGTGGATTTACAGAGCACTTTACTCACAGGACAGAAATTACACCAAAGCACTGAAAAGATTAACCGTAGTGGATCTGTCACCACTTTATTTATTCTGTTATTATTATAAAACATAAAATATTTACATATTTAGATTTGTATCTGATGAGAAAACAGTGAATTAGCGCAGTGCACTGTGAACTTCCAAAGTTGACGCCATAAAAGGACATGTGCCCTTTCACCCTGGTCGCTGGTGTACAAACGGCATGCGCAGCCAACTGTTTCCATGCAAGGTTTTCCTCAGATGCTTTTGCACAAGTTACAGATGACAGTTTTTAAGGCTTATCAAGAACAGAACACATTAACCTTGGTCGTCTCCAGCTTAACTCTAGCTCTTTCCCTTATGTGTGCCTGGAAAGTGCCAGTTCGATTTAGCAACAACAGCTCTGATTTAAGGAGGAGGCTAACACTGAAGGAATTGTTTTGGAATTTGGAGAATGGATTTATTTAAATATTCAAGTTGTAGTCAACAGTGATTATGCTGAATAGTTTTTTTGGGGTATTTCTTTACTAACTGTATCCACACTGCAGACCTCTGTTCAGGTTCAGGATACATAACTCCACAAACTGCAGACCATTCTAGTTGTATTGGACAGATAACTTCACCCAACAGAATGAACCTGTATACTAATCTTATACTCACTGGGGAATCTCCGTAGCTAGCATCAGCCACCTATCTGTGGTTAAACCAGGATTACCCCTTAAGATAAGTGGTTGATGCAGTCAAGGTGCCGTCAAATGCTTATCTACAAAATCGACCAGATCAACCTGTTAGTGAGGAATAGTTAAAGAATATATTTATTAGTGGTTCCTATTCACATTAAATATTATTTTAAGAACTGTTTTTTTAAAGCTATAAACATTCCCTTAGATTAAACAGTGCTTTGAAAAATGTCAATGAAAAACAGTTGAAACCCGGTTTCACGTACTGCAAGCTTGATTCTATTTGAAATGAAAACAGGATCTGAACAAAACAGTACTTAACAAAACATTCCATAAAACAAGTTTTATGCTAGGGCCCAGTGTTTCAGAAGGATTACTATCTAGCCTTTTCTGCTTCAGCAGCCTTTGGGTATCAAAATAGAGGACCATTTTAAATTAAAGTATTCTGTAATAACTTTTAGTCCACTCCTTTTTTGACAATGCTTCATTTGTGGGCTTGTCATTTTTACAAATTCCTGAAGGCCACAACCCAAAGTTGGGAAAATTTAAAACCTGATTTTGTGGTTAGAGTTCGGCATCTCTTCAGACCATGCTCAGTAATTGAAAAATAAATTTAAAAAAAGTTTCCAGCCCTTTCAAATTCAATAAAAGTGATGTTTAACGGTGCTATTGTTAAACTCTTTTAAAAACAATAAACTCAGCACCTCCCTTTCCCTCAATTTCAAATTTATTTAGCAATAATATACTAAAGGGGTAATAATCATGTTTAAAAACAAATCTTACCTCTTGCTTGCATAACAACATTCCCACAAGGTTGTTTTTACTTTTACTTCCTTTTACTTTGATAAAACTCATTATATGTTTTAGTGCTGTATCTGGTTTCCTCCCCCTTTGTACTTCCTGTGGTACAGGTAATAGGGCACTGCTTGACCCCTGTTAGTTTTATGCCTGGAGCTTCAGCTTAAGGTTGGATATTTTGTAAGTGTTTGGGAAATGTTTTTAACATTTAAAACAAACTAACACTTAAACCCTAAACTATCCACACCCCTAATTACTGGGGTTAGTTTTATGGAAACATAGCTAGAAAGTAGTGTGCATGATCCAGTGAGAGAAGGTCTGACTGTTAGAAGCTGTTGCACTTTTACCCACGATGACCCTTGTACAGGGCAATACCAGATGCACTTTGTCTTTATTCTTTTTAGCTTTCACCCCAGCTTACTGGTGGAACCACATGGGGGGTTTGGATAGTTTCATGTTATTGTTGATTCCTTTATTTCAACCTTTACAATGTGTCCTTATAACATCTGCCCAGGTTTTTATAGTTTTTCACAGGTTATACATCATCTGCTAATGCATGTGTGTTTATACCGTTCCTTTGCTAACAGTGTCGTCTTGAAAGACGGTATGTTTTGAAGTTTCCATGGCGAGGGTGCACGATTATAAGCAGTGTTCCCCAGCTACAAGAAGAATCGATGTTTCCCATTGTCTCGCTGCTAGAGGAAGAATGATTTTTGTCCACACAGATCAGTAATGATGTTTAGATTTGTAGTATCATGCCATTATACTGTAGTAGTTACCTCAAGTGTTTTTAAAATAGACAGGTTTTAAAATAGGTGAACCTTTTTAATAGCAATAATAGCAGTAGCACCCCTGAACCAAATTTGCATTTTGTTAGCTTTTGTCTTTAGCATTTAAAAGTTACAAATCTAATAAACAATAAAGCAGTAATTGTTTAAACAGGAATATGTGTTAACATCTAAAACTTGAACAACTCAGTGGTCATTTTTTATGAAAAAGGAAACAGAATAACACCAAGAACAGAAGATTCAAAGGGACTCCAAATATGTATGAAGAATTTGTAAATTGGCACACACTCTGACTCATTCGAACAGTGGGTTGAAATCTATAAAATTAGAGTTCACCAAATATTAAATAACAAAAAAGTCTTTATAACATATCAAGCACAGAACTGATGCCAGAAGTAACAAGTAATTTTGCTCGAAAATGGACTGTGCACCCCTGAACGATTCCAACCCCTTTATATTCAAACAGCTCATTTGTTTCTGAATGCCCTGAGTATTTTTTAACATGTTTTTACATCAGTGAGAACTGTACGTTGTAGACGAATTCAGAAGTTTCCCAACATTATAAAATGATCTTTATGGGTTCTAATTTTGTGTATGCTGAGAGATGTGTTACAGCATATAGTTCCCGTAGAACTGAGTATGGACTGTATAATGTATTGAATAAAAAAGAAAACAGTTATGTTTTGCAGACCCACTAGCTGTCTGAAGAAGGTGGTGTTGAGTGCCATTGTAAGGGTTTGAATTATGTTTCACTACAGGTTGGGGGTTATGTCTGCTGTACAGTATGTGCTGTGCCAGTGTGTAAAATAAGAAAGCAGTAAGAAATTAGCTGCACCTTCATAGTCCAATTTAAACATTTACCACGGTTATAAAACATAGCAGTTTAGTACAGCACCAGCTAAAACAGTCACTAATGACATGATAAATCAAGATGTGAACCATGTAAATACTGTAGTATCGCATTGAAAAAGCTTGGTAAAAGTTACAATACAAATGAATCATGGTAAACCTTGGTAAAGATTATTTGAAGTCACCCTTCACTCTCAATCAGCATTAACATTCCTTGGCAGTGTTTAACAGATTCCATCAAACCAGGATTCCTTGGCACTTGATTGCATTGTAGCTGTGAATCTCAACTCCGGTTAAGAGAGTTAACTCTAACTTGCAATGAAGGCTTCTGATGCCCCGGTCATCTGTTTTATTAAGACAATTGTCCTTTGAAGGGCAACAGTAAATTTTTAAGGAAGAATAAAATATATTAAATTGTATAAAACTAGCATTTCTGGTAAACCCAATTGCTTAAATGAATTTGTGTAGCGAGTGTGTAAGTTCATTTTGATTTCTATCAACTGCAGGGACATTTTGGCTTCATTAGCCGGAGTGGATGAAACTGCCTTTCTGTACTTCGGCAGTTTAGTTGTTACAAGAAAATACAAGTAGCAATAGCTTAACAGGGAACATAAGCAGATGGGGGATATTTTGAGACTTCTTCAGGGGTAAACTGCTAGATGAGCAGTTTGTAAACCACATCTGCATTCAATCTAAGCAAAGAGCATTTGAAGTGCATTGGGGGTGCACTACATCTAGACATTGGAGAAGAATTTGACTGTTCCCGTGGAACCAGTTAGTTTAAAGATACAGTGTCCTCTAAGCCATGTATAATATATAGTAGAACCTCAAAGTGACAAACATCCCACTGTAAAGGTGTTTAAATCTGAAACTTGTATTATTACCAGTGTTGGATCTTCTCAGAATTGCCATGAACCCTGTTTCTGGTTTCAAGTGAGCCGTGTTTGATTGACCAGTCATTTTTCAAATGTGGGGTTTGCAACTTTTAGCTTCTACTGTACGATGGTGTTTTTGTCTAGTCAAGTTTACCCAAGCAGA
Organism: Polyodon spathula; assembly: GCF_017654505.1. NCBI lineage: Eukaryota > Metazoa > Chordata > Actinopteri > Acipenseriformes > Polyodontidae > Polyodon > Polyodon spathula. Next base: position 28,499,642 of record NC_054536.1, read on the forward strand.
TATTTTTATCGCTTTGTTTCCATTTCCCAAAGGCAATTTTAGCTGTACGGGCACACTCTTGTACCTCCTTGAAACCTGCTTGCCTCTCTGTCACTCTGTAGCAGTTCTGCACAAACGCATTGTGTAACATGAAAAACAATCATCTCTGCACTGGTAGTAAATTACAGATTCAGGTTATAGCCTCCATGGAGAGCAAATCTGTGTAAATGTTTTTTTTTTTTTTTTCTTTTCATCTGCAGTAAAGATTTAGGATCCCCCTTTTTCCGTTGTCTGTTTTCTCAAAAGTCAGTCAAAGTCCAGTGTAGGAGTGACCACATTCTTTGGAATGGGGGAGGACAAGAAGTTGTGAAAGAAACAGTGATTAGATTATATCTTAAGCCCCTTTCACACTGGCATTCTGTACTCTGGTCGGAATCTACCCGGGTCAGGACCTGGTGTCATGCGGGTTGGCGACTCGATTTCATACTGCTTTTGATAAAGCAGGGTTGACCTGGGGGACAGACGCAAGTAAACAATGCACCTATCAATGCCCCGGAAGCAGCTTGTTACAGATGCTTCGCTCCAGGCTTCTCTAGATTGAACCGTCAGCCCAAATGTTGAGTAGAGTAAAGTTTTTTCATCCCTGCTGCAATCTGGCTTACGATTTGTCTCAAGCAACACAAATATGGCTAAACAGAATAAACAAAAACGTTCCTTGCAGAAGGAACCTTCACGCAGGCGTGGCTGTTTGTTATTTCGTCCATGTGGCAAAGTGCCCCGCCCCCAGGCTATTTGTTTGTGTTGTATGTTACGTGTAGTGTGTTAATGTTGGTGTATAGTCATTGGTACACGGGATATAAATGGGTCTGTGTAACACGAGTGGTTTAAAATGTATATTTGTTTTAGACACGAGGATTGCATAGCACTTCACGTGCAGGTAAAATGTAATAATATGCGAGCACGGGGAATTGCACTTTTATTAATTCACGTGCAGTTGTATCGAGACTCCAATTGAATGATTGATTAGCAATTGAGTCTTGGTACAGCTGCATAAAAGCAGCATGCTTTCCCTCACTCAGGGTTGTGTGTTCGGGAGTGGAGAATTGGAGAGAGCGAGAGGAGAAACGTAAAGTAAATGATATCAATTGCTACGAGTGCTGTAAGGACCAGCACCATACTTGTTTTGTATAGCGTTAGTCCACCCTGTTTTATTAGTGTCTACTCGTTTTGTTTGTCTGTTTATTTTGGCTGCAAGTGCCGTGTCTTGTTTTGGTGTCAGTGTTTTTGTACAACTGTTTTATTTTCTGGTAATAATAAACCATGCAGCAGCGCATTCATTCATTATTTTACTCGTGGTGCTGTGTATTCATTTCTGGTCTGACGTCACCCACTACAGCCGTCTTTGTGACAGTCCACCGTCAAGCATTTTGTCTGTTGACCATGTTGACCCACATCCTGAGGTGGATCGATGGGACCCGGGTTAACCCGGGTATGATCCAGGTATGTGATTTCACACTACGCAAGATTGTGACCCAAGTAGCCAAAACCCGGGTCCGGACCCAGGTAGGAGTGCCAGTGTGAAAGGGGCTTTAGACTGCAGGTGAGCTCAGACTGTCACACACATGAAACCCAAACTGTGATTATTCATTGAAATTGGTGGATTTTATATTACGAGAAGTTGGCTTGGTGTACGATCTTACTGAATTCAGAGTATTCTGCTGGTCAGCTTTTAGTATTAACTATTCCAGACTATCGACATTATGTCAACTTCTAAGCTTGTGCAGGATTAGAAAGCACCGGCATTACAGTGGCAGCTGGTGGCCAAAAAAATGGAAACAGAAAAAAGTCAGAGAGCCTGGAGGTCCTATTAAGCCCCCGGCAACAGTAGATTGACAACACTTTTCATATAATTTATTTATTTATTTGGCAGATGCCTTTATCTAAGGTGAGTTACAGGGCAGTACTGTATATGGTTACAATGCAAGGTCAATATTTAAGTACAGTTTACAGTAAGTATAGTTTACAGTAAAAGCAAATAATACTACTAAAATACAATATGAACCACAATGCAACAAGTTAGGATTACAAAAAGTTACATCTACTATGACATATTTATAGTGCAACAATGCAAGGATATTGCATCAGCTGAGGATCCTGCTTAGGTCAGGGAAGTCCAGTGCATAGTAGTAGGGGTAGATCAAGTTTGCCTGTGCTTGGGAAAATATGCAGTGTCTTCTGGGAATAATAGTTTACCTTGTACATGCTGAAAAGTGTTTACAATCCACAGAAATGCAGAGGAAAACTACAATTCCAATAATCCACGCATGTCAACCACACTGGCTTCACTTTTTAACTTTGGTTTAATAGGACTAAACAGTCAAGGAATTTTCCACGCATCGGGCAGTGACGCAATTTATTTTTTGTCTACCATCCCAGATGTTTTTTTGTTTTTTTTTCCTGACGTTACGGTGGATTTCTTTTTTTTCTGGTCAAAATCTCCTTCACCTTCACTCATGGTCGCACATACTCAATAAAGCAGTGCTTCAGCAGGGGGTGGGAGGTCTTGAGTTGCTCCTCCAATTAAAACCTGTGCTCAGATCACGTGATCTTCTACTGCAAGTACTGTGGTTAATAGCAGAGAAGTTGATACCGAAGCCTTGCCTCCTGTAAGGAGGAGCCACAACTGCTGTTGCTATAGGAATGTTGCATTTGAACAAAACCAATATGTTGGGAATATACTATACTTGTCCTGCCTGCACCATTTTGAATTGTGCAGTTGTTGAATAATAAGCTACTGTATTGCTTGAAAGAAAACTTGCACTTAACAAAAAAGATGAACGTTTACCAAAACCAACCCAAAAAGAGCATAGTGAAAAATGACTGTGTTTAAAGTTTACTTCAAAATTACTATTGTTTATTGTACTGTGTATGGTATGTATAGTAATAACATGTTTTTTTTTTGTGTGTTTTGTTTTTATGTACAGTATTAGATTTTTTAAAGTAAGTCTAATCCAGCATCATTTTTTGTCCAGCTCTGTATTGCCCAGTACAATCTGTGTTCTTCTGTGTCTTTAAGACCTGGTAAAATGAACACATGATGGACGGAAAGTTCACATAGCAATGACAGAGATATAAGCTTATAGCAACAGACCTCTCAAATAATGACAGTTTATAAGCCAACATAAAATTATGCACAGCTCCCTAGTGTAACAAAACCTGGCATGTGCCTGGCCAGAAATTTCTTCATAATGTCTTGTAGTTTTTATGATTATTACTCATCTCTCTGTCTAACTCTCTGCTCACTTCTATCCTTTCAAGGCTCTTATTGGTTCCATATGTTGAGATCCTTTTTTTCTTTTAGCAATAGGGCCTTTTCATTAATACCCCTTTGACATCTTTGTGGAGAGTGCCTAATATAATAATAATCTTTATATAGCGCCTTTCATAGTGGACCACCATCACAAAGCGCTTTACAAGATATGAGACTAGGGTGTGTGAACTATGCATCAGTTGCAGAGTCATTTACAACAACATCTCACCCGAAAAACAGAGCACAGTTAAGTGACTTGCTCAGAGTCACACAGTGAGCCAGTGGCTGAGCTTGGATTTGAACCAGGGACCTCTTGGTTACAAGCCTGTTTCTATATGCAGCACAAGGTAGTATCGGAGCACCATTATCCACTGTAAATTGTACAGAAGATACGTGTGGCAGGGCAGAGGCTCTGCACATTAGAACATGGATGACAGCCATCTTGGCTCAGGGATAGAGAAACAACCATGCACAGCCACATGGTTTTAATAAGATCATTGCTTTGGTGTGGTGTCTTTCTGAGGAGGCTTAGAAATGTGCAGTTTTAAAGAAACACGTCATTTCAAAACATTATTCTGGTACTACACTCGTTTAAGAAATCTCTAGACAGTCGTGCTCCTCCTGGATCATTTCACCTAGAGAGTGAAATTGTCCCCACCCAGTCACTGGCTACTTTCCTGTCAATAACCAGTCAGCTGCTTCCCCTACTGACTAACAAACTTTCATCCAGCAACATGCTTTGATCCTGAAGACTATCCTGAAGGTATAACTTGTATCTCTTTCAAAAATGCACATTTGAGACCTGTGCGCAACTGCAAAATAGCACAAATGCCTGAAATTATTTTGTTAATTACAATGCCTTTTAAGCTAACTGGGTCTGTTTTAATGATCTAATGACAGAACATTCCCCAGACACATCTGTGAAGCAAACCTGTAAATGCTACGTACAGTATACTGCCCATGTTGGAAAATGAAATTAGCCAACACATTGAATCTTTCTAGACATTTAATACCTGACAGAGGGGTTTCTTTATTAATAATAATCTTTATATAGGGCCTTTCATAGTGGACCACCATCACAAAGTGCTTTACGAGATACAAGACTAGGATGTGTGAACTATGCATCAGCTGCAGAGTCACTTACAACAACATCTCACCTGAAAGATAGAGCACAAGTGACTTTTTTGAAGTTGCACAATGAGTCAGTGGCTGAGCTGGGATTTGAACCAGGTACCTTCTGCTTACAAGCCTGTTTCTTTAAATGCTAGACCACACAGCCTCCTAAGACATTAGTGTTATAGCATGACAAAATGAGCAAAAATAACTGTGCTGTGTTCCTATGTCATACATTTGTGTGCAGCAGTAATCCAGTATATCAGTGTACAAAATGTTTCCCATTTCAGTTGCTGAAAGAGGCACTCAAAAAAGGTTTATGCGTAATCCTCTAGAGGCATGATTAGCTTTGTTTCTACACAAGTTTAATGCTCAATAAACAGGTGTAGGTGAGATTTTCTTGAAGGGCTCAATAAATCATGGGTCTGATCACATTAGTAAGAACTGTTTGTGCCCAAGGAATAGCTCTTACCAGCTTTCTCCTTAAAAGGGAATCCAGGAGATATAGAAATAATTTTGCAATACGGTTTATAATAGGCTCAAGCTCAATAAAGCAGGGTTGTATTTTTAACTTATTTGATTCATTTTTAATTATCTTATTATTCTCATTGTGTTGTTACAAGAAGTGGAATGACTTAAGCCTTAAACTGAGAGCCAGTTACCTCCCAATTCCCTTTCTATTTGTCATAAAAAAGTATTATTCTGTGTGCCCATATCAGTTACCTTTACCAGTATCAAACATTTAGCCTTACTGTAATTATACAAAAACATGGTACATGTAGGTGATCTTAGACTTGTGTCCAATGTCCGTTTGGAGATCTGATTGTAGGCTGCAGATGGAACGGGCGGCATGAATTCATTTGGTCAAGAATTGTCTTAGGTTATTGTTGCAAAACAGAGTTTGTGTGTGTTTACATTAGAAAGATCGAACCCCCAATCAATCCAGCTTTATTTATGTTTTTTATGATTTGAACCGTATGACTTGGTGACACTTGCCGTTTCCTACCGCTGTCTAATTGATGTTGTGTGACTTCAGTACTATGCCCCATACATTTCATGACCCTGTGAGTAGCAGAGCTGGGATTCAAGCTAAAAGACAAGGCTTTGGTTCAGGACACTGTCCCTCTTGTTCCTTGTAGCTATCCACAACACCATCAAATTGCAGTTTCATTTCCGTCAGTAAGTTGACTGACTACTGTGATGTCCCAAAGGCTCTTAGACAAAGATACAACCTTCAAAGAGGTGTGACTCAAGATGCTATCAGCTAGTGGCTACGGCCTTTGAATCATATTCTGTAAAATTTATATTTTTATGAATGAGAAAAAACATTGTCAATACAAAGCTGCAAAGTCTTTTCCTCCCGGCTCAGTATACAGGAATGACCTGAGACTGATCTGAAATAGGGTTTGACTTTGGCAGTCAAATATAAAAATGCCTTAACAAATACTGACCGGTTAACACCCTTAATTGGCGTCATGTGTTGCTCCTTACGTAGCGATTATCTTTATAACATACCCCCTCTGCCATAATTAGCAGTGCTCCTGGGCTTCCAGTTGCTACTAAAGATATGCATTGCAGGGTTGCATTGCTTTCCATACCACAGCCTCAATTAGGAGTTACAGGCAAACAACACCAGTAAGTCTAGACTCAACTGGAGCATTGGGACTTTCAAAGCCTATAAATGCAGGCGGTATGTAGTGTGTATGCAGATTTAAAAAGGGGAAACGGGGTGGGGATAAATATGTATTACTGTTCAATAAAATAAGTCAAGTTCACATGTTATGGTTGTCCTGTCACAACTTGTAGGTTAACGCATTGGCCATTTTCCTGTAGGGCTTAGCAACAAAACATTTAAATAAAATAATATTATGGACAAAATAATTTCCTCTTTAATTCTAATTGTATTTTACCAGTTCCTGTCTCCGGCAGCAGGATATTATAATAGCTTAATTAAAATAAAATAAAAATAAAATAAAAAATACAGTATACTGTTTTTATGAATTGAGGTTTTAGAAGTGCCCACTAAGGGGTGTGCAACTGTGAGTTAGCAAATGAAAAATCTCAATACAAAATCACTGTTTCAGAGAGGACAGAAACAGCTGCACACCTCTAGTAGTCTTTTGAAGTGCAGTTATCACAAGTCTTTTCTGAAACAGTAAAATGTTATAGGACAATAAACAAACCAAAAAAAAATATTGAGAATAGTATTATGAATCACTTTTTCATTACATCTTTATCTTCCTTTCAATAGATTTTATTTGGTTGGCTACATATTTTTCAAAATCAAGATGTAAATGAATGTATTTATTAGGCCCTTTAAATAAAATCCTGCTGTGAGAGGATGATTAAGTTGTTTTTTTCCAGTGATGTAATCCTAAACAGAAAATATGATACATCGCAGTTAATATTAATATACAGTATTACTTTATACAGGGAAAAAAGGAAGGGGATGGGTGGACACAGGAAAGCACTTACAAAAGAAAAAGAAGAAAGTGGGGGTGCTGGGTGTATTTGAAATGGAAATAACGGTAATGGGCAAGTGTTTGTAAAGAGGGCCGTGGCACTGAGCTTGCAGTTTTTTCATAGTGGACTGAGACAGGAATCGGTCATCTAGCTTGGATTTAGAACAGGCACCCTGATGTGTGTTTCCTGCACTAATAACAGTGGCTACTGCCTAAGAATGTGGTGTAGGCTCCTGGGTTAAACAAATCAACAGGTGATTTCACTGTTAATTGACATACAGTGGTGAGCATATTGAGACATATTGTTATGCCCTCAGTTTTTTAGGATGGCTCATTTTTGCATTGTTTTGTTGGATCCTATTTCCCACCCCTGGCCAAAACCAATAAGTTTCTCACTCTGCCATGCTTTAATTGAGACTGCAAGGTTGCTAGAGGGGTTCATTGTTCTTGACTCATTTACTCCCGCCTACGCCTGACAGATGTGGCTGTGATCAAGCCCTTACAGACTGGAAAAAAAACCTGAAAGAATGAGACTTAAGACCTTGAAGTTCTTTGTTTCTGGTATTGTTCTCGCACCCCTGGTATGCTTGGACGTATTTTTAGATAGTGCTGAGTGTACAGTAGTTTGACTACAGTTTGACTTAAGTGTAAATTTACCTTAGCTGTAGTAAATTGTTGTTGTTGTAATTTATTTGTGGATGTAAAGTAAAGTGAGTGACCAATAGTGAGGCTTACAGTGAGTCACAGTGGAAGTAATTTCACCCAGGCTATGATATGAATGACTACCCCTGCTTCTTAGCCCACAGGATCTCCAGAGCTGAGGTGGCTGAGGTTGTGACAGTAATGTGCCAAACTATGTGGTGTTGACTTGGATAAAGGGATACTTTTTCTGAATACAGTAGACTGTCACCAATCTGAATCCCAGTTACCTGAACTGACCTAGCAGCTACTGTATAAAAAATCAAAATCCTCATTTTATAATATGTGACATCTACAGTTGACTCTGTATTTGTATTTAAATGGTTACTACTGATTTTTGATGAAATGTAACTAACATAAAACAAGAACTTGGAAAATATTTTTAAGTATGCTACAGATTACGATTAGTACTCCAACCAAATCATTCCTTTAAACAGGGTGTGGTCCCGATTCGTTCACATTAGGGAGATTCTACTGTATTGAATGTTCGTACTTGTTTAATGTCATGTGCATGTTTTGTGCACTTTTCAGTTGCTGTTTCTTTTTAGATCATTATTTACCATGCTGGAATAGTTAGTAAGCATGTTAAGAATGATCTAAGAAAAATTAACACGAGAACATGCAGATGATATGAAGTAACCCTTTAACTGCTATCGACTGTAGATTGTGTTTCATTTGATTCCTAAACTGAACGGCTAGTGTATTAACTGACTGCACCAGCATACATTTCCTGGCTAAGTTTGCACAGCCACTAGTTCCTCAGCGTTGTTTCCTAATGGTTGCTGTCTTCATTTTCCTGCAGAAAGAGGTGAAGGACGTCTTTTCCCCGATCATATTTGAAGCTGCTTACAGCCTGGGTGAACATGTGATTGACAGCAAAGATGACAAGGAGCTGCCGGCACTGAAGCCAATCCTACGCTGGAAGAAAGGAGGCAAGATAGCTCAGAGAAACCAGGTGAGAGCTAGGCTGATCACCCCTGCCACTGGGGTCTGCCCCAACCAAATTGATTTACACAAGCAGTATACTTTGCACTTTTACAAAATGCCTTAACTCAGCAGTAAACCCAAAGACAATGTTTGAAAAAATGAAATACCACCATGTTTTAAATTTTTACACCATGTTTCACCATTTACATGTCCCTTAATTAAATCGAATGAGCTTTATTGGGTATGGTTTTCCTTTCGGAAACAGAAAATACTCATATTGTTTTGGAGTTTGAGAATCAAAGCTGTCGTTTCCCATACAGGTTGCTCTGATGTGAGACCAATGGTTAAAATGCTACAGATATTAACAATAAAATGTTCTTGGTACCAGTACCACAGACGTGCTGGCCTTTTGGGGATATTAGGAGGTGAGAAGAGGGGATGGAAGCTGATAGTACCAAGGGCTAGATTCTCAAAGCTAATGTATTTTCTCAAAATCTACATTAGGAAAGTTTTTTCAGTTGTACATAGCTCATCACAAAACAGGTAACTAAATGTCTAGGACCATTTACTCATTGACTGTCCCCTCCATATTGAAAAAAAGAGCTGTTTAGATAACAAACTTTACTAGTAGAATTCCACAGGGGTGTGAAATTCCTGGCCTTACCATAATGGAATTTGGTACAAGAACAGAGGGCAACATGGCACACAGAGAATATCGGGTTTAGTGCAACATTTCAAAGCAGGTATCCAGAAGTGGAAACCCTGTGCGTGATCCATTGGATTCTTCCCTGTCTAACATGGAATTTGCTTTCCTTTGTTATCTTGTCTAATAATCCATTTTTAAGTTTCGTGCTTTTCCCATTTGATATAGAATACTCACACAGATCTGAACGAGAAAAAGTCAATTTAACAAACCATTCTGTTGTAAAGTCACCTGTCCAAGTTTACTACTTTATTCTGCACCATACAGAAAACATGTTTTCCTTGTTGTTTTTTTATTTCTACTTTTCAAAGGTAAGCCCAACATGTATCTGAAGTGCAAAGCAATGTGTGCACTGTATCACTGTTGAACATCAATCTCCCCTAAGTAATATTTTAGTTCCGTAGTATATTTATAGACCTCAAAGTTTCCTCCAGATTGTTTTGTTAAATTTAGATTTTCTTGTTCAGGTCTGTTGTAGTATATATACACACACACACAGCTGCTTCACACATAGGATCCACGTTGAATGCCAGGGATACTTGGTCTGACTTGCTGTCACAGTTTTTTTACTGGCAGATAGTCGTACAGCAAGCTAACTGGTAGTTTACATTGTCCACCACTTTGGTCTTTAGAAAATAGACACAGATTCTTAGATCATTACGTATTTCACCAAAAGAAACCATCAGAGTAACTAATGAACTGAACTAGCGGATAGAGTCCCGTCGTGTTTTACGCAGCTTTAGAAAATACCAGATCTATGGGAAAAACAGAGGTGCAAAAAAAAAAAAAATAAACGGTCAAAATAATGCGATCCTCCAGCGGATCTCCTTTGAAAATAACCCCCAATGTGTTTGTTATGAAAAATCAACACCCGATCTTGGAATTGTTTTTATAGCATGTAGCAGTGGGCCAGGTTGCATCAGCATTTAAAGACTGGCTCCTAACACAAGTAGGTATCAGGTTGTCTACATCAATATGGAGATGTAATTTCATTTAGTTTACTGGCCCACGTAATGGAGCTTAGTTTACCTCAAGCAGCAATGCTTTAACAGTTACTTGTTTAGAAAGAGACACCTCTCAAGAGCTGTTTTTTTTTTGTCTGGCATGGTTTCTTAGTCAGGCTAGGAATACAAAGTAAATTTATTGATACTACTTCCAGATGCCTTCCAGATGCCATTTGGTCTCTCCAGGTTCAGAGACTGTGTTTTCTATGTTTGTACTGGAATGGCTACAGTGCTTCAGGTTTCAATGTGAAACTTTCACTCATGTGTGCTCCAAGAATTCCCTGGTAGTGCTACTCACTTAACCGTTACGGTTACATCATAAATCCAAACCAATCTGGTACAGTGGATTTTAAACAAGCAGAGCTCGCCACTGGAGAAGAGAAGTCAGAACCCTGAGACGCACAGATTTGCAAATGTATTGGGATTTTCGCAGACAACCTTTTATAAAAGCTCCTTGTTAAATATAACAAATAAAATATTTATTTAGTTTAATAACCCTTTTTGGCTTTACAGTAAGTGCTTCAAGACACAACTCAAAGAGCACAGGTTATTGAAAGGCCTGTGTTTCTGATGCTACTGTACATGTTTTATCTTTTCATCCAGGACCGACATTGTGTGGCTTTTTCCTAAAAAAAGAAAACTATCTGTTAATGGTACAGAACTAGAACTCCTTAACTGGAGTTTATAAACTTTAAGTTAGGTAGGAGGGACACAGAACATGTGAATGGAAAGTGTCAACCAGTTGCCTACCTTGAGTTCTTGTTTGTTCGCACTCCATGTCACTTCTCCCATCTCAGCCCTTGTTCTGTTTACACTGTTTACAGTCCATAATGACGTGAATCTGTATTTGCTAAACAAATTTAGATTTTTGTCCTCAAGTACATTTTGAATGACTGGCTTTTTAATCACTGAACAAGGAAGTTAACTGTCACAAGTGCTGATTACTGCAACTTCTGAATAATAGGACACTAATTAAAAGCGATGGGTTTTAATGGTGTTATTAGAAATATATATATATATAACATATAGTTAATTAATATTGTATTATATATATATCTGTTTATCAAACAAAAAAATTTGAAACAAAGTTTAGACAAATAATTGTTTATTAATAAAAATATTTCATATCCTATTTTTTTATAGATTAGGTTCTGACAAGCTATCAAACATTTAAAATAAAATCATACTGCCAGAAGAAGTGTTATAATATAATATATAATTTAAAACATTTCTGTGACCCTTTTAATTGGTTAATTCTACAAATCTAACTAAATGTGTCTGTGTGACTTTGAAGAGAAGGGGGGAGTGCAGCGCAGATAAAGTGCTGATGAAGGGATCCACAGAAAACTGTTGATTCGTCAACAAAACCTGAATCAGAACAATCAACAGAAAAGCAAATACCATTTTATTATGCAACAATAATTTCACCGATTAGTTAGTTATAGTATTACAAATTTCAAACGTAATACTTAGAAAAAGGGCAATATTGCTTGTTTGCTACAAGTAATACAATTATACATTAACAATAAAAAAAAATTATTTATGTACAGTATAACTGAACACAGTTCTGGGTTCCAAACTCGTCTTTGGTGGATAAAGTACTCTCGTCAACAAAGGATGGGTTTAAACAGGACGGAACTAGCCAAACTAAAATAAATCCCAGCTCCTGTTTTGGACCGCTAACTCTTAACAGGATCCCTAACTTTAAGTCAGACCGCTAATCACAGATTTCTAGACATACCATATCACTTCAATCTGGGGCCGCGGCGCTTATTTTAAATTGTTGAAAATTACTACGACGCTTAAAAGAGTTAGGCCTTTATACGAGGGCGACCTTTATTAAGAATTCTACGATTTTAAAACGCTGCAATATTTTATTACGTGTTTTATGACATATTTAGAAGTATCGCGTCTGCTTATTTTCTGTAATACGGTAGCCTATCTGTATGTAGCAGTGTATGTGGCTAACCTTCTTTGACTTCAGTACATTTATCGGTGACAGTTACCGAGAGCTCATTAGGTGTGTGTTGGAAAGCCAGGGGAGGAATACACCAGCGAATCGGGAGTGTGTATTGGTTGTCAAGGAGCGGAACAATGCTGGTGTGGCAGTTAAATCCAGTACGTCCAATATATTCTACTCGGTTATTTTTTTATCACTGTAACTTGCTTGTTTGTAACTTCTCTGCATGAGAAACCGAAACTAAATCTTCTCAGATCGTAAGCACATTGTTTTTATTTGTAAGGGATTGAGTGCGGGAATTACAATTGAACTAACAACAGAACCACCTAGAAGAACTTCAGAAGGACTGCTGTTCTGTACGTAGTTTATCTTGGATATTTTTTCAGAACTGTACTACCATAAAATAAAATGTGCTTACTATGTGTGTGTGTACATTAGTTTGTAAAGTACGTGCTAGATTAAGGATCCTGTTTCTTCGGGGACGTTACATGTACATAGTCTGTCTTGCTGGTTTATTTGCTTACTATGTTTGTTTTTTTAATAGGTGGAGAAAAAAAAAATACCTTAATGTTTCTTTATTGATAGCAGCATTTATTTGAGGGTGCGTTTATATATATATATATATTATATATATATATATATATATATATATATATATATATATACTTTATAATGAAGTTAAACCGCGGCGGCGGGCTGCCCACTTAAATTGGTGAGGGCGAGCATAACGGTCGCATGCGTATTAACGACGTTACGCCATTACATACATACATACATACATACTATTTAGATCTATACACAGTTCCTTACCTTCACACACACACACAGCTGTTGTCTTTGAAACCTGGCCTTTTATACATGCCTGGCTTGTTAAATTACAAACAGATGTATAAGCTTAACTGATTGCCAGTCATTCAGTGTTCTTTGATAGTTATGGCATTCTGGGAGATGTAGTTTTTCATTCCTCATTTAAACAGCTAGAACTACATTTATTTTTTTCACCCCATTTTTGTAATGGCTACCTAGATTCCAGGGTAAAAACGACATACTATTTGAGGTCCTGTGTATCTCCCTTTTACAATTTGACTCCATATTCTACCCCCTGTATTTTACAATTTGACTCCATATTCTACCCCCTGTGGCTGCTGGTTTTCATTCCAAACAAGCTCTTAATTACTTAACTAGTCCCATAATTGAACAAATAATTTGCTTAGATATTTTTACTTGTTTTCAGCTCTTGAACAGTTGCATATTTAAAGTTAGCTGTAACATTTTATAAGTAACTTTAACTGCAACTGTTTAAGAGCTGAAAACAAGTAAAACGGTCTAATTAAGCAAAGGATAAATTAGGAAGACATTTTTTAAGTCAAACTCAAATTGTTGAATTGCTAAGAAAATAATCAAAAATAATTAACAGTACTCAAAACAATGCATTATTTTTACTGATTCAACACTGATTGTTATTTATCCATTACATAATATAATATAGTATAATCGATTGGTCCTTAATAATGTGTAGATTAAAAATGATGGGAAAATCATTCAAGTTAGTTTCTTTCTTTTTTTAATTAATACCTGCTTACTTAAAACATATGAAAGGGAATGACTTGCAATATACCCATGTAATGTTAGAAAGTAGTGTACTGTGAGATTTTTTGATACAGTTGCAATCAATTGCGATGTGAAGTATTTTCCTATTGTCAAACAGTGGCACATTTTCCATCAATTATACATAATTTTTTGCAGACCATGAATTATACATACTTTTTTTGCAAACTAAAACTGGAAACAGACAATCAATTTCTCTGAAAAGAAAAAACAATTCACGACGATCAAGACAACATGAGAAGTCCACCGCGAAGCTGCAGAAGTAAAAGAAAAAAAAATGTATTGCATATGATAAATATTCGCATACCATTTTCTTAATGGTGGAAAAATGTGATAAATTACATAAAAAATATCTAAAAGACCAAAAACAGTATAACGTATCGGATTTGAATGGGCACTTCCGTGATTTGTTAGTGGAAGTTGTTTAGGAATGTGTGAGCAGGCATAGTGCGCTGCATACCACTTTTTAATGGCATACCAGAAAATAAAACTATACCTAAAGGCGATCCTCGACATATTCAAATCCATTTATACAAAGTCCCCCAGCTTTCTTGAAAGATCTGCATTTCCCTCATTTTTCTTTTGTACTTTTTATGCTCTCATTAGTATCAATGTAATTGATGAAAAATAATATGCCCATATATATATTATATATATATATATATATATATATATATACCATACATACACACACACACACACACACACACACACACACACACACACACACACACAGTTGTTGTCAAGTTTACATACCCCAATGGAAATTTATCATTTCTTGAAATTTCTCAAAAACAAAGAATCATAGGAAAAATCTTTTGTAGCAAAAGTTTTGCTTTTGTGGATGAGGAAAAAAAGCTACAAGAAATAGATGTCTACAATTATTTATTTCAGCATTTCTTTTTTGTAAAACTCCAAAAATGCTAATTCAAAAGTCTTCATACCCTGACAGGAAAATTAAATTAATACATAGTTTAAAGCAACTTTAGCAATAATAACTTCTTTTAAACAATTATAATATTTGTCAATGAGCTTTTGGTATGATTCTTTAGTGATTTTTGGCCATTCTTCAATGCAAAATTTTTCTAGTTCATTCAAATTCTAAGGACTTCTCTTGTGCACAGCCTTCTTCAACTCATACCAAATGTTCTCAATCGGATTTAGATTGGGACTTTGACTAGGCCATTCCAGAACCTTGATTTTATTCTTCTTTAATCATTCTGAAGTAGATTTTGATGTGTGCTTTGGATCATTGTTGTGTTGGAACGTTCAGTTGTGCTTTAAACCAAGTTTTGTAGCAGTGGGTTTGATTGGCCAATATCTTTTGGTATGCTGTGGAATCCATTTTGACATGTATTGGAACTAAATTTCCTGTGTCATTAGAGGAATGTATTATCATATTGAAATTTCTAGCACCTTGTAGACAATACTATCATAGCATCAAAGGGTATGAATACTTTTGAATTAGCATTTCTGGAGTTTTGCAAAGAAATTGCTGAAATTAATAATTGTAGACATCTATTTCTTACAACTTTTTTTCTCATCCACAAAAGCAAAACTTTTGTTACGTGTGTGACAAGCAAAACTGTTGTTACCTGTGCTGAATATATATGAATATATAATAATATATATATATTTAGGTATTTCGGCATTTCTCATAAAGTATTTGGTTGATTTATCAGTAGCAAACCAACTATCCATGCACATACCTGCTTCATGTTGATATTTGTGTAGATGGGAATGGTCGCACACTCAAAAAATCAGTTCTACATGACCACTGACGTTGTGCAACGTTGTTTGCATAAAAACATTTTGACTGAAACAGAACAAAGAAAAAAAACACTTTTTTTTTTCAGACTTTTTGACACATAGCAAATTAAAAAAAAAAAGTGTTTTCTTTATTCTCTTTGTGGAGACATTCTTTAAAGTGCAAAGTGCCTTATATTGGTCAGCAGCTTTTTTTCTTTTAGTAAGTGGGTTGTGAAATTGTGTTGGTTTTAATTAAAAATGTTTCTAAAACCCATGCTGACTTCTACGAATCAGGTCCTGTAGTGTTTCGGGATAAAATTATTTTGAAATGCTAAAAATGATTAATGCAGTACTAAAATGTAATGGTGGATTGGGGAGGCTTTTAAATAATGCCAAAAAACATAGAAAATATCTAGTGATCAGATTGTCGTCACAAAAGCCTACATGGTTACTGATAGGGGAAGACTATGGCTGCAGAGACATCAGAAAGGTGTCAGTCATGTCCACTATAACACCAAATGCAAACAGGTACAGGAGTTACACAAGATGGATTTTCGCCAATTTCCAAGTGGCCCCTTCTTGAATAATAACTAAAGCAATTAATTCACACAAGTATTGAGCAAACTGTTATTTAAAACGTACTGTGTAAAAAGTCTGAAGTTCAAAGTTTTTAAATCTTTACCAAGGTATGTAATGGGAAGGGCTGTTTTACTGCAAAACTATCCAAATAAGAGGCAGTGTAAACTTTTTTTTTCTCTTCATTATTTTAATTTGTATGTAATGTTATTCGTCCAGGGAAACTAATTAAACGGCTTTATACCCCCTTGAGGGCATGAAACAGTGCTGCATTGTATTGAGGTGATTAACAAACAGCCGAGAGGAAAAGATCATTTGCACTCTGTGGCTAGTACCTAATGAGTCTATTAATAGAATAGCCCTGTTGTAAAACTCAACTCAGCAGGGAATAGAGGGTGATGAGGATGGATCTGACCCTGGGCTTGTAAAGTTAATTTAATTAAACCTACAGCTCCTACTCTAAACGTTTATTAAAAATAATACAATCACTGTGAGTTAAATACTGTATGTACTTTACAGTGCATGCTTTTATTGTGGCTCTTTTAACACACATCCTGCTTTATTTTCCTTTCACAAAAAAATGGTGCAAATTGCATTTTGGCACACAGACCTTGATAAATGTGGTTCTTAGTACATTAAAAGTTACTTAAAAACAGAACAATGAACTAATTCTAGAATTCTTGGCAATCCAGGAGAATCCAGTCTTATAAGTAAGCTGTCTCTAACCGTAACCATGGCAAACTGTATAAACAGGATATGCAGATATTGCCTCATTGCCATTCTTAGAGACATTTTTTCAGCATTGTAAAACTGCTTCAGTTTTTATTGCAAATCCTATTACAATCTAGTATGATTAAGACAGTATGGAATACATCTTAATAAATGGTAACTAACAGGTTCAGGTGTTCACTTTCAGAGAGACACATTTACAACTACTAGAATTGCTTAGGCCCTGTCCACACTACATAACCGATCTCGAGAACCGTACTCGAAACCGTTCTAATTAATTCAGCTCAAAGCATCCACACTGAAGCACTGTTTCATGTTTAGTTGGGCTTAATGCGTACACACACTATTAAAGTAGTTTGGTTACAATTCCCAGTAGCGCTATGAGCAGTGGAAATGAGTACAATAGTATTCCACCATGCTCTGTATTTTATTTTAAAATAATGTGTTATGACCCATATTAATAGAGGTCCATATTTGGAAAAAGTAAATGCCAACACACATATACACACATGCACGCGCGCACACACACACACACACACACACACACATAGGGCTCGTACGTGTTCAGTTTTTATTTTTAATCAGGTGATGTCCCTTTAAACAAATTGAGCTGATTCTGTTTCATAATTAAACTCAGAAAAAGCTGTTAATTACAAAACAATCTTTGTTTTTACCTTCATATCTTGCCTGAGCCTAATTCTGGTCCCCTTAATTTTATTTCAAACGGCTGACAAATTACGTAAATTGTTCATCCCAGATCCTACTTTTAACTTGCATTTCACTTTTGCAGTCGCCTAATTTAACGTTGTGCTTTTGTTATTTTTCCCACTAGTTTGACAGAAATATCCTTTTAAGCATAAAAATAAATACCTAGTGCGGATTGTACACTGTTAGCAAGTCCTTCAGGAGCCTGCTTTGAGTATTTCAACATACCACAAAGCATATCACAAAGCATTTTGGGATATTAGAAGATACACAAAAAATTTAGTTTGGTATTACAGCATCCGCATTTCTGACAAACTGTACTACCTGTTGCGATCTAATTAGAACCGGACTCTAGATTACCTCCCGAGGTGGTCTCGAGTACAGTATTAAACACTGTTTAATACCGTAAAAGCAAATAATATGGTTTAAAGGCATAGTGTGGACAGGCCCTTAGTCTGCAAACTGGCTACTACCCTCACCACTCTTTAATAGCTAATTTATTACAGGGAAAATGTGGTGTAAGTAACAACATTTTAACAAGCTAATAACAAGCATACTGTTAAATAGGTTGTGCCTCATTACATAATATAAATGTACCATTGAATGTCATGGGTGATTGCATTTTGCTTCAAACAAACTAGATGTGAGCCAGGGTCAACTGGGTTAAGTTAAAGCAGATTTGATCCAGGTTTGTGCAGGGCTATACATATTTAATTGTGTGCTATAATTTGATGCAAAGGCTCCCCCCCCCCCCCCCCCCCAAGTTTGAGAATGTGATAATGCTGATTAATACAGATAATAATGCATAGGAACTGCCCTTAGTGGATATAAAAATCACTTAAGTAAGAAATACCACATAAAGCAAATGTGATATTTCTTGCATTTGCTGGACATATTTAGAAAGCCATTTAAGGCCAAATGGGTGATGACTGAAGAAGAAAATAATACATAAAGTGCATCTAAACAATAACATTACTTTAGTTAAGATAACTGATATTTAAACCAGTACCAAGTTGCGATTTAAGTGCTCCATTGCATGAGAATGGTACATTTCTTACATTGATAAGTGTCAGCATCAATGGTCCAAGACTTCTGTGGCGATATAAAGTATGTTCATCAAATCTCTTGGTCTTGTCCTAATAACACATGTAACATTTTCATGACCATGTTTCCTTACCTTGTAACTAATATATCAAATACCACAACCTAGAGCTTCTATAGTCTAATGGCACATTTAATTCCTTTATCTTTTCAGACAGTGTTTGAGAGGAACTGCCTATCAGACGACTGTGCTGCAGACCTGAGGCTCCGTGGATGGTTATTGCTGCCTGGGTAAGTTCATTTTGTAGCAGATGGGCGTCACCACATATTTGCCACACATGCATTAAAGGAATGATGGCCAAAGTCTGTACTTTCTTTCTGTCTTTGTTCCAGCCCTGTTCTAAATTGTTTAATTGAACCAATTAAAACTCCATCCAGACCTTAAAGCAGTTAATTATCTTATACAGTTTACCTGTTAAACCTGGATTGGAATGACCCTCCCGGACCACAACTTCCCAACCCTACAGCACTCAGCTTTATTTACAATAACCCTTGGTTTACATTACTTCACTGTTCTGTCAAAGAATGTGTCTGACATACCGAACCTGAAAGCTCAAATCATTATACAATGAAAGTATTATCTGTAACTATGTCCAAATTGCTCCTCTTTTGCTTATCAGTGTAACACATACTGTTGCCACCTAGTGGTGAGTCCAAGGTATGAACAGCCGCCTGTTAGGGGCCGTTTTGTTTAACGGTGCCTGGTGCTAACAATTACAGTTTGTTTGGCACCTTGTTAAGTCTGGGCCAAATCCAAGCTGAAAACATGAGCTAATACGAATAATTAAATTCTAAATAAGTCACTCACTCCAATAGATGTTATTGATCAAAGAATAAAAAACATATTGTTTTCAGAGAATGCAAACTGAGGCAGATATCTGTTACAAAAAAAAAAAGAAACTCTGATTTGCTTTTGTATGTTTAATTATAATAAAGTTAGAATGTTAATCACTAGAAAATAAATCCTGTATGTATAACAGTCAGTATAATTCACCCAAATGCATAATATTATCCACAGCGTGGGATGTGTATCCCATGGTGATGGGGTTATACAGAAAACGTGCCTTTATCACTCTACAGTTTGTTTGAATTAATATGACTTCCAGGGAATATGGGTATCATAGAAATAGCAGTGGCTTTATTGGGATCCATATGGATTTGCAGCCATACAAGCGGTATACTACAGTACAGTACTAATATATCACAAAATACAGGAAAATAAAAGCCTGCTATACAGTATCTGAAGTTATTTATATTTAAAACCAGTAATACCCTGACTTATGACTAGGGTGGTTAGGGGAGTTTTTACTATTACATTTTCTTGCAATCATTTGACAAAAGTATTGACACCCTACATTTAATATAAGACCATCCAAGAAAACATGTTGAACACAAGCATGTATTGAACATTAGACACTAATTAATATGACCATTAATTAGTATGATCAAAATGCACAATTCTGGTAGTTTAACTTACAATCTTTCTAAAAAAAAAAAAAGTGCTTAAGCAATTTCAAATATTTGTTCATGACAAAAGTATTGGCACCTTTACATTATTAGTCTGTAAAAATGTTTTCCGACAAATATATTATATATATAAATATATATATATATATATAGATATATATATATATATATAGATAGATAGATAGATAGATAGATTGAAAACCATTACACGGTAACTAAGTTGCATTATAAAGTCAATAGCCAGAAAGATGTAATTATTTCCAATATCTGTTGAAGAAGAACATTTTGGTAACACAGCAGATGATAGTCAAGATAAAGGAGTTGGATTAACATTTGAGAAAAGCACTCGTAGCAGAATATAATAAAGAAAATAGTTGCAGAACAGTATCAAAGAAACATGGAGTACCAAAATCCACGCTCAGAGCAATAATCAAGATGTACCACTAAACAAATTTTACTGAAATGCTTGAAAGAAGTGGATGTCCAAAGAAAATTATCGGTACAGCAGGTGGAAGAATTGTCTGAGCGGCTAAAAACAAAGATTTTGAAGCATCAGGCTTGAATCACAGACCAGAATTGGAAACCCAGTCCAAAATACAGTTTACTGGTCAGTATTATAAAGCACAGCAAAGTAAACCTTCACAAACAGCGTTTTTCTCCTCTGTTGCCCTCTCACTCAACAAATATTGAACTGTCCTTTTATCCCTTCACGAGTTAAAAGTAATTGGCTTCACCTGCACTCTATAGTCTGGCTGATTGGCAGCCAGTGGGCACCTTTTCCGGTCAGGATCTCCTCCTCTTCCCTATTGTACTTGCCCCATGATATCACTGATACGAAGGGCAGCCTTCGCGTCTTCCACCGTGTCCTTTGCTGCCCACTTTCTCCCAGCTCTCACTACAGGTGCTACCTCACTTACACACTCATCACAAGACCTTACCTCTCATTTCCTGAGATCACCACCCTGCAGAACAATCGATAGACTAGACTAAACAGTTCGGTTGGCTCATGATCCCAGCCTCAAGGAAATCAGAACAATAAATGAAATTCTCTTCTCTATCAGTAAATACAGTACTGGTTACAATGGGTTTATATTATATTATACAGTAAATGGACCATTTTGTTCAAAGACAAAAATGAAATAGGGAGATTAGGGAGAGTATGTATTCATGCTAATAGTAAAACACATGTCTTATTCATTCCTGAAACATTTGGTGAACTACAATGGACTATCAATGTTACTATGTTGTATTATATATATATCTATATATATATATATATATATATATATATATATATATATATATATATATATATATATATATATATATATATATATATGTGTGTGTGTGTGTGTGTGGCTCTCACCCCCTTGGAGTTTTCCACATTTTATTGTGTTACATCATGGAATCAAAATGGATTTAATTAGACGTTTTTGCCACTAATAAACACAAAAAAGTCCATAATGTAAAAGTGAAAAATAAATTCTAAATTAATTACAAATACAAAACAGAAAATAATTGATTGCTTAAGTATTCACCCCCTTCAGTCAATATTTGGTAGAGGCACCTTTAGCAGCAATTACAGCCATGAGTCTACTTGGATAAGTCTCTACCAGCTTTGCACATCTGGACACTGCAATTTTTGTCCATTCTTCTTTGCAAAATTGCTCAAGCTCTGTCAAGTTGGATGGGGACCTTTGGTGAACAGCAATGTTCAACTCTTTCCACATATTCTCAATTGGATTGAGGTCCGGGCTTTGACTGGGCCACTCCAGGACATTGACCTTTTTGTTTTTAAGCCACTCCAGTGTGGCTTAGGCTGTATGTTTGGGGTCATTGTCCTGCTAGAAGATGAATCTTCTCCCAAGTCCCAGGTCTCTTGCAGACTTCAGCAGGTTTTCCTCCAGGATTTCTCTGCACTTTACTGCATCCATTTTGCCATCTATCTTCACAAGCTTTCCAGGCCCTGACGCAGAGAAGCATCCCCATAGCATGATGCTTCCAACACCACGCTTCACGATAGGGATGATGTTCTCAGGATGATGTGCAGTGTTAGGCTTGCGCCAAACATAACGCTTAGTGTTGAGGCTAAAAAGCTGTATTTTGGTCTTATCAGACCATAGAATGTTCTTCCACTTGGTCTCAGAGTCTCCCACAGGCCTTCTGGCAAACTCTAGCTGAGATTTGATGTGAGTGTTTTTCAACAATGGCTTTCTTTTTGTCACTCTCCCATAAAGGCCAGTTTTGTGAAGCACCCGGGCTATTGTTGCTGTATGCACAGTGTCTCCCAGCTCAGCCGTGGAAGACTGTAACTCCTTTAGAGTTGCCATAGGCCTCTTGGTGGCCGCCCTGACTAGTGCCCTTCTCGCCCGGATATTCTGTTTCTGAGGACGACCTGTTCTAGACAGATTCACAGTTGTGCCATATTCTCTCCATTTCTTAATAATGGACTATACTGTGCTCCAGGGGATATTCAATGCCTTGTAAATGTTCTCATATCCTACCCCTGATTGATGCTTTTGAAGAATCTTATTCTGGATTTGCTTTGAATGATCCTTTGTCTTCATGATGTAGTTTTTGTTAGGAAATGTAGTAACCAACTGTGGGACCTCCCAGAGACAGGTGTATTTAACCTGAAATCATGTGAAACACCTTAATTGCACACAGGTGGACTCCATTCAATTAATTATGTGACTTCTAAAGACAATTGGTTGCACCAGAGCTTATTTAGGTGTGTCATAGCAAAGGGGGTGAATACTTATGCAATCAATAATTTTCTGTTTTAAATTTGTAATTAATTTAGTAGATTTCAAAATCAATTTGTAGATTTTATTTTACGCTTTGACATTATGGACTTTTTTGTGTTGATCAGTGGCAAAAACTCCTAATTAAATCCATTTTGATTCCATGTTGTAACACAGTAAAATGTGGAAAAGTCCAAGGGGTGTGAATACTTTTCAGAGCCACTGTGTGTGTGTGTGTGTGTGTGTGTGTGTGTGTGTGTGTCTGTATATATATATATATATATATATATATATATATATATATATATATATATATATATATATATATATATATATATATATATTTGTGTAGTTGTCATGTAATATTAT
This sequence comes from Polyodon spathula, assembly GCF_017654505.1. Taxonomy (NCBI): domain Eukaryota; kingdom Metazoa; phylum Chordata; class Actinopteri; order Acipenseriformes; family Polyodontidae; genus Polyodon; species Polyodon spathula. Next base: position 28,522,847 of record NC_054536.1, read on the forward strand.
ATACATACAATTTTAATTTTTGATACAATTCTATGTTTAATTACATTTCCATTTAAAAGCATATTTTATGACATTCCTCTGTTGAATTTAAAACGATGCCAAAGCCTGCAGACTGGGGAAAAGTAACATGAAATATTATGGAGAGATTGAATATATTCTTCCGAGAAGTTTTGGAAGATTGGTTTTCCTTTTGAAATGAGCTTTACCTTCTAAAAGGAGGCCTATGGTTTCTTTTTAAACTTTCACTCAATTTCAACCAGATTTTGACCCGGTGCCCAGAATCAAGCAGTGGAGCGTAATGCTTGAATAAATAACATCTCTGCATGGGTAAAAGGATTTTCCTGGTCATGGTCGATGTAGTTCGTCTCTAGATAACCTAGAAAAAACAGAGGGTACAACTTCAGATGCTGTTTTTATTATTCTGTAAGATTTATTTTCATTCTTCATAGTGCTTTTTTTCTTTGCAGTATGTCTGGACAAATCCCTCACAGAATTCAATATGTTTTCCTTACCAAGTGAATGAAAGCAGTAGGCAGTGCAGAAACATACAATGCAGTTACGGTGCAGTTTTTTCGGGAAGTTGTGTTTTTTCGGTGGTGGACCAGTCAGTCAAAGTCAATTCTAGTATGCACGTTTCAATTGACTGTAAAAGTAGACTTCAGCTTGTTCCAATATCAAGTCGGGTTCCATCTGCAGTCTCATTTTTTTTTTTTAAATGCCTCTGCTTTATTCACATGTTGTCACTCAACAAAAACCAGTTTCTGTCCACCCACAATTGCAGTAATGGTACTGAAAGAATCTTGTTTGAAATCTGTTTGGGTAACTGCACATTCAGCTCAAACCATACCAAAACATTTTTTATCATTTAACTGGGATGTAAAATGAACCTACGGCAGATGGGGACGCCTTTCAATTCTTGTTTTTCTTGTATCCCCCCTTTCTCCCGACAGCGTGGACCCCAAGCCCTACCTGGCACTGGGGGCCGTGAAGAACATCTCTCTCAATGTCTCCATCTCCAACGCCGGGGACGATGCCTATGACACCAACGTCTACTTCAACTTCTCCAGAGAGCTCTACTTCATCAAGATGTGGCAGAAGGTAGGGGAGAAGAAGAACTGGCTCGCTTAGTTCATATATGGATCTAGTACTGAATTTTGTAACTCTACCAAACCAACTTACTGAGCCACTAACACTGCTTACTAAACACTTGCAAATACTTACCCTGCTTATCTTTGAGAACTGACAAGATCAGTTCCCAGTCACAGTTGATGCACAGGCTTATGCACGTAACAACTGTTGATATCAGTCCCAATATCGGTAAGCCCTTGGCAGTAATAAAGAATAAATTGGTGTGGAAACACAATAAGGTTTTTCTAGATAATTTCCTCTGTTTATTATGGAAATATCTCTATTCAGTCATGTAAGAAGATATGCTGATAAAAATGTGGTTGGCTAGCCAAAATCTACCATGGTTAAATTTCCTTAGAAATGTGGTATGTAATAATAACAGTGTGGATATTTTGGTACCTTTTGTACCTTCAGGCTCATGGAGAGTACTGCATAGGCCATCTTTCTACTGTAACCAGTTCTGTGATTCAGACTGGGGTACATATTTGAACACTGTAACAAAAAAATGTGTCAAAAGCTTTTCAGGCTGCTTTCTAGGGCTGACGTTTGCCCTGATTGTGTGTATATTGATGGACCAATGTCAAAAGTCTTCATCTTCAAGCCTTCATCCCTATAGTGTCAATACTCAGGCAGGACATTGCTATTAAAACTGGGTGGTATCCAGGAAATACCAAATCCAATACTGTCCTTCACAGCATCTATTGGCTTCTAGATAATAGTAGTCCATATTAGATGCTCAGTGTATTGTAGTCTTTCATAAAAGGGCTAACCCACCCTGTTGGAGAGAACTGGAGCTAGATTTAACATAAACTACGATACTGCTCCCCAGTAAGGCAGAGGAGAAGGGTAATTTGATTTGAAGCCATATTTTAAAGGATGACAAAGGTGAATGGACTCCTGTTAGCCTTGCTGGGTTAAAGCTTGTGTACAATATGTGTAAAACTGGAAGTTCGTAAGAGTTAATACATCTGAATGTTTGTATAAGTCTACATGCACTATAGAGTATCAAAACCTTATACCTCTGAACTTACATTGCACAGATAGGGAGTCCAAACCAAACATTAATTGAGAACCTATAGGATGCGAAATATCTTAATCCAAGCATGGTGTTTATTGTGGTATTGAATGTTATTGGCAGCTATATTGTATTGTCTTGTCTTGTATTAATATATGGGTACTCAGATTATGCCTGAGCGTATTTTTCATGCAACTCTGGATAGATTGGCCTTTGCTCTCTTGGGTCTTTAATTAGATAGCTGCACACTAAGGACCAGCTTATATGAAGGCTCCATAATCTGGTGATCTGAATCCAGCCCCATAGTCGCAACAATGTAGAGTTCTTAGATATATGGCTTGACCGTTTGCTTTCAAACAAAGCCCAACTATAAGTTCCCCTTGGGGCCCACTTTGTTCTAACTATAAGATGACATTTACTGCTTTCAACTCCTTGCGCTTTATAGCAGGGACAGTGTTATCTTACATTGTTCCAAGTTTGTTTTCCTTTGTTTTCCTTGTAACCTAAAGCTGCAAAAACTGTCAGGATCTGGATTCATTTCAGGGAAATTAGAAATGCAGCTGCAAGCGTCAGTACAGGTACTACAGGACACAATCAAGTGTTTGGGCAGCAATACAAGTGACTTTGCTTAACTCACAAAGCAGGGCAATATGTTGTATCCAGCATACAACCCTGCTAATACAAATTAACTGATGATTTCTGTAAAGTATTTGGGTAACTTACAGATGCAGAGTTCTTCAATTCTGTGTGGTTTTAATGCTGAAATACTGGGCTTGATTACCCTTTGTATGTTAAAAACAAAGCTTAAAAATCAGTTTTCATTTCTTGTATGACTTGTTACTGGTATCTAAGGAATGACCAGACAGCAGGTACTGTAATATGTAAACCAATTGTTTAGAAATATGTGAAAGTTTCTGCTTTGATATTATGCTGTACAACGTTCACAGCTGTTTTCTTGCATGAGTTGAGTTAAGAGGATATGACTGCACATGTAAACTTCAAAAGCCACATGCGAACCTACAGGTTCTCAATATAATCGCACAGAGCTCTATTGCATTCTTTTGACCTTCTTTAGTTTATTAATGTCACTTGGCTCAATGTTTATGAGTGATCGCTATCTCATTTTACACTCAGTTTTGAAAATAGATAATTAACACTAGGAATTGCAGCAGCTGTTGACTTATAATGGTTTTGAATTACTGGTATCTACTGATTTCTTGCTGGTTATTAAAACCCAGCACATGTTTACAGCAGCTTGAAGAAATACAGCAAATTCCAATGAAGAGAATGGCATTTGTGTAACTGTAGTGGCTTAAACTCTGAAATGACATTGAGATGCTATCTAATTTTTTCTGATGTTTAAAGCTAGCCTTCTACAGAAAGATATCTGTAAAGAAAGACAAGGGCTTATTTTGGTTGATATCATAACATTTTAAATTAGCTGTTTTTTTGGGGGGGTTTTGCACAACATTGCCATCTTGTGAACCAGCATGAACCAGCGCTAAAACACAACACAACAACTAGATCTAACCTGTGCAAAATCAGTGCTTGTAATTGCTGAAAATGTACTCTTAAGTTAATGTGTTGTGTGTAGGGAGATCTCATGGACTTTGAGCAAGAGGGCTATAAAGTGAATCATACTTAAATAAGTCTTATCTCTCTCAATTAGTTCATTTCTAAATTGTACTGAGAAGTGACTTGAGGAAACTCTGGTGAAGAAAGAGTTAAAATAAAGCCAACAGTGAAGTCAACTTACTATTATCCATCATATGCAGATATATTTGTCATAATGGCAACGAAAAGGTACCAACATACACTTATTGTATTCTATTACTCTCATTTCACAATCCCCCCCTATGTTATATTAATAAAGATGTATTGTTTTGAATTTAAGTTTGGCGGGGATGGGGCTAATCCCTAATTAGGTAATTGAGTGCTAATTGAGGAATGGCCACATGTATATAAAGGGGAGATGGTCTTGTGAAAGCCTGGCTCAGCCTGGACAAGTAGAAACATTTATTGCAACACAATTATTGTATTGTTTTGTTTAAACTTTTATGTTGAATAAATGTGAGTCTCCTTCCTGATGCTATCCTGTTACATGTGGTGTATGTATGTGAGATAGCACGTCCTGGAGTGGGGAAAAAAATGTTGGGTTGTGGAGTCTGCGGAGAGGATGGGCATCTTCGAGATGTGTGCCTATACGAAGACCCTAAATTTATGGAGACATTCGTGAGAGACGAGGTGGAGTCGACTAATGAATGTCTCCCTCTAAATGGCTCCATGTTGGTGCCTCGGCTGCGGGGAGTTTGGGCACTTGGTGGTATGCTGCCCCTTCCAATATTAGGAGAAGGAGCTACCTGCTTGAATGCATGAGAAGGCGGACCTCCAGCCTGCACATCCCAAGGCTCCAGCATCAGCATGTCAAGAAGGTCCAGTGTCAAGTTGCTAGCATCAGTCCTGGCCAGTGTATCGCGCCATGGCTGGTGCTGCCACTGCCTGAGTGCCCGGCGCCGTCACCACTGATTGAGTGCCCAGTGTATTGTTTTGTTTAATCTTTTATTTTGGCCCGTGCCTTTTTGTTTCTTTGTTTTGCTTTATTGTTCGTCTGTAAATAAACATGTGCAACAGTGCTTTCTGCAGCTTCCTGACTAAGTCTCCTTCCTGACGCTATCCTGTTACACCATTACTTAGAGATGTGACAATGGGTAATGGCTACCACTTTAGTAAAGTGGCTGGGATAGTCTTACGCCAGGAAGAACAGTATTGGTGTAGGCTGAGGGAACTGAGGATCCTGAGAAGAGGTCACCTTCCATTTCCTTTACAACCCCGTCAGTGAATGGCTTAGATTGTGTGCAACCAAAATTACAGACTCAGTCAATCAATCTATGCCACAGGCTCACGCTAGAGTAGCAGTGTAGTGCAACCCTGATTAGTGTCAGAAAAGGGTTCTATGATCTCCCTCCAACATCTGCTTTTTGTTAGAATAATGTGTTGTTACTGCCTTTCGGTTTTAGATTGCTATTCTATGCATCCTTGTATGTTTTTCATTGCCTGTAATTTGAAAATTGTGTGGCCAAACTGAAGAGAGATTTTTGTTAACTCATACTACAGTATGATCAGTGATGGCTGGTGGCCCAAAAAAATGGGGAAGCAGAAAAAAGGCAGAGGGCTAGGAGTCCCCTTAAGCTCCTTGCACCAGTAGCACCTTATTGTTGGTTTCATAGTTAACTTTCTGTCAAGTTTTTAAATTTGTCCTACCATTATGATGGATTTTTTTTTCGGGTCACTATTAAAAATCTTCAGAATAAAAAGTAGAATTATGCAATTTCCATTATTCAACACTTCACTCATAATTGAGCACACAGTAGCAGTACTTTAGCAGGAGGCGGGGGGTATGAGTTGCTCCTCCAATTAAAACTTGGGCTAGTCCTGTGGTTATAGAGATAGGAGTTTATAACAGAGGCTTGTCTCCTCTGATGAAAAAACTCTGGACCCCTCCAATTAAAACCTGTGCTCAGATCACATGATCTGCTACTGCTCGTACTGTGGCTAATAGCAGATAAGAGTTTATAATGGAGACTTGACTCCTCTGAGGAGTTAATACAGGAATGTTGAATCTAGGGTTTTGGTTAAAATATAAATTTTTCGTGCACTTTAGACAATATTGTGTTTTTTGTTTTACTGAACATCATTATATTATAATGCTACGCAATAATATATCATCATCATCATCAGCCTTTTTCAATCCATTGCTGGATGAAGGCCTCCCCAAGATTCTTCCACCAAAGCCTGTCTGCTGTGTCCCTCATCTACGTTGCTCTGGCGTGTTTCCTAATTTCATCTTGCCACCTTCCTGGAGGCCTTCTTCTTGGTCACTTTATATCTCTTGGGATCCAGTCTAGTATCTCCTTGGTCCAGCGATGGTCTCTTCTAATTGCTACATGTGCGGCTCACTGCCATTTCAGTTTTTTCGCTCTTATAATAACATTGCATACTTTTGTTTGACCTGTGTGGTATCCAGGACAAAGGTAGTCTGTCTTTTGTGTTGTGCGGGATTGAAAATTGTTTTGTTCTAATCGTTAAATGGCTTAATCATCTGATTTTAGTTAGGGACCGAAAGAAAAAAAGTTTAGTAAGTACTCCATTTGTGAGTTAGGGTTTTGTTTTCAGTTCTTTTGTTTTTATAATTAATAAAAATTGTATAAAAGTGCTTAAAAACTTAAAATTCTTGTGTCTCGGTCTATTAAAAGGGCCTATGATCCTGAAAACTAGAAAATATATACAGTGCCCATAGAAAGTCTACACCCCCTTTCAACATTTTCACCTTTTGCTGCCTTGTAGCCTGGAATTAAAATGCATTAAAACAGTTTTTTTTTTCTTTTTTTTTTTTTTTTAATTATTTATCTACACATCCTACTCCACAACTTCCAAGTGGAAAAAAAAATTCTAGAAATTTTAAAATTAGAAAATGAATTAAAAAATAAAAACTGAAACAGCTTGGTTGGATAAATGTCCACCCCCCCCCCCCCCCCACCCCCTTGTAATAGTATTCCTAAATTGGATCTCAGGTGTAACCAATCACCTTCAAAATTACACACCAGGTTAAGTGGCCTCCATCTGTGTTAAATTGTAGAGATTCACATAATTTCAGGATAAATTCAGCAGTTCCTGTAGGTTCCCTCTGCTGGGTAGTGCATTTCAAAGCAAAGACTCAACCATGAGCACCAGGGTGCTTTCAAAAGAACTCCAGGACAAAGTTGTTGAAATGCACAGATCACGGGATTGGTATAAAAAAAAAATCAAAGGCCTTGAATATCCCTTGGAGCATGGTCAAGATGATTATTAAGAAGTGGAAGATGTACGGCACCACCAAGACCCTGCCTAGATCAGGCCGTCCCTCCAAACTGGATGACCGAGCAAGAAGGAGACTGATCAGAGAGGCTACCAAGAGGCCAATGGCAACTTTGCAAGAGCTACAGGCTTTTATGGCCAAGACTGATCAAAGTGTGCATCTGACAACAATATCCCAAGCACTCCACAAATCTGGCCTGTGTGGTAGGGTGGCAAGAAGGAAGCCATTACTCAAGAAAGCCCACCTTGAATTCTGTTTGAAGTATGCCAAAAAACACTCAGGAGATTCTATGGCCATGTGGCAAAAAGTTCTGTGGTCTGACAAAATTACAATGGAACTTTTTGGCCTAAATGCAAAGTGTTATGTTTAACGCAAACCCAACACAACACATCACCCAGAGAACACTACCCCTTCTGTGAAGCATGGTGGTGGCAGCATCATGTTATGGGGATGTTTCTCATTGGCAGGGACTGGGGCACTTGTCAGGGTAGAAGGGAAAATGAATGGAGCAAAGTACAGAGAAGTCCTTGAGGAAAATCTTCTGCCTCTGCCAGAAAGCTGAAACTGGGACGGAAGTTCACCTTTCAGCATGACAACGACCCAAAGCACACAGCCAAAGCTACACTGGAGTGACTAAGGACCAAAAAGGTAAATGTCCTTGACTGGCCCAGTCAGAGCCCCAACCTAAATCCAATCGAAAATTTGTGGCATGACTTGAAGATTGCTGTCCATCAACGCTCCCCAAGGAACTTGACAGAGCTTGAACAGTTTTGTAAAGAAGAATGGTCAAATATTGCCAAATCTAGGTGTGCAAAGTTGGTAGAGACCTATCCCAACAGACTCACAGCTGTAATTGCTGCCAGAGGTGCTTCCACCAAGTATTAACTCAGGGGGGTGGAGACTTATCCAATTATGAACTTTCAGTTTTGTATTTTTAATATATAATTTTTTTCTCAATAAAAACTTTTTTCCCCTTAACAGTGTGGAGTATGGTGTTTAGATAACTGGAAAAAAATCCTCATTTAAATGCATGAAGGCACTGTATATATACTTACTCCACTGAGTAAGATAACACTGGGCCTTTTCTCCACCCATTCATTCATTTAAAGAAAGACTTGAAACTGAACTGAACGACTCATTTTTTTTATTTAACATTCTCATTTTGTTTCCCTTTTTTCTTGCTTTGCATTAAAAGTAAATTCCAGTTACCTCAATATATGGATACATCTGAATTGAAAATCAATCATTTCAATGGATGATAGCAAGACTGGGAGACAAGGGCCAGCCATGCAGGTCACTCACTGCCTTAGGTCTTAGGTCAATGGACGTCTGACCAGTAAGGGGCATCGTAGTGCAGTTAGGTGACTCATGCCTTGTTTCCACTGCCTGTTAGTAGAGGCTTTGGCTGCCCACGGCTAGCCGCCAAAATGTAAGTGCTTTTTTCCAAGCCTGACCAATCTTGGAAAATCTTGCTGTCGTCAAAGGTTACTAGGAGATTGCATGGTAGTATTGTGTTTTGTTTTTGAAGAAACCGGTGGTAACAAATAGATTTAAGCATAGGCTTATATCAAATAAAAATAAACCTAGTTAAGAAGGAGAGCACAGCCAAACAAGCAGACAGGTTTTGTCTTTGTGTTTGTCATAAATTAAAAAAAAAAAAGCAGTGCATGTTCAGACTTTTTTTCTTGTGTGTTGAAGCAGGAGTATGAGACAAAAAGCCTAACCAGATAGCCTCGCTAAGTCGCTGGGGCGGGCTATGGAAACCCCCTGTTTTATTGCAATGGGCAGCTGTAGCCGTGAGGGCTAAACAGGCCACCAGATTTGTCATCCCTGACCATATGACTCAATCAATAGTTTTACATAAACACATCTAAAAACAGAAAAAAACAAACAAACCAGCCCAAAATATCAGTTCTAAGTGTTTCGTGCACACCTATATCAGTATTACAAAAACAGTATTTTGTATGAAAATCTGGGGCAGTGATTGAGACCAACTATTAGTAACACATATGCCTACTGCCAGGCCAAATATTCAGTACCTAAATATGTATTTTTAAATGGGCTAATAGACGGGGAAAAATTAATTTGGAAACAACCAGGTCCCTTCTTAATAAATGATGTAGCATCTTGCAGGTGTTTGACAGACAGCTTGTGCATGTTGTAACAAAAAATGTTATTGTGTGTTATTTCTTAGATCACATTTTCAAAACAAAAAATAAAAAATCATTAAACACAGTGTTTTAGGGGGCAAATGCTTTCATGGCTTGAACTATATTAAGCCACACTAGAATAGGACAATGTGTGTTACTGATGGTGAGTTTAAAATGAAAGATGACTCTCAGTAAAGGTCCTGGTAAATCTGTCATCAATTCTTGGTTAATTCACAATGGATTGGAGATGATTATTTGAGAGATGTTCAAAGACACAAATCAAGACATTGCTGGGAGGTATGAATTTCCTGTTCAAGCCAGAGCTAGTGATGCCTGATTTATAACAAAAGTCAGACTCACAGACATGGAGATAGGCTTCTTGTTGTTGTTTCTGGGTGGGATGTTTCTGCTAGCATGCAGGATGGCAGGAAATACACATCCAGTCTAAATACTCTTTATTTTTTAGTTGGTAGTGTAATGCAGGCACTTAACAAAGTATTTGTGTCAGTGCTATGCATAACATTTTTTTCCTCGTCACAGCTAAGCCTAGATATAAGTTATGACCAAGATTTTTGTTAAATTTTAGAAAAACCTACCTTTTTTCTGTGCTATATGTTTCCTTGCTTAACTGCTCTTTAGTTATTTCTATACTGTATCTATACTGTAAATTACATCACATATATATATATAATATATATATTATATATATATTATATCATATATATATAATATATTATTTATATATCTATATATATCCCAGTTTCATCCCCCTCCTAAGTCCTTGATGTAAGGGGTCTTACCGGGAGCTCCTGACTGCTATAGAGCCACTAATAAGGGAAACTGTAATTTAGACAGGTGTATATAAAACTGAGGGGTTTGTCCGGTTGTAGTTTTAGGAATTATAAAAAAAGTTTAGTTTGCACACCTTGGAAGAGCTAGGCTTTTGTTTGGTTTATTTCGTGTTTTTTGTCAATAAGCAAACATACAGGCAATGTCCTGTTTCAACTCATCTACTGTTGTGAGTAGTACTTATTTTACACAAGAAAGACACTGAAAAAGATTGTGAACGTGGCAAAGTATACCCCATTTTGCCACAGTGTATATACTGTATATACAGTATCTGTATATGTAATGTGAGTGCAATACATGTCACCGAACAAAAAGGGGAGTGAAAGAAATCCCCTCAACAATCAAACTTGATAGTATGAAAAGGTATTGTTTTATTTTTACATTGTATATTATTTTCATTGTCACTGCCCCCTCCCCTTTTTTGTTTTCTGGATTATTTGGTTTTTTTTACCCCCCTTTAATATGGGATGTACAGGTTTAACAATGTTGTAGATTTATTTTTTTTTTTCCTGGTATCAAATCACTTCCGATGCAGTTGGTCACGTGGTTTGATTGCAGCTAGACCATTGGAGTGAAACTGCACTACAGCACAGGAAGTGATTTCATATCGAAATTGAGGTATCAATTACAACCAAAGAACCAAAAGATGATCAACACAAAAAAGGGGTAATGCTGCTAATGTTTAGAAGATGTAAGAAAATGTATTTTAAAGTTAAACTCTCTTATAAATATATTTATGCAGGACTATAATAAACTGTTTGTGTTACTGGTTTTCAAGGCTTCATTTTATTTATTTATTATTTTTTGTGTGTGTATGCTATTTTCAGAACGTGATGTTACAACAGACGTGAAATGGAGTTACATTTTATTCAACACACTTATAAAGATGGTATTTCAGCACAAGTGTGTAACATAACAACCTTCCAAATATTTGTTTACAAATATAATGGCATTACAGTATTTTAAATATGGGTTTATTTACTTTACCATTTACCAGGAATAACTGTTTGTAACAGCTTGTGTACTTTAGAGGTACACTGAGTCATTAGTTCATAAGTACATCACAGCCCTTATGTTATTGTGACAGAACAGGACAGAGGGAAAGTAAACAGGAAATGGAGATAAGAAAAACAAAGAAAAGTGAGAGACTGGCTTGCTGAAATTCTAGCGATTCATTCCTGTTCCTGAAATCGTTTTATCCAATGTGCCACTGTGACCCATGACAGTTGTGAAGATAAAAGTGTTGTGACTGACCCCTACGCTAAGATGTGGTGATGGCTGACTCATTGTGCATTGATTAAATTACTCGCTTGGGAAACGGAGGGGTGCCTTGTGTGCAAACAATCAACAAAACTGTCCACTTAGGACAAGGATCAGTAAACAGACTGGGAGGGTTTCTCTCTTTAGCATGTTTAAGGACAAAACCTCGGGCGTTTTTTTTATTTTTTTTAAAGAGTGGTTGGATCAGATATAGCCCTGCAATAAGGCAAACAGTTTAAATCAATTATTATAATCACTTGCAGATTTTGTTGAATTAAAACAGAATTCAACGTGCCATGGTTTTGCTTGTTATGGGTAAACACCATAGACCAAGTAGTTGTGAAGAGCTTTGCAGGCCAAAGATAAGTTTGACCCCCAGCAGAGCTAAGACTGTTCTTTTGCTTAAATAAAAGAAGACTGTAAGAAAGTTGCACAATATAGGTTGTCTAGTGTATCCCTCAGAATGTCTGATAATCTCAGAATGATCTGTTTTGTGTCAATAGCAGACAGATGAGTAAACATACCGGCTTCCTTTGCTGCACAGAGAACAGGGGATTGTAAAGTACTAGCATGGTTATGTTGCTGGACAGTGGAGGAAATTCTTTAATGCAGCGTTTGATAATGTTTCTCTAGTGGCTTTTTAATCAGAATCACCCTTATGCCTGTTGGCTCGCTGTCATTGTTCATTGTTTCTTTAATGAGACAAGATAGCTTTTGATGGAGAAGTGCAATGTACAAGACAAAGTGCTGAACCAGGCATACACATTATAGGATTGTACATATCGAGCACTTCAGGTTACTGATAATAAAAAAAAATATGGTTTTGGAGCAGCAGTTTTACTACATTCACTGACGACCTCGGCTGCAAACTTTTTTTTTTTTTTTTTTTTTTTTAATCATTTAATTAACAGCATTAAGAAATAAAGGCAGAAGAAATTCACATTTAACAAAAAAAAACGCTTACAATATTTGGTGATATAGTTTATTATGCAGAACTTAATTTGCAATGAATGCTATTAACAAATGAATGCCTAATAATATTGCACATTGTTATGAATAGCACTGTCGCGATACACAAAACCAAGATAAAATCAAATTTTCTATGATTAATTTATAATATATATATATATATATATATATATATATATATATATATATATATATATATATATATATATATTTTTTTTTTTTTGTAATATACATGTTTGCAGATCATGTGGGTAACTTTTCTGACACTGTACAGCTATGGCCAAAAGTTTTGCATCATCCATCCTATAGAATTAACTAATTTTGCTTCATAAAGTCGAATGAAACCTGTTGAATAATGTTATGTTAACATATTGACTATCATAGCGCTTTGTAGTTGTCAATATACTTAATAAAAAACTGACAACAATTGAAAAATTTGACATTTTGAAATCGAACATGAAATACTGTACTACTATTGTGGCGACTACTTTTGTGATATGTTAGTAGTTTCTTGGATTACATGATGTTAAATAAAATATCTAAATTAGGTTCATATAGATTTGTTTTAATTAATCCTAAAATTCTAGGTGATGCTAAAGTTTTTGCCATAGCTGTACAACACTCCAGGAGTTGCTTGACAACATTGTGACTAAATGATTGGTCCTTCAACAGCACAAGGGACATGTTTGTCTTGTTTTTTTTTTTTTTAATATGATGTACCATACCTTACTGTGCTTTGCAATGCTTACCTGCTTACCATTTTGTAATGGTAGTAACAAGCCTGTGAAAGCTTGGAATGGATCAGACAGCTGTGAAAAGGTAATCTTGCTCTGTCCCTGCAGTGGCACACAAGGATGCAGTGGTCTCCCTTAGTTTATAAAGCAACCAGTTATTCATTTTTAGCTTCCCATAACATTTCGCATTAAGGTCAAGGCCCAGTTGTTTGGATAGCCCAGCTGGTGAGCTAGGCATTGCTTGGACAAGTCTCCACATGAGCATAAATCTGGGGATTTCTTATTACTCTGCTTTCAGGTTTGAATGGTTGCGCCGAAAGACGAGGAAAAGCCCCACTTCCTTGGGAGATATTGTCTTTGTCAGCTTCTCTGTCGATAAGAAGATACATTTTCTGTGCTACATTTCTTTTCTTTTTTTACACAGGAAGAAAAGGGCATTTCCTGTGAACTCTTGGAGTTGGACTTCCTGAAGTGCAGTGTGGGATTTCCTTTCATGAGAGCACAGTCCAAGGTAGGACACACACACATTTCTATACAGACAGACAGAGAGACAGACACACACACACATATACCCAAATGGTCAAAGAGAAGGAGAAAGTCCAGTTTGTCTCAGGGGTCTTTCTTTTAATCTACCAATGCTTAGGAATGCTGGTGGTTGTTATATTTATGAAGTATTGAAAGTGATTCTACACAGCCAGAATCACAGCTGTAACACATGGTTCACATTATTGTCGTTCGTTCTTTATTAATGTGACCCAGCTGTATGCTGGTCCCTTGGCATTAGGTGGGAGGAGGGGAGAGTTTATTGATAACTCATTTACCAAAGATTATCTTGACCCCAATACTAGTTTCCATTATATTTCCTGAAGAAGCCATTCTTTTTATCTAGGCTTCTCGGATTGTATGTTTGTTTGCATTTTCCCATGGCTACCAGCGTAGTCCGACACAGTATCCCCATTATTCCCAAGCACAAGATCATTTGAGAAACCGAAACACAGGCTGCCTTATCTGATAATATGTCATTCTTTTACCCAGTTCAACAGAAACTCAAGTTGAAAATGAACAAGTTTAGAGTGGCACGTGTTTTGCTAAAAAAAACACATTCTCCAAATACACATTCATTGTAACAAGTGCTGTTCTTCTGAAAGGATGGCATAAACTCCATGACTGTATTTAAATTTCCGTTTCTTGGCTGACATACTAAAATAAGTGACCATGGCAAAGTTATAACACAACATAAACGGAGGACACTTTCTTCAACTCCAAGGGATACAGGTGTTGGCCTGTCTTTTATGATATATGACTGCCACAGTAGCAGTACTGACAATGTTACTGAAATTGAATTACTACAATGCCATAACAAATTCAGTTTCCCATCTAAAATCTTTGTTTTGTTGTTGCAGTACCACCTTGGAGTTATTTTTGACACCAGTCATCTATCCGGAGATGAAGAGAACATGCAATTCCTTGTCAGCACACAAAGGTAAAGAACACTTCAGGTTACTGATATTAAAAGCATGCGGTTTTCTAGCAGAAGGTTAATTAATAAAGGCAAGGTAGTTTTTTTGTGTGCAGAAAATTCAGATGTAATATTTCACAGTTACAATCTTACCAAGTCTTTGGCACTGTTTGCTAAGTTAAGATCCCTATAAAAAAATAAAAAATAAAGAAAACATGGTTACCATATTTGGTGGTACAGTTTATGCAGAAGTCAAATTCTATTTTACTTGAAAATCTTCTATAACAAGCTACTAATTTTTATTTACATGTCTAAACCACACGTCATTTTTAGAAGTCAACGCTAAGCACAATTCCTGAACTTTTTACAACAAAATTCCAGTTACGCCAAAAGCATGTGTTACTGAAACCACTTCAAGCACATACACTCTTTGTTTAAATGTATTTTATCGTGTTATGACTAATTTTGTGGCTGAGCTGAAAAAGGTGAAACACATCTCGAAGGTCAAGCTAAAAACAACCAACCGTGTCAATACTATTAACTCATACACATCACTATTGATTTGCATAAAGGTTGTTGATTTTCTTTTTATTTATGTTTTTAAGCCTTGTGAAATCATAAATTAATTAATAAATTATGCATCTAATATGTGTCCATTCTACTACTACTACCACTACTAATAATAATAATAATAATTGTTTGAAAATCTCAATAAATCAGTGTAGTTTAAAGACTGTTTATCTGTTAACTAGGCCCTATCATTACATGTCTCAAGAATAATTTTTCTTCTTGAGATGACATTTAAGAAGTTCTTCCTGTAAGAAAATTTGGAGAATTGCACTTAAGAAGGATCTTAGGAAGATCTTAAATATCATCCTGTTGTTTTTTTTTCTTAAGAATTTATTTCCATTAATTGTACTTACCCAGCACCTTTCATTCTAAGTACATGCCAGTTAAAACAGTAAGATGTATGCACTGTCAAGAAATAGTGAAGAAGAAGAAGAAGAAGAAGAAGAAGAAGAAGAAGAAGAAGAAGAAGAAGAAGAAGAAGAAGAAGAAGACAACAAATTAAATAATAACAATAAAAAAAAACAATTGAAGAAAACAGGAAATGAATAAGAATGATAAAACACAAAATTACAAAAATAAGCAAATAAAATACATAAAAACAATTATATTTGTAAGTCGGGTTAAAAAGCCTAAACTAAAGATGTCTTTACTCTTGACTTAAAAAATATTGACTAGAGCAGCATCACTAAAGAAAATGTCAATGAGTTCCACAATCTGGGAGCATTATAACTAAATGCACTTTGTCCTCTACTTTTCAATTTGACCTTTGGGAGGCACAAAAGGCCAGCGTTAGCCGACCTTAAAGAGCACAGAGGTTTGTATGGGGACAGAATCTCTCTTACATAATCCAATACCAAGCCATTTAGTACTTTATAAAGTCTGCTTCAAAGCTCTTTTAAAAATTTCTGCTCTAGTGCATTGATAGTGTAAGGATTATTGCCCACATTGTCAAACAAGTAACACAACAGTAACGATCCCTGATGTGGTATGGAATAGAACACTGATAATTAAGCAAATTATCAGTTCAATTAAGTGTCTAGTTAAGTAATTGAGAGCTCAGTTGGAATGAAAACCAGCAGACACAGGGGTCCCCAGGACCAGGGTTGGGAACCACTGAGTTAGAGGACAGATCTCAAACCCCAGTGCAAGAGAAGTGAAGAGAGCTTTGAAACAGACTTTAAAGTTATAAGTGTAAAAAGTTGTCAGGATGTTAACTATGAAAAGAGAAATTACAGGTACATTCAACAGTTGTAGAAACACGTGGGGACATGTAACATTATATTTTTTGGAACCCAGCTACTTACTCTTTAATGTAAAGGTGCCAATATTCTTGTCATGAACAGATATTTGAAATTGCTTTTGTACTGATGTGTTTTTTTATAAAAATAATTCTAACAGCAAAATGTTCAAGAATACGGCCCCAGGTCCCTTTACCACCTAAACATAACAAATATGTATTGCTTCTAAAGCCTGGTGTTAAATCTATGTATATGTACATATTGTCCTTCTTTTAAACCTTTAAAACCATCCGCTGGCTTTAGAGAGAGTGAATCTGAAGTTTAAAAGAGTCCCATTGGACAAAGCATCGTTGCTCTACTTAGACTACTTGACCTTTTCAAGTTAAACTTCCCATCTGGAGAAATAGGATATTTGCTTCCTAAAATTTTTGGGAAACACTTTTGGAAAGAGGTTGTATTCTTTGCTTGTTTTTTTGGAAGCTTTAAATGTGATGAAAAAGATTTGACGCCCCTACATTGGTGCAGTCCTTTCTGTCTGCTCCCATGTGCTATACCATCATCATCTGGAGCTATGAGGTTGCAACATTTTAGAAAGGTGGCTTACATGCCCCCAAATGCTCAATTTAAACCTGCAGCTATGGCCAGAAATTTTGCATCACCTAGAATCTTTGGGTTGAGAATCATTTAAAAAGCTGTATGAACATAATTGAAATCTTTTATTTAACATCGTGCAGTCAAATAAACTACAAAATGATATTGCAAAAGTCTACTGGAAGCCATAATAGTACAGTACAGTATTTCATGTCAGATTTCGAAAATGTCACATTTGTCAATTTGTCAGTTTTTCATTAAGTATATGGAAAACTACAATGCAGTATGTAATTTAATATGTTAAAGTAACATTATTCAGCAGGTTTCATTTAACTTTATGAAGCAAAATGAATTAATTCTATAGGGTGGTGGACAATGTTTGGCTACAGCTGTACACTAGGGTCAAATGAGATTACCTTTGTGCTTGTAACTTTTGCCATAGACACTGGAGATTTACATATCAACCCAAAAATGTTGCTGCTTACAATTGATCCAGCAGGGAATCAATATACCATACAGAAGACAAAAACATAAACCTCATTTTTGTTTGTATTTAATTATGTAATATTTGTGTGTTTATTCATTTATCTATTTACTGCTTCTAGTGCCAACCCAGAACATGAGGACGCATTATTAGACAACACCCTTCACCTGTCTGTCCCTCTGATCCATGAAGTTGACACAACAATCACAGGGTATGTGGAGCACGGTCTGTTCATTTCTTTACATACATGCTGACTATGAAAGAGGTAGCTACTCATATTGAGCTCCCAAATTTCAATTCTTTACAAATGTTGTTTAGCCTTTTCCCATTGACACGCTCTTCCAATTTAGATTTTATTTTTTGTTTATTTCATTTTCTTTTTCACTTGTGATGCCTGAAGACCTGACATCACTAAGCTTTTTTTCTGGATTTCCATTTTTAATTTGTGGAATGGAAATCCAGAAGAAAAAAAAGACTCAGGCTGACTCCAGAGTTAGAAAATGCATTCCCTGTCTGTTTCTGACTCCAACATTGAAATCCTGAATTTTTTCCAATGCACTCATACTTCATTGTGCACAAATGGTCTTTTTTTAACTTTGACAAGAATTGTGCAGGATCCCCATAGGATTCTGGTTATAAACTGCATCTAATACCTTGGGATGGAGATCAAAGTTCTTTCCAATACAAAATTCTTTAGATACGTGTCTGACTTCGTGTTTGATGTTTTTACTGTTAAATAAACTCCTTCGGGGACACATAGTGTTGTATTCATAAAAAAAAAAAAAAAAGTTCAGTCACATGTTTTGCAACTATTTTTATAAACTCTTGAATCAGAACCCTGCAAAAAATTGTGAAAAAACACTTGGCTGTAAACAAATGTATGTTTTAATGTTACAAAACAAGTAACAACTTACTCAGAAGGTTCATTTAGGGACTAGGATGTGTTTTTTGCTTGTTATGTAACATTAAAACTTAATTTTATTTTCTCAAAAAATGTATTGATTTAGTTTTCTCACCATATAAAGTATGGATTACTTGAATGTTTACTTTTATGCCTATTTATTTTTTTATTATTTAAAGAGAGCTGCCCTATACAATACACCATAGCATATTAGTATATTTTCCCAAATATATAGACATGTTGCATTTTTCTACTCTGATGCATTATGAGCATCAACAGTTTACTCAAAGCCTCCATTAGTGTTTTTTTTTTTTACTATTATAACAACCTTGACTTGCATAAAGAGTGAAATATCTTGCATCACTCGATTTTCAAGGTGTGGTATCTGAAGCATAATTAACAAGTACAGAGAAACATCATCTGTAATTGACAAACCCAGGACTGGAAGTCCCAAAAAGCTGTCTAACAAGGATGAGCAATACTTGAAGATATAATATCCTTAAGGAATAGAAAGAAGACGATTGTTGAATTGACAACAGAACTGGCAGAAGGCACAGGTGTCATTGTCCATCAAATCAACATTACTAAGGTTAATCTTGAAATCAGGACTTAAAGGATGTTTTGCAGTAAGAATACCTTTGTTAAGAAAGGGGAACAATACTAAAATACTAAAATATGCACAAGAAAACAGAAATTGGACAATAGAACAGTGGTCAAAGGTGCTTTGGACTGCTGATTTATTTATTTATTTAGTAATCGCCAATTATTTTATTATTTTCTCCCAATTTGGCATATCCAATTATTTTTAGGCACAGCTCACCGCTACCACCCCCGTGCTGACTCAGGAGCGGCGAAGACAAACACACGCTGTCCTCTGAAGTGTGTGTCGTCAGCCGACCACTTTTTTTTTCACACTGCAGACTCACCATGCAGCCACCTCAGAGCTGCAGCGTCAGGGCAGGCCCGCAGGCACCCGGCCAGACTACAGGGGTCGCTGGTGCGCGGTGAGCTGAGGAGACCTAAGCCCTCACCCCGGGCAGTGCTCTGCCAGCTGTGCGCTGCCCCCTGGGAGCTTCCGTCTACGGTCGGTAATAGAATAGCCTGGACTCAAACTGGAGACCTTCACTGTGCCACTCGGGAGCCCCTGGACTGTTGATTTGATGGACAGCGATACCTGCGCCTTCTGCCAGTTCTGTTGTCGATTCAATGTTTTTCAATTCTTTTATTTATATATATATATATATATATATATATATATATATATATATATATATATATATATATATATATATATATATATATATATATATTATGTAGTTCATTGCAAGCAATCCATTTAAGTGGCCAGACAATTCTACAGTCTGACCTCTGCACAGGACTATTTAATGCAGTTTTTATACTTGCTTTTTAACAGCAAAAACAGTAAGATAAATCTTGGCTGCATTTGTGTCAGTTATTTAGCTCAAACACTGTTAAGCCAGTAATCATGTCATTTAATTGCAATATTTTGAGCAAAATGCAAAGTAGTCGTGATGGAGATACATGTCAAATGGTTAAATGCATTAGCCTGTATAGCACAGTGCCAGAAAAAAATGTATGGGACAAATCATGTTGTCTTTTCAGAAATAATAGCTTAGTGCTTTGTGAAATTTACTGGCAACATTTAAGATATTACAAGCCAGTATCAACATCTTATTCCTTTTATTTATATTCAAATGAATATTTCATTAAATCCCACCCAGTAATCTTTTTTGAATACAGTGGAGCCCCATAATGAATATGCTTTAGGCAAGTATAAAATGCAGCTAAGCTTTGGTAAGAGGCAAATGAGATAGTGTTAGTCCAGGTTTGGTTTGGCAGGAGAGGTTTATGAAGTGAATGCTGTTTTCAAATCAAGCATATTAGTTACTGTAAGTTTATTGCAACTACTGTATTCCTTTGAATTTAAGATCTACTTTTTAACCATTTATTGTTTCTCAAAAATAGCCTGCGTCTTAAATTCGAGTACAGGATAGTGATGCTGACTACCCGGGTTACAAACCGCAACGTGACTAACTGCCGAGAAAAGACAAACAAAGATGTCACTGCCCGAATACGCAAGCAGCAACGTGACTTACTGCTCAGAAAAGACAAATCCATGTCACATCCATGACATACAGGCAGCCATTTTCAAAGAAGAGTCATTAGCTTCCTGAGGAATGTAAAAAGAAGCTTTTCCAATTTCAGTGTTTCTAAAAAACAGTACCAGCTTGGACAGATTGGAAATGCTGATCAGACCCCCGTATTTTTCGACATGCCAAGCAATACCACAGTTCACAAATTGGGAGAAAAACAGTTGTAAGAATTCTCCCTGTGCCTATTTTATGTTATGTTGGTATTGTTCATACCATTCTGACTGTTGTGGTTGTTGGGTTACTTGTTGCTTGATGTAGTGGAGTGTTATGTCATGCTTGCCAGGATGCATGATGCCATAAACGAGCGAGCGGTGTATGTTCAACAGAGACATCATCTTACTACAGTGCACACACAGTAAAAGAGCTCAACAGTTTCAGGTCAGTTTTGTAAGATATAACATGTAATTGAGGTTGTATCTTTGTAAATGCATATTTATTTGATGTTTAATTTTTTTCTCAAATTGAGGGTGATAAATTTGGACTGCATCTTAAATTCGAGGGCGTCTTAAATTCGAAGGAATACAGTACTGTACAAACAACATTTCTGTCCACATTTCCTGGAGATGTCAATGGCCTCAGGATGTCATGACAATGGGTTTGTGATGTCATACAACAATAGGATGTTTCTGCCTTTCTCTCTACATCAACAGTTTAATTCTTCAGGCATGCTAAGCTAGACATTTTAAATAATCTATCAGTTCACTGTATAACTTTTTAATATTATGGTATAGGGGTTATATATGATTATCTATTGTTTCTGCTTAAATAATTTTTTGCCATACTAACACTGCTTCTGAAAAGAATCCTTAAGGCTGATACACTGTGCACTGAAGCCAATAGGTGAAGCCTTACTTCCCCAGACCTGAGGAATCTTGTTGGAACTCTTTGTTGCTAGAACAGTCAGTAAGCATAGCAAATAATTATTTATTGAGAGACTCATGCAGCACACACATAATAGGATATTAAGCAGGTATAACACAGAATATTAGGAAAATGTAGATAAAGTATACTAGAGGCCAGTTTTTGCAGTGATGGATAAACACTGGCATTCTGAACAAAGCCACGGGTGTTGAGTGTGTTTGAGGTCTGCCCTTAACAGTTTATAGCATCCAAGCTCTGAGTCAATGCGGGTAAGCTTCCTAGAGAGGGGAAGGTCACTGATTCATTACCATTACCCATGAAAGTGCAAGAGCGAGAGACAGGTTTTAGTTTGCCAAGTAGCTTTTCCATTTAGAAATGTTCCAAACTGTACAGAGTTGCCATATTTCTGTTGATATCCTTTTATCTGGGTGGTAGGGAAGACTGCTACAGCCACCGCAAACAGATCTTGAAGAATCCTGATTCTTTTTTCTAAGATGACGTTTTTTGAAAAAAAACCTTCCTGAAGTACTTTGTTGCACATTCAAGTCCTATTTTAACTTTTGTGATTAAGCTGGTGCTACAGTGTATTATTCAAGTTGTCCTGTTTTAGTAAGGCAATGCTATTTTCCTGAAAGGAAGTGAAATCTATCCCATAAACGTAACCCTCGGACGCTGCAGAAATAAGAGTCTCCTAGTAAAACAATCGATCCAGTCGGTTCAGGAGTTGAGGATTATTTGAAACTATTTGACTACAAACAGGAGCACAATCACTTCCTTTTCTTTTTTAAACAGTGCTAATAAGAAAGAACTTTATACCCTTAAAGGAGCATTTTAATTATGTTATACTTTGCAGAACTCTAAACATCAGGTCAGTTGTTTGTTGTCCAGAGGTTCGCAGGACAATTATTTTTCCTCCCTTAACTGTAAAACACGCAATGGGGGTATATGTACTAACATTTCCTGTCTTTCTCAGGGTGGTGTCCCCTAACTCCTTTGTGTATGGAGACTCAGTTGATGCTGACAGATTTGTTCAGATGGATGACATGCAGTGTTTCTTCCAGCCTGTCAATTACACCTTCCAGGTAAAAGTGCTTCTGGTATTCTGAAGTCCACATTTCTCATGATGGGTCTGTTCTTGCACAGATATGATTAGCATATTATTCTTCTGATTCTACTCCCATGTATCCCTGTCACAAAGATGGCCGGAGTGGGTGGCGTCCACCAGAGCCAGGAAATAAACAACAAGAGAGAGGTGGAGTTTGGTGGAGCTGAGTGAATGGTTTCGCTCAGCATTTAATAAATAACTAGACAGACAGAAAATAAAAAGGTTGCCACAAACAAAAACACAGGACACGGCACTTTCGCCAAAATAAATAGACAAACAAAACGGACTACTCAGACAAACACGGTGAGCAGATATTTTAACGATTATGATTATTATTACAATTATTACTATTACCTCCGTCTCCAATCCCTTTCTCCACTCACTGAACACACAACCCCGAGTGAGTGAAAACATGCTGCTTTTATGCAGCTGTACCAAGACTCGACTGCTAATCAATCATTCAATTGGATTTGCGGTACAACTGCACGTTTATTAATAAATTGCAATTCCCCGTGCTCACATATTATTACTTTGCACGTGAAGTGCTGTGCAATCCTCGTGCCTAAATACAAATATACATTTTATACACTCGTGTTACACAGACCCGTTTATATCCCGTGTACCAATGACTATACACCAACATTAACACACAACATATACAGAAAATACACACAGGGGCGTGCACTTTGCCACAATCCCCAATAAAACAATATCGCCATTGATATATAACTAAACAATAGCACTAATCCAACCTAAATTATGCAGCTAAACATGTAATTATAGCCATGCAGTAATACAACAGCACCAAATGAAACTTGCATCATATCTGAATTAGACGTAATATAGCACCACTGTGTTCCAATACAATACTGGTAATGGTATGGTGCGTTGGTTATAATGGTAATACAATGGTTATTTTCAGACTTGCTTGTAAGGGGTTTAGTACTGTGGAAGACATTGAGATATGAAAAAACAATTTGTCATATAAGTTTCTTTTCTTAGTGTTTTATGCTGTAGTTATGCATTTACCAATGTGCTTTTGCTTTATAAATACGACCCATGATCCAGACATGGAGGGAACCTCTTTATATCTTTTGGTTAGCGTAAACAATTTTAATATTATCTTTTACATTGTGCATTGAGGTTTTGATGGATGTGTGAGTGAGTACATTTATAACAGCTGAACTGGTTTGGACCATACAGACATACAGATCACTGAATGCTCTTAGGACCCTCATGAAATGCATTTGAATGTATCTCCTAACCAGGATGTTAGCGTTAATTGCTCAGAAAATGTTTCCAGACATTTCCCTTCGTGAGCCTCAATGTGTTTAGTGCCAATAATGTGTGGTTTCTGTGATCTAATTTTCTGTACCAGCAATAATAGGCCTTTTTCTCTCCAGGTTATTAACAGAGGGCCAAGCCGTTTGCCCGGCTCAACAGTACACATTATGCTTCCGAATCGACTTGGAAGCAGTGGAGCAGAGATGCTGCATGTTCAAGAGACAGTGGTACGTGTTATTTATTTACCATGTTCCAATTAAAGATCCCTTCTACAAGTTATCTGTTTTAATTTTGCCCAGTAATTCTGCAGTGTACCATGCTTATACTGTACTGTGTATATATGACTGTCCCCTTTTCATGATGTTTACAGTAACTCTGAGTGGCTCCTGTTGCAGTTATGTAAATATTATGGTTTACCAGACTTTTCTGTGCATTACCATACTTGCCTGTGATTTAGTTTGGTGTTGTTTTTTTCTATAATTTACTAAAATGTACTATGATTTTACTATTGTATCTCACAGTAAACATATATCCTACACAAATGTAGTTCAGTATACAATTAAAGAACTCAAGTATTCAAGAGATTCTGTCCATGTAAATAATATGCCAACATGTGCCCTGTGGGTAGTCAGTCTGGGCAAAACAAACATTTATGTCTGTGTCTGTTTGTCTGTCTACATTCTGTCTATATCCTCCAGGATAGTCTCCTGTCCTATTGAAAAAGTGCACATGCAAATATTTCAGGAAAGGGAGACAGAAGTTATAAAACAAGGGGGCATTGATGCCCAGTGCAGAAAGGATGTCCTTTCCTCAGAAGATAAACACTTATCTGTTGTGTGTTTTGGCAATTCATGTAACTCATTAAAGGAATTGAAATGCTTTGGATCAGCATTTGTGGTTTCAATTTAACTATTGGTAGGCAGAGGTCTGAACTCAAATTCTAATGTGGTTTAAGCATTCCTCTGCTTAATTTATATGAAACTAGAGCCTCCACAACCCCTGGAAGTTAAGTGTTTCCCTTAACTACTGCAAACTAACATTTGTCTATGTGACTTGACTATGTTTTACCTCCGAATTTTTAATGAATACTGTTTTATTATTAGTAGTAGTATGACTAGTTTATAGTTTGTGGTAAGGTTCATTGATCTGAGTTCAGAAGTTGCTCTTCTTGTTGCCAGCCATGTAGATAAACCAAAGTGTATTTAAAGTAATACCACCGTCTATTGAACACCTACTGCAATTCAACTGGAATCTTGATCCAGTTTGTGTCATTAGATGTTGCTCTTTGGCTGGTGGTTACATATGTCTATGGCGGGCAACTGGAATTAAAGAGCTGCATGTAAACTCAGGCCAAATAACATCTAAGCACTGACTAATGTTAAAAATAACACATAATATTTGAATAACCGCAATAGCAACCACTCTGAATGACTGCACGTATCATGAAAAGGATAGTGTGAGAGGGTGGTTGGTTCACTGATAATACGAGAGTCAGAAAGTGTCTTTGAGACGCCGCACAGACTTTATTATTTACAGGTGCTGGTAACAGGGTGCCAGCAATGGCAATCTGGGAGGCCCTCAGTGATGCTACCAGCAATAATAATACATAATCCATAGTCAAAGGTGAAATCAAAACAGAAGAAGAAAAAAAAAACACTGTAAGCAGGGTCTCACCACCTCCGCAAATCTGCAAGGCACAAGATTAACTGACGGTCTCCTATTCCCTCACCACTTGAATAGGATTGCCAGGCACAGGCAGCCTTTTCTTTTATTCAGTCCGTACACTTTCGTTCTCTTTGTTTATTCCAATTCTCTGGCCAGAGCTTCTGCTCTGTTGTACCTTGTAAGGACTAACCCAAGGAATAGGAGAGCGTAATTTTTATGGGATTATGTCTCAAGAGTAAGCCATTTAAGAAGCACTACGCATGCATCTACTGTGAGCCCATTTCTGAAAACTATCCTGCAATTATTTATTTTTTTTAATATAAATTTAATCGCCAATGGTTTTTACCCCGGTTTTCTCTCCAATTTGGAATGCCCAATTATTATTTTTATCCCGGTTCACCGCTGCAACCTCATGGAAATGGAGGCGGAAACGCACGTCTTCCGAAACGTGCTCCTGCCAGTCCGTCATTTTTTTACACTGCGGATCCACAGCGAAGCCACCAGACCTATAGTGCCAGAGGACAACACAGATCTGAATGGCTCCACTGCAGACCCACAGGCGACCTATCAGCCACAGGGGTCGCTGGTGCTAAATTAGACCTTTTTACTTCTTTTCAGCTCTTGAACAGTTGCATATTTCAAGTTAGCTATAGCATTTGATCAGTAATTTGAACTGCAACTGAAAACAAGTATAAAATGTCTAATTAAGCAAATTATTAGTTCAATTAAGGGTATAGTTAAGTAATTGAGAATGGTTGGAATGAAAACCAACAGACATAGGGGGTTTGAGAAGCCCTACTTTAACCCAGCTTAGATTAAACTCATCCAGTTGGTTTACATTGTCTATTCACATTTCACATGATATATATATATATATATATATATATATATATATATATATATATATATATATATATATATATATATATATATATATATATACATGTGGCAAAGCGGCTGGTAAGGGGAACAGGTGTAGCGGTGATGCGATGCAGGAGTAACAGGCAGTCAATGGTAATTTAGTGAATAAGTGTTTATTGTGCCGTTTCTAGGTCTGGCAGCCATCAAATAATAAATCCCCGGCAGTACACAACAATGTGTAAAGCACGGGGAGCGTGAATAACACAACACAGTCCTGAACAGAAAACAAAGGCACGGTTACCAGTCCTGGGTGAATCCAAACGTGCAGGTGCTCTGTGCAGTGGTGCTCCGAATAGTGCTTTTGTGGCGACAGCTCCAGAGGTGTGCTTTAACTGTCCAGTGGTGCGACAAAGACAGACAATTACAGACAGACAGAAATAACACTTAACACTTATTTCTCTTATTTTCTGAGAGCTCCTCTCTCAGTCCTTCTCTCCTAGCGTAAACCCAAATGAAGGAAAAAATCAGCGTTACCCTGGCCCCTATATGTAATCCCGCATGATATCTAGGTAAACGGTTGCAGCTGCCTTATTACTGCAGCTGCCTCTCGTTCACCTTTCAAGTCAATACGGTCTAACAACAGAGTCTCGCTTCTTTCCAGGCTGACCCACTTCCCGGGCCCGGAAACGAACTGTCAGGCCAACCCTTCCAGATACTTCTCCTCTCGTTCTTTAGCACCCTCACAGGTCGGGAGGAAGACTTATCACCAGAACTCATATTTCTGTCACAATACAGTATATACTTTTTAAATAATTTAAACCTTTAGTGGACATGCAAAAAAAGGTTCTCTCTCTCTCTCTCTCTCTCTCTCTCTCTCTCTCTCTCTCTCTCTCTCTCTCTCTCTCTCTCTCTCTCTCTATATATATATATATATATATATATATATATATATACCTTTTCCCCTGCAGATATTTTAAATTATGATACTCTTTACTTTGGGGGCCTGGCTACAGCCCCGGGGCGGGGGGTCTTAGTCTTCAAGCATGACACTGCTAGCATGCAGAGGAGGTCTTTTATCAGTAAGGAAAAATAAATTTAAAAAAGGATATTCACATGACCTGTAGTTAAGCCTGGCAATAAAAACATGAAAATACAGATATATAGTAATTGTCTATATACAAAAACAAACAAAGGAGAGGCTTGAGTAATTATCCTGAAATTCCTGAGTTTCCACCCAAAGGGACCATGAAATAAGCCACTGGAAAGGTGGAGGCAGAAAGGGAAAAAAGCAAGTGCACTCCAGAGACCAGCACTCAAAACACAAGTATGAGAACTGGCATAATGAATCATATTACTCTTCCAGAAGTCTGCTGTGAAAGACACTTTCTGCCAGCCGCCCCCCCCACCCCCCCCCCCCCCCCCCCCCCACCCCCCCCCCCCCCCCCTTTTTTTTTTAAAGCTGAGTTGGATTGTAAGTAAACCTGGTTATTTACTCTCTGGATCCCACTGAATGCAACTTCCTTCAACCCTTTCCTTTTGACAAAGACCTTGACGTAAACAAGCCAGTAAAGTGATAAATAAGTACATAATGGCTCACCTGGGGCTGGTAGGCCTTGGGTGGTCACACGCCCGAGGTGTGCAGTTATGAGAGCAATAGTTGTTGCCATTTCTCATTGTTTTTATACAAATATTTTTAAAACAAACTAATAATTCAGCTTAAGACAGCACTGTACTGTAATGCAGCAGATGTTTGTATTATGTTCTGAAGCATTATCAAGTTTGAAGAGATGCTGGACCATTTTTGAAGCATTGAGGGTAAAGCAAACATTACAGTATACCATGTTTCCATCTGCACCATCAAACTAGTCTGTAAAAATGATTAAGCATGGAAAATGATGGTCTTAGCAAAAACAATTATGCGGAACACACACAATTTAGATGTTGAACAGGTAAGAAATTAATTATAAGGAAAATGTACAAGCTATTAAGTCCCTTTTAAATGGTTCATTTAGCTGAGTTTCAATGTTTAGTTCTGGTTATATTCTGGTATTGCAGGTTATCTACACACTGAACTGATGCAGGAATTACCGTGTTTTTTTCAGGTGGGTCAGGAAAGAGGGAACTGCACATACCACAGAAATCCTACACCATGCACAATCCCCCAGGATCGGGAGAGCATCTTCCATACCATCTTCGCATTCTTCTCTAAGTCAGGCAGGAAAGTCATGGTAAGCAAGTTTAGTAGTTAGATACAGTACTAAAAAATAAAATAAAAAGATTCAGTAGAAATTTGCATTTGTCCACACCATCCAGCATCCCTTGAAGTAATTCACCTATTAAGAAACTTTTTGAGATGCCAAATCTTACTTGAGCCTTGATTTTCCTAAAAAGTAAGATTTTTTTTGTTTTTCTATTATTTTCAGGACTGCGAGAGGCCAGGCAGGCCCTGCCTAATCATCACCTGCCTCCTGTCTCCATTGGCAAAAGAAGAATCGAGAAGTATAGATGTGAGGATTCTGCTCAATACAGAGATACTAAAGAAGGTGAGGACTCACCCATATTTTTTGTTTATTTAATAAGTAAATAACTTCAGTGTTTTTTTTTATTATTTTTGATCCAATATTATGATTTTTCTCTAAACCTTTGAGGTGAAGAGGGCTGTTTAGTCTTGTCCTGACCAGCACAAAGCAGCTCAAGGAGAAGGATTGCACCACAATGTTAAATGCATTGCAGACACAACTCCATATGTGCAGTTAATGTCACAAAGGTTGGCTGGTGTTATTGCTTCTGCACTGCCTAGAGTAAGTAAAATGTACTTTTAAATCCTTGCCATGGGTTTCTATACCAACCCCAGCCAGGGATGATGCTCCTGGGTAATACATGCCGTTTAATTCACTCCCTCTGTCTCGCTCACAGGACACCTCGTCAGTAATACAGTTTGTGGCGAGGGGCAGTGTGATGGTGGATACCAGTCTCCGGGCGGCGGAGGTCTCCAGTGGGCTTCCTGAACATACCACTGTAAGTGTGCCTTCCTAGCCGGCTTCCTGTGCTTAACCAATAGAGATTATGCACTGTTGTTGTGTGGGATGAAGTACAGCTCTATCCCGTTTGACTCTCCCTTTAAAGTATCATGTGTTCAGTAGGATCAAGAGATCCATGTTTTGTACATTTTGCTGCATTAAGTATTTATAAAGTATGGATCAGTATGATATAATTTCAGAGAGGTGAGTTTTCATGTTTTCTATATCAGCCATGATGGAAAATATGGTGGTTATATTCTAATTGAATACTTAAATTGTTTTCCTTGGAAATAAATAAATAAATACATTTACAGTAAGAGTTTTTTACATATTCATTTTTCTGTATCTTTGGGGACTTTATGCAAATTTTACATTAATTACCGATGCCTGTATACTAAAAATACAAAAGACAATCAAGTTCTGGTTATCTCTGGAAGTCATCTGCCTCACTACCATTGGCTCGCAGGCTTCCTTGTGTTAAGATTTGATGGGATTTGAACAATTCTCTCATAACACTGGTTCACTTAAGAGATGAATGGACCACAATTATCCTAATGTTAACTGTGTGTATGTGCGTGTGGTCCCAGGCTGTCTGTGTTTAGATGCTAGGGTTGATCCTGTTTGATCCTGGTTCCCCCAGTGGATTAAACTGGGCATTCGATTAGGGGACTCAGGCTCTGCCACGTCGTATGCAAGTGTAACCTTGCCTCTAACCCCTTTTTTCAGAAAGGGTGTTGCTAAAGCAGGGTCCTGCGCTTCTCCTTTTATAACTAGGTTTGTTCATTCCCTTAATTAATTCCCTCTGCTTCTGCTAGTCCTGCAACACAATGACACATGAGGTTTGCTGTCCTTCATGTCCTTCAATTTCCATCCTTGTTTTTTGTAATAAGCAAGCACAGTGCTTGGAATAAAAAAAAAAAGCATAGCCTCAGTGACTGAGAATAGGACCGTAATCTGTTTCCATGACCTCTGTGAGAATGATAAAATACCCACTAATGGGGGCTCCCACATGGCATATCCAGTAAAGGCACTCCATGTGGAGTGCAGGATGTGCCCTATAGTCTGGACATTGCCGGTTCGAGTCCAGGCTATACCTTTGTCAACCGAGGATGGGAGCTCCCAGGGGGCAGCATTCAGTTGGCTGAGCGCCGCCCGGGGAAGGGAGGGCTAGGTCGGCCAGGGTGTCCTCAGCTCACTGCACACCAGTGACCCCTGTGTAAGCTGCCCATGGCTGCGTTGTCCTCCAACTCTGTAGCTCTGGGTGGCTGTATGGTAAGTCTGCAGTGTGTAAAGAAGCGGGCGGCTAACGGCACATGCCTTGGAGGACAGCATGTGTTCGATTGGCAAGATTCAGTGTTGCAGAGCTGTAGACAAGCGTATAATTATGACTTTCTATGAAGAGCAATTGTCAACTCATATTTAAAATTCAATTTAATTAATTGATATTATTTTCATACCAGCCCCCTTTGAGGCAAACAGAAATGCCATATTGACACTCGTTGCCTTTTAATGTCATGGGGGTTTACATGTGCATGGAAACTTGGGGGAGTTCTTTGTGGACACAAATTGCCCTCTGCAACTGTGAAGTCAAGAGTTCTTTAAACTGATGAAACTTGAATGTGCAGATTTTCTGTCCAGGACAGTTAATCTGTGGGTCCCAAGGCTGCTGGAGTTGGCACTGGCCTTTTGATCTAGGAGCACAGGGGACGTGAGTGCTTTTGGCTCTTGACACTGTTGCATTTGTCACTGCCTTTATTGGTGACCCCAGCCCCATAATCTCTAGGTCCTACAGAGACTGTTCAACTGTGGTGCATGTGCACCTGTTCCAAATATGGGAGCCA
The DNA here is from genome assembly GCF_017654505.1 of Polyodon spathula. Lineage (NCBI taxonomy): Eukaryota > Metazoa > Chordata > Actinopteri > Acipenseriformes > Polyodontidae > Polyodon > Polyodon spathula. The sequence goes on from NC_054536.1 coordinate 28,553,861, forward strand.
GATAATGTTTTTCAACTTCCTCTGCTTCATTACTGGATGTGTTATTTTATTTTCCATACGTCTAAATTTGATGACGTTCTCCTCTGTGATTGTAAGTAGTTGGAAATGTGTTAGACTCATGTTATATGATCCCTGTCGGTGAGTGCAGAGGGAGCGTTGAGCTTATTGTGTTACAGTAGGAGACGGCATGTTCTCTTTCATCTACTAAGACTGGAACATGTGTAAGGAAAGGACCCCAGTAAGGCCTGAAGTGACCGGCTTTTGTTTCACATGTGTGAACATGCATCTTACTCACTGTTTTGCATAATCTTTCTTATACAGTCGGAGACAAAAGTATTTGGGCAGTTAAAAAAAAGAGAAAAACCACAAATAAAGTGAATTCTGTTATTTCTAATTGTTCTATTGAAATATATAATTTAAAGTAGAGATTCAGCTTTATAATAAAACAACAAATTATTACATAACAAGCATAAAATGAAAAATAACATGCAAAAACTAATTTTGTGTGCCCACCCTTCACTTCCTTTACAGCTTGCAATCTTTTTGTTTGTATTTTGAAACCAGTTCCTGGCATCTTTCCGGAGATATTTTTGCCCATTCTTCAGCACATACAGCTTTGAGTTCTGCAATCAATTTTGGTTTCCTTTTTGCAACAGCAGCCTTCAAGTCAATCCACAACATCTCGATGGGATTCAAGTCTGTGGACAGAGATCGCCAATCCATACCTGTAATCTTCCTTTTTTTCCAAAAATGTCTTTGTAGACTTCGCAGAATGCTTGGGTCATTATCCTGCTGGAATACAAACCATCCAATAAGCATTCTAGCACTGGGTAACAAATGAGAGTGCAAAATTCCTTGATATTTTGCAACATTCCTTGATCCTTCTACAATACAAAGGTCACCAGTGCCTTAGGAAGAAAAACAAGCCCATACCATCACAGAACCTCCACCATGTTTAACACTGGGCATGATTAAATTTTCTTTAAATTCTTCTCTCTTCTTCCAAACATATTGTTCCTTTCTTGGTGAAAAAAAGTTATAATTTGGTTGAAGAAATCATCAGGATTCTTCAAGTATTCAAAGGAAAACCCCAATCGCTTTCTTTTGTGATTGTTTTTAACAAAGGTTTCCGTCTTTGTTTTCGCCCATGGACATTCATCTTGTTAAAGTATCGTTGAATTGTTCGCTCATGAATTTCTTGACCATCTTCTGTCAATTCTTATGTCAAATCTTTTGCAGTAATCCGATGATTTTGCCAGGCTGCTCAAACGATTCTTCCAGGTTTTGCAGAAATCATTCTTGGTCTTCCACACCTGGAGCTAGTTGCAGTAGTTCCTGTTCTCCTGTGTTTGTCAGTAATAGCTTGCACAGTGCTTTTCAGTAAACCGGGTTTTTCTGCTATTTTTCTGGTAGTTTCTCTTTTTCATTTAGTTGTATCGCTGCCATTTTAAGATTGTTGCTGTACTCTAGTTTTAACCATTTTTTTTTTTTTTTTTTTTTTAATTTTATTATTTTTTTTAAATTTGGAATCGGCAATTATTTTTCTGATTTTCTCCCCAATTTGAAATGCCCAATTATTTTTAGTTCAACCTGGCCCACCGCTGCCACCCCCGCACTGACTCGGGAGAGATGAAGACGGACACATGTGTCCTCCGAAACGTGCACCGTCAGCCGTCCGCTTCTTTTCACTCTGCAGGCTAGCCATGCAGCCACCTCATAGCTACAGCATCGGAGGACCATGCAGCTCTGGGCAAGTTACATACAAGCCCGCAGACGCCCAGCCAGTCCACAGGGGCTGCTGATGCGTGGGGAGCTGAGGACACCCTGGCCGACCTATTCCCTCCCCCACCCGGGCAGTGCGCCGCCACTTGGGAACTCTTGTCCATGGTCGACAGTAGAATAGCCTGGACTCGAACCGGCAACCTCCAGGCAACCTCCAGCCCAAATACTTTTGTCTGTGACTGTATATGTTGAAGCCCACAATAACTGTGTTTTCCTCTATGTATGATACCATTTTCTGATTTGTTTATACAAGTCATGCTCAAAGATGTTGTGTAGAACAACCTTATCCTTCTTCAAAGAGTCCTAACCAAGGTTTTAAAATGTCAGCTTTTTTTACTTCTTACTGGTCCCCTTTTTTGTACTGAAAATCTTTTGGCTGACATATTGTGGTCATAAAGACCTAACGCCTCAAGTTACTGGCTTCATTCTCTGTACACATCTGTATTCCATGACTCTAGGTCAAGGTCTGTTGTGGGTGTTTTACAAGAGAAAATTATGTAATTTTACAAAGCTACCACCTCCACAGTGTCTAAGCCTCACTTCACAGACCCCATTTAAGGTAGTGACTTCATATCTTTGTCAAGTTCCATTGTCAGGGCTGTCCTGTAAAAATGAACTGTTTCAATGCTGAATTCTTTTAATAACATATCCATTTTGCTGTTTAAAAACTAGTCCATCAAGATGCCATTCTCTTACATTAAGCACCTTTTAAAATTAAGCATAGCACAAAATATTTTGACCAAAGTCAAAATCAAATATAATTTCTGTTTGAACCATAAGCCATTTAAAAGATTCCTTCACAGGTTTTTGTTTTCAAGGCTGTGAGAAAGTGTTCCAAAGTGACACTTAAGAGATGTATCAACTTTTCTTTTTCAGCCTAAACTGGCTGTCATGCTACATTTGGATCAGATGTTAATGGAGAGGTTGTATGCTCTGGGAACGTGATCCCAGTTCAGTTTGGCTTACGTAAAGGGTTCAGACTGTTCAAACCTACTAGTGGTTGTTTTGCAAATTTGAAAATGATTGCAGCCTGTTTTTATGTATATTAGTCAAGTGTGAGCTCCTCTGGATGTACTTGTCTGTGTGCAGTGCACAGCAAGGGCCATACTAGCCCAGATATTTGTTACAACCATACCCCTAACTAATTAACCAATAACACTCTATTCATGTATTACTCTGCTATTTGTTAAATTGGTAACCTCTAAACCTGATGTGGAAAGGCCTTTCACTGAATTGTCAACAACTGCAGTAAACGCTGTGCTTGACTGTAAACCTTTCAGCATACTGTAGTGCCAGCTCCTCTAGAAGAACCTGTCTGTATATGTGCTTTAAAGGTGGTATATGTGTCTGTTTCAGGTGGTGTTTGAAGCCCTGCACAATATGGAGCCTCGTGGCTACGTGGTCGGTTGGATCATCGCCATCAGCCTCTTAGTGGGGATTCTCATTTTCCTGCTGCTTGCGGTTCTGCTCTGGAAGGTAAGCAGGGGGAGAGGACCAAGATAAAACGGAAAGTCTGCAATGGACTGTGGAATCTGTAACGCTTCAAAGTGTTGCTAACCTGTGTCAGCTGCTTTTAATAGCCAATAATTCTGATTCACAAATTGACAGGTTTATGGGGCTTTTGCCACTTGGGCTAAGGCTATTTTTTAAAAATACAAGTGAACAACTCAAGACATTGTATTCAGGGTTAGAATTAACCACGGTACCGTTGTTAAACAGGATTGCTTCATGGTTGCTCTGTAAATGTAATGCAGATATCTGTTAAGTTTTTTTTTTTCTGCTCTACTTTTAACCCTTCAAGCTACAATGGACATATGTGTTCCACAAATAAAATAATGCAAACTTTTTTTATTTTGCAATACAGTGCACAACAGAGTTTAAAATGTACTGACAGGTTGGATCTGGCCATCCAAATTGTCAGTTTCCTCAAGATACTTGAGTCACTCTTAAATGTTAAACCACTCAATTATTGTGTACCTTAAAGGGTTAACAACTACCATACTACTTTAGACTAATATTGAAATATTAGCATTAGGTAAATGGTTTTTTTTTTTTTTTTTTGTTTGTTTGTTTTCCTTTTTCTGATTATGCAAGAGTACATTTTTTTTTGCTTTACAAGCTACAGTATTTACATTGGTTAACTTAATTGTTTGGGAAATCAGATAAATTAACTCTCCCATGTTTAACTTACAATTAAAAACACACATGCTAGTACTTTTTGTTGCGTTTAGGACTTGCATTAATTGCCACATTACATCTAATGAAAGACCATTTGTTCGTATGTATATGTTAAGGGCAAACCCTAAAATGTGGCCAATTTGCGTATTACCCGGGCGATTCACGAATGTTCCGCTTACTTTGGGCAAAGCTCGAAATTACAATTAAAATAACTTATTTCGGGCTTTGACCGTGCAAACCACGGTCTGCCCACTGCTTCTCGGGCAAAGTCCAGATCACTCTCTGTTCTTTCATTCTTGTTCTGTGTGACAGGCAGACCTTCCCTCTAATCTTGACAATGGTACTGCTCAAGTGTCAATGGGGTTTCTCATGTAAATTTTTATTCCGATGTTCCTTGAAGTTACTGTACTTGCATTTAAAGTTGTGGTCTAGTATCGCTTTTAAATTAATACTTTGACATAAATGCATAAATAACTGCTAGTGTTTTTAACACACATTCACACGCATGCAAACAAACATATATAACCTAATGTATGCCTAAAGTAGACAAATCTAAATGTAAAACTAAATTGCCAAAATGGTTTAATAGATCAATAAAAAAAAAATATTCAGCGAAAAAAGACACTTCATAGAGCATTAAAAAGGACCAAAAAGAAAGTATGCAGAAAGAGTACACTGAACTGCAAATGCAAGTCAAAAAGGAAGTTAGAAAGGCCAAGAGAGAAATAGAAATGAACATTGCTAAGGGAGCTAAAACCAATTCCAAAATGATTTTCCAATATTACAACAGCAAGAGAACATTCAAAGAGGAGATTAAATGTTTAAGAGATACAAATGGCAAAATCGTAGATGAAGAAAAAAAAAAGCAAATATATTAAATGATTACTTTTCACAAGTTTTTACAAAGGAAGATACTGACAACATGCCCCACATGTCATCCAGTTCCTATCCAGTTTTAAATAACTTTAGCATAACTGAGGCAGAAGTGTTAAAGGGACTAGGAGCTCTTAAAATAAACAATAGGATAGGATAGGATCTCATCACTGGGCCGGATGAGATCCTCCCAATAGTACTCAAAGAAATGAAAGAAGTTATTTACAAACCGCTAACCAAGATCATGCAGCAGTCTCTTGACACAGGGGTAGTACCGACAGACTGGAAAATTGCAAACGTAATACCGATCCACAAAAAGGGAAACAAAACTGAACCAGGTAACTACAGACCAGTAAGCCTGACTTCTATTATATGCAAACTTATGGAAACTATAATAAGATCCAAAATGGAAAATTACCTATATGGTAACAGGGTACTGGGAGACAGTCAACATGGTTTTAGGAAAGGGAGATCGTGTCTAACTAACTTGCTTGATTTTTTTGAGGATGCAACATCGATAATGGATAATTGCAAAGCATATGACATGGTTTATTTAGATTTCCAGAAAGCTTTTGACAAAGTCCCGCACAAAAGATTAATTCTCAAACTGAACGCAGTTGGGATTCAAGGAAACACATGTACATGGATTAGGGAGTGGTTAACATGTAGAAAACAGAAAGTACTGATTAGAGGAAAAACCTCAGAATGGAGTGTGGTAACCAGCGGTGTACCACAGGGATCAGTATTAGGTCCTCTGCTATTCCTAATCTACATTAATGATTTAGATTCTGGTATAGTAAGCAAACTTGTTAAATTTGCAGACGACACAAAAGTAGGAGGAGTGGCAAACACTGTTGTAGCAGCAAAGGTCATTCAAAATGATCTAGACAAGATTCAGAACTGGGCAGACACATGGCAAATGACATTTAATAGAGAAAAGTGTAAGGTACTGCACGCAGGAAATAAAAATGTACATTATAAATATCATATGAGAGATACTGAAATTGGAGAAGGAATCTATGAAAAAGACCTAGGAGTTTTTGTTGACTCAGAAATGTCTTCATCTAGACAATGTGGGGAAGCTATAAAAAAGGCTAACAAGATGCTCGGATACATTGTGAAAAGTGTTGAATTTAAATCAAGGGAAGTAATGTTAAAACTGTACAATGCACTAGTAAGACCTCATCTTGAATATTGTGTGCAGTTCTGGTCACCTCGCTATAAAAAAGATATTGCTGCTCTAGAAAGAGTGCAAAGAAGAGCGACCAGAATTATTCCGGGCTTAAAAGGCATGTCATATGCAGACAGGCTAAAAGAATTTAATCTGTTCAGTCTTGAACAAAGAAGACTACGTGGCGACCTAATTCAAGCATTCAAAATTCTAAAAGGCATTGACAGTGTCGACCCAAGGGACTTTTTCAGCCTGAAAAAAGAAACAAGGACCAGGGGTCACAAATGGAGATTAGACAAAGGGGCATTCAGAACAGAAAATAGGAGGCACTTTTTTACACAGAGAATCGTGAGGGTCTGGAATCAACTCCCCAGTAATGTTGTTGAAGCTGACACCCTGGGATCCTTCAAGAAGCTGCTTGATGAGATTCTGGGATCAATAAGCTACTAACAACCAAACGAGCAAGATGGGCCGAATGGCCTCCTCTCATTTATAAACTTTCTTATGTTCTTATGTTCTTATGTTCTTATTACAAGTCAAGAACAAGGATCTGTGATTGCCAGGACATGATAAAAATGTAAAATGAATAATGTTTTTGCTGCCTCCATCAGTGTTTCTCAGAGCAAAATAAGGTAGAGCTTACTGTATAAGAAACTTGTACTGATGAAGCCACTAGCCCAAATGTTTCTCTGTGTCACTAATACCCCTTTCACACAGATGAGTTGTGATGGCTCAGAACCGGCATTGATGCAGCATGGTCTGTGTGAATTGCCTGTACTGTCACAGAGCCATCATTTTTTATGAGGTGGTTCAGAGACAGCACTGAACCGTCTTAACTCCTGTGTGAAAAGCTATGCTGGCACTGAAGCTCTATAATGGGCGTGGCTTGAAAGTCAACATCCCACGTGACTGCATGTATACAGGACATGTTATTTTTTGTTACACGCTTTCATTTTTTTCAAATACAATGGCTGATCAAGAACAGGGTAGTAATTGGAGTCTGGAAGAAGTTAAGGAATTGTTAACTTTATGGGCTGACGAGGAGGTGAATTCACAAATAGAAGGGACGGTGCGTGATGCTGTAATTTATGGGTGAATCGGCGTTGCCATGACAACAATCTGTAGACTGACAGGTTTGAAAGTTGTACTCACATGATCCCTTTGGCTGTGTGAAAGGGTTATGACGGTATTATCCCACATAGATTGCGCAATTTTGTGTTGTGTGAATGGGTATTTTTAAAGATTCTTTGAAATGTCTCTGAGAAGGTTCAGTAGCACCATTTGTGTGTGAAAGAGGGTTTAGTTTTAAAGTTATGGATCTTTCTGGTAGAGAGCTTTCCATCCGCTTAGCTATCAGCTGTACTTTCTAATGTCATGCTTAGGTAAACCAGTAGCTCCAGATGTTAGAATGCAATGCTATTCAGGGGCCCCGTACCCACGAATACACATTTAGTGAGACCAGATAATAACAAGCATATACAGGTCACAAACAGAGCTGGTGGTAATTTACACTTTATCCACAATGATTAAAACAACATACCAACACCAGCCTCAAAGGGGACTTTGAAATAGGAAGCACATTGATATCTGTGACTCTAAAGACCATGTGCATAATCTATTCTTTTTTTTGGGCTCTGCCAAAATAAATCTGTTCAGCAAAAGTATATTCTTATAACATGTTTGTGCGTGTGTCCCCTTACAGTACACTTACATTTTCATTATGTTTGCAATCATGCTGAGTGGTTCTTATTGCAGTCACTCAAGCACATTTTACAAATAACTTTTTTTTTTTGGCTAGGACTGTGTTAAGGTGCTCTCACCTGGAGCTGGTAGTACTAATGAAAGTTCATAGACATTCTTCTCTTGCAGTTGCCTGTAATAGATACATGCAGGTGCGGGCTCTTACTGGAATAAATACACTTTTGTTGATCTAACCTATCCAGCTGGTCTCTATAACTCCTATCTGGTTCTCAATAGTTTTTTTTCTGATAATTTCGAGTCATAGTTTAGGACCGTCAAACATTCAAACCTGACTCCTGACCTCTCAGCTGGACCCCTGTCAGTCGACTTCCACCTTATTTATAAATCCTGTCTTCTGTTTGATTCAGTTACATCACCTACTAGATTGTTACTGGTGGTTTGAAACTTAAGAGTGGCCCATAAATTTGGACACAAAAAAATATATAAGCTTGGGCCAATTTCTGCTATTAAACAAAAAGTGCAGTCTCCAGAACATGCATCAACCCAGCTGATTCACTGTAGTACTTTCTACAATCTATGTGCTGTTTTTATATTATACACCTATAAAATATTATACATGTATATAATACAGTAATCCTAAAGATGACATAACTGTTTTTTATTCACAATAAGAGTAAAACAAATGTATATTGATACAACTGCTTGTGATTATAGGCCTAAACTACTACTGTAAATACAATTACAGTTAGTCATATTCATCCACTCCAAAAAGATATTGTATCAGCATTACCTATTCACAATTTCACAGTGCATTGTGGGAACGGTATACTGTAACAAGGACTTCTGAAGGAGAATCAGCACTTTTCATTATTATGTGTGTTTGGAGACTTTTCTTGTTTCCCTTGTTGGCTTAAGCACTTAAGCCTGGTCCTCCAGCACTTCCCTGAAATGAAAGGTACAGCTCATTTAAAGCAGCTTTGTTTATTTACACAAGCAGCCACAGCACAGTCTCCATGGCTACATTTGACTACATTGATGTTTTGGTGTTGTAATACTATAGAATTTTTTAAAGTGATTGTCAACTGGCCAAAATAAAACTGGACACGGCTGTTTTAAGAGGCTGGCATGGCAATCCCAGTTCTCTGGATCTCTTTCTCACCCTCTCTTCTCTCTCTGTCTACAGATAGGCTTCTTTCGTCGGCGATACAAAGAGATTATCGAGGCAGAGAAGAACAGGAAGGACAGTGATGAGAGCTGGGACTGGGTCCAGAAGAGTCAGTGAATGGACACTCTTGTCACGTGACACCTATATGTCATCCTATTGGTTCTCAATCATGAACCTTCCATATGTGGAAGAAAAGAATCTTCTCCAGATTTTTCGGAGACTTGATAATTATTATTTTTTTGTGTAAAATCTGCGTGGAGTTGACAGTGGGAACTATTCCTGAGGCAATCATGTGACCCAATTGGAGGAATTTGTACTTCCTGTTGGAGTTTAACTTTGAACTCTGGAAAGAAAAGAACTCCTAAGGAAGGGGGTGGATGGTATGAAGACATATGCGGTAAAAACCCTCAGGGTATTGAACTCTTGTTAGCAATATTATTATTTTTTTAATACATATATGTTTTTTTTGTACTGAATGTGTCTGTCTGGAAAATATATCAACAATGTATTTTTTTCTGTCGGACATATCTATATATGTTTCTTTCAAAGCACTGATGACCGGTTAGAGCCTTGGTAACGTAAAAAAAAATACTATTTTAGACTAGAGAAATAGAAACGAGATGGCATGTTTTTAAAACAAAAATTGAAATATCTATCCACTGGTATCTGGTTGATATTTCAACAAAATAAAGCATCATGTTTGGACAAACTTTATAATAAATGCCTCTCTTTGAATAAAGGTCAGGATTAAGGATCAAACTTTAAAATAAGTGGTTAAAACTATAAGAAACAATAAGCCAAGTAGACAAAAGCTTTGGCTAAGACCTTTGTGGGTGTAATCAAATATTACGTGACTTAGGGTTGCATTCTAATTTTGTTTTAAAGGAACATTTTGTTAATGAGTGTTCTTTAAGCCCATTTTGGTTAATGAAATCAAGTTTGCAGTTCACAAAATCAACTGTTTTAGAAGTTTATTCTCAACTTCCAAAGAACTGTTTAAACAAAGCGAATGTTTATAAACACATCACTTCAAAAATGTTTTGGGAATAGAACCCTAGTTTCTTATAGTTATAACTTCAAAATATATGATAAAAAAATAATAAAAGTGCCTGTTCCTGACTAATTCATAATAGGGTTACAATATAGTATATTGACCAAATATGGGGAATGTAGTAATAATGTATGTTTACAGCATTCAGTAAGACTTTAATGCTAGTACATACAGTACATATTTCTAGTTGAACTTCCATCATTATAGTAGGCTCAGAGTTTTCTATATCGGGAAACCCTCTTAGGTTAGGCAGAAAACCATGGGATCCATTCTCATAAGCTAAGTACTGGCCGTTATTGTCAGTTGTGTTAGTTTCATTATTAGTCAACACCCTGTAAAGGTGTTTAGGATAAAGTATTGTCAAGTATTTTGTCCACCACTCCCATCATCTGTTCTCTTTTAGCTCACAGGAAATAGCTGCTGTGCTCTACAGTGACCCCAACTGGGTGAGTGTGAGGCGAACTAGTAACCGGACTGTCTTCCAGTTACAGCTTACCAGCGCCATCTACTGATCAATGATAGTGGTACATTAGCAGAGGCAAATCTGTGATTGATTGTCCTACCTTAAAGGCAACAGCTGAACCAATACAACACAATAAAAATAGGATAGGGAAGTGTATAATTTTAAGCTCACATCTGGTGGCCTAGTGTTAAATGACTTGCATTAGAAATACACATACCTTGCTCTTGTGGGTGTTTTTCTCATTACCCAGCCTTGTATAGTATTGGAAACTTTGAGAAAACTCATTTGAACCTACCCACTACTGGAATTTAAAAGTGGATAGATGACAAATAACAGTTAAAAATGAATAACTGCAAGAAAAGGTCTGGTTTCAGTGACTGTGTATATGAGCTTTTGGGTACTTGTGCCCACCTTCTTAAATCGTAAGAAGAATTGTATTGAGCAGAATTTTTGTTGCCCACTCAGGAGACAAATGTTGAAGATTTTTTTCTGGCTGGCAAAAACAATGTGTTGGAATGTTTATTAATGGAGCATTTTGATTTGCTTTGTGAGGGCCTGATGGTTTATAATTTAACGTCAGTGTGACATGTAGGATTTGTAGAAACATAGAATCGGATAGATTATTTTCAAGCAACATATTTCCACAGCGGGTTGCAGGTTGTTTTTCAGTAGACCTCCATCGTCTCTATTTGGATCTATTGGACTGATCTGCAAACTGAAATCTCACTTAATTAACCATGAACTGGTGTCTAGACAGACTTTGTAACACGTGTAGCAACACAATCAGTTGAGATCTTCGTCAAGCACTTTTTCATTCAATGAACTGGTATGTGGAAAACAGTCAAGCAGCAGTGATAGAAATGAATCAAAGAGAGACTAAGGAAGAATTTTATTGACACCTGCCTGAACTTTAATTGGCTTTTAATTCGATTGCAAATCAACCTGTCTTGCAGTCTGAGGAATGTTCACCTCTGTGTATCACTGAGTATAAGAGGGAGTTGGATTTAAAAGTGATGTTTTTATGAGCAAGTGTACAGAATGTGGGGGCAGAGATATTTTATCATCCAGAAAAAAGGTGGATTCATGGTTAATTGTGAAAACTAGATGAAGGCCTTCCAGATTGAACCAATTGTATTACGATTTTTTTGTATCACACCAGCTACAGTACTGATAATGTGTTTTTTAAAGCTTGTTAGACGTTTAGTTAGAAATGGATCAGATATTTAAGAACCAAGGAGACTTCCCTCAAAGCAGATGTTAATATAACCAGGGATGTACCTTGAACATTGCAGTATTAACAGTTTTAACCAGTGTTTATCTGGTCACACATGATTTAAACCCAGTATTGCTGGTGATCCCCTTGTCAAATACAAACAGGTAATGATCTACAATAATCGATGCAGTGAGAACACTTCATAATAAAAAATAATAATTTTGACTCTTCACGGAAGCTTTTGAGTACAACTGAAAATATGCATGTGCTAGTAATATAAATGTGAGGCTCCAAATAGGGCACCAGTGTGATTGTTCAATCACTGATGTTTAATTGAGGCTCGCATAATAAAAGCCATGGCGATCAATAACTGATTAGTTGTTGCATCTCTGTTGCATTTTCTTTTACTTCTGGATGCTGGGGTTCCACATCCACATGTGAAATAAGTTTGGTGGTCTGAGCTCAGCCTTCTATTAACTGCAGATTATTGCAAGAGGAGGAGGGAGGCACTGAATACACATCAGCATGTGTAAACTAATGAGGATATTGTTATAATGTGACCAACTTTATAGCTTAGTCTGCAGTAGGCACTTGAAGATTGTGGGCATTGTGGGTTTTGATGCCTGGCCAATGTGGCAGATTTTAATTTCTTTAAAAATATTTAACAATTTACCTGGGCTGAGCTAGCCACAAGTGAAGCAAACAGTGCAGTACTGTATGAATAGTCCCATATAATCATATGGAGGACAGACAGGCACTATAGTGGTTCAGTGCTGATGTAAAGTGGCTAAACTGTACTGTTGTAGAAACCAGACATTGGGCAACAAGGTTCTAGGACTATACCACTATGGCTCAGAAAAGGCAATGTAGCCAACAACTATAAATGGTATTGCATTAACTAATCAATAAGGCTACTGGCAGATTCAATGAAGACTGGGATAATTATCCAGTGATTACCCAGTACAGTAAATCTAATGCTGTAAAATGCTCTAAAAAAAACTTTGTGGCTTATAAGATGATGAAATCAAATTCAGGTGGGTTAGTATAAAACAGAATGTCAAGCAATATAAAAAAGATTAGATGAGTGACAGTTGTTTATTCTTTTGGTCAAATTTAAGTTAGCTGAAGTCTCCGTGCTTCTTCATTGACTCTGCTAGCAATGCAGTGTGGAGCTGGATGGAAGTGAATGCCTGAGAATCAATGGAAGCTGTTGTAGGTGGAACTTGGAAGTCAGTGAATCTTAAGCTGGGGGATCAGTGCTGTCCATTGAGGGGATAATTACTTGATTATAAAATGGGAAGGTACTGTGTCTTGAATACATTGAAAGCTGATCTCCGCTTTTTGGCAGTGGTGCAGTATACTGTAACATTTTTTTCATATGGGAATTCAGAGCTTGATGCTTTCTTGTGACTTAAAGAAAAAGTAGCTCATTATTAGAGCCTGCTGGGCTTAGCGGAGTCACTATTGAAGAACACTGCGTTGCATCACATATTGAACAACTTGTAAAAATACAGTATACTTCAGAATAACAGAAGATTGGGTCTAAAGTGATATGTTGGTCACCAACCTTATACACATTTCTGTATTATGAGCAAGGAAAGTGTAGTTTATTTTAAAGGTCAAAAGGATTTTTGGTTGTTGTTTGTAGTCTTTTGCAGTCGTCTGTAAAGGATAAATAACCAAGATTTTTAAAAAAGAAATAAATGCCTCTCAAACTACCTTCTCAAACATCGCTTTTTGGTTTACTGTAGATCTGTGTTTTCCAGACTGTATTTTAGCCTCAGATGAAGACCCATTTTCCCTGTCACAACAATCTTGGTTTGTTTGTATTTGTTATTGCTTTCACCAGTCACGTCTTGTGTGGCACACAGGTTCATATTTCGTTACACAGGAAAGGGAACTATAGTGTTGTGGTGATAAAATAAAGCAGGTGATAATACATCCTGGAAAACAAAACAAACAACAACAGCAACAACAAATCAAAAAGGGACTTGTGAAAAAGATGTTCTGCCAATGATGTGCTAAGAAACAGTTTTAAAGCATTGGCTATGACACATTAAGGAGCTGATAGCTGTATTTCTACAAAAACAGTTTTGAGTTTTGGATTTGCAGTGTTTTAGTGTGCCAGAGAAGGTTTCTCCTTTTTTTTTCCTGGTAGACAATGTCAGTTTATCAAAGAAAGCCTGTTCCTGTATGGCATTCATCCTTCTCTTTAATAAGTTGCTGTCTTTGTAAAACTATGGTGCTGTAAGCAAGAAGATGTGTATTTTTTCTTGAAAAAAAAAAGTATATGAGTAGGTAAAGCTAACTCATTGGAAAGTAACTGCGCTGATAATTTACCACAAATGTGTTATAAATATATTTCTGTTTGTGGTGTAGGTCACTTAGTAAAATTGAAAGAGAAGTTGATAAGTTTTCATGTTTACAGAATTTATCATGAATGTTGTTTTTTTGTTAGTTTTTTTTTTTTAATTGATATACACATTTTCTGATCAATTTGTAGTGTTATCAAGGAGTGGCATCTCACACTTCCTGCAGTTTGCTTTATGGATGATAAGTATTTCACAGTGTTGCATTTTACAAGACTTTACATTATTACTTTAGCAGTGATCTAGTTTTCTGGTATTTACTGACACTTTGTCCTTTGCTAAAATGCCAAACCCACAGAGTGCATGAAGGAAAAAGAAAAATAAAACCTGGTGAGCTGAATCACATTTTTTTTACATGATGTACAAATAATAATATCCTGTTTGCATCATAATTATGTTTATACAGTTGTTTATAGTTTTATCAGTCTGCCTTGTTCTGTGTGTTTTCATTTTAAGGTATAGGTGGGACAAGCCTTGATGGGCCAAAAGGCTGCTTTTCTTTTTTCTAGTAATTTTTCTTAATTTTTCTGTAATCCAAGTTTTAAATCTGTCGAACATGTGTTTCGATCTTTTTGTATTGAACAAACTTAAAGGCAAACAAGACCACAAAATAAAGTTTAAAAAAAAAAAGAAAAAGTTGTTACAGGTTCTAGCCTGAATAGATAAATGAGTCCAGCATATATTTATGTCTACAGATAAATATAGATATATAGATATATAGATATTATATATATATATATATATATATATATATATATATATATATATATATATATATATATATATATAGATATAACGATATCTTACTATCTTGATGTGAAATACAAGACACCCTACCTGCCGTAAATACATTTGTCCCCATTCTTTTTTATGTCACATGAAAATATGCAGTTCAACTGCAGATACTTTTACGTCACTCGGACGTATTGATAAATTCGGAGTGAGAAGATACAACTATTGGGTTTTGTTGTACGTGTACTCCTGTAACTCTCACTTTAATAAGATTAATAGAAATTGTCTAATACCGTTATAAATATTATTTGTTAAAACTGATTCCATTACTTTGTATGCACAGAGCATTGTATTAAAGACCAGCACCAGAAAAAGCAAACTTCACATTCTGAGGGTTTATTCAAATAATATAAACATTTGTAGATCTATAGATGGAACTTTTAAATCACTAAATAGGATAATCTCTGGCATTTTACACATACACTTACAGGTGAGATGCATTAAAGGAGACTCACATGCATTGTTTTCAGAACATACTTACATTTTTTTTGTTCTGTTTTTTAGCCCAGTTGCTGTTTAGATCAATTGAATAGACTCCCAATTATTTTATAAAAATGTAAATACACCAAAAAAAAAAACAAACAAAAAAAAAACCCTAGGAGGAACACTGCATACTTGTATTTTATTAAGTGTTGTTTTGTTTTTTTAAATATATATTTTAAAGCATCTGTATTATTTTTGGGAACAATCCAATGTACATAGATACTTGCTGGCATGGGATTGCATTTACAGTTATTACTATCTATCAATATGCATTACAAAATGCTTTAATGAAGGCTTTTTTGAATGAAAGCAGTGGCTTTAAAGAACATGGTCTTATAGTGACCAATAAACCAGGTTTGTTTAGTCCAAAATCACTAATTCAGTTTAAAACAAAAAACAAAAAACAAAAATTAACTTATGCAGGAAGGAGTCAGAAGGCTTACTTTTGAAGACATTGGCTTTGTAGTAAGTATGACATAATTAGATTTTAAATGCAGGTTTTACCTCTGTTACATTTTGGTTATTAGTGGCTTCATAGCATAAAAGCAGAGCTTTTAAGTCATTTGGAACTCTTGTGAGAACTATAAGTTACGCATTCCGAATGCAAGCCATTTTGTGAGTTCATGGAGTATGCCGGGGAAGGTTAGAACATGTCCAATTATTTCAGTCAGTCCACAAACAGGTCATCCGAGGTAAAAAGATCGACTGGTCTGTGCTAAAAGGAATCCACACTGTCATTATATTGGGACCATTCTCTTCTTTTTGTAATTTGTTAACATTTTCATAACGGTGTTACTCATCATGCTGTAAGATAATGCTTTCATTAATGTTCTGTTCAGCTTCTGAATGTATTGAAAGTAAAACTTGACCTTTAAGACATGAAGACACATCACTGAATGGATAACGCTGCCAGGATGTACAGTATTATCTTCTATCATGTGACATTGGCCTGAATTTGCACGGCATCAAACACCGCCTCGGATTTGTAAAATAAATAAATAAACTACTGTTATTAAATAAATATCCTTTTATAGAAGAGTATGAATCTATATATGATGATGTACAAGCTAAAGTTCAAGCTGTATTTATAATTATTGAAGTTGTCATTTTCAAATAAAACAATAGTTTCACACTGTTTCAGTTGATGTTCCATTATTCTGGGTTTTTATATGCACTGTTAGCATAGCTGGTTTTCATATACCCCGGTTAGCACTAATCTTGGACTACTGAATGTTACCTGAATGTTGGATTGCCATTAATAGGAAAAAAAATACGGATTCATTAGATGGAAGTGTCTCCTACTTCTGTAAAGACAATTTGGCTGATCAAGCTGTGGGTTACACAGGGGCATGACAGGCAGCTTGAACAGAAGAAAATCTGCCATAAGGTGCTTTTCACCTGGAGAAGATATAAATATCAAAAAACACAATATAATCAGAATTATTGCAAACATCAAAAGCAAAGGGATAGTAAAGAAAAACTAATTTGAAGCTACTTGCTCTTTAATTTCTAACCTTGTTTTTTTTGTATATTTCTTAATTGCTGTCTCTGCTTAGATCATTGTTTCCCAGGCTCTACCAATGAACCTTTATAACCCCGGCAACTGCTTTTGAAAAGCTGTATTTTTTTTTTTTAATCAACCGGTTTTAGAAGTGATTATTAAGGTAAGGGTAAGCTATTGTAATTTCTGCAATTGTGAGTAAAACCTCAATTCAGAAATTCAATTTTTTGAAAAAGTGAAAGAAGACTCAATGGTATATTCTGTACATATAAATCTCAATTGAGGACATCTTGCTGTATCAAGATTGTTTAAGGATACACAAAAGCAATACTGCCCCCTTGAGGCAAAACAACTATACGCTGATGAAAATTTAGAGGAAGCAAATAATTGAATGGAAAAAATTTGGGGCAATCTCAGAAGAGTAACATACTTTTAGAGATCACCCTTATAAAAAGTTTCATATAAATAAAGCATAGACGTGTGTAATTAAGCATACAGGTAGTGAAAGCATGGAAAGCATAGGTGAGCATTGTAAAGCACAGATAATTATGGAAAAAGCATTAGAAAACTGGAACATTACTGTGGAAATATATCATGGCAAACTGTACTAATGGTGCTTGTGATATACAGTGCCTGTAGGAAGTATTAACCCCCCTTGGACGTTTTCACAGTTTGTTGTGTTAGAATCTGAAATCTTGATGCATTTAAATGGGATTTTTTTCCCCTTTAATTTACACAAGCTACTCAACACTGTTAATATGTGAAAAAACAAATCAATTAAAAATAAAAAGTCTTCACTGGATAAGTATTCACTCCCTTTGCTATGGCACTCCTAAATAAGCTCAGGTGCAACCAACTGCCTTCAGAATTCACACAATAAGTTAAATGGAGTCCACCTGTGTGCAATAAAAGTGGTTCATATGATTTCAGGTTAAATACACCTGTCTCTGTAAGGTCACACAGTTGGTAGTGCATTCAAAGCAAAGATAATACCATGAAGACCAAGGAGCTTTCAAAACAACACAGGAATAAAGTTGTGGAAAGGCACAGATCAGGGGAGGGGTATAAAAAGATTTCAAAGGCACTGAATATCCCTTGGAGCATAGTCAAGTCGATCATTAAGAAGGCCATCTTCCCAAACTGAGCAGCCAGGTAAGAAGGGCATTGGTCAGAGAAGCCACCAAGAAGCCAATGACAACTCAAAGACGTACAGCGTTCCATGGCTGAGATGGGAGAAACTGTCGATGTGTCAACATTAGCTGAGGTACTCCACAAATCTGGCCTGTATGGAAGTGGCAAGAAGGAAGCCATTTCCGAAAAAAGCCCATGTAAAATTCTGCTTGGAATTTGCAAAAAGGCATGTGGGAGACTGAAAAGATGTGGCAAAAGATTCACCTTTCAGCAGAACAATGACCCCAAGCACACAGCCAAAGTGACACCAGAGTGGATTAAAAACAAGAAAGTGAATGTCCTAGAGTGGCTCAGTCAAAGCCCGAACTTGAATCCGATTGAGAATCTGTGGCAAGACTTGAAGATTGCTGTCCACCAACGATCCCCATCCAACTTGACAGAGCTTGAACAATTTTGCCAAGAAGAATGGGCGAATATTGCACGATCCAGATGTGCAAACCTGGTAGAGACTTACCACAAAAGACTCACAGCTGTAATTGATGCCACAGGTGGTTCTACCAAGTTGTGACTCAGGGGGGTGAATACTTATCTAAACAAGACATTTCAGTTTGTGTTTTTTCACAATAAAAATTCTCTTGCCTCTTCAAAGTGTTGAGTAGTAGTGGAATCAAAGGAAAAAAAAAAAAAATTAAATGCATCAAGATTTCAGGTTGTAACACAGCAAACTGTGAAAACATCCAAGGGGGGTGACTACTTACTATAGGCACTGTATAGGGCCTCACTCATTAAACAGCGGTAACATGTTTTGCACACAGTAAGCCCTTTTTGCGTGCTTTGTACACCTGCTGTATGTATTCACTAACCAGTGGCAGGCAATCTAGTGCATGGAAAATGCGTGTGGAGCCGCGTTCGAGTCATTTAAATATAATGAATAATGCTAATATGTGGTACTGTATGCAAATTACATTACAAAATACCCCGAGGGAAGTATTTGATATGCAAACCATGTTCACTTAAGGGCGCTAACTTTACTAGGTGCCTCAGCGTGTGTTAAAAGTACCGTTTATTGCAACCAGGCGGTGTCACAGAAACAGCAGAAGAGCTGCACAGGAGAATTCACGATATCATTAATTTTACAGAAATCGTGTATTTGACTGACTATCGTGAAATATGCATTTTATTTTCCTTTCAGTATTTTACATTACTCTTCACCTCCCCTGTTCATTTCATACTTCTATCAAGTAGAAGCCGCGCTACAGTACCTGTACAGAGGTCCAGCGTCAATGCAGTGTATTTGGTTATTACGGCAATGGGGTCAAACAAATACCGGCTTCATGATTGGTGAATTCCTCACACTGTAAAATGAGATAACATGCGAGTCAGAGGAGGGAAGTTTAAAATGGTTGTTTTGATAGTGTTGATTTATTAGCTTGCAGTGTATGATTAACATTAAAAATGAAGACAGCTCCCAGATCAAAAAAAGCTAATTTAATTTCAACATATGAGCGCGTTCAGAGCTACTGTAGGAAAAGGAGACGCTGCATGCGGGATTCTGTTTTTGCAATGTGAGGTTTAGATCATCTAAGAAAAGGTACTATTGACAAGCATCTTGACAGCGAAGGACACAAAAACAAGAAAAACAAACTTGAAGTTCAGGCTAAACAATTACAGAACAAGCAGGTCACAATCACAGGATTGTTTAAAAAGAGCCCAGAAAGTGGAGAAAGACGCAATGGCAATACGTTTGAATTAGTGGAAGCCTTCAGTGCAGCAAACATACCAGCATTTCTTTGGCACAGATTTTTTTTTGTTTTGTTTTTAGTTATAGCATTAGAATACAGACCTCAATGAAACTTGCTCAAATTACAACAATCTCTCCCCCTCGACCCAAGACACCACCAAACTCCGCTATTCAGCAACCACGTCACAGTGCGTAAGGTCTTCTAGTTAAAGCTACAGTAGCAGTAGCTGCTTATACTGTATGCAGAGGTACTGTAGTGGTGGTTCACTGTATAGATTTGTAATTAACCACCTTTAAACAGACATGCCCCATTTAATTCAATATGAATGAAAGATCTGTAAATTAAAAGGTGCGTTTATTGTTTTCACTGATTTATTATGATTTGTACTTTGAAGGGAATAACGATCTCCCCCAGCCCCCAAAAAGAAAAAAATATTGCAGAGCAACACTTGGTGATAATCACGTGGTGTCAAGTTGTATCGTATTTTTTTTTTTTTTCAGATCATGACGCATTAGAAATGCTTACAAATGCTTACACTTTTTCATCTGCTTGCGAGTCTGTTCCACCGATAGGGGGCGCAGTAGTTTTCAAGTAGTGAAAATGCATTTTTCTACAGTAAACTGGAGGAGTCGAAAAGGGTCATAAAACTTAAGCAGCTGGAACGTATATCAAATAGGTATTTCTATAGGTTTTATTATTATTATTATTTATATAGCACCTTACGCCATAGACCCCAAGGTGCTTTACAGAAAACACAATACACACAGCATAATAAAACATTAAAATAGCATAAAAAAGACTATTTTAAATAAAAGTAAAAACATTTCCAATCAGGTATATTAAAAAAAGGTCCATGATATACAGCATATTGTTCAATGTGTGGATTTATTATATACATATGTTAAATCTGTTGGTTTCTTAAGGCTTTCTATGTCTACCACTGAGAGTCGCTGTTGCACTGTTTTTCTGTAAGGCACAGTCTCCTCCTCCTGCTCCGTGATTATTTTGCGCGCACAGTGGTACAGCCGGCGGGAGCTTTGTGTAAGGTAAGGAAACGCTGACAGTAGCTAAACATGTAAAGTAGCTCTCATTTTATATATTGTTGTTTTAAAAATGGAAAAGTTCATATTACAGATGTAATGCGAATAAACCAACATCATAACATTCTGTGATTGCTGTGACCGTGAGGAAGTGTGAGAGTGGTTGGTTTTCATATTAAACTTAAGGTGCAAGTACAACTAGTCGACAGGTCCCGAATAGTACTGGTACAGATACAACTTCTTTTAGTTCATTAGGGTACTAACAACAGTAATAATCTACTCTCATTCGAGCTACACTACGGCCAGAAGTTGTACCTACGTGGTTTTTACCACAGCTGGTGTCTGTAATTTTCGACAGTAGTAAAAGTAGCACACTATAGTATAGAAAATAATGTGTATTTGCTACAGAATACTGGCTGAACACTAGGTCTTTTACAACTTAGCTGTATTTATTCTAAAACGAAGTGTATACAAATTGAGTGACTCAAAAAAAAAAAAAAAAAAAAAAAAAAAAAACTTTTAGCACTGTACAGCGGCTTTTTGGGTGTTTAATGTAGTACCGTACACGTTATAGTACTGTAAGTTAGTAAGTAAGTAACCCTCAAAAGATTGCGGCATAATTTAACATCAGCGCTAAAGAATGAGAAATATAGTATTTATTATTTTATTGGCTTTACCGTACGTTTAGAGTAAGGAAAATTGGCAATAATATTACAAATTATTTGTTCAGCTGTATGCAGTAGCGGCTGCTTTAATCGATGCCAGTAAAAAATACTGGTAGACATCAGCCTCAAAATAAACTGCTTTTGTTTTTTTTTTTTTTGGCTAGCTTGATTTTTTTTTTTTTTTTTTTTTTTTTTAACTTTTCTGTTTTTACAAGTGAAATGTTTAACATATTTTAGGTAGCGTGTAACAGACATTTCAATTTTTGGCGCTCATAAATGTAAATTCGTAACTTTATATTACAAACAAAGAAAATAATGAAACGCACGTGTAAGGCATTGGGTACTCTGCGAAACTCAGCTTGATGAGGTGCAGTATGTATAAAATGCAGTACATTACATTACAGGCCATGGCATGGGATTGGAAATTATTATTATTATTATTATTATATTATTATTATTATATTATTATTATTATATTATTATTATTATTAGTAAATACTTAAAAAAATCTTTATAATAACAGTAGGCTTCCCAAGCCAGCTTGAAAGCCTGTTGTTTTTGTAAAGATTTTTAAAATGTATTTATTTCTTTATTATTAGGCTTTCAAGCTGGTTTGGGAATAAGCCTGTTGTTGTTGTTGTTATTATTAGGCTTCAAAACATCAAACTGCTTCTGTTTGCAAACCGTTTAACCAACTAACTCTGCCACCAAGTTCGCCATCGACCGTTGACCTCTCCATAAGTTAAATGTAAAACTAGCTTATAACTCCTTAGTGCACATAGTTATGGTTACTATTCAACACATTTAGGAACCCATATATACTCTATTAAAAAATGACCATGATCGTGACCTTTGACCTCTCCTTAAGGTTAAATGTAAAATTAGCTTAACTCCTTACAGTGTGTAGATATGGTCACGGTTACTATGGTTTTTAAAGTTATAAAGCATCATGAGATAATGAACTAATGCAGTATTTTGACTTGAAACTGCACCATGAATCTGTTGCTGATGTCTCTGTCGTACACACACCGCTCACTCGCCTCTGGCATCAGCAGGCACAACACAACACTCCACAACATCAGGAAACATGTAAACCAGCAACTACAACAGCATTGATCGCATTGCAAACACAACAGTTTTTGTTGCCGATTTTTAATACACGCATCGCTATACTGTACTCGAATTTAAGATGCAGGGTAGTTTGGTGAGTCTTAAATTTGAAGGAATACGGTACAAAGAGAAAGAAATTGACTGTACTGTAGTTACAATACTGCTAAGTTTAAGGATCTACTGGTTTCTTGTTAATGTTCTAGTATTTTTGTTTTCAAGTTACAGTAGCTAGATAGGCTGCCAGGCAGAGTAAAATTTGTTGCTGGATCCACGGATTGTGAATTTTCTCCAACGGGAGCATCTGCATGAGATCCTTAATCCAGTGGACATACAGAGGAGGGGCTGATTGCTTCCAAAACTATAACATTTGGCATCTAGCTCTTAAAGTTAAAAAGGTCAGTGTCAGACTGCATCCTAGACAGACCAGTTCCTTCGGGTACAACTCCAAAGAGTGCAACAATTGGTGAGGGATCAATGGGTGCGCCTAACGCTTGAGACAGAAAAAAAAAAAAAAAAAAAAAAAAAAAAAAAAATGGAGGACCAGAAAGGTGTCGGCTAGGGACAAGACCAAAACATATGGAAGAGAGAGGCAGGTGCTTCTTTGCATCCGTCACACGTAGGGTCCAGTCCAAGATAGATTATGGCTAATTTAGTTTTAGAAAAGTGAAGACGGTGTAAAACTTTAAATTGGATTAGCCTGTGGTGAGCCGAGAATGAAGAAGAGTACACTGGACAGAATAGATTCCCAGATGCCATCTGAGATGTCAGACCCAATGTCCGGTTCCCATAAAGTTTTTAATATATTTAGTGAAGGACAACTTAAGTGTTAAAATATGGCTGTAGATGGTAGACATGATGCCTTTAGGTGAAGGATGTACTGCTAGAATAGAATCAACAGGGGACGAAGGGGTCAGACATGGAAACTGCACAACTACGTTACCTACGTAATTATGAATTTGCAAGTATCGAAATAAATGTGTTGGAGGTAATCCAAATTTTTGTGACAGCTGTTCATAAGAGGCAAAATTGGCTTTAAGATTTGTAATGCCATTATTTCGTCAAATATGTAAAGAGGAGATAGTGTGCAATATTGAATAAGCAAGTTAGTTAGTTTGGGGAACTCCATAGAACAATGTAGACAGACATTTTAGTGACACTGTCACCCGGCTGGCTTGTGGGTGACGTCAGACCAGGAAATGGACACACACAAGATTGTGAGGTGAAGCGTTGATGAGCGGATTTATAACAAAAAAAAATTTACACAAACAAAACAAAACACTTTTCAAAGCAGAACTACACGATGACCAAAACAATCAGACA
Organism: Polyodon spathula; assembly: GCF_017654505.1. Classification (NCBI taxonomy): domain Eukaryota; kingdom Metazoa; phylum Chordata; class Actinopteri; order Acipenseriformes; family Polyodontidae; genus Polyodon; species Polyodon spathula. Next base: position 28,577,611 of record NC_054536.1, read on the forward strand.
GGAGTAGCAGTTGTTACTTATATATTTGAGTTCTCTTTCATTCACATGCCAGGCACAATCTGCACGTGAAGTGATTAATTACCTTCCCTGCCGACCTAAACTAACAGTGCCCAAATACATACATTTTAAATAATAACAACACGCCACAAATACAAAATAATATATGTTAACACAGGGGTGGGGTTTACCCCGTCACCAAGACCAAAAAAATTAATTTAAAAACCTGATCGGTTCTGAACTTCTGGAGCTTTTGGTCTAATTTTAAGCACAGTGGAAGATGCGTGGTTGGGTAGTATGGTTGGGTGTCCTTTGAGTTTTTTGTAATTTTGCTTTTGTGGATTCTATTGCTATGCCTTCATTCTTTTTGGACACAAAAAATCTGTTTGTGTCTTTTAGTTTTAGTTTTTTGTATTGCTAAATTGTCAAAACTTTAATATATGAAGAAAAAAAAAGATTTGTATACTGTAACATTAAGACTTTGTACTTTATTGAGACATTTTCACTGGTACCCCCATAATTTCCTCTGGGAACTTCACCCTTAATGGGAAAAAGTTTGAGAGCCCTGCTTTGTCATTTTAAATGCCGTTGATTCTTATAGTCTTTTGGTAGACCCTGATAAGCATGGGGTAAGGAAGGTCATGAAACCAGATGTTTTATTGAAGATTGGCATGTCGAAGATTTTTGAGAAGATTTATTTATTTATTAACTAGAGAATGTGAATCTGCCCCTGTATTATTTGTCTGTTATGATTTGAATGTATTGTTTTGTGTTTATTTAAAGAAAGTGATTATTATTGGTGCAATTCCCCATCCAGCCAAACCTATGTGTAATGTGGCCACCTCCAAATTCATTAAGTGATTACCAATTTGGAGATGGCCACGTGTATGTAAACAGCACATCAGCTGCTCAGAGGGGGTGGTGGAAGGAAGGAAGTATAGTGAAGGAGATAAGGATTTAAAACAACAACTGCTACTTGTGCTCGATTGGACCAGCATGGTATTTGTTTTGTGTAGTGTTTTGATTCTGTTTAAATATTTTATTTGTTTAAATAAATAAGAGTGCTTTGGTGACTCCCCCATGCAGTCGTTGTGAGAGTCTGTATTTCCTGGTCTGGTAACATCACCCACCTAGCCACTCGCACTGCATAATCTATATAAAGCAGAAATGTGTAATTACATTGTGTACAAATGTGAACATTTAGCCTAAATTCCATGAAAATATTCTGCTTTTTATAGCTGTTCATATAAAATGCATGTAACCTAAATTTGCCATTTTCAAATACAGTTAGTACTGATTTTTCTGTATTGATGTCTTTGTATTTATTATTATTATTATTATTATTATTATTATTAGTTAGTCATAGTAGTAGCTAGTGTTATACCGAATAATCTTAATACTGCACGTATTTAATCATTCTCTCATGTGATTTTTGAGTTATAAAAAGAAAATTGGCAAGTTTGCTGAATTTCATATTTTAGTAAATGTAAATTAAAAACAATTGAGCCCTTGAAAACCACACCAAGCTGGAGAGTGAGACAACAATCTCTCTCTCTAGTTTTTCTTGCTATTTATGGTTTTTCTGAGTATATAAAGCAGGCAACTCCAAAAAGCCTGAGTTTTCAGGGCTGATTTATGCAGTGTACTTTTTTTATGTCTTGTATTATTTATTTTTTTTTTATGTAAAACTAGTTTTTGTTTGTGTATCACTGAAACTGTTTTTAAAATATGTATAAATAATTTGTTCCGTATAAACTTTACTTTTTTTTTTTTTTTTTTTTTTTTTTTCCCCAATGTTCCATTTAGGAGATACAGGCAAGTTCTAACAGGCTAAGGCAAGTTCAGCGAACATGAGTTCAGTACACCTGAGTGAATGGCAAAAACGGTCCTTTGACATTACATCTGGCACCTGCACACCTGAACAGAAGGCTGATGCCTACCGCGCACATATTCTAGACATTCAGTATGCATGGGCGAACTCGGACCTCTCCAATGCCTGCACTGGGAGCTTGTTCAGGAAGTACACAGAGAAATACTCTGCCATTATTGACTCTGACAGTGCAGAGACCGGGTTGAATAACTACGCAGATAGCGTTTTGCATCTGGCCAGGTGTCAGAGGAATGACAGTGACAAATGGGAGTCGTCCCTTACAACAGAGAGCGTATTAAAGTTAAAATGCGTTCAAGGGATGATTGAAGCTGGTACAAAAAGCAGTAATGCTCTGGTGGCCCCGGCTGACATGAATGTAGTAGTCGGTGATGAAGTCTGTAATAATGCAGGTGATGATCATCCTAAATTTGCTGGCTCCTCTTCAACTAATAGGCCATCTAAAAAAACTAGTGCAGTACCATTAGTCACTCGCACTGGTATTGCCAATATGTCCTCCTTGTTTAATGACGGACCACTAAATGCTGGGGTTGCTGCAGCTTCAGTGTTTGGAAACCTGGAAATGCCTGGTGCGAGTTCGGCCAAACCAACAATAGGTCCCCCTCTAGCAGTGAGTCATTGTGGTGCAGGATCAAGTAATCTCTATGCTGCCAACCTGCCCTCCTTGTTCTCGTATTCTAACTCCACAAAAAGAAATGCTTTCTATGGCATCGCCAGTGAGGACGACATTGACTCATTTCAAACCGACGGGCAACGACCGCAAGAATATCCTGCCCCTTCTGACACAAGAAGCTACTGTGGGAATGGGAGACGAGCAGAGGAAAGTAGCCTCACCAGCTTTAAAACTGCCAAGGAGCAAATGCTTGTGGAACAGCAAAAAAAGTATGGCAACCAGCCTCAGCGGACACCCGCCATGTCATCCTACGGTGGGGCAAAAAAGTCCTTGGGAGCCAGCAGGTCTCGAGGTGCATTTGGAAAGTTTGTCCCACCTGTAGCAAAACAAGATGAGGACGAATATGGGAGGACAAGAGCCTCAGGAGGTCCTTCTTCTGAACCCAAGCTGCCCGTGGACGAGCGCTTGAAAAACTTTGAGCCCAAAATTATTGAGCTGATCATGAGTGAGATCATGGACCACGGCTCCCCCGTTAGCTGGGATGATATTGCTGGGCTAGAGTTTGTCAAGGCCACCATCAAGGAAATTGTGGTCTGGCCAATGTTGAGGCCAGACCTCTTCACAGGACTGAGAGGACCTCCTAAGGGGATCCTCCTTTTTGGACCCCCGGGTACTGGGAAGACACTAATCGGTAAGTGCATTGCGTGCCAGTCGGGGGCAACCTTCTTCAGCATCAGCGCCTCCTCTCTTACCTCCAAATGGGTAGGGGAGGGTGAGAAGATGGTGCGCGCTCTGTTCGCCATAGCGCGCTGCCACCAGCCTGCAGTGATCTTCATTGATGAGATTGACTCCCTCTTGTCTCAGAGGGTGGATGGGGAGCATGACTCCTCCCGCAGGATTAAGACAGAATTTCTGGTGCAGCTGGATGGGGCCACCACCTCTGCTGATGACCGGATTCTTGTTGTTGGGGCCACCAATCGGCCCCAAGAGATTGACGAGGCTGCACGCAGGAGGCTGGCCAAAAGGCTCTACATCCCCCTGCCTGAAGCTTTGGCAAGGAAGCAGATTGTTGTCAATCTGATGTCTCGGGAGAACTGTCGGCTTGGGGACGAGGAACTCGAGCTGATCATCCAGCATTCTGAGGGTTTCTCTGGGGCGGACATGACGCAGCTGTGCCGGGAGGCCGCCCTGGGCCCCATCCGTAGCATCCAGATCACTGACATCTCCACCATCGCTTCAGACCAAGTACGGGCCATTGTCTACACAGACTTTAAGGACGCCCTCCAGACCGTGCGCCCCACCGTGTCCTCCAAGGACTTGAAGCTGTACGAGGACTGGAACAAAACATTTGGCTGCAGCCGTTAAGAGAAACAAACCTGAAAACAACATAGTTTAAATCAGTTTTTCTTCCATATATACCATATGTTTCTAGTTGAATACGAGCAAGGTTGTCAAAATTGTTTTGCAATCAGTTTTTTGGAGATTTTTCAATTTGACCTTCAGGAAGTTTAAGCTTTTTTTAGTATATGACTACAATAGTACACTAGTAGTTCCTTGTTTTCATCTGCAGTTTAATTCATGCTGTCCTGACCCAAAGCTGAAGTAGCCAGCACCATATTAACCCATGGCAGATTCAGTTTCAAACGTTATGATTGAATTGTTGCTGGCAAGCAAATGTTTGTGTTGAGTGAAGAATATGTATTTGTCTTACTCTGCTCCTTGATGCTTGAACCACTTGTATGCTAAAAAATATTCTTTTATTTTCTGTTTAATTCAAGTTGTGATATACTGCAAATAGAAACATAGAGGAGAAACCAGAAGCTTACTTTTTTTTTTTTTTTTTTTTTTTTTTTTTTTTTATAAAACATATGAAACTGGACCTACATTTCAGTTCTCAATATAACAAGCTATTGATTGTTTGTCTCTGATGTATGAGTAAATTAATGTAATAAAGACATGAAAAAGATGTATTTCCAGAAATATGAGGACCATGCAACTTTACTTTTGGTTGTGCACTGTTTTGTTTTGCACAGAAAATAAACGTCTCTGTTTTGTTTGCAACTGAGCTCGATACACTTAAGTTCTTCAAGGCTTTTGGGATGAAAATGTTTTCTTTGTCTCCGATTCTGGGTGGATTGTATTGTGGTGAAGGCCAGTGCCTCTAATGCTGGTGGCTGAGGGTGAGAGAATAAGAATCGCCATATGCTGGTTAACTGCTGAACCTAGAACAGTCATGCTTTCTATGACCATATTAGAGACATCTCTTAGATATAAAATAAGCACTGCTCTCCTGTAAGTCAAATAAAATTACTTTTGGCTGTGTTCTTTATACGCAAGCATGGTGTTCAATGCATAGAAGCAGAACTCAGCAGAATAAAATGCCACCTATGTCGGTGAAACAATTGTATTACAAAACTGGCACATATACTTGATGTAGACAATTAACAGAACTAAAAACTTTCTTTTCACTATGCCAAGTACAAACATATACCACCACCAAATAGATTTGAAACATTTACATTTCCAGTACAAGTTCAGGTCTTTTTTTTCAGCATTTAAGCAGGCAGTGTGGTCCAGTGGTTAAAGCCCAGCACTTGTAACCAGAAGGTCACTGGTTCAAATCCTACCTCTGACACTGACTGACTCACTGTGTGACCCTGAGGAAGTCACTTTACCTACAAGTGCTCCATCCTGCAGATGAGATGTTAAATCAATGTCCTATTGTAAGTGACTGCATATAATGCAAACTTCACAGCCTACCTCTTTGTGAGGGTGGTCCACTATGAAAGGTGCTATATAAAGATATTATTTCCTAAACAGTAGTTTTGCTTAAATTCTTATGTTTTAGTAGTATGTTGTATTTCTGCAGTCCGGGTGATGGAAGCACCTGCCGTCCAAAATGTCAGCTATGCTGTCTTGATCTTGCAAATAATTCTAAAGAGGGATATGCTGTTTTTTACATTTTGCAGAAAACCTATCTAGGCTGTGCATAACAAATGAACCGGTCAAATGCATCATTTCTGTTTTTGAACAGCCTAATGGGTGCATGCTCCCCAGTTTTCATGTGGTATTCACTGTTTTGTTTCCTGTTTGGCAGCTTGGAAGCGATTGCTTGTCTCTTGTGGTGTGTTCACACAAACCACAAGGTGGAGTTATTTACTCATTCAGCTTTATCTTAATTGCTACTAATGCCCCTCCTCAGAAATGTGGGTTTCCGTTCCAACAGATAGTCGAAAGTTGATGGCTATCAGTAAGGAGCCCATATTGTTTTTAGTAATGAATCTGTAAACTGGTCTCCATCCATATTCCGTAAAAATGGAGGTAAAACATACTGTCAGTTAATTTGCGGAAAAGGTAACATCACTTTGTGTTAGGTAATTTTCTCTGAACCAGTTTTTTATTTTATTTATTTTTTTATATATATTTTATCTGAGATTACCATGAAACAGAAGTTCAGTTGTTTTTCTAAAGAAAACCCGCATTTGCCATATCAGTTCAGTAGTACAACTAATATTCAGTTTCTTAATAGGTTAAAGGGTTTAATTAATATTCACAGTTTCTTCATAGGTTAAAAGGTTCAAATAACCCTGCAGAACAGTTTCTGGTGCTATTCTGTGGTTTGAATGCACAATTGTTTACAGAACAGTGTGCGTGTGTGTGCACTTAGTAACCAAATTAATCATCCACAATATATAAAACCAATATACAGAAATTGTCATTTATTAAGATCATGCCACCAACTGTGAATGTGTTAACCTGGCTTTCAGGACTCACAACTGTGAATGTGTTAACCTGGCTTTCAGGACTCACAACTGTGAATGTGTTAACCTGGCTTTCAGGACTCACAACTGTGAATGTGTTAACCTGGCTTTCAGGACTCACAACTGTGAATGTGTTAACCTGGCTTTCAGGACTCACAACTGTGAATGTGTTAACCTGGCTTTCAGGACTCACAACTGATGAATGTGTTAACCTGGCTTTCAGGACTCACAACTGTGAATGTGTTAACCTGGCTTTCAGGACTCACAACTGATGAATGTGTTAACCTGGCTTTCAGGACTCACAACTGTGAATGTGTTAACCTGGCTTGCAGGACTCACAACTGATGAATGTGGTTGCATTTGTAAAAATCAGGATTGTATTAGGGTGGTTAGTTGAACCTGTTTAACAAACTTGGACTTGGACTGACCCCCCCCCCCCCCCCCCCCCACCCCATGTGATGGGTTTTTAATTGGAGTAGAATATATAGTAAATAACACCATTGCAAATTGTTGGTCACATCCCAAGGTAGGTTCTGAAGACATTAGTGGTCCACCAAGATGTGACCAAAACCACCAGTAAACACTACTTTTTTTTTTTTTTTTTTTTTTTTAAATGTATTTTTTTTGTATTCGGGTTAATCCAATAAGAGGCTAAACTCATGATATCTGCATTTCATCGAAAAACATGCTCCCCATCTTTCATGTCTAGAACATCTGACTGCTATGGTTATTCATTTGAGGTCATACCGAGTGCTATGGAACAATTTCACATGCTTTTAAACAATGCATTGCCAAAACTAATTAAAGAACAAGTTTCTCAAAATTATAACAAGGGTGACAATTTGCTGAGCATGAACCTCAAAGAGTTATATTAGAGTATGTTGGGGAGGAATTATTTGTATGAGCATGGGAAAATGTTACTGGAAGCTTCAGCTGTATGCTTTTGCTTAGAACAGATGAGTGGGGTATTCCACTGATACCTATGCCTTTGTGAAATATGAAATTCTCAAGAATATGACGCAGAGTAATTTTAAGCTTAACTACAACTGCTTTCCACACCTCAACAGAACCATACGGTAATGTGGTGGGAAAGATGCATAAAGAGACCTTTGCTGTAAGAAAGTCAATCGTTCTAAAATGGCTTGGATAAATTATTGGCTGAACCAGATCCTACGACTACAAAAAACCCTGGCAGTTAAGGACTCCTGGTTACTTAAATATTCAGTATTTGTATCATTTTTATAGTCATAACAGAACTTAAATATAAATTAAAATGATGATTAATTTCCTTGGATTTCTTTTCTTTTTCCCCTCATCTCTTCAGCCATGGCAATAGTTCCTATAAACCCCCTGGTTGAACAAAGTTTTGCCGAACTGCAGGATCTGAAATCAGGGTGGAGAGGCATTGCATTGGACCCTAATGAAGGGACCACATATGACACAAAATAGGTTCTTATTTTCAAGAATATGGTATGAAGAGTTAAATATATTAATGTAATTGCAGGCAGCAGTGTGTATTATAATTAGGGCTTCTGATTATATTAAAAAAAAAAAAAAAAAAAAATAGGAAATGGATAGCCAATAAATACTGGAAAAACTCTGGAAATGGTTAATAAATTAATTTCCATTAAAAAAATAAATAAAATAAAACCTACAAAAATAATAATAAATACATTTCCCAGTGCTGCTGGGCAATGTTCTGCCTTCCTGACATACATGTTCTGAATACTTAAAACCCGCCCCAACTACTGAGTGACAACACATTCCTACATTTCTATTGGAGAGTCCGCTTGCGAGATTTAAAACGAGATTACAAGCAGGATGGAGGCTTGTTAGCGGGATTTAAAGTTGTATTATAGTTAAGATATGCAGGATTTAAAACAGAATTGTGGCGAAATGTACAAAAATGCCTACACACAAAACTCCCAGAAGAATGTGCCCGTGACCATAGGGATTTTGTTGTGGAAGACAGCAAAGGATATATATATATATAGAGAGAGAGAGAGAGAGAGAGAGAGAGAGAGAGAGAGAGAGAGATTTATATACAGTTTTTTATGTAAAATTACTAGGTTTTAGGTTTTAAATAGTCTTAGGAGGAATTGTGTGGCTTTACATATTAAGGTATATAGAGGTTACAGTGTATAAACCTATTTCCTGTTTAAAAAATACCTACAAAAAGGGCCAAGTTCAGTGCTTGAGTTTATATAAAAATGGCCAAGAAGACAGAATCAGGGCTAACTTGGCCCCCTCAGTTCTTAATATCAGAACATTTCCAAATTAGTCCCAACTATGTTGTATTTTACTTGGGCATTTTACACTAAAATGACAAAACAGCGGTAATACATGGAATTGACTAGGCAGAGGGACTGATACCAAACATGCTATTCAGGGTTAAGACACGACATGATACTGTGGCAAAAGTCAGACTCTTTTATTAAAAGTTCTGTTTTTAAAAATGCTTGCTCCTCTTTTTTCTTTTTTTTTTTATAAACTGTTTGGCTTCACACTCTGTGTCTGCATCAAGCAAACACGGCATTCTAAGCACATTCACTCTACAGATAAAGTAGCACAGTCCTTGTAGCATTTATATATTTCATTTCCTCCACCAGCTCCATTCACAACTAAATAGTGCAGGCTTGTATTTTTTGCCAAAAAAAAACAGAACAAAAAAAACTTGATAACATTGCAACCTTATATCCCTCTCGACTATGCTTGCTGCAGATTGGCCATGTAATGCATTTACTATAGAGGGGGCAATTTCCCTGTAGCTCCTAAATCTTCTCTAGTGGGTTTTAGCTGTGACTGGAAGAAGAAATGTGGAAAGTTGTTTGTGGGGGACTCTCGCCCTGTCATGAGACCTGGATACAGAAGCTGTATTAAGTAACTTCCCTTGTAAAAAGAACAGCAGCTAATTCTGATTCCTTGCAACACATCCTTGTAAATTAACAACAGAAAAACAAACAGCAAACATATGCAGTGTTAACTGTTACACATGGCATTGTGGAGGCTGATTTTTAAACATTGTTGCTGTCTTAAGATAAAAGTTGCTTTTGGTAAGGAGTAGACTCAAATTCCAGCTAAAGCAGAGGTGAACTGGGCCTCATTTTACAAGCTGCTACACTACACAAGCTGAAAACCACAATCCAAATAAAACCGAAATCACTGAATAATCAAAATGAAACATATGGAAGGACACAATTATTTAAAATGAAATAAACAAATAAACATCAGACCAAAAATGAAAAGGTATTAGCCCTGTTAAGCAGAAGGAGTTTAGCAAACCGTTCACTCTAACGATTAGCTAGCTCGGTGACTATGACAAACCAAATACAGACATCCACTCTCCTTTATCCTCCTAGATTAGGACTAGTCTTGACTGCTTTACCAAAGTTTACATTTACATTGAGTAATATTATGTTGGTGCAAATCAAAGACTGTGAACCCAGATTTTAAAGTTTAAAAGTAACCCTATGGGTCAGTATTTTTGCTTAAATACAGAAATACCTTTCCAGAATTTGTTTCACTGGTGCTGGAATAACTGAAATAGATGTTTCCTATCAGAACCTGTTTATTCTTATTTTTTTTTGCATTATCTCACGTTTAAATACATAGGCAGGAGAAGGGAAAATCCAAAAATAAGGAAGGACCTGTTCCACCTCTGCTGTTATTCTTTTTCTGGATTGTGTTTTTCTGTGGAAAAAAGGGAAGACAGCAGACCATTTTTCTTTTACGCTTCTGCTTCTCCTTAGTAAAAAAGCTCGCCTAATTTCCTCTGCAAATGAAGCAAAATAAGCCATTCTGAGAACAAGCATGCTTCCCAAAGTGCTCACTTATATGGTACAAGTAAACTTTTCCACAGTACTGACAGCATAGCAGGATAGGAGGTCTTCTAGAAACCCAGATACTCAACCGCCACACCAGGTATACAGTATGTCAGTACACATGCACACACACACACAGATATATATATATATATATATATATATATATATATATATATATATATATATATATATATAAATATCACACACACACACACACACACTGCATTATGCAGATTTATTTATTAAAAGAGTGTGTGTGTGTTATATATATATATATATATATATATATATATATATATATATATATATATATATAGACACACACACACACACACACACACAGCTCTGGGAAAAATTAAGAGACCACTGCAAAATGATCAGTTTCTCTGGTTTTACTATTTATAGGTATGTGTTTGGGTAAAATGAACATTTTTAAGCAAGCACGTTTTCTTCCAGGACAACCTTGTACTTGGCTTGATTCATGCCAAAGCTGCCCGATTCCAGCCTTGCTAAAGCACCCCCAGATCATCACAGATCCTCCACCACATTTCACAGTGGGTGCGAGACATTGTGGCTTGTAGGCCTCTCCAGGTCTCCGTCTAACCATTAGACGACCAGGTGTTGGGCAAAGCTGAAAATTGGACTCATCTGGGGGTGCTTCAGCAAGGCTGGAATCGGGCAGATTTGTCTTTGTGAAGGAAGCATGAATCAAGCCAAGTGCAAGGTTGTCCTGGAAGAAAACTTGCTTCCTTCTGCTCTGACAATGTTCCCCAACTCTGAGGATTGGTTTTTCCAGCAGGACAATGCTCCATGCCACACAGCCAGGTCAATCAAGGTGTGGATGGAGGACCACCAGATCAAGACCCTGTCATGGCCAGCCCAATCTCCAGACCTGAACCCCATTGAAAACCTCTGGAATGTGATCAAGAGGAAGATGGATGGTCACAAGCCATCAAACGAAGCCGAGCTGCTTGAATTTTTGCGCCAGGAGAGGCATAAAGTCACCCAACATCAGTGTGAAAGACTCATGCCAAGACGCATGAAAGCTGTGCTTGAAAATCAAATATTGATTTCTGAACTCTTCCTAAGTTAAAACATTAGTATTGTGTTGTTTAAAAATGAATATGAACTTATTTTCTTTGCATTATTCGAGGTCTGACAACACTGCATCTTTTTTGTTATTCTGACCAGTTGTTATTTTATGCAAATAAATGCTCTAAATCACAATTTTTTTATTTGGAATTTGAGAGAAATGTTGTCGGTAGTTTATAGAATAAAGCAAAAATGTTCATTTTACCCAAACGCATACCTATAAATAGTAAAACCAGAGAAACTGATAATTTTGCAGTGGTTTCTTTATTTTTCCCAGAGCTGTGTGTGTGTGTGTGTGTGTATATATATATATATATATATATAAATCACACACACACACACACACTGCATTATGAAGATTTATTAGAGTGTGTTTGTGTGTGTGTGTGTGTGTGTTTTTAAAGCTACCCTCACATTTCTTGGGAATTAAAATTAAAGTTCTATTGTAAGTATCATGCAATGAATTTCCAAGTAATCTGTATTATGAGAGCTGTTGCAAAACTTCCCAGTTCCACAAATGACTCAAAGTTGAATACATTCCAACAACAGCTTAGTCACTTAGTATGGAGTGTGATATGTTCCAACAACATTCATAGTACAGTCCATACTGCATCTAGGGGAATGCAAACTTGTGCAAGTTACAGATGCCAACCACCAAATTGAGCTGCTTGAACTTTTATTAAAGACTTAATTAGGCACACTTAAGGTTGTTACCTATACAGAGTACCGCAACTGTATGTTCGACTGCCACTGTAACAACTGTTCTAGAGTGGACTGGTTTCGCAGTTTGCACAGAACAGAATAATTGAAACAATAATTATTGCTTTTAAATGAGATTCATGAATAATATCAATTTAATTTGGATAAATTGTGATTTAAGAAGCAGGAGAACAGAAGACTAACAGTCTTAACAAAAATCTAATAAACTGTATCAGACCCATTCGCTAGCTTTACGAATCCGTGTTTAGTATCATATTATTAACTGCACTACAGTACAGCATATCAATCAGGATCAGATGGGATTTGCTTTGCCATTTCTACTTAATTGTTCACACAAAGTGAACAATGAAAACAAAACAATTGCAATGTTATTGAAGTGTTAGATATATTATGCCCTTCAGTCACATTTTTTACTTTTTGTTTTTAAAATATTACAACAATTTATGTGAACTCCATGGGGTACAAGAAGTTACCCTGCATTATACATAAAATAAGATACTGGTACAATCATACTTAGTGACCGAAGGGGATAGTGGATATAATATATTTAACTAAATAGTGCTGCTCTGCTGTAATTGAATCTAATAATCTTGTGACTCGCAGTCAACAAAGAAAATATTTCTTGCAGCTTTATTCAAATGTATTACAGTAACAAGTGTTTTGCTCACCTGCTTACAGTATCTGTGTGTTCATTAACACGCATGTTATATTATACATACTAATAGATGGTCTGTGTCATTCTCTTATATAAATAATATGTATCTGTTATTTATTTAGATTTTTTTTTAGAGCAGTAATGATGTTTAAGAGAACCCTGAGGAGATTAGCATTTGGTTTATTTTCTGGGCCGAGGAAACAAGAAGTGAAATCAGAAGCTTTGCCCAGATCCAGGCCAAGATGTCTAACAGGGACAGTCTGTGTACCAGATTATCCCTGCTATGCAAATTTCCTCGCTCACTCACACCACCATTTGGATGCCATAAAATGAAATGCTGTTGGCTTAAATGTAATTTTTTTTTTTTTTTTTGACCATCTCCCTAATTGTTTTCTTGCTCCAGTATTGCATAGTAATCATTCTATCCACATTCTATGTGTGTGTGTGTGTGTGTGTGTGTGTGTGTGTGTGTGTGTGTGTGTGTGTGTGTGTGTGTATATATATATATATATATATATATGTATTAAAATTGAAATAAATAAATAAAACTGACTTTTACAGTTAAATGTAGTAAAAGTTGGGAAATAGTTACTACTATTTAATATATTCCATTATCTTACATCAACCTTTAATTTGCTTAACTTCCTATTTGTTACTGAGGAGGAATAATGCTGTCAGTCATTTTTTCTGACAGCCCTCTCATTTGCCAGTGGAATAGGTGATTTTTTTGACAGATTGACTGGACTTATTTTTTGCTCAAACATTAGTCATGGCAACATGGTTCTATGCAGCAGGACATGCTAATTATATATTTGGATATTTACGGTATACAAGATGTACTATACCAATACGTTTAGTGAATTTATAACTTTTGAATTAAATTAGCAAGAGCATTTCTTTTTATACATTATTGAAATTCAGCACCCAAAAAGGCCCTTCATTTAAACCATAACTTTAAAAAACACTTAATAGTGTAATAAAATGTAAACATGAAAGATTAACCTTTTTAATAGGTTTAGTTTTCTAAAACTGAAAAGCCGACTAAATAGGAGCAGAGAATTTTGAAAAAAAGATTTTTAAAAAATCCAAAAGATATTGAGAATAGTTTGAGACTGTAGAAGGGTCCCAGGGTATGAGGTAGGGATTTCAACTGCTTTCCTTTGCTGTAACTGGGACACATGAAGAAAGTCCAGCCTTCCTTGCCATGGTTGATTTAATCAATATATGAGCATAAGAAATATTTGGTAAGAATCCTGACACCACAAAATATCTTGTTTTTGAAAATCCACCCAATCTATCTGTCTGGAGGGCCGCAGTGCAATTACTTAATTGCTCTAATGATTTCGTTAATTGGACACATTTAACACTTTTCTCCTGGTCTCAAAATGTTTCATAGGTCGTGTACCTTGAATCAAGTGCATTTTTTAAATTGTTAACTGTAAAAGACCTTGAAAAATATGAAATTAGTCCAATTGAACAAATAATTACATCAATTAACTTCACTGAGAGCATAAGTTGGAATGAAAACCAGGAGACCTTGTGGTCCTCAAGGACTGGAGTTTGACTAGATTGTTTCCCTTCCAAAGGTAACAATACTTAGAGGCTGGAGTTTAATATAGAATTTCCACTAGAAAAAACGTTATATACCATTAAAATATGTGTGCCCTAGAGAAACGTAGATACCAGATACTGTAAATAGATTTCATTGGTTCAAAGTACTTTTCTTTATATATAAAGTAGGTGACATTCAATAAAAAAATAACAGATAAATCTGTCTGAACACTGTATTTTTAAATTAATTTTTACCTCAGGAAGTTATAGAAGCATATACAAAAACCTACACGTGACCAGGGAGCACATGCAATTGATATCACAAATATATCCACAGGGTGTCACAGAACCTGTGGTCCCCCTCAAACAGCGTGACAAATAAAGACAATGCAGCTTGTATTTGCCAATAATAGTCATTCCTGATGCTTTTGCAGCTGAATTTCATTTCAGTTTTCATTTCCTCATGTGGCACTTCTGTTTTTCAGGATCTGTGCCTGCTTTCTGTAAAAAATAAAAATAAAAAAGAACATGGAGAAGAAGATGTACAGTATTGACTCACTTTTAGGTATGACATAGGTTGAACTGCTAGAGCTACATTTACTTTCATAGTCCTATTTACTTTAGAGATAACTTCACCCAATGGCAGCTCTTGGGAAGAAAGGCAAACTGAGATCTTTCTTTGACCTAAAGTTTAACCAAGTGTCATGTCTGCTTACTTTCTTTAAAAACTGCACATTTGAAACCTACATAGTGAATAAAAGTGCAAGACAGGTAAGATTCATTAAATTATTGTATTAGCTACCACCACTTCAATTCAAATCGTGTAGGATTCCTGGGGGTAGCCCCTATAGGACTACCTGACTGATTTTAGGGATAACCAGTCACACTAGTAGCTGTTATTCAGGCATGCCTCGTCTGCAGAGCAATCATCAGCAGGTTGGAAAAGTTCTTAGGACTGGTATAATTGTAGAAGGAGGAGAGCTTGCGAAGTGTATCCCTGTAGTTTGCATTGAATTGAGTTTCACTCGCATGTTGGCACGTGTGGGGAGAGATTTAAGGGCTGAACGCCATTGGTGGCTGGGCCATGATGCAAGAAAGCATAAATTATGAAGCCATATGAAACTGATTGGAGTGGGCAATGGTGACAGCACAAGATTAATCTATCTCTGGTCTGGGATGTCGTAATGGGGTATAGGGACCTTGGCTTGTGTTTCAGTGTAACCTTTTTCCTGCCTCCGTGCAGCCGTGTCCTGGGTGGCTAATTGTTTTGATCAGGAACAATCTTATTTCCAAAGGAATTTCCGTGAACTCACGATGAATTGTATTCTTATGGTATTCATATGATTAGCACTGCAATCATATTGCAGTTTGAAAGCCCGATTTACGTACTATACATTTCTCTGTGCGTGTGGTGCAGCATTTTGGCTTTAGGAGTATGATATGAATGTCCCTTTATGTACCATAGTGTGTTTCCAACATATCTTTGATGTCATGCACAGCATGATATGAAAAGCTGCTCTAGAGTGGTGTAACTTGGTTAGTTGACCTCAAGCCACCAGGCAAGCAGAGCATAAAATACATACAGCCCAAACTTGTTGCTGACTAATAATAAAGACTGGGCCCAAAAGGAGGTGAAGCTCTGAACAGTGTGGGAGATGTGGCAAATTACGAGAAGTTTTTCTAGTCAGAGGTGTGGGATTTTTATACTGCGGGCTGTGCACACATATTTCTGTACATTTCAGCTGTGACACAGTGAATTGGGACCCTTGAGTGTACCCCTGCAATGCTTTTCAAATCCATGTTCTAAATGCTGAATTGCAATGTGGGTCTTTACCACGTGATCTATAAAGCAATGAACAGAATAATTCAAATATAATAATTTGTAGGGTTAAGGAGGCTTCACACCACCCTACAATAATCCCTACAGGCCAGGTGCCCAGTTGGCTCAAACTGACAACCACAGGGCTGTTTTTGAAGGGGTGGTTTGCTTGGCAACCTTCACTGTCAAGCTCCTGGGTGTGAAGAGGTGATTGGCTTGGTGGTGGGATCAGAGAGAGCACACTGACCCGCAGTGCTTCTGATCTGCTGTGTGAAGTTGCGCGGTGAGGGAACATAATTGAACATTCTAAACTGGGAAAAAATGGGGGTAAAATGATTTGTCACTTTATATTTATAAAATGATTTTTTTTTTTTTTATTAGACTTTTTGCAGACATATTTTTTCAACATCCTCTAAGGCAAAAACAACATAAAATAATTTCCTGAACTGCACATTGAGAATGCTGAAAGAAAATTTTTTTTTGAACATTCACACTTTTCTTTTGCTGTAAACAAAACTAACTCAGACTGTACAGAAGAAATACAGTATGTATGAATGTACTCATAAAATGTATGCAAGCGGAAAGCATCTTATCATAAATACATAAAAAAAAAAACATGAAATACATTATGCAGTGAGCATAAATACTTTACATAAAAATAATGTCACTGATGGTTCTGCATTATAGAACCACGCATACTATTGCCTTAATTCTTCATTTCGATACAAAATATTGTACAACTTGAACCCTTTCCTTATTACAAACTAACAGTACCCTAATGAATTCAAAAGTTGAAACAGCTACTTTATGTGCCTCCACACATTTGATACAGACTTAATTACGCACAGATTTGTAAATTAAGCTCAAACATTGGCTGCAAAATAAAAATGTCAATATGCAAGTGTCTCAGCTATAACACTTGAGATCTAGTTTGCATAATCACTTCTGTAATGAGTGCAATTCTGAATGTACTGCCCTGTTTCATCTGTTGCATTTTTGCTCCACGTAATTAACATGCATGATTATAATCCTGTCTCTATATGAAAACTTAAATTGGAAACGTAGAAATAAAAACAGCTATTTTTTTAAAAAAATGTAACACTAAGTATCAGGGTTTTAATCAATTAAAATATTAATTTATTAGTTGCACAAGTACAAGTTTAGTAAAACAGATGTGCACAGATATATATGTAAGTATATTTGATTAGTTCGCTGGTATGCTCTTTTGTGTGGAGTTATCTTTCATACTTCCAGAGCAGTCTGAAGTTTGACAGCTAGATTCACAGCCCCTGGTTAGAACTAATCTTGGTCTACTCAATGTTAATTTAGATAAGGTAATCCGCGAGTAAAGCTAATCAGGGACTGTGAATCTAGCCATTTATGTTCACTTTATTTAAAAAAAGTAAGCTAGAGCTTCATTCACTGTAATGTAAAATGTCTTGTCTAACAGAATGTTTTGGTAGGCAGACTATAACGTCAGGTTATTATTATAACCCTGGTTCCCTGAAATAGAAATGAACCATTAACCCTCGGCCATGGTTACATTTCATACTTTTAAGGGAACTACTAGTCACTGCGCGTCACCTGGATAGAACACTGCTTGTAGGTTTAAACTACATGGAATTGTAACCATGAAGAGTAGCCCAAAATGTGTATTTCTAGTACAGTCACCAAGGGTGGTGCAATTTTAATTTTGAAATAAAATGTTTCAGCTGTAGAAAGAAATCAAGCTCTTGTTTACTCTTTCAAACAGTTGCATTACGAAGCTGATGCACAGTTTTACAACCCTATATCATCATGAAATACTTGTAAGAACCCTTCTGTTGTTGTGTATGTAGGATAATACCAGTTTAGTTCTCACATATGGAATACTTTGAACAAACAACCCAAACATGACATTTTAAAATACATATTATAAATGTTTCATTTTGGCAAATACAGTAGTTTTTCTTTAATTTTATTAGTATTTTCAGGATTTCCACATATGCTACATCAAATGTCACCTTTCTGTAGTTAACACAATTTGTACTTTTTCTTATCTGAAACAGAAAACAAAGCAGTTCAACCTAAATAGCAGTTCTATTGCATTCTTTATATTCCCTTCACAAGATATGTCCGTGTATAAACAAATCAGTCTCTCAACTAAACCCTCTTCTTCTGGCACAAACACATGGGGAAAACAGTGGGCATTCCTTTTAAGCATGTGAATTAATTTGTTTAATGAAAATAAAACCAAATAAACCAAAAAAGTGATTTTGCTGTTCCATTTTGCTTTTTAGTATAATAAAATGCTGTCTAAAATGTGCTGGGTTTTTTTTTTTCACCCATGCAGTATGGAAATGTATATACATAAATCCTTATCAATGGTCCCTCAGATTTTCCCAGTGTGTGTGCATTAAAAGCGGTGCTCCCCTCGCGTCATGTGGGAGGAGAACTCATACCTGTCCTGGCTTCGGTAGCCACACAAGTTGCACTCAAAGGGGTCTCGGAAACCGTGGCAACCCATGTGGATAGTATACATGACGTGGTCCAGGAAGAGAACTCTGCAGTGTTCACAGTAATAAGCCTTGACCTGCTCCCCCTCGTTAGTGACCACCCTGAACTCCGCTACAGCCCTCAGGAGATCGTACTGCCTGCCATGCTCCTCCTTGACGGCGGAGATGCCATTCCGAGCCTGCGGCGCGATGTGATTGGTCAGGTAGATGAGACCGCCTCCCCCAGCCCGCTCCTCGTTGTTGCTCTCAGAGTCGGTGGAATCTTGACAGCTGTTGCTAGGTGAGACATCCCTCTCTGTGGAAACTGACTTGGCCTTGGAGAGTAGGAGCAGGTTCTCGGCGGCACTGTCATGGACTGAGTGGCTGTGGTTGTTGCCATTGTTTGGTTTATGAAGAGGATATATGGGGCTGATGACCACATCGGAGGAGGCAGGGGGAGTCTGGACCAGGGGACGCAGGGACTCGGCCCCCAGGTAACTGATGGCACTGTTTATGGCCTGGTCCATGACATGAGGCTGCATTATCTCGCTGTCCTTGTCGTAGTTGTTTGAGTTGCCATCATAGGAGAGGTCCGACAGCCTCTTCTCTCCTGTTTTCACAAAAAGACAATGGTTAGCCAAACAGAATAAGAAAACACAGTATAAATATATTAATGTAAATTGTTAAAGAATACACTGCAATATAACTGTATTTCTTTTTAATTTTCATAGAAAGGTTTTATTATTAATAAAGCAGGGTTTCATTTCTAAACACTGCATTGTATAAAGGGTACCATAGCAGCCCAAATCTGCAGAAAATGGAATTCCTTAGAAATGCAGAAATTCTCAGTCTTCCACAGATTCACCAAATTCTGCAGCTACATAATCATAATTATCATAAGCAGCCTGCTAAACGGACCTGAAATGAACAGATGTTTTGTCTCCTTCAAAAAGTAGGAGTTAATTAAAGACTTGCGTTAAACCTTTGAAAATGTGTCCAATAAGAAGACTCATGTGATGTGATGCTTTTGTTAAAGATTTTACTACAAAAATGCTTGACATATTCCATTGAAAGTACTTAGAGTAAGTAGCAGGGTTCCGAAAAATATAGCGTTGTGCGTCCCCACGTGTTGCTACAACTGTTTAAATGACATTATCTCATTTTTCTTTTCATTGTTAACATCCTGACAACTTTTTACACTTATAAATTTAAAGTCTGTTTCAAAATTTTTTAAACCAAATGGCCGCTCTAGTGCACTGGGGTTTGAGATCTGTCCTCTAAATCAGTGGTTCCCAACCCTGGTCCTGGGGACCCCCTGTGTCTGCTGGTTTTCATTCCGAGTTCTCAGTTACTTAATGAAACTCTTAATTGAACTGTAAACTTGCTTAATTAGACCTTTTTACTTGTTTTCAGCTCAGTTGCAGATTTGAAATTAGCTATAATTTTTTTAAGTAACTTGAACTCTGTGACTGTTTAAGAGCTGAAAACACTTAAAAGGTCCAACTAAGCAAATTGTCAGTTCAATTAAGGGTCTAGGATTGGAAAACCCTGCTCTAAATCACTGCAGGAAGAGCGAGTGAGTTAAACACAAGTGCTCTGGCATTTCTGTTCCGTACCACATCATGGATCGTTATTGCTGTGTTACCTGTTTGCCAATGTGGGCAATACTCCTTACACTAAAACGAGCTTTGATGTTATAAGTGTAAAAAGTTGTCAGGATGTTAACAATGAATAAAAATGACAGGTACATTATTTAAACAGTTGTAGAAACATGTGGGGGAATGTAACAGTATTTTTTCTGAACCCTGCTGCTTACTCTTTAACCCTTAAATTGTTTGATATGATTATGTTTACTTGTTAAAAAAAATGTATAAGCCATTATTAATATAAATACTAATAATGACTGCGTCTAGCAATGGGTTTGATCCCTAGTTGCACAGTCTAAAAGAAGTATAAAATAAATACTGGCTGCCATTTTATACATGTCCCTCCAACTCAATTACACAAAGGGCTAGATCAGGGGTGTCATTTAACACTCCTCTCCAGGCATCAAAATGTTTCATAGGTAGTGTACCTTGAATAATGTCCATTTTTTAAATCATCAACTGTAAAAGACCTTGAAAAATATGAAATGTCTAATTGAACAAATAATTAGATCAATTAACTTCATTGAGAGCTTAAGTGGAATGAAAACCAGAAGACCCTGCACCCCTCGAGGTCTGGAGTATGACACCGCTGGGCTAGATTCTCACTTATTTACTCCAAATAGTTATTTGCACACTTTCTTTTGAAATGCACACCATAAAGTTATGAAATCATAAATACACAACACACCCATTGTATACAATGGATTGTAAGTAGTATTAAGCTGTTTTTTTAATTGTAATATTTTATTTATTTATTTTTTAAATAGCGTATACCACAGCCATGTTAAAGACTGGATTGCTTTCTGAGCTGTTGAAATTATAAAAAACTCTGTCAGACAAACGGTTTTAAATATCAATGATGATAAAGACCCTGAAATGTCTTGATGACCACTAAGGACAGGATCTTTTTTAGTTTAAAATACATTCAAAGATGCTTTGCACTGTGTTAGGAGTTGACGGAAAATTGACATAATTCACACTGCCTAGTTTTTACCCAAAGGGGAATGACATACTATAAACACATTTGTCCACTGTCACATCCCAGTGTCCTACACTTAAATCCCTATGTTTCTTACTGCTACAGATATAATTACTTTCCAGATCAGACCATACTCAACTAAAGGTATATACAAAAAAACATACAATGGTTTCCATTTTCCTGGTTGATGTTGATGAATAAGTTAAGCTGAAATAAATCCATTACAAACTAAACAAGTACAATGACACAATGGAAATACTGTTCTTTTGTACTAGCTAATTAAGGATGGCTGTTGTGGTCTGAGAGACTGAACCTCTCATCTCCTCACACATTATATATACACTAGCGTTTCCTCAGTTGGAGTTTGGCCTAGTCGCAAGGGTTCTTTTGTGGTGGTGATAACCCTACAGTATTTGTGAAGGACATCCAGAAAGCAAAACTATACTTCCACAGACTTGGTTACTAAAGAGAAAACAGCAACACCTACTTGACTGCACTTTCAACAAACATAAAAGATGTAACCCTTACAGAACTTTTTGAAGTACTCGTTTAGTTGTCTGCACATGCATAGTCTTGTGCTACTTAATTTAAGTATGGGGTGCTTAATAAAGTATGATGGAGTAAAGAGCTTTAAGAGTCAGTGGCGTGGGAAGCAAACACTAGAAGTAACTAATGGGGTGTTGATAATGCATCACAGGTTGTAAGATGCCATGCAGTAGGAACTCCCACTATAGCCACTCCTTATTTGCCTCCCATTACATCCTGGTTCAGCACACCAAATGTCACCTTCCGGCAGGGTACCAATATGTTCAATACTACAGTTTGCAGAACTGCTTTGTTTTGTATTTCTAGTTTTTAAAATGTTAAAAGGTATGAGACAAATACAAACTCCTATGATTAATGTAGATGGACTAAAAAAAGCAGACTTTTAACCCTTACCCACAAACTTCTGAGGCATAGAACTCTTACGCTTAGCTACGTTACTAGCTAGTCTGTCTAGCACCAGGGCTCTTTTTGATCCCATCTTGCTTAAGTCTTCACTCATCTCATTGTGGTTGCTTTCTTCCTTTACTACTGGAAAGCAAAATAGAAATGTGCAGTTTAGAATTAAAATAATAAGACGACTTCACAAATTGCTTAGCTCTGCTAAGATCTAATATTCTGTTCTCTACAAAGATCTAATAATAATCTAAGTTCTCAGTTGCAAAACAGCAAAATAGCCATCAGAAGTCTGTTTCATAAACTAATAAAAAATAAATGTGCTTGCCAGGAACCAGGTGCTTCACATTCTGGAGTACATTACCTACAAGCCTAGTAGTTGCAAACATTCTGCCCTGTAAAAGAAGACGCTTGTGTTGCAAAAATGATGTAAATCTTTTTCCAGATCTCCAGTAAATGCTTATTTTCTTATCAAATATTATTTCAACAAATGCGAATTGAATTAAATCTGTGAACTCTATTCATCCAATTTATAAAATATAATATTACTCACACGTATCTAGTTCACGCATGCAATAGCTCAATCGTACTGAGATATACAGTTCAGAGGCTTCAACCAGCCACAATGGACTGTGTTGTTTTGCTTATAAAATTGATTTTCATTTAGGATTTAAAACATATATACTAGAGACTATAGTGACCTGAACATGTATATGTGTACTGTGAGTTAATACAATATACATGAGCTAATTGAAATCTTAAAACATCTTGGAAACAGGGACGAAGGACATTCAACCTAGAAACAGAGTAATGATACAATATCAGGGGGAAAAACTAAACAAACCAGCCTAAATAAAGACATGCAACTTGTGAACACAGGCTGGCAGCAGCGGCAAGACAATCGTTGACTGCTCATGCGTCTCCTTTTCCAACCACCTCTGCTGCGAGTTACTGTATTATATCAGAAGTTGCTGTGTGTAGTGTGTCTTATTGTTATAACAGATGTCATCTTTTGCATTTATTGGTTGCTCAAACTGAACAAAATGATTTCTGTTATAATATAGACACCCAACAAACTGCGTATTAGCTTATTTTTACTCAAAAAGACGAACAGTGTACTCATGAACGACTATTAAACATAAAAAGTGTTTTTTTACGCAAGTTGGCACATGATGATGTTTATACACAAAATAGGATTTTGACAAATCCATAACGATTGATTTCTCATATGTGATTTATAATGAGCAGTGTTGGAAACCTTGTACAACAGGAAAGGCGTTTAAACGAACAAAATCAGAACCAGTCAGAACCTCACAATTCTCCAGTAGGTATTTATTGCTGCACAATTCCCTTCTGTGAATTTTAAACCATATTTAAAATGCTCACCCTGATGCATTGACAATAATCTGTCCGTCACATTCTATATGGTATAACTTCTGCCTAAAATTTGAATCTCCTGACCTCATACTTCAGCCACAGCTGGATTTTTGGGCATTTTAAAGCACCAGGGAATCATCCTGGATTTCATTAACCACATATCCTGTTCCCAGGATAACCCATTAAAAAGGGTTTGTGCTGCAATCCAATATTAAGTTTTTTAATTGTGTACTTAAATAATTACAACTGGGATGTTAATACAAACCAACTGATACATTTGGAATAAATATTTCTCTTTTCTCAAATATTAACAAAAGCATACCAGATTCAACACATCTTATTAATAGCAACCATTAATTCAACTAGCCCGTCAGAACACAGTTGTCTGTAGGGGTTCTTGCACAGGTGTTGAAGGTGAGACTATCAATCAAATTAGACTGACTCTCTCTATCTTCCTTAAGACCACTAGAAATGATCTTCAGTAGAAGGCGTGTTGCAATAAACAACAATGAACTTAAGACTGAAAAACAAGAATTGGAAACAAAATAACATGACATTTGTAAAGAATAATACCTTTTTAAAAACCCTTTCTACCTTTAAATACGGTAAAAACAAATACGGTGTATACATATAAAATAATAGATGAGCATATGAACTTAGGGGCTCCCGAGTGGCGCATCCAGTAAAGGCGCTCCATGTGGAGTGCAGGATGCGCCCTATAGACTGGAGATCACTGGTTTGAGTCCAGGTTATGTCATCACTGATCATGGCCATTAGGCAATTCTAAACTGGGGTACAAATCAATGTCAACAACTAAATAAAAATAAATATTGGGCTTCATGAGTTACAGGAAATTAATTCCATCTACAGTTTAAACTGCAAGACTTACATACACAGCCACCCATCGCTATACTGCAGATTCAGATATACATTTCTCCACATTATTATAGTCTAACTGCACACACCTTAGCTGTACTATACATAGACAATTTCACTTAGAATTACTGTTTGTTTTATTTCGTACTACTGCACATCACAAACTAAACATACCGAACAATTAAAAACAAAGCATTAATATTGTTCTGTTATCATATACACACTCATTGCACAATAACACAAAGCAAATTAAATATCTACTTTAAGCAATGCACTAGCAAAAAACACAGGGCAGTGACCTTGGCTCCATAGCAACAAGCCTCCTATGTTGTGAATGGATTCTTTCAATGCAGAGGTTTGGGCATTTTGAGAAAGCAGAGGAAGATTCATGAGATTAATTGCAGACTTAAGTTGATGAGAAGCAATACCCTCCGCAGTATGAATTAAAATGGTATGCTACTTTTTACACGAAAAATGAGAACAAGTGTGTTGTGTAGAGGATTTATATTGGACCCTGATGCCCCCGATAAAACAAGGGAGTGGCTGTACAGTATTCGTTATTAGCCTATTTGTTTTTCTATGGGTCTCTCGCTATATCTCGGCCCTCGATATATATATATATATATATATATATATATATATATATATATATATATATATATATATATATATATATATATATATATACGATTTGTTTGCGGGTCTTTGGGTGCACGATATATCAACCCACACAACAACACTACACATATAATATATATATTATATATATATATATCCATTATATACTGTGTGTACATATATTTGTGTGACGTTTCCAAAAACGTTAGTGGGGTATCTTAATTGTGTAAAACACAAAGTGATTTCAAAAAGTAATGATGCGATAGTAATCATTGGACGATAAAACAACACTATTCTGTTTAGAATGGGCAAAGGTACATTTATTACTGAACGTTCACATGACTAATTCATTATTAAAATAAGTGGTACCCCATTTGATTTGAAAAATATTTGTTTTACATATTGCAGAAGGTTACTTGATAAGTTCATGTTAACAGCATTTAGCTCTGTAAGCATCTCCATGTAAAACCACCATAGCATCTTTTAGAAAAAAAGGTGACCGCATTTCTAATGCAGACATGCCTGTGGGATTCTGCAGCATGCCCTGGCTACCTGCTACCTCTCCGACCCCTTATAGTTTCCTAGCAACACTCTTACCTGAGTAGACAGTGTTTGGCAGCCCCATGCTTTGCAAGTAGTTGTGACAGCGCTCTTTATGTTCCTCTAATGAGCTGCGCTGTTTGTAGCTCCGGCCACAGTATCCACATTTGTGAGGCTTCCCCACTGCCGAGAATAGAAATGAGCATTAAAGAAATTAAAAGGGCATACTTTTTTTTTTTTTTTTAATGGCTCAACTTTCTGGGTCCCCTTGAGTTTTGGAAAAGGTTTTGCAACTTTTGTCAAAGTAAAACATAAAGGTTCCACTATTAAGAATCTAATTCAGACCAGTGGTGCCCTGCTCATGTCTGTTCCTTACCATGCTTTGTGATGATAATTCAGATATACAGTACAAGTGCAAACTGTATTTTGTTTGTCTGAAATATATCTTCTCATTTTCCCAAATCTCCATTTTCCAGTGAACACATGAATTTGTGCACAAATGATTGTAAATAAACTTCTTCATGTCTGTTATATATTCAGTTAACTTAAAAGTAGTTTAAATGAACTGCTATCACTCTTTAAATGATGAAAAAATTGTTTAAAGACCAAATAGGGTTCATTCTGGAAATCATTCTGCTGCAGCAATGTTGAAATCTGTTCATTTGTCACGAAACTCTGTCACCTGTGTCAACAATTGTATTGTATAGAGCTGATACAGTTCAAAGGTCTAAGCATCACGACAATGTCGTAATGGGGATCTGAAAGACTGGCCGATGAAATACAGTCCACAGCCAGCTGTGAATTTAGATCAAACAATACTGGAGCCGCTCAAACATCAACAAATTTCTATGGAAATTTTACGGGAATCGAGATAAGAGTGTAACAAAAGCAAAAACCCAAATAATAATTTAAAGTCAAATATTGGTAAAATGTAGAACAGTTATATCTTCTAGGACACTGCTGCCATGAATGTGTCATGTGTTACAAGGATCACTGCATTGTCATACTTGAAAAGACAAGTCATCAGTTTCACTGCTTCAGCAAAGCAGTTTTGAGCCTATTGAGGTATTCCACTGAACAGCTTTTGGAAAACAAAAATGATTGTCAAGGGTTCTACTTAAATACATATAGCCTTACTCTGTTCAGTAAAACCACAGACAAACTACATCACTGATCAGAGTGTAAAGCACAACTTCTGATGTTGCAAACATGTGATTAAAAATAACTCTAGCCTTTACAACATTAAAAATACTACACAAAGAAGAGGCATTTTTCATCAGCTGCAATTTCCATAATAATACATGTGTATTCACCTTGAAAAAAGCCAAGCAAAACCATTAACAAGCGACACAGTCATAGTCAGCAATGGCTACACAGTACTGGGCAGAGGTACTGTACGATAGAACCCAGGTGCTGACAATTTAACATATTCTACTCCATGTCCAGTGTGAATTGGTTCTACCTCTGGAGCTAACTATTTGACTGCCACCTTCATACAGAACCATTGCATTGCTAGTGTGGCGCACCTGCATTTTCAATAAAAATAACTTTGGAGATACTTCTTCAAATACTGTACTCTGAATTAGAAACAGGTCGTAAACACTAATACATTGTGGACTACATATTTGCTTGTTTTGTTTGCTTCCTTTTGTGTAATCATTTTTTGTTTTGTTATATATTTGAAATGTTATGTTTGTATTTGACCTACCAGAGTGAGTGCGCAAGTGACCCGTGAGGGCATCTCTACGGCGACAGGCATAGTTACATAGGTGGCACTTGAATGGCTTTTCACCCGAGTGCAGCTTTATGTGGCGTAGTAGGTTGCCCTTCTGTGTGAAGGAGGCGCCGCACTGATTACACTGAAACGGCCGTTCACCTGTGAAAAACAAAGAACACATCCGAGCTTCATTAGCAAGGGGGGTGTTGGGGGTGGGGTCGAAAGGTTCAGGCAGTGACTGATGCCTCTCGCCTCAGGAGGCCTACAGTGAGTTTGTACTGGGCTCTGGTCACAAGTAAATTTGGTAGTCTCAGCTTTTACTTCACAAAACCACAACTTAGTTGTTGACTGTCTCTATTTGAGAGGTTCCTCTGGTTATTAGCTCTTTGTTATCTTAGATCTGCATTAGAGACTTATAACTATGCTTAAGGAGAGTTCTAATGAGGGGCCTGCTTTTGAAATCCCTATATTGTTTTGTTGTACAGATGTTTACCCTGTGCAGTAGTTTACTGAGTCATTTGTTTGTGTCTTTGATTGTGTATTTGTACATAATATTCTGCGTGTTTCAAGGCTTTGTGTCTTGGTTAAATAAATTTCAATTTGACATTTGTGTGGTAGCTCCTGTAGGGTCTGACTGAATTGTCCCAGAAGCCATTGTCCCTTACCTTTCATGAGAAATCACTAGCCCCAAAATTAGAAAAAAAAAGAAGCTTAATTAAACCTAATAACCATGAAGATTTCAGCAAGAAAAGTTCACTTCCCTGGTCTAGTGTGCGACTTGTGGAAGCAGGCTGGTGTGATAGAACAAGAGGCTTTCAGACTAAACCTGCCAGTTTCTTAATGCTTCACTGCCTTGGGTCAATTTGATCTGAAAATCTAATTTTTTTTCTCTAAAATCAGAATGGCACATCACAATGCAAATTCAAACTCATTTAAATAAAGTGAGAGCAACATTTTGTGTTGAAAAGCCACTCTTCCTGATCAACAGTTTTGGAATAAACCAATATCCACTTCTGTGTGTTGTGGCATTTTGGGGGAAGATTTAAATGTCTTTTTTTTTTCAAAGGCTCTATAAAATAAGAACCGCCAGTGAAGCAGCAAAATAATATATATAGAAGAAACTCATTAAAAATGCATTTCAGGATCACAGTTTCACCTCAGCACATTTTTATATTTAAATGAGAGCCACTTCATTATAGACCGTATAATAACTTCTTTACATTTACATTTTCCTGTTTTTTTTTTTTTTTTTTTTTTGCTCTATTAGCTTCTGACCTGCCAACAGTCAAAACTCCAATACATCAGTTAAAAAAACACCTTTATCATTAGTTACAAACCTTTACAAATTCAAAAAATACATACTATATATACACTACATCATTCTAAAACAATGGATTACCCAAACAATTCTAAAGTTGAACATACAATACATGCATATTCAATATACTCTCGATTATCTGCACAGGAGTTTGTGCTTAGATCAGAATTACCCATGAATAATAATTAATACCTATCTGATACCACTTGACTGTATTTAATATACATATCCACATTCTTCCAAGTGAAACACGGTACAAAGTAGGAGTGGATCAATCTGAAACAGGTTTGTCGTTATATGAGAAGGGTATAATATAGGGTTTAAATTGAAAAGCCATTCAAGTCTTACTGGCATGATGTGGTTTATAGATACTCAACTAACTGTTTAACAATAAGTTACACTCAAATATAAAAATGTGTAGACACCCACACATCCAAAATCGTCATTTTGAACAAAATCTGCAATTCTGACAAGTTTTATCCCCATTAATAGATAATGACGTTCTCTGCTTGAAACCAAGCCGATTTCTATTTTCAGAGGATAACCTTACATATTTTAGGTAGCGAGAGACCAGTGTAAAATAGTGCATCAAATGCAGATTTGGACAAATTATTTAGTTTGATCCCATGTGGCTACGATATTTCGCCTATATTTACTGGAAATAAGTTTGCCATTGATACATTACCTCCTCTGGATATGTGTGACAGTGTTTTGAAGAAGTCTGGGAACTGTATAGCTGTATATTTATTCCCCTTTTCTCAGTTAATGTCATAGTCAACACATTTTGCATATAGTGTTTATGTAACCCTGAAAATAAGTTTGAGCATGGTGGCAGAAGATATGCAATATTACTGCCACAAAAAGGTACATTCTTCTTGTATGATGCCCATGACTAAACTAGACAGAGAATCGTAAAATACAGTTGTGTACCGAGTATGTACTCCCTTCACCACACTTCGTTAGCCATCTTAGTTCACAGGTCAAAGTGAAGGGTGCCATTACATTGGAGCTTCCATAGCATTGCAAAATAAGAAGCTGGCATTTCAGTGGTTTATGAAATTTTAGCAGTTGGAGTTGCAGTGGCCATGGGGGTCAGGAAGATACTTAATTACATAATACAAACACACCGACTAAGGAATATGAATGTGTCCTGTAACTTGAAGGCTTACCAATTATAATTATACGTACCCTGACAAATTAGCAAGTAGAAATGTACAGTATTCAACTAAAGCAGAACTGAATTGGTCATAAACAAATGACACAAGGACATACTTTGAAAGACAGAGACAGATAAAGAAATAGAGATAAGGCTTCTCAAATTACAGACAAATCCAGATGTTAACCACATGACTACCCAGAGCTTCTTTACCAATTCCTTGTATGTACCTGGGTGAGAATGACATCACAGGCAATCATTAGAATGACCAGTGGAAATCCTGTATCCTTAACAGCCAACCAGTAAGCACACTATTATTTAATGGCATAGGTTTAAGATACTTAAGAAGTGCTAAACATTACAGGATACAAACAGAGTTTACAACAATATTAAAACATCTATTTTACAGAATATGCACTTACATGTGGGGACCACACATGGGCAATCCTTACTGAGACATTTTGATATTTAGCTGATTTTCTACAAAATAAGCAGGCAAACTAAGTATATAATATAGAAAAACCGTAGGAAATATTTGTACGTACAATATACTTACAATGCAACATAGATGTTACACAACCCCCAAACCCAAAACAATGGTAATAAATGTAGCCAGGTCTTACCGGTGTGGCTTCGTTTGTGTACCATGAGAACATTTGGACCGATGCAAACGATTCCACAGATATCACACTTTAGCTTCCCATTGGGGAGACGAATGCCACCGACTGAAGAGTAGGCTTTGCTGCCTTGGCCTGCGTGGGAGCCATTCAATTTCACTCCTGAAGCATCAAGCACTCGCAAATCCTCTGCACATTCTTCCCCATTCACCTCACAGGCACGCCCATTCTCTTCATCATTCTGATTCTCTACTTTAATATTACTGGCTGAAAGAAATTGCAGTAGTATACCTTTTAGTATTAGCATGTCGTTCTACAGCTTGCTCTCATTTTACATGAAGTGACCATACTTTTAAAGAATAAACTGCCTACAAATTGAATCCTTTTCAATTTAAATGTTTTATTTCTTGTATTGTTCAAATAAAGTTGCCGAACAAAATAATGTCATGAATTTTACCTGTTAGCATTTAACACTTCCATTCGCTATACTGGTCTCAACTGTGCAGTTTTGAATAAACACATGTTATAACAAACATGATATTAGGTACTGTGCTAGACAAAGAAATCTCTGTTTGCAGGCCATGCTTGGTTATTTCACTTGGACAGTGAAACTGACCCCATCTCTTTCTTTCTTGTCGTAAACCACTCAGAATCTAAATACACAATTATTACAACACGTATGCCTTTGAAAAACTGTAGGTTACTATGAGGAGTTAAAGGAGTTAATAGGGATATCCGATATATATATATATATATATATATATATATATATTATATATATATATATATATATATATATATATACGCTGTGTGTTTTTCTTTTCATTACAAAAAACAGAGAGAAGATTGAGTTACAGGTTCTGAATTATAATCTGTTTACACACTAGTCCATAGACTGCCCAAACAAAAATGACGAATTACATCCTTTTTGTTGTTAAATATTGATTAAAGTATGTTTAAAAACTCCAAGTAGCTGTTTTAATTCAAATATCAGCATTCATATTATTCTTAAAAGTATTATTATTAATGAAACAATAAGGAACAATGCAATTGTAGTTCTGATATAATGTAATTTGTGAGATGCAATGAATCTTTGGCCAATGTGCGGTAGAATAGGAAGAGATAAGTGAATGACAGTGGAAGTGACTAAGCTTTGCAGATTGTGCAGCCCCATATTAATGAAACATGCTTTAACATGCAGTGTCGTACCAAAGGTGCTCCGGGCTCAGACTAGAGACTCAAGTCTCGCCCCCAGTCCCAAAAAATAAAAAAAATCAACACTAATCACTTTTAAACAGGGAGCTGACTAGCCCTTTCTGAAGCAATGTCCTTAGTTAGCTAACCCCTGTCTAACCACCTTGCTACAGAGTTAGCCAGACAGCAAATGCATACAGATACAAAATGATCTGTCTGTGTTCATTCTTTGGCAAAAAGCGATATCTGTTACAGATAGAAATAGCAGTAGCCTAGGGCCCCACAACAGAAGAAAAGAGCGAGAAGTACTATTTTTTTTTTTTAAGCCAGACTGGTTTCACTGGAACCGTTGGAAGCCCTGGTAGGGTGATGGGTTGCTTGGAGTCCCCTTTAAGACAGGGACAGATAGCAAGGGCTTTTAGGTGATGTCATAACTCATGAGAGCAGGTCTTAAGCAATTTAAAGTCGTTCAAAAACCCAGAGCTATCTTTTACCAGCTTAATAAGAGATGCTGTAGTATTTTCATACTTAAAATATATGCTGTAAATATATCAACAAGAATTTTTTTAAGTTATTTTAAAACTGAAAGTTGATTGCAGTAAGAACGCAGTTTTTCATCCTGCCTGCTGTTCCAGAAGAGGTGCTTGTTCATTTACAGAAACTGTAAATGTTTTGGTCTTTTTGAAAGTTTTGAAAAGATGGTTACAGGATTGTTTTCAATGTGAAGGCAAGGACCTTACGTAGGAACTATTCTAGACTAGCATCATTATCGACAATTAGGTATAATTTATACAAGGAAACCATGTGCCAGTATAATAATAATTCCAACATATTGTCCATGTGGCAAATTCCATCTCATGTGACGAACAACAGTTCATTTTCGTCTCTTATTTTTTATTATGATTATTTATTTGTTTTGCGCTCTCTTGGCAGTATAACGCATTGTAGGAGTGTCTCAGTGCCTAGGAGAGCAGGCCTACACCAGTTACTTTTATTACATGTTTCTTGTGTTAAAAAAACTAAAAACTAAAATACTTACCACAAGTAAACCCTATTGAGAGCAATATCTACTTCACTGGCTTCATAGAGAAGGGAAGAAAATATCTAGCAATTGCTGGTGAGCAGCAAGAGATAGAATGGTACCACACGCTGGGTTATTACTGTATATTGAGCAGATATCTAAAATTGGTACACAAGTAGATTTATCTATGAATGAGAATTCATTGACTAATTTTCAGTATTTATACCAGCTTAATCACTCTATAGGCCTCTTTAACCAGCATGGCCAGCTGGAAACCAGTAACTCAGCAGCTCATACCAGGATACACCAGTGCGGACCATTGCTGGTATTACAGGGAGCCATATAGTGTGTGTGGTGTGTGGGGCAGAGCTCAAATTAAGTGCCATTAAATCTATAGCGTCCACGTGGTAGAGCAGACTTCCATCTCAAGTGACGGACAACGCTTCCTTTTTTTCATTATGTCTTTGTTTTGTTTTGTTTTACAAATTCAGGAATAGGGAATTTCCAATGAACTATAAAGAGCCTCCCCACCTCACATTTGTGTAGAACACAAAGATAAACAGGAAACAAACTGAAACTGAAGAGGATGTACAGTAAATAAAACAAAACACTAAGATAAAAACAAGCCCAGCCTTAATGCCAGTCAACAGCAGCCTGTGTGGCTTCTAGGCCACTGACTAATCTGCTTTCTCCAAAAGTAAGCAAGGAAGGTAAATATATTACACATTCTCCCGCTTTTTCATTCTCATTTAGCAGAAAAACACACTTCCTATAACACTATGAGTAAAGGATTTTGTATTATATTTTAGTTCATTCTTGCTACACCTGTTTTAGATAATATGAACCTGATTTAATGAGCTTTTACCCCACTACAAATCAACAGGTTTGTTAAAATAGATGTTAATTAGTTCTACATATACTGTATTTGAGTTGGTGTTCTGTGGAGACTAGGGTAATATAAGGTATTAGTATTTTCCCCTCTGAAACAATTCCAGCCTTACTGATCCTAACTTGAGCTGTACAGTAATTACAAGATGCAGCCACCAGGTGGCACAGTGTACAATAGTACAATGAATGGCTTGTTAAAGAAGAATAAAAGTAATTTCTTAGATCGGAAATGTGGGGGGGGGGGGGGGGGGGGGGGGGTTTGTCTCCGAGCCGGCCAGTCCTTTGAATTACTGCACAATGTAACCAACGCCCCAGCAGAACATTAAAGAAGAAGTGTTGTTCTTCGGATGAGACCAAAGCCCTTTCTCCTCTGTGTACACTAAAGATCCCAGATGCAGCATGGATATACAACTGAGTAAACAAGATGCTGTGTCTCAACAATTCTGTCACTGTGCTGCTTTCAGACCAGTCAGAACAAGGTAGCTAGAAGGATTCACATTGGAGGCACAAGGCATTGTATGACTCCTGCAGCTTAAACTGTGGAGAATGTACAGCAGAGTGCACGGAAAGCTAAACTATGTAATAACATAGTAAACAGATTCCAAGGAATTGTTTTTTTGGGGTCATTTTGATTGTGGAATATATTCATAGTGTTTTGCTTTAGGTGTATCCTTAGTGTTTGAATGTTAAAGCACTCTTGTCAGCCCAATGGAATTTTCCTTGGTGCAATGTCTGCCTGTTAATGCTCGCATGTGCTTATCTACACTCCTCAGGTACAGAACAGCACAAACATCCCAGCAATGATGACACTGCGGTTTGCTTGTCATAGTGCAAGCAGGTTTCCACATCGCCATACAGGCTCATGAAGAGGAACAAGAAGAAATATTGAAATATAGGAATCCAGGGAAAAAAGAGGAAGCCTCAACAAGCAGGTCAGCTCAACTGACACACTAAGAATTTAGGAGAAGTGACAGAAAGGGAAGCGCTGACAAGGAATTATACAAATCAGCAGCTGAAGCAAGTCTTTTGTAGTCCTGTAGTTTTTCTGATTACAGAAACAGGGATAATAACAGTATCTTTAACACTGTTACTCTTGGTTGTAAAGACTAAACTCAGCCTACTGGTAGAGGTTATAACAATTGCTATTTTAGCTTTTTATAACAGCAGTTACACTCTGGTGTATTTTAAGGTCAGAGATTATTCTGAGAGCTGTCACCAGGAGTTTTTATTGTATTTATTCCACTACAGTCACTGTCTTTTTGGCATCTTTGTTTGTGCACATTACAATGATGTGATTATGTATTTTCACTAACTGTATTGTGATTGTCAAAGGGCTGTAACTTAAAAAAAAAGGACACTAAGGAACAAACACAAACCGTGTGCATCATTTTATTTTCTGCTAACTTTGTCTGATTCACATCTTCCAGGCTGGCGATCTGAGAATACAGCAAAACCACAGAACATTTCGTGCAAATGCAAACAACTGTCTGGATTGGTTCATTTCCTTGCAGGTATGGGTCACAGGCAGACCTCACAACATATATTAAAAGGAAAAAAAAAGTTCTCTGCAGCCTGTGAGGTCTGCATGGTTCTGCACTGCATTATGAGTATACGATTGCATTTGTTTTTTTGAGGTAGAAAGACAGACAACAGGAAACTGCTCTTCATACCCTCGACCCTACCACTGCTGAGTTTCTGAAGAGCTAATTCACTCTCCCCCCTATACCATAACCACTATATCATGCTTCCATTCGCTCTCCTGACTGAAAACTGCATTTCTGACACATTTAGCTCAAACACTAATTAAACACATATACATAAGAAAAAGCTATGTAAAGCATTTTGCACCAGGTGTTACAAATGATGTAACCATTTCCTGAAATAAGCAATGCTTACAATGTCATACAATTATAACAATTTGTATTTGTAAAGCAACTTTCATGCAAAAATCCCAAGGTATTGTGAAATTACCTGCATTCATGATATCAGATATACTGTACCTTGGAATGTCAGAGGGACCCTTGGTGCGGCTCCTATCAATGAAGTTGTCTTGTTGACAGTGCTGATTTTAATTGCTTTTAGTTGCAAATATAACATTGCAATTTCTCAATGTATTAATGCAAGCATGTATAGGGTATGTTTTAAATCATCTAAAAACAACTTGTTTCCAGAAGAACACTTTATACTGTAACTATGGGCCAACACTGTAAATCATGTGTTTAATAATTAAACATAAGTCTTTTATAACAAATTATAAACACGTTAGTATGTTCCATAACATTTAATTTGAATGATATTTGTAGTTACATTATTCAGCTGATTTGTAAAGCACTTACAAAAAAGCAATAAAAAAACAACTATAGCCCAGCTGTACACACTACTTCTTGAACCTGTTGAGTCCCATGGGTGAGTTGGATTTCTGTTTCTCAGGAGCATTACTGGTAGTTAAGTTAAAAAAGGACAAAAAGTTTCCCAGAATTTTGCTACCTGTGTTTTACAACCTGTTAGTCCTCTACAGTCAGTCAACTATGAATGCTTTAAAATTACTGTGACAATACTAGGACAGCCCAATACCACAATGCTGGATTTTTCATACTGTATTAGATAGCAGTGTTCTCAGAACAAGATATCTCAGCCACAAGGGTACCAGCAGGGGTGTGCATCCTGCTCCACCTAGATATTGGGACTGGTTGACCCCAATGTTTCCCCAGATAAGATCACCTTAAGCCAGAG
This sequence comes from Polyodon spathula, assembly GCF_017654505.1. NCBI lineage: Eukaryota > Metazoa > Chordata > Actinopteri > Acipenseriformes > Polyodontidae > Polyodon > Polyodon spathula. Next base: position 28,613,624 of record NC_054536.1, read on the forward strand.
GAGGGATGCAATAATTACGTCTGCACCAGGGGTGTAGTGCTGCGGGGTCAGCAGGAACCACCAACCCACCCTCACTTCTTGGGCAGGGGGAGCACCGCTTTATACTTAAGGTGTAGAATATTTAACTGTTTTGCTCCTATTACACAAATCTTTTTTTTGCAATAGGAGGACAGTGAGACAAGCTGATTCTGGACCAAACCATTCAATATACGAGGGTGTGTATGTGTGTGTTACGCACAGGATTAATAATAATAATAATAATAATAATAATAATAATAATAATAATAATAATAATAATAATAATAATTTCATGAATTAAGCATTACTTTTATGTTTAAGTTAATTAGTTGTATGAAGGTTGTGTATAATTGTATAAGTGATGTTATTTCACTTTGTAGTCCCCCACTCAAACAGCATGATATTATACTCAAATAGCATGATTATTACTGTGCATTTCTTAATATAGCTAAAGTTAGAGATGAAACCTGTTATACATTCACCGTTATGTAACTACTGTAGAGTGATAAACTGCAGTTCTGTTGAGTGTGTGGGGAAACAGGGATGGCAGGGGCGTGGTAGTGTTGGGGGGGGTAGAAATAGAGACCACTCACTTCTAAATATAGCACTGCACCCCTGGCCTTCACTTAGAAGTCTGTCTTTTAGTAAAATGGCAAAAGAGGGAACCAAAGATTAATTCTGACTATGAAGAAGACTGGAGCAGTGGTTCCCAACCTGTGGTCCACAAAGAACTCCCAAAATTTGGTTAAGAAGTTCTTTCAGAAACCTGTTTCTACACAATCACACATTGTACTACTACAATATAAGTTGTCTGCATTTTTCCCCTTTATCTATTTTCTTTAATTACGGCTGTGTTTATAAATAATATATATTACCACTCCCTTTTATGCAATACCAAGCATCGCCTACAGGGCCACCATTAACTGAAACAGCTTTCTAATATGAAATAAATACTAACTAAATATCTGTTACACATTGTGAAGGCACATTTGTCTCGTCAAAATTACAGACTTTTTTTGTTAGCCAGCATTATTTAAAAAAAAACAAATCTACATCTAGCATTCACGTCAACGTGCATCTTTATAATCTATGCTCGTTCTACTGCTTGTTTTCATGGTTCAGGAAACAAAACAAAACAAAAAAACATAATCTGGCTGACCCAGCCCTTTCGCTCTGCATAATGCTTAGTAGCGCACTGTGTTCAGTATTACTAACTCATTGGAACGACTAAATTAAATGCCATTAAAAGGACAGTTTTAGTACTTTTGATTTTCAACAATATAAAATATGTGCTCCAGTGTTGCCAGGGATAAAAGAATATACCTATTATTACCATATTACACATTTTTGGATAGGTTATCTGCTTATAGTAACAGAAGATAATGTGAAACAAAAAGAGGCTGTATTTGTTGCTTGACTTGTGAACTGTACCATAGTGTGAATGGTCGATTTCAGCTCCCTGTTATTATATGGGTTTATTCAGCCAGGTTTAATATCAAACAAGACTACATGCCAAAAGGAAATTCTACTTCTGGAAATAATGTGTACAGTCTGATCTTGACGCTGTCATATTTAATCAAAATGCTATAAATCCTACTGCTATAAATTCAACTATGTGCCACCAATCCTGTTTAATTTACATATCACAGCAGAGGCAATGGAACAGCTTTCAGGGTGTGCTGAAAGCCACTGAACAAAACTGTAACCCCTATATATGATGGAAGCCCTGTACCCCTAGTTCCAGCACCCCTGCATCACAGCCCACGAGAAGAAGTAATATGTAACATCCTGTACACTCGCCAATCATTTTTTAATTTTTCAAATTGCTTCACATCCACCTCATCTTCGTATTCCAGTGTGTTTTTTTTATATGTACATTGAGCAAAGTTGCATTAGACATTGATTTGCTACACAAGGTAACGGTTGCATGGATCAGTACTGGGATTTACATTTACTGGATCCGTGGACGTCCCAAAGCCCCAGTGTGTTATTTGTCAGGAGGTTTTGCCAAACTAAACTCTTAAACCTGCAAAACTGAAAAGCCATTTATCTACAAAGCATTCACAATGTGAAAAAAAACAAATTTTTTTAAATTAAAGAAACGGCAACTTTGCCATCCGCAACTTTTATTGTGTAAAATGACAACATTGTTTGATGAACTGGCAGCGAAGTCCAGGAATCTCATTAAGTTAGAGTGATATAAATAATTTACTTTTTTTTTTTTTTTTTAATTTAGTTGTCATCAATGGTTTTTTACCCCGGTTTTCTCCCCAATTTGGAATGCCCAATTATTATTTTTATCCCGGTTCACCGCTGCAGCCTTCCCCCTCCCCCTCCCCGGCGACTTGGGGGACAGAGGCTGAAACACGCGTCCTCCGAAACGTGTTCCTGCCAATCTGTCATTTTTTGCACTTCAGATCCACATCAAAGCCACCAGACCCTGGATGGCTCCACTGCAGACCACAGGTGCCCTACCAGAGGTCCTTAGTGTTCGGTGAACCGTGGACTGCCCTGCCGACCTAAGCCCTCCCTACCCAGGCGGCGCTCAACCAATTGTGCGCCGCCCTGTAGGAACCCCCGGTCACGGTTGGCAATGACATAGCCGGGATTCCAACCTGTGATCTCCAGGCTGCAGGGCGCATCCTGCACTACTCGCAGAGTGCCTTTAAGGGATGTGCCACTTGGGAGCCCCCAATACTGTACTTTCTATATGTACTTATACATATACACATAAAAATTTGATTCAAAATGCTGCTGTGAAAAAAATGCATGGCAAGTGGTCTACGAGAAAAATCCAAACACCAAGGTGGTACCTACATTGAAAAAGGTTGGGAACCACTGCAGTATATGGTATCAAAGTAACTGCCCTAGAGCTTTGCATGTTTGCACAGACTGAAAACAAAAGCGCTGTACCAAGATAGAAAAAAAGTTAACCGGGGCAGCAGAATTCCCCTTTAAAGAAGTGTAATGTTTGAATATCCTAATCTTCCAGTGGAAGGAATGCAGTGAGAAAAACATCCAGTATAACTGTAAAGCCTCAATGATGGGGAGCTTTGCAGACTCAATAGTTTCTGCTGAAGTGGACACCTCTGCAGCTTTTAAGACAACTGCCATCAGTGACATCATCCACAGCCTTCAGTGCAGAAACACTTGCTTGTGCAATGCAATGGCTTTTGTTTGCCTCTTGTTGCTATGGAAATATTTTAAACAGATAATAGCTAGTGGTAGTCAAAATATAATACCAATTTATTTTTGTTTCTCATTGTGTGCAAATAAAACCTGTAGCATTAGAACAGTATTGCTGTGAATATAAATGTGCGGCACTTTGAGTTTCAGAAGAGCTTTATGCAAAAAAAGTCTTGTCCTGATAAGAGATCTTCAGTTTCAGCCAGGCTGCCAGTGATCATGTTGTGCTACTAAGAGGTAAGGAACCGGCTTTATAAGCCTTGGTTAGCATTATAAGAAAAAGAGCTAGCAAATCTTATTATTTATTACAGTATACCTCAGTAAAATCAGTTCAATATTTAGTTCTTCAAACTTTCTTTTCACTTTGAATTGAGTGAAGCCTATTTAACAATATAGATTCACTCCCTGTCAAACAGCTGTTTGGATCCCCTACTCTGGAGCACTAAACCATCAACAGAATGACAATTGCCAGTAAATTGATATGCTGTACTAATGAGAGGTAAGAAACAAGTTTAACTGTTGGTCAATATCCCTTTAAGCAGTATTGAGAACTGCACCTTGTTTTTATGCATTCTGGGATCATATCCTTGGTGGGTTAAGAAAGAGAGTGATGATTTTGCATACCTAACACCAAGTCATTATAATATTTCTCTTCATCTTCCTTTACATGGCTTTGAGCTTGCCAGAACTGAACCTCTTTCATTATTCCATTCAAGTCAATGTGACATTTCAACTCTCAGCCCCACTTGCTGTCTGTCTATATATACTTGTATATATGTATATAAATACAAGTAGGTGGGGGTCGTAAAGTTGCTCACATTGTTACATGATTTGAATTAAATGAGGAAGGCTGTTCAGACCTCGCTCTTGGGGTTCTCTAGACAAGCTGAAAGACAGATTAGAGAAAGATGATGCCAGAGCAAAAGAATCCAAAGTTACTTGAAACAGAAGGTGAAATGCAAAAGGCAATACAAATGACATACTGTATGAAATGTAATTACATGACTGGTAAGTTTGTCTTCAGCTTGAATAATTTAGGCACCGAGTATATCTTTTGCAGCAGTGGAATAAACAGTCAGAAATAAAAGCACTGAGAGTTCCTGTTTGCGTGCACATCACATGTACTAAATATACCCCAGCAAAGCTTGCTTGCAGAGCTGAGCCCAGCAGTGCAGTTCAAAGCTAGTAGATGTGACAGTTCTCTCTGGTTTTCTGAAAAGAGCAGCGCTGCGATAAGGAATGTTCAGATTAGGACTTGGGGTTACAAACCACACGAAGGCAGGAACTTCCACGCTTTCTTTTTCTTTCTACATTTGGCAGTTTTGGAAACTAGTTCAAATCGCTCCCTAATAATACCAGGAAATAGGGGCTTTATCACAGTAATCACAATAACCTTTGACATGGAATTCACATCAACTATGAGTTACATTAAGATCTATTAAGCATTATTTTCTTCAGTCAAGTAAGGTATGGCTGATTGTTAAATCATAGTAAATTACTGAAATTCTCATTCAATTACGATTCTGCTTATTCATAAACTTCTTTTTAAAAAATAAAAGTTAACGTTTCATGATATGTATTATGAATACAAGAACAGTGATTAAGGCCAGTCCATAAACCAACCAATAAAATGGCCTTAAGGGGGGGGGGCGGGGGGTATGCCTTACATTTGACATTGTTGCACATAACATTACTCAAAATAAATAAAAATGTCTTAGTTTAGTTAATTTCTGAAATCTCTTTATGCTATGGTGTAATCATTCTTCACTTATATCATTTCAGAAGTTTTTTTTCTAAATAAAAAGTTACTTCATGTTGCATCCAAGAGTTTTTTTTTTTCTTTTGGTAGTTTACAGCATGACTTTAGGGACAGAAGACGGTGGCCTTGACAAGTTAGTGCAGTTTATTTTTCTCTTAAAGCAAAACAAGCCTGCCATTATTCTCATAACTATTCCATGGGAATTTGAACAGGCAGAGTTGTACTTAATGGTTTGTGAATTGTAGTTACTCACATTTTCCTACTGTTGATTAGATTATAAAGTAACAACAATTTTACAGCAATTAGATATATTTCACGGTAAATCCCAAAACAGCAAAAATTACCATAAATGCTTTTTTATAGGTGTATATTATCCCTTAAACGATAATTAAAATCCTTTGTATCAGCATGTCCAGAAACAGCACAATCTAGAAATAACGTGGACCACTTAGAAGTCCAGTGGTTCCAATTAATATAGCCTTTAAAAAAACAAACAAAAAAAAACTGCTCAATACTGAAAAGCACCAATAAAAACATGTTCAGTCTAGTTAATAATATCTACAATGTCCACATCTCCAAGATGAAGTTATAATGATGTTTTCTCATACATAACCCTTTATGTAAGCATTAACAAAATACTGCTTTTAGTCTGTACGTGCATGACCTATTTGCTGATTCAACTAAAATCTCACTCTCACACTTAAAATGTCACAGACACATGCAAAATGTATACAAATACTGTACAAACACCCTGAGGTTGAGCATTTGCACTAATGAGCCTTGCGCCTGCCCCACATACAAGAAGAAAATAATCCAGAGCCCTAGCCATGTGCATATGATCCTTTTCAGCAGCCATGGCTAGATCCTGTGAGATAATTTTAACACCCCGATACATTTGGGGTTTATCAGAGCACAGGAGATGCAGCACACAGATAAAACAGCAACTTCCTCAAGGCTGCCGATTAGATCAGCAGGTTCAGAAACTGCTAAAAGAACACCCCCCCCCCCCCCCCACACACACACGCACTACACACAGACAGACACACACAAGCACTACACACAGACAGACACACACATATTGAGCTCCTCGACTTGGGTTGCTGCTTCTTACCGCTGCCCCAGACTCTGCCATAAATAAACTGAATGCTCCATACCCGTTTTCCTGCAAGCCAGTAGCGTTCTACCAGCTGACACCTGCAGAGCCAAAAGCAATGCTCCACTGAGCTCAATAAAAGCAACTTTGGTTCTGTCGGTAACAGAACTGCAGGTGTGTACTGATGCAAAGGGAAAGCATGGTAAAGCATCAGAAAAAAAATGTAGTGTATACAAACTACTGTGACTGCACAGTACTGTGAATGGTCAAATGACTATTCAAATGAAGCATATGCATATGCTTTTAGAGTATACAGCCCTCTTCAAGCACACTTTGCTGCTTTCTTATAGAACACCTAGGGGCAGCTAGTTACACATTTGTACTTTGTTGATCTTTGTTTGTATAGTGAGCTCCAGGAAAGATGGACTGCTTGACTGCAACTTCTGGCTTTGCAATACTGTTGAATTGCTGAATTCCTATACTGTACGGTATATGCCAGACATATTTTAGTTAATGCTGAAAAAAACCTCTTTCTGCGGTTTTAATTATTAAATCTCATTAAAACTAACATATCATTATTAAACCTTATGAAGGCATTAACAGTATATGGCTTTTACATCAGAGTGCAGTGGTGTTAGCATAAGGTTTAAGGCTGTGGTTCGGGCTAGGGCTTTCATATAAGTCGGTAGAGGTGTTAGGCTAGGTTCTTCCTATTAAAACCACGAGGTGCGTGGGTGGGTATCTCCCTTTAAATTATATAGTTCCATATGAGTTTGAAAACGTATCTTTCATCCATTCCTGAGCCATGTACTCTTGGTCTAACATTTACCATTTAAAAGTGTGGTAAACAACTGAGATATTTAGTATTCTCAAAGTTGTGATTCAGTTCATTTGCAGTACCAGTAGCTCCTCCCTTCCTTTATAACAGGGAACTAGAACACACTTGACAGCACATGTAAATTAAGGCTATTAGTTTCAGTTCAGTGTTTAAGCCATCATAAGCAGCCCTCTGCCACTTTTTATAAATTACTGCAATATGTATTTGTGTATAACACTGTATAATTCTAATTAGAAAAAATACACTGACCTGCACTACACAAGTTATAAACTCTGAACTATTACCATTGATCTGCATGAATATAGATGCCAAGTTACAAGAACCAGATTTTTATATATAGGTAAGGAACGAAATTTGCAGTACATTTACTGCACTTTGCCTACCTTCACACTCAGTAGTTCAGAATTCGTTTTACTAATTTAGTATTGAGGCTATCCTTTTGAATCTTAATCACAGTAATTTTGCCGTTTTTCCCATGGTTACTCTATGCATTTAACATAGTTTACCATAGTTTGCCATGTTTCTAAGATGCTTTAACGTGTGTCTCGGGACTTTACAATTCTTACCTACAATATGCTTTACCGTGCTTTCACTATGCTTTATTACACTTTGCTATGCTTTTCCTATAGTGATGTTATAAAGGTACAGATTGTGTGACGGCAGATTGGTGTGGCGAGGAATAGCAGACTTGTCACAATGTGCTCTAATATTAAATCACAGTGAAATGTTCCCCATCCATGATGATATTACGCCCCAAAATGAACGCAGAATTTGTTACTGTTGCCTGCTACAAAGTTAAAAGATTACTTTCACTATATATGCTATAGCCCTGACATCTTGTACAGTAAGTATGTGACACAAAGTCAATGCAAGTATGTGCATTTAGTATAATGCATACCTGAAAACTGTTACAAAAAAAAACTAGGACAGCAATACACAAGTTGTCTTAAGGTAGCATGGTGTACTTCTATAGCTAAATTCACTTCCTCTTTAAGAATTACTATTAACATTTTAATGGAACGAATACTCAGTGCACAGCTCCCCCTGGTGATTAAATATTATAATTGTGTTGTCGCCACCCCCACCCACAGCTAACAACGACATTGAGAAAAGCAGAAATATAAGTGTGTTTTGTAAAATGTATGTAAATAATAATCTAATTCGGTATTGCCTGTGCACTGCGTTTTCAGGTTTGGGAATGTTAATCTTAACCCTTCAAACCAAGGTGTAATGATGATGACTGAGCCCAGCTGCCCTATTATAAAACTCACTTAACGGAACTACACCACTATCTCTATGTACAGTCATAGGGAAAGTAAGTTTTCAGTTTATTAGCTCCAGTGGTTTATGACTTAACTCATAGCCATACCATGCAACTGCAACTGTTCTAGATGAGTAGTTCTCGTAAAGGGGCAGAAATAAGGAATAAGAATTCTTGATAACCGATATGACAAGAAGATACTGTAGAGGTCTAACAGAGGAAACTATATGATGTGCAGCAATTTCCTAACTAAAAACCCTGTCATATGAAGGGTTTCAACAATACAGTGAACAAGAACTGCCTTTTAAAGGAACACTTCAGAAATGTAGTGAGCTGAGCCCTTGTCGTTTCATTTTTGTTTGTGCCACATGAAAGCAGAACCTTGATTGGGGCAGTTTCAACAATTCTACAAAGACAGGACCTTACACTTACACAATCTGCTAGCTGAACCCAAACACTGCTTTATTAGAAGGCAGGCAGGCAAGCCCTGGCACGCGTTGTAGCTCAAGTCTATTATACAGTAAGATAGAACGACAATGGAACATTATTAGCTGTTGTTTATTGGTTGAAAATGAACATGATCATCACACTTGTCTTAAATAATGTTTTACTCCCAGTTATTTCAGGTTTACTGTAGTAATTAGTTATTTCTCTCTCACACAATTTTCTCTTGCTACACTGAATTACATGAAGCTCATATGTTGTATACAGATGGCAATGTACTAGCTGGTGACATGAACATGTTGAATCTCAGAAAGTCTCCTTCCCTGGTTCCCTGGAGTATAAAACCTTCTCATGGGCTGGACAATGACCTCTTATTCAGAACAGAATAAGTAAGATCAATCTGGTTTGTTTCACAGTGTAGGATACTAACATACTAACAAGCATTGTAAGTACCGTACCTGCCTGCTAGGTCAAATATAGCACTTGCTTATTTGCGGACAAATTTTGCAGTCGCTTATTGTAAATTACTTCTTACAATACAAACTCATCATAAAGTTCCTGTTTGTGCGAATTATTTTGGAGCCTCGCAGGGAAAAAAAAAAAGAAAAAAACCAGGATACAATAATTCAGACCTATGAACAGCAAAACTGTGGCTGCAAGTGGTTAGCTTTTCCGATTTGCTCAATACCCCGATGTTGAGGACGCCATGCTTTTTTGGCCGTGATCAGAATGGGATTTCAAGTTCATCTTACAACCGTATTTTCAATAAAATGCACAGTACTTTTAAACGTATAATACGTTTCAATGTACTGCAGTTGAAATTTGATTTGTGTAACTGTACCTTCAATAAAAACTGACAGTATGCATTTGGCATTTTGCCTGGTTCCTTGAAATTCATATTAATTCATACAAAAGTAGCTTTCCAGTTAGAGAGAGTAAAATCAGTAGCTATAGAATTGTGAGTAACTGGGATATATATATATATATATATATATATATATATATATATATATATACACACACACACACACACACACCACAACACACACACACACACACACACACACACACACACATACATACTACTTATCAACTTTTACAAAGTGCTTCCTAATGCCCACATTGTGTCCCGATAACACTAAAATTAACAATCTGTATTAATTCCCTTCATTCACCAGGGAGGAGATATTTTGCTGTAACCCCGGATACCAGTATCTGCTCCTCAAAGAAAGCCTGTCTTCTGATATGCTGGTCTCTAAATATGGGCCTCAATCTTCACTCACTACCTCATGAATTTCTGCTGTCAGGATGCTCACATACCTTCCATGCAGTTTCCTACAAAGTCTTCCTTTAGGAAGAAGCCATGTACTGTATACTGGAGCAAAAGCTTGATCCTTGATATTTTGATAATGATTATCCTCCTAATTTGTAGGTCTTTTTTTATCTTCTGAAGTGACTTCAGGTTTACAGGTATTTCTGAATAGCAGTACATATCATTTTCACCCTAGCCCTTAGTATTGCTCAGGTATCACAGTTTCCCGGAGCAGTGAGTTCAACATGTTTCTATAAATGTGTACTGATATTACTAGCGCTTTGAGCTCATTCCAGTCCACCTCAGTTACCTGGCTTTTACATCCCAGTTTAAAATGATAAAGATAATGAACATTTTACGGATATAACTTATTTTACAAAAATTCCATGTCTCCCTAAAATGGTTTTTAAAGTATAATGGTTTATTGTGATAGAATAAAACACCTTTAAAGTAACCATAGCTAATCTCAAAGCCTAGATAACTACACTGTGTGCTATTTCAATAACATAGTATTTTGGGACTGTTACGTTGAAGATAATAGCGTTTCTTAAAATGAGGTTCATGCAACATCTACACAATTATGAACTAGAAAAGGAAGTGCTATGCAAATATAATTAAATTTGTGGTAAAAACAGTACAGCGTACAAATGCTTTTGCTATCTTCAACTGAAGTGCATTGGATGTTATATTAGTGGTGCACTGACTGTTGTTTGTATGGTACGATGTGAGGCAGTGGTGACAGTGGTGTTGTTGAGTTCATCCTTTGCTATGAAACATATATGGTTTGATGACACTGGTAAGACTTCAAGTTGAATTCTGCTGTAAACCTGCCCAGATACTCACCTAACACTTTCTCATTCTTGGGAGTCTGTTGCTGTCCAGAGGTCGCGGAGAGGTCTTCAGGCACAGGCATTGGCTCATCTGTCTCTTCAGGGACATCATTTGCAGTGGGGCTTTCCTGTCCTGTAGACACAGGGAGCGACAATGACATAGGGCTAAGGGCAGTGTGCTATTCTTAGTCTAATCTCCCTGATATCCACTTTCACTGGGATTCCAAACCTTGCTAGTATAAAAAGCTCCACGAGAATACATGTTAATTTTATTTCCCTTTGTATGAAATGAGTATGAATCTGAATACCATACACTGACCAGGCACTTAGGTTTAATGTGACTATATTTTTAACAAATGAAACCAAACATTACTCATACAGAGGTCAAGGTCATGTTAGCAGTACTCAAGGAGAAGAGCCATGGTTTCAAGTTAGCTAATGCTCACAGAAGCTCCTTAATTTCACTGTTAACATTTTCAGTCAAAACACATGGAACAGAAGCCTGAATGTGTAATGCACATTCATTAAACATTCAATAAAAACCAACATATTTCTTTAAAGTTTCTGTATGTGTTGAAGGGATATCATCTACATGTCCCTAATATTGTGTCTGTTTAGATCAAGACTAGAATATTTACCATTCACTGCTTTTTCAACAACCGGCCTGTTTCTAGAAATTTGATTTGGTGGTTTTAAAAATGACCACCAGAAGTGTGCAGCTGTAATTCCTGTCCCCTCTATGATTTTGTATAGAGAGATTTCCATTTACTAACTCACAATTGCCATAGTTCAACCTATTTTAGCAGTCACTTCAGAAACAGACCACGTGATTGAAAAAGGAGATTAGTCAGTAAGCCCGGTGAAATTAATAACCTTAGAAGAAACATCAGAAGAGAATGATATAAATATAATTATATCATTAAACAGGTAATGCATTATATATTCAAAAGATGTCGGTAGCACAGTGGTGGTCTGCTGAGATCGATCCATCTATACCATTACCTGTTAAGACTGAATGTATTGTCAGTTTTAGATTAAAGAGCAATTAATTTTGATTGGTAATTATAATACTAGAACTAACAATTAAACAGAAGAAACATTTCCTTTAGCATTACTTTCAAACTTCTGCTAAAGCCATGTTGATTTTTTTGCATCGGAGGTCTCGCTCATGTTTTTTTTTTTAGTGCAATTTTAAGCTGAAAGCTCCATGTTAGACAGGAAGACGTCTGCCAGTTAGCAGTACAGATAAGAATCTCTAGTTTAACATACTTTTGTACCGGATATTGTTTGACTGAACATGTGTCAGTTCTTTTATGGTTTTTCACAGCTACATAAATGCAGCGCTAAAATAAAACAACGAGCTTTGAACCTGGCTCTGCAAGGCTTCTGTGGTTAACAGCGCACATAATTCCCAAAAAGAAGAAAATGAGACAGGGTTCCAGTAACTACATGTATCTCACACAGGAAGAGACAGAAGCACAATTTGAGGGACACTTTCAAAGTCAATAGTCTTGTGATTCACTTTCTTTCGAACTCGGGAAACTACAATTTTATCATCACACCAAAGTCATTACTTTTGACGAGCATACTAGGTTAAAAAAAAGGCAAAGAAACAGTTGGGGTTAAAAAACTGAACAGAAAACTGAACTGTCAGATTTGAGGCATCCTGTTTTGTTTTTTAAATGGAGTCTTGTCATTTGACTGTTTTTTGGTTAGCAACTCAATTCTTATGAACCGTATAATGTGGTATTGTATGCAACAGTATGTACCTCTGATGGTTTACAGGCCTCACTGTAAACTAGCAGGCACTGCTAATGTAAAAAAGTTAAAAAACAAAACAAAACAAACAAAAAAAACAGTGCTATCCTTCAATTCTTAGCACACTGATAATTAGGGATGTCACGCTTTTAACTTTTACATTATCGCTATATTAGTCCAGAAATCATCTAGATATACTCAATATCGCGATACTACACGTCTGATTATGAAGTAATTGCAATGTTTTCCCCCATTTTATTTCTGAAAGGAAAAAAGTTATCAATATAATGCAACTATCAAGAAACAAATTTGTTGCAGGTTGGAGCAATCAGATCTTTCTTTTGAGTTGTTTCTTACTAGTTTTACAATCTTAAAACGGTTTTTATTCTTTTCAGAAGGAGGGCAAACTTTGCACTTGCTTCAAAATGGGGCCCTTCATGTTCTTAAATGACTATCTCTATAAAAACAAACACTTTTATGGAAATCAAGCAGTTCTAATGATATCAGGCATACATAAATAAGAAACAGAATCTTATTTGGGTCTGTTAATTGTTTAAAAAATATACTTACAATTTTATTTTTATGTTTTTGCTACTAAAATACCCAACTAATGTCTTATTCAGCTATTCACTCAAGCATCATTCTTACAGTAGCTGCATAGGACTTAATACACATTTTCACTAACAATTTGGCAACTTAAAAAGGCATATTTAAAGTTATAAATAATTTAAAAAAATAAATAAATAAAAACAAAAACCATAAATTAACTAAACAAATATGATATCCAGATTAATACCGTATTGCTCAGATGTGCATTATCTGATGCTTGTGCTCCTGAATATTGAAACATAGCAAAATAAAGTATCCTATATTATAAAATCTTGTAGTACTAAATTTTGTAGAACTAGCTATCTTTCCTTTGCAAAGCCACATAAAGCCTTAAAATAATAAATAAATAAACTCTTAGTAGACTTTCACTTCATTGAAAGATGCAGTTCCCTCTGTCTCTCTGTAGAGTGCGGGATGATGATGACGGAGGTGGACAATCATGTTGGATGTATTTCGATTTTTTGCAGTAATTTTTTTCGTGCAGGTCCGGCACACTGAAAGCAATCCTCGATTACCACGCCATATGCATTCTTTTTGAAGCCAAAAAACATCCACACTGTTGATTTAGTTTTTGTTTTTTTGCTGGTGTAAATAACACCAGTGAGTCTCATCATCTTAATTTGATTTGTCTGCGCTGCTTGCCTGACTGCAAAAGTTCAGATTTTTATTCTTCTTTTTTACGTTGTACGTTGATTTTATTTATTTTGCAGCACTTCTTTGACATTGCTTTTTCAGGTATGTTTTTACATGTGCATCGCGTTTCATATCTAAAGCACGCAGGTGCGCATGCTTCCATGATAACATGGCTAACAAATATGCATTGATGAGTTTAGTAACTATTGGTGAGGAAAAATATTACAATATTAGTGAGTACAATATTAGCTGTTAATCCAAAAATGTATATTTGATTCAAATTTCAAACATTTAGTTTCAAAGTCTTTACAGCTGCCCCTGTATTTTTTTTAATTATTATTTTTATAATCATCCAAGCAGTGGTGAGCTTTGGATATTTTAGTGAATTGGATATTTTAGTGAAACTTGACTCTAGCGACTGAACTAAGGGCTATTTGCAGCTTTTATATATATTTTTAGACCCAGCTTAGACTTTTTCATAGCTATTATACTTGCTTAATGACACATTTTAATTGAATCTGTAGAATGAAGCAGTGGTTTTAAGCAGTGTAAATCCATACTACAAGAACTCTGTGAATTATAAAATTCAACAGAGCATAACACACTCTGGTGGAGTGGCGACGCTGCAGACTACTTTAAATCTGTACTGATGCCAGCTGAAGCCATGAAGCGAACCTCCACTTTTTAAAATGTATTTATTTAAACAGCTAGATTTTTTTCTAATAAATAATGTCTGTAAATTAAAATTAAAAGATAGTTTTTTTCCCTTATTACTAGTTAAACCATCTAGCAGTACAATACCGATGAATTCTGTATTAAATTCTGCCTTCCAGACTCCTGACTTGTTTACAATACCATGATCCCGCGGTTATCACGATAATATTGTTTGCTACGGTATTAATACCGTAGTTAATATCGCGGTATACTGTCATACCGTGACACCCCAAATCATAATGCTGTTGCACATCATGCTTCTACATCTACATGATGAAATCCTATCTGGAGAAATGATGCTACGATCTAGTTTGAGGGTTCATTGATAACTATGAAGGGTATTATAAAGCAGACCATTATGAATAATACCAACAGGCAATAGCATTGCTTTCTTATGAGAATGTGTGCATTTTTAAGAAAATTACATTGGTAATGTGCCATTTATATGGTCACAGTAATGCATGCCATTAGTTATTGAAATTTACCAAAAAGACCATAACATTTGTGGAAGTATGTTAGTAACACATATGTCCCTTAAAGCCAGCAGTGTCAGGAAATGAAATCCGCTGTAACCTAACTTCCAGGTTACATACAGTTTGCATGTAAGAATATAAGTGTGACACAGTGTACGTACGGATGAACAGACGTGTATCTTCCTCATTACATCCCGATGTTCAGATACTCTTCATATCTTGTGGTAAATACTGTGTTATTTTTGTTGTTTAATCAAAATTTTTTTTGGGGGGGGGGTCTTTTACAGCTGCCCAGCTCACAGTGCACAGAGCTTTAGTGGTAGTGGTGTGCATGTTGTATTCTTCATATTGCTTTTTGAATACCATTCCTCTGATCTCTATCCCCATCACCTCATCCTGTTGCATGATTTACTGTTAATTTATGTAAAAAGGACACAAAGGGGTAACTCTGTTTGAGTCGTGAACCAATCCTTATGTTTTTACATTTTTTGTATTGTACAGACTGCTGAGGATCCTTCCGATATTCCCTCTAACACTTACCTCACACTTTACACCCTATAATTAGTTAACAATGTGGACACATCCATGGCTCATACACTTTGCAACATGGGTATATCAATTACTTTTCCTTTAAAATGTTGCTGAATCTTTCAAGCCCCTTTAATCAAAATGAATCTGTCCCTAAGTATGACATCATATACAGTACAGTAGTTATATTATTAGTTTATAGTGTAGTTTAGCTGTTCATAAAATTAAATTGTTTGAATAACCAGATTATTACTGTAAAATTGTTTATATTTCTCAATCAGGAAACCTCCAATTCCTTTATTCACTGCACTGTAAATACCAGGGATGGCTAGCTCATTTTCAGTGACAAGGGGGTAGAAAATTGTTGCACACAACTGGACAGGCTACCAGGGGGCTGTTTAGGAAAACCTAAGCTGGGATAATTTAACAGCAATCTCTACTGGAACCTTGATTTTATAGGATGGATATGCTTTAGAAAAAAAAATAAAACGTGATACATTTTCTTCACTTTATTTTTAAGTAAGTCTTTTGAAACTTTAGCTAGGACAGGAGCCAGATTGAAACAACATCTGAACAAATTGATTCCTGGTGCATCAGTACAAAGCTGGCTTGTGCGTCCGTCTCCCCAGTGCTGTACAGAGACAGGAAACTGTCAGCTCTCTCTCCGCAATCAATCTGATGGACCAGGAGCCTCCCAGTAGATGTGAAAATGGATCTCACCTGAACCCTGGGACATGTCCTGAGCCTCCTCTGTCTCCATTCTTTGCAGGTATTCTAGTGGAAAGAAAGTGGTTTAATTAAATTGAGACTGAAATGCAATAATGTAAAGACGACTGTTTATTAAGTTAGGTGCCCTTTTCCTTTACAGTTTCCTAACCTCCATAATATGATTGGTAGAGACCATGATCCTTAAAACATGCTTTACAATGGGAGTGAGGAGTTGTTGGAGGGGAGGTTATTAACTGTTCTGATTATATATATATTTTAAATAAATAAAGAAATGTATATAACCACATTTGTTATTTATTGTTAATTTTCCACCGCATAATAATCCAAAAAATGCAAACTGACTGCCGCAAGATTACGCAGAAAATTAAATGGCCCTGGGTCGCCTCAGACACTGAAATTCATTCCCCTGGCTGATCCATAGTTATGTTCTTTCTAATTTACTGAACATGCTTCGATGAACTTTGGAGTTGTAACAATGCATTACAATCGTGGCAATCAAAAAAAAAAAAAAAAAAAAAACAGAGTTAAGAAAAGAAGCAGAAGAAGCAATTTACTAAAGAATGTCTCATTAACCCAACAGGACTGCATATCTGAGTAGCCACCAGTGAGCTCTGCTTCCATTAATAATGGATACAACTTTAGCGTATGGCAGATGGGCAGAACAGATTTAGACTTTCACTTTAAGAAGCCCTGGTATAAAACTTGTCCAGCTCTCCGAGAGAGAAATGAAGCTCCCTAAAATAACAAAAACAACCCCAGGAGAGAAAGGGAACCTAGGTCTTCCTGTTCTGCTGACAGATGGCTCCACAGATTTGGAACAAATAGTGGGAAGCGGTAACCCCTTCTGTTGCAACATATAGTGCTCTTAAAGGTATCTTTAGAAGTTAAACCACAAATGCCAGGGAGTCGAGCGGGAGGTCAGTGGTGCACAACTATAGAAAAGTTTTGTGCTGTATGCATCAGTTGTGTGTGTTTTCACTAGCTAGGAATTACAGTAGGAGGCAAAAGACAAAGTCTCAGGTGACCCTTGCCGTGCAGCCGGCAGATCATTTTGAAAGGGGGAGTGGGGGTTGCATAAGGGGGAAGGAAATAGACAAAAAAAGGTAAATTTAAAAAAGGCTGAGGGTGACTCGCCTAACACAGAATAGGAGTCAAGCTTCTATGAGGTTAAGATTTTTTATTGTCCAAAGACCCAATCTATCTCCCAATCTATCTATATGAATATATATATATATATATATATATATATATATATATCGTATCCCAGGTAAAAACCGTATCATTTTGGAAATTAAAAACCAGTGGAACCACCAGGGAAACCCAGAAACAGTGGTATCCAGAGTAAAAATAAAAATGGAATTGAATAAATCATATGGAATTATATTTGTATTCCTGTTGTAAAGTGTACCCAAGACATGTACTGTTCTAAAGGCTGGAGTTTAAAATGACTGGCTTCCTTACACACTAATGGAGGCGAAGGGACAAAGGGCAGAAAAAGAAGGTTGTGAGAAAGAGAGACAGGAATCTGTGGGTTAACTTGCAGCTGCACCAGTCCCACCACACACCACTGGCGCCGCTGTTGTAGCAAGGCAAAAAGACTGAGGAACCAATGCAGGATGGGGAGTAAGACAGAGTGGTGGAGACATTTAACTAACAGTGTAAAACAGTATACTGTATACTACGGCAGATGAAAATCTGTGGCTAATTTGGCTTAAACCAAAAACAAAGTATGAGGTAACGTCTGTAGACTGATGTATAAAGTGCAGTACCTATCTGGCAAGATGTTATTTTTTAAGTAAAACACTAGACTGGGTGCTATGGAACAACATGGCACTGACGGGCTTTCTACAGCCCAGTTGATCGGATTAGAATGAACCAAATGAAGGCAACACCATCAAGGATATTATGGGCCGAAAGGGTACCTGCTAGCATGTGCAGTAGCTCTCTATCAAGGATATTTAAAGAAGATCAGTAGCACAGGTTTTGTCGATGTGAATACTTTTAATAACAGAAAAAAAGCCTAGAAATCTACTCTCACTTAAAAAAAATTACAAGCACATCATTAATAAAGATAACATCAGTATTTAAAGTGTGTGAAAAATAAATGTTTTCATACAGCTTCAAACGAATCGTTATCAATAATATTGACATGCAAGTAAAGTTATAAGGTCCTTACTGGCATATACAGCTGGACTAAGTGGAAACAGTACCAAACATTTTTTTTTGTATTATTATTAATACTGTACACACTCAACACCAACAAGTAATAGAACATGTGTTGGACAGTATTTGATATTTGGATAGTAGGCTATTAATTATATCATCCCAATTTCATAATGATTACCACATACAGTAGCAGCTCTTATTGTGTATTATACAGTAGTGCAGTTGTGCATTATTGGGTATATTATAACTGGGAATGTTAAATGCAAGCATAAAGATATTTTGCTGGATAAAAAACATGAGTGCATCTGTATGGGACAGTGTAATCTAATAATGACACGCATACAGTACATTTACAGCAGTAAAATAGGTCTGTGCTCCTGACTGTTGTTGCAATGTAATGTTGCATCCCGCCTATCTGTACTTATGCTCATTTTGATATTTCACCTGCAGCTGATGTGTTTGTGTGAGGCAGTATTACATACTACAGTTTTTATTATTATTATTTTTTAATCATGCCATATAATTGCTAATAATTATGTTTGTATAGGTGAAAGGGGTGATTCTGCTATCTTCATTATACAGTACATTTAGACATGTGGTAAATACTGGCCAAAATAATGTACAATGCAAATGCACACAGGTCTGTTTATATATGTCCATCTATATATCTATTGATAGATATATTTAAAGACAGCTTGCAAGAAGAAACTGACTCATTTTGCTGACAAGTTACAATCAGATTGTTCAGACCTTACACATAAAGTTATTCGTTAGATTTATGTGCAATGCAAAATAAAAGTTAAAAGCAGAACTTTACGCATACATGTTTGCCATGTATCGGGGATGTGCAGTAAGATCTAATTCTATAATTCTGAAAGTGTTTAAGTACCCCACACACCAGCGCCCACCGGCAGGTTTCATCTTTATTAAAGCTGTTGTATAGTTTAGTCATTCAGGACAGAAAAGATGTTGGTGTTTTAAGCATATAGCCTACACTAGCTCCTAAAATTAGTCTTCGTGAATAACACGCTTGTTTGTGGATGACCTGAGTACTTAACTAGTCAGTAAGTCCCTTCCCTTCAGACAACTGACTCAAAACGTGCAAGCAATGCCCCCGCCGCAGATAGCAAATGCTATAAATCGTTTTTGAATGTGTTTACTGAAACTTACAAAAAGGGAAATACGCTAGTTTAATTTAGTGTACAAAAAACGAAACAACAAAAATAAAAGCTTTTGCAAAGTTTTACTGATTTAAAAAAAAAGGAATATTCCTGAAAAGAAGATGCAATATCGGTACCTGCAGTAAAGACGTAAGTGAAAATAAATAAATACAAAAATAATAATCTATCTCTCTATGTAGCTATCTAAACACACACACACACACACACACACACACACAATATATATATATACACTATATTACATATCTATATATATATATATATATATATATATATATATATATATATATATATATATATATATATTAGGTGCATTTTTGTTTAATAAACATGATAGCCACTAAATTGCTTAAACTGTAATTTTTTACAACTATTAAAATAAAGAGGTATTAAAATAAACAAAAAAGCTTAAAGTGTGTCGAAGTTATGTAAACTGCCAAACCGTTAAACATATGCAGTAGAACCTTACAATCCGTATTATTAGTTTAAGCGTGGCGTGCAGTTCCTTAATAATATCAAGTTTATTTATATTAATCAAATAGGCCTACATAATTTTTGTTTTCATTATTGAGGCATGATCTAATTAACATGTATTTATTATACGTAAACTGATCAACAAATGTTTAAACCAATGTTTAAATGTACTTCCCTATCTGTTTTTCCGTTTTCAAAGTACAACGGTACTCTGTCGTATTTCTAAAATATACAGTTCAGGAGACTTCTACTTATTATTATTTTTTTTTTAATTTAAATTACCTTATACATTTTTTAATATTCTGAGATATCTTTTATAGTCCAAAAATATGTTCGAAGAAATGTAACGAGTTCCTGAAAAAAACAATTTTTTTTTCATTTCTAAAAAATAAAAATAATAATAATAATTTAAAAGTTTATGTCAAAATATGCCAAGAAAATATACTTAAATTATAAATTATATCAATTGCTCACAGAAAATAAGTTAAACTTATCCAATTTAAGGTTACGCGGCAGTGTGCACTTGTAACACGGGCTCTAACAGGTGTCTTCCTTTAAAAGAGAAACTAATGCAACCCTTGCTTTAACTTTCTGTAATTTACAATAATGGTAATTATATGTTTGTCTCGTGTTTTTTTTTTTTTTTTTTTTTTTTTTTTTGTTTATGCATAGCACCCTGATCAATTATAACTAACAAATAGGCAAAAGATGGAAAATCTACCTGAATTCCAAACGAAGTCCATTTGGAAAAAAAAAAAAAAAAAAAAAACTAGGACAGTATTCCTGTATTTTCAACAATACCTTCCTAATGAAATGTTTATATTTATTGATAATATAACCAATTCCCTTTAACTAGTAACCCATTTAAACATGCGAGTTAACATTTATGGATAACTAATACAAGACGAAGTAGCGGTTCCGGCTTGCACTTCTCGTGACGCCTGGATATATCAGAAGTCCTGTCTTAAATTCCGCGACCGCTTAGCCTTGCAATGGAACTCTGAACATAGTATTTCAATAGTTTTGCCAGTGAACCTGTTTAAAAGTTACTGAAAGTTGCTGTGTACATAAAAGTGCGTGAATGTTACTCTACCTGCTATTCCCTGAGTTTGCAATATGAAGCTCTTCCAGCTCTCCCCAGCTCCATGTGCTGCTGTTCTCAGCGCCGCGGCTGCAGGATGGAGCTCAGCCCTCCGTCCCTCCCCTCTCCTCTCCACTTCCTCGTTCCAGCCTAACATTGCTTAGTTTTCTGCACTCACTCAAGGCATTTTGCAACCTTTTCATCCTGAGCCCGACTTTATTGCAGACAGTGGCACATGTTTCATGGTGTGCCAATAGACGATGCGCTGCAGACCATCACTGCCACTAGCTAGCTATGGGGATTCGAGGACGCCAGACTTTTAATTGATTCGGGGTGGTCTCTTAGTCTTACACACTGCAGGTGCTTACTCCTGTAACGGAAAGCCCATTTAGAATAAAGTAATTTGTCTGGTTTGCAAGGCACATTCACAATCTTCTGTACTGCTTATGAAATTCCATTGGCAGATGTGTTTTCTATATCATTTAGCCATATCCATTTGGCATTATTACTGACCCGACATTTATTTTATTTATTTTTTTACCATCATTTTAAATAAGTTTTGCCATTCGCTTATCTACAGTAATTTTGTAACCAACTGCGACTTCAGGTATATTCTTTACCTCTGAATTCAAGTTTTGGACATATCAGATGTTAACGAGGCAAAAATTTATAATCCAAAGAAAAGTACACATGTTTGGTAACCAAGCACAACTGCTATTTTATAAGAAACCTGTTGATCCTCATGTCTGTTTTATTTACCCTAACCTGAACCTTTACCCAACAAATACCCGCTTCATAACGGACCTGTAAATCCTTATTACAATAACATTTACCATTATACGATATTCTGTATACTACAAGTGTGTGTAAATCTGTGGTTTGGGAAATAGGAGAACAAAATATATTTCATTTTTAATTTCAATATTCAGCTTCTTTATTTCTATTAGGCAGAAGCAATGCATCCATAGTTATATGAGACCACAATTCATTCATCCCTAACGTTAAATCTTAGGAAACTTTTCCTTCTTCTGTACAGCAGCCATGTTGCTTTTCATTATATTGTTTTATCATTTAAAAGTGTTTTTAAAAGGTTCTGATACATTACAGCAAAATTCTGGTATTATTCAGAACCCTGTTGTTATACTGAGAAGCCTTGGAGGAATCCAAAAGCTCAATTTCTGAATGGCTGGCTGGAAATGTCCTAACCCTCCAACCTCATTGGAGGTTTCTCAGGTCCAATGCCAGAATATCATATACTATCAAATTCTAGAACAGGTACCCAAACTTGATGTGTATAAATATCAGAATTTGGTATGTGTCATATTTTTAACCCTCACACTAAATTTGCCTAATGTAACGTACAACCATGTACCAATCCTAAAGTGTACCAGGAATGGACACGGCAATGATAGACACAGCCCCTAAGACAAGTCTGTTTCTCTGATACAGTGACTTTCTTCTATTTTATAACCTGATGGATTTGATGGCGCAAAATGATCCAGGGTTAAATTCTCAGCTCATCTCAGCCACTCACACACATACTGCGTGGTACATCACTTGACCTAAATGTGAGTAAGCTCCGTTCAGAAATAATGTAGGTCCAGGGCCGGTGTAACCGTACAGGCCAAACAAGTGGCCACCTAGAACGACAAATTGAAGGGGCAGCAAAAACGGTACATAATTACATTTTATACTTCACATTTCTTTAGTCGTAAAATGTTCAACATCTTAAATCACTGTTTCTTGTTCTGCAAAACTTACTGCTGATGTTACAGGATCATATCATGAGCAGTGATGAAGTCCTAAATCTGGAAGTACGGGAATGCTCGGGGGGAAGGGTGATCATGTTGTGCTGTCAAGAGAAATCTGGTCTCCCCTGGAAACAGGCTCGTGGCTGTTGAGCCCGTTGGTAAGCAAATGATGCATTGAAGTTCCTTGCATATTCAAATGAGGCTGGGCATTATTGGATTTCATTTAATTACCCTGACAATTATTTTTTATAAAAGGACTTTGCTAATACAATCGAAAATATAATAATATAATATAATTGAAACATTTACTGATTTTATATCTCTTAAATTCTCAGATGACTGTCCTGGAAATTGTTAGATTTGTAGCTAGTTGCTTTTGACAACAAATCTCAACAAGTCAGCCCATAAAGTTACTAGATTTGGCGAGAAATTCGCTAAATTGGCAACACTGCTTGAAGGTGCAGAAAAAAAAATTTGATTTCCACATCGCTTATTATTGACTTGACACAACAAGAAAAAAGAGATCGCTTCATCGGTGCCCAGGCACTGAAATTAGAGCAGTTGTTGCCATTTAAGCATTTTCATAAGACATCGGTAAAGATTATTTAATTCTTTAAAATTAATTCTTAAGTCAAGGATTTGCCTATAGAAAAAAGTACCAGAGGATTTGCTGCGAGCAATTACATGATCACTAACCTACATGTTAGATACCAGTTTTATAGTAGTTAAGGAACACAGTACGGTACTGTACAAATAAGGTACAATGAAAATATAGTGTGTATGAAGTAACCTGCATATCCTGTATCAATTGCTGTTTATATTATAACACTAAGCTCATGCATGGTGGTAGAATCCATTGATGTTACAGTAGATGACAGTAGATGTTACTACCGTTTGTAACTACAGTGATGATTGTATATAGTTGTATATAGTTTGTGATGCTGTAAAAAACATAATCTAGTGTACAATAATTGTGTGTGTGTGTGTGTGTGTGTGTGTGTGTGTGTGTGTGTATATATATATATATATATATATATATATACATATACAATGCTTTGCAAAAGTATTCAGACCCCTGACCAATTCTCTCATATTACTGAATTACAAATGGGGTACATTGAAATTTCGTTCTGTTCGATATTTTATTTTAAAACACTTAAATTCAAAATCAATTATTGTAAGGTGACATTGGTTTTATGTTGGGAAATATTTTTAAGAAAAATAAAAAACTGAAATATCTTGCTTGCATAAGTATTCAACCCCCACACATTAATATTTGGTAGAGCCACCTTTCGCTGCAATAACAGCTTTAAGTCTTTTGGGGTAAGTATGTACCAGTTTTGCACACAGTGTCGGAGTGATTTTGGCCCATTCTTCTTGGCAA
Source organism: Polyodon spathula (assembly GCF_017654505.1). Taxonomy (NCBI): domain Eukaryota; kingdom Metazoa; phylum Chordata; class Actinopteri; order Acipenseriformes; family Polyodontidae; genus Polyodon; species Polyodon spathula. The sequence goes on from NC_054536.1 coordinate 28,637,846, forward strand.
ATTTGCTCCAGGTTGTTCAGGTTGGTTGGATGATGCTTGTGGACCGCAATTTTCAAATAGTGCCACAGATTCTCAATGGGATTGAGATCAGGACTTTGACTGGGCTACTGTAGGACAGTCACCTTTTTGTTCTTGAACCACTCCAATGTTGCTTTGGCCTCATGCTTTCTGGCAAACTCCAGACATGTTTTCAGATGGTACTTTTTGAGTAACGGCTTCTTTCTTGCCACCCTCCCATACAGACCAGTGTTATGCAGAGCTCTTCATATGGGTGACTGGTGCACCATTACTCCACTCCCAGCCATTGAACTCTGTAGCTCCTTCAAAGTGATTGTTGGCCTCTCTGTGGCTTCTCTCACAAGTCTCCTTCTTGTTTGAGTGCTGAGTTTTGAGGGATGGCCATTTCTTGGCAGTGCCTGGGTGGTGTGATGCAGCTTTAATGGCTCACAGGTGGAGGCCAATGGTAGGGTAATTGTGTCCTCGTTAGGGCAATTTCTTTCATCGGTGCAAACTGGGAGCTTCCACAGCACAGGGGTTGAATACTTATGCAAGCAAGATATTTCAGTTTTTTTTATTTTTCTTAAAAATATTTTCCAACATAAAACCAATGTCACATTACAATAATTGATTTTGATTTTAAGTGTTTTAAAATAAAATATTGAACAGAACAAAATTTCAATGTACCATTTGTAATTCAATCATATGAGAGAATTGGTCAGGGGTCTGAATACTTTTGCAAGGCACTGTATATATATATACGGCCTCCCTTCAAGTGACGATAGATAGCTAGATAGATAGATAGATGATATAGATAGATATTATCTATCTATATATATATATATATATATATATATATGATATATATGATTATTTGCCTAGGGCAGCAAAAATCCTTGCTTCAGCCCTGTGTAGGTCACAAGACATCCCATTGATAACAAGACAATGCATCTGAATTGGTGTCTTCTTGGAAGTCTGTATTGATAAGGGTGTGAACATCATGGTTATTTTATGCATTCTTTTTCTTGTTCTAGTTGTATTGTGAATATAAACAATAATGTAACACAACATCTTTATTAAAGTTTGCAGTGCCTGTCCATGGTTATTCCAGGATTACCCCTGAAGCGATAATCAATTATCATAATATTATCTATAATTTGTTTAGTCATGATTATTCATCATACTGCAAAAAAATAGCCATAATCATATTATAGGTGCTAATTGTTTTCTGATAGTAATCTAAATGATCTCCACCACTGCTACCAGAATGTTTTGTTTCTCTCTTTCTTTTGTCCATAAAGATATGCTGGTGTGCAGGGACATCACAACATTCATTCAGTCTTCCTCTATTTAGTGAAATCTTAGCTGAAATATTGAGTGTCAATGAGGCCAGGCCACAATGCTTGTTTACAGCTCTATCATGTAGCACTGTTCTTGAAACAAAGCAATAAGACAACTGTTGGTTTTATAGGGATAACCAGTAGGCATCCTTGAATAATACATATTATTTTATGTGTGCAGAAGTCTGTTAGAACAGGAACAGTGAAGGGAATCTGCTAACCTTATGTCATTGTCCCATAGTCAAATAATCCAGATTGCCAAACCTAGTTTTTTGAGTGACAGAACAGTAAAAAAATGAACTTTATTCCCTGAGCTGTTTGAGTTGTTACATTGTGTTGGGGTCTTGGAGTTGTACTGCGAATGCACAGGCATTAACAATAAAACATTAAGAACTTTAAAAACATACAGTATTAAAATAAACACACATGTTAATTACTGGTGCACTTTGTAACAATGTCATGATACAGTCTGGAGTGGTTAAGGAATATTGCTTCTGTCTTACCTTGGCCTTGAACAGGTTCTACTGAGAGTTAAACTCAGTCTTGAGTCCTGAGCACTTAAAACTTGCATATCTGATTCAGTGTAAAAATGACACAAGAGAACTGAACAGTTAAAATAGTTTTTGCTTATAATCATAAAACAAAAGCTTTGAAAACTATGAGTAATGTCTAGAGAAATAAATAAGTATTGTATGTATTTTTATTTAAAAGTACATTAAGTACAGTTGTCAAAACCTGACATGTATAAACATCAAAATTTGGTATGTGTCATATTTTTAACCCTCACACTAAATTAACCCAGTGCAACAATGTGCAGCAATGTACAACAGTGTTACATGGGTGCTCAACTTTATTGTAAAGAATTTTTAAATCTTAAAAACCAGGAAATTAAGTGGAGATTGATGCTGATGCTGAATTGTGGGATCCTTCACCACACAGTCTTGAGAATGAACTTGTCATGTCATGTGTTTTCTTATGATCTTATGATAATAGATAAGATTTGTTTATGTTGTCATGTTTTTTGCACTTCTAAATTTCAAAAAACGTTTTTCCACTGGGCTTCGAGTGGTTTAGTCATTTTTCAAAATAGCTCTAAAATTTTAAAAAGCAAAGAGAGTAAAACTATTATGTGGTTCTGATTGCTGTTTTAAACACATGTTCTCCCCCTCCTTTTAAACTTGAAGCACTGGGAAGTTTAATTGGTGGGATTTATGTTACAGCCATAGCCACCTAAAGACCCCAACTGCCTTTGGGTAACACATTTATTATAGCTGACTGTGAGAATCCTTGGTAATTTTACTTTTAGAAAAGAAAATACACAAACTTAGTACATTTGTAATAGACAGTGGCTGACACAAAAATAAAATAGCTGACTTGTGCCACCCTCGGTAGTTTCACAATGAATTACTGGTTAACTTGACTAGTGTTTTTCACACCCTGTCTTGTGCAGCTGTGTTCTCAGCCCTCCCCCTGTTTGTTTGCCATTGCACTTGCTTTTTCTCCAGACACTCAATAACCCAGTCTTATTAACATATTCCCTTTACACCCTGTCTGTGAATGTAAAACAAAACCTGGAAAATTAAACTTGCTAATAGAATATTCTAGTATTGCCTAAAATGGGCTTTGTGTTGAATGAAGATTAATAGCAAAGGAAAGACACATTTTATTTAAAATAACATACACAGTAATGATTTGAATACTAGTATATTTAGAGGGAATTAACCTACCCAAAGGTGCCCATTCGGAAAAAAAAAAATATTGCAGTATGTGTCAAAGCAATAGAAGTATATTTAATATACATGGTGATATTGTCATCTCTTTCCTAAATATATGCTGTATAGTGCAATATATTTTTAAATATATTCTCATACATTTCAGAAAACATTAAAAAAAAAAAAAAGAGGCTACTTTGCGTGCTGTGGCGTGCCCACGCTTTTCTGTAATATACCATTTTTCTTTATTGCATTTTAACAATTCTTTTAATGTTCTCCCGGGTCTACATTTAATTCCTTACCAGACATTATATTTTACTTTCTATTGGCTCCGAAGGACAGGTGAACTGTTCTGTTCCCCTTTTCGGACATAAACCCTTGTGTTATTGTTTCCCTTTGTGTGTACCACTGCCCTGTCCTGTGTGATGTGTTACTGTAGAGTGTGTGTGAGTCGTTTGGTGTGATCTCCTGTCTCTCCCCGCTCTGTGTTGAATTCCCTGACCTGTGTTTTGCTCTGCAGCTGTATGGGATGGATGAATAAAACTTGGTTGATTTAACTATGTTGAATCTGTTATCAATTCTGGGTAGAATGGATGTATAGCAGTAATGTTATGATATGTTAGAAAATATTAAAATAGGCAAAATGTCCTCTTATATTTCATACTATACTATACTATACTACTGTATGACTATGTATGTCTAAAATATATTTAAATACATAGAATTATATATTTTACAATGTATTTTAATATATTTTGCAGCCATTTTTTAATGTCACTATATGTTTTAAAAATATATATTTGAAATATATTTATTGCATTTTTTATTTTTTTCCCCTGGATGGGAGGGTTAGGTCCAATGTAATTTAAATTAACTTGGAATTGAAGTACTTATAATTCCATTTTAATTAAAAAAAAATATAGGCCTAACCAATATTTCTGAACACATTTTTTCTAACACATTTTAAAATATATATTGTAGTGTTATTGTAGTGTTTGAGTTGAACATTTGAATTATAGTAGACATTAATACAGTGCTGTGAATATAAATAAAGGTTATCATGTCTTTTTGTGAGTTTGACCTTTGTGTGTTCTTATTTAAATTGTAGACCCTTATGCACTGCTCCTGGTCTGTCGATCTGTCTGTCACCCTACATGTGTGAACAGCATGATAACTGCTTTGAATTTTCACAGATCTTCTCTGGAATTATATTATAGACTTCTATTGACCTTTTGGATTGTATCTGTGTAAAATCAGATTTCAACTGTTGATTTCATACCAATATCAAGCTATAGATTAATGTAGACCAAAAATATGATGACCCCTCCATATAAGTTTGCACTGGTGAGTAAGTGCAGTTGAAAAGCAAACCAACAGCTTGCTAAGCAAGCTGCTATGAAGAAATACAAGTATTTAAAATATGCAGTTCCTTAAAAGAAACACATTTGCACCATATCATGTTTGCATCCACTGTATGGTTATTTTGACTAATGGTAAAACAAAAAATATTTTTGATGTAGCAGAAAGCTAAATGATTCATTGCGCATCCACTTATGGGAAAATTAGTCAAATAGAGAGACATTTCAGCTAATGCCTTCATCAGCTGCATTAGGCCATACTGTAGATGGTTACTGGAATACAGAGCTTGTCCATGCCACTGTGACAGTGGAGGATGAGTGTAAATCTGCAACCACACAACCTTACAATCCCTACTCGTTTGCACAATTCTCACAATTCAGTCATCACTTACATTTTAAAATACATTGTTTTGGCTGTGTGCTATGCCCGACTAAGTGCAGTCCGGCTGGTTTCTCTCTGCCTTCTTTTGTCCTTCTTCTCTCTGGCTCTCTATGGCTGTTCTCTCCATTTCACTGTCTTGTCCCTGCAGCTCTTTTAGTCTCTGCATACACAACTTCCAGCTTTTGGCCCCTAGTTTCCCGCTCTTGATCCCTTGCAACATTTTTGTAACAATTTACTCCTGGTTTGTGACAACAATTGTTGCAACTGGATCCCTCTCTCTCTGAAAACCGAGCTCCGATTTTGGAAAGGAGTTTCATTTTTGGTGGAAACATTTATTTTTTTTACCTTGAATGGGCTACATAGTTTTGTTTAGAGATACATTAGTCCAGTTTATTAGAAAGCCGACTTTGTTGCTGCCCCAGCTTTTGTACATTCCCTAACATTTGAGCTGTATGCTTAAAATCATATGGTACAGTGGGATATGTGGAAAAGGTTTATGTTTGTTAATAGTTACTGATTCAATTAACCAGAAGTCAACAAAAACATACTCATCAGCTCTTAATTTAATATTGTTGGTTTGTAAAAATGATTTTAATACTAACATGTACACTACTTACATTTGACACATACATTTTTATCAGTATATTAAACAAGAAGCATATGGAAAAACGTTTTTTTTGCTTCACAATAAACTTTACAACAAAGTTTGCAGATGACATTCATAAGCACCTGTTTGACCTGTTTAGGTTGAATGACTGTTAAAAATAATTGTTTTATATATCTGCAGCTTAATTTATTGGAAGAGTACCCAAACTGGAACGGCAACATTATTTTGTATACTATTGAGCGTTTTGCTGCTTTCATTTAAAGACGTGATTAGCCTTCATATCTAACATTTGTATTGCTTTACCACAATCTTTTCTTAGGGATCAAGTCATTTTTGCTTATTAATGCAAACAAATAAATAAGCAAGCCCTCTCTCCCTTGATATTACTTCTTAAAAGGAATATAGTATGTGCAAGCCTAGATCAATATGTTAAAGAAGTTGGCTTGTAATAAGGCTTTCATCACCCCCACTATAAAAACTGTTTCAACACCACTGCCTCCAAATGCAAAATAAAATGTATTCTTTGCCTAAAATTACGCGGTCTATAAACTCCCCCTTCTCCTTGGATATTCTTGTGTTTCCTCAATGATAACAGCAGCTGTTACTAACACAGGATCCATGATGAAAGTCAGGGTGACTGGATCTGAAGCGCTGTAACTCTTTATACTGGCGCATATACTTATTAACCATTCTAAGCAGGCGAAAAACAAACCGGTGGAAGTTGAAAGTATCCACCACTTCAGCCTTTGGAAGATAGACATGGATTCTTAGATCATTATATATTTTGCCAAAAAGAAAGTGTTTGAATAATGAATTAACCAAATCAGTGGATATTCACGCTGTGTTTTCTCATCTTTAGAAAATACTCAATCGATGGGAAAAGCAGAAGTGCAGACAAAACGGTAGAAATAATAACGTATAGCATTATCCTCCAGCAGATCTCCTTTGAAAAATAACTCCCTATTTGCATAAACTGTATTTTGGGTGAGTAAAATGCAACATTCCCTCGAAATCATGAGTACTTCCAATAAACACAGTACATACTTCAATGCTAACTTATGGGATATGCATTAACTAAAGGATTACATTTTAACTGTAACGTTAATTTGAACTGCTGTACAAAAATGTGGTCATATTTAGTCCTGTCTTAATCATATTAATAATATTATAGTCTTAGAAGTTGTTACTTTCAATGTTGCTACCTACTGCATTCAAAGAGTCTCCTCCCACTAGTATGTTACAGTTTTTTTTCTGCCAATCTTCCTTTCTCAATCTTCACTTGTGTGTTCTCCCGTTCCAATTCGACAGAATAATATTATAAAGGATATTATCGTATTCCTTACTGATGGCCTTGCTATAGCAATATAAAGCATCCAGACTCTCTCCAAACACACAATATTATATAAATTTACCATCCTCAGATTTGGTTCACAGACGGTAAATTGGTAGGTTAGGTTGAGGGGGACTAAAACGGTGCTGTGAATCTAGTTTTCACCCAGCACACTCCACTGAAACTGCTCTTCTCTCCATCACTAACTCTCTACTCTCTGTCCGTGTCACCTCCCTCTCCTCTGTCCAAATTCTCCTCAACCTCTCTGCTGCCTTTGATACAGTTGACCACTCTATTCTCCTGTCCTCCCTCTCCGGTACTGCTCTTGCCTGGTTGTCCTCCTACCTCTCCGATCACACATACCGGGTATCCTCGCGTGGCTCTGCCTCTTGATCTCTTTTGACAGGTGTCCCTCAGGCTCAGTCTTGGGACCCCTCCTGTTTTCTCTCTACACCCGCTCCCTGGGTCTCCTCATCTCCTACCATGGTTTTTTGTTTCATTTCTATGCTGACATTGCCCAGATCTTCCTCTTCTTCCACCCCTTTGACTCCAACATTTCATCCTGTATCTCTACCTGCCTCTCAGCCATCTCCTCCTGGATGCACTTGCATCATCTCATACTCAACCTCTCCAAATCAGACCACCTTTTCTTCTCCTGCTTCCTCTCCCACAGCTGACCACTCTACCTCTATTCCTCTTGAATCCACTGCCCTATCTCCCTCCTCATCCACCAAGAACATTGTGTCACCCTCGACCCCTCCCTCATACTCTCTGGCACGCTCATTGCTTCTTCCTCAGCAACATATGCAGAATTTGCCCCTTCCTTATTGACTACTCCAAACAGCTCCTAGCTCATGCCCTGGTACTGTCCCGCCTTGACTACTTCAACTCCCTCCTGGCCGGCCTCCCTGTCTCTGCTATCTGTTTGTTCCAGCTTATCCAAAACTCTGCTGCTCGTCTTGCCTTTCCCTTCCTCGTTTCTCCCATGCTGCACCACTGTTCTGCTCCTTCTACTGGCTCCCCATCACTGCTTGCATCCCAATTCAAAACTCTTGTACTCGCCTATCGCTGTCTCGCCCCCTCTGCTTCTCTAGCACAGGCATATTAACAGTTATGCCCCCCCCCCTCCACCCATTATGTGTGCCATTATTTACCAGACTTGCTACCTAGTGTCCTTTTTAAACCATATGGACTGCTTGTGAATAGGCTCCTTAAAGGTAATCTTCTGAAGTGATGTGCTTTTTAGGAATGACCACTAGGGGTGTAATTTCTGCCCCCTCAGCTGCGGCAAATCCCTATACAAAATCATCGCAGAAAATACAACTACACACTGCTATTAGTCATTACTCAAACCCTCTCACTTAATTAATTCTTTAAAGAGTTTTTTTTTCAAACTAGACAGTAGAGAATGCATTCCAAAGATTTATATATTAACCGGGTAAGAAATGTGAAAATGAACCTCTTTACTCTTATCTCACCTGCACCTGTCCAAATCTGTAACAAGAGTAACACAGCACTGCCTTTTTGACCAGTTCACTTGCACCCCTGCTCTTCCAGCCCTACAGTTAACTAGCCTTTCCCTATCAGTCGTTCATAGTCTTCCATACCCAGATCCACTCCTTTCTTCCACGCCTTTGATGATCCACTGCTGGGTTGGTCCTATCAGTATCATCAAATACATGTTCAAACAAACAAACCACCTTCTTTATGTACTGTTACACTAAACCTACGTTTGGGAGGATAGACTCCCCCCTTAACCAAGTACATCATCAACCCCTCTGCATTTGAATCTTTCGCATCTCGCCCCTATCTCCCCTTTGTCAACGTCATTTGTTTTTATTGGGGGGTGGGGGCTTGAACTACTGAATATATTTCCAGAGCACAATTTACTGGGTAGGTAATCCAGTCCGTTTTATACCCAGGAATGATGCTAGAAAAGCATGTGATTTACAGTGAGCTTCCTACAAAGAACAATTCAATTAAATTCAAACAATTCACCCACCAGATGACTGGACTCTTCAAACTAATTTGAAATGAAGTGCATGTCTTCATTTGACAGCAGATGTTTTTTTTTGCTTTACCCAGAAACTGGAAAAGATTATGTCATTCTTATAGCAGGTGACAAAAGAGTGGAAATACCTTACTGACAACATACACGTTTTGATAGATGTTTTAGTTCAAAATTTTTCAAACAACTATAAATCATGTGTTCCAAGAAGAAACCCATCCTTCCATCAACATTCCCAAAGCATTTGTTGTTCCATACAATTACAACAACAATGGTGGAATTGACTGTGAGGTCACTGCATACTGCATATACCCCCCCACCTTTTTTTTTTTTTATTTAAACTAAAGAGTTAAACTGTTTACTGTACTCTGTGTGTGTGTGTGTGTGTGTGTGTGTTATATATATATATATATATATATATATATATATATATATATATATATATATATATATATATATATATATACAGTGCCTTGTAAAAGTATTCAGACCCCTGACCAATTCTCTCATGTTACTGAATTACAAATAGTACATTGAAATTTCATTCTGTTCGATATTTTATTTTAAAACACTTAAACTCAAAATCAATTATTGTAAGGTGACATTGGTTTTATGTTGGGAAATATTTTTAAGAAAAATAAAAAAACTGAAATATCTTGCTTGCAAAAGTATTCAACCCCCACACATTAATATTTGGTAGAGCCACCTTTCGCTGCAATCACACTTTAAGTCTTTTGGGGTAAGTATGTACCAGTTTTGCACACAGTGTTGGAGTGATTTTGGCCCAGGTTGTTCAGGTTGGTTGGACGACGCTTGTGGACCGCAATTTTCAAATAGTGCCACAGATTTTCAATGGGATTGAGATCAAGACTTTGACTGGGCCACTGTAGGACATTTACCTTTCTGTTCTTGAGCCACTCCAATGTTGCTTTGGCCTTGTGCTTGGGATCATTGTCCTGCTGAAAGGTAAATTTCCTCCCAAGCTTCAGTTTTTTAGCGGACTGAAGCAGATTCTCTTGCAGTATTTTCCTGTATTTTGCTCCATCCATTCTTCCTTCAGTTGTAACAAGATTCCCAGTCCCTGCTGATGAGAAGCATCCCCACAGCATGATGCTGCCACCACCATACTTCACTGTAGGGATGGTGTGTCTTGAGGCATGGGCAGTGTTAGGTTTGCGCCACACATAGCGCTTTGAGTTTTGTCCAAAAAGCTCTATTTTGGTCTCATCTGACCACAAAACCTTTTCCCACATCGCAGCTGGGTCACTCTCATGCTTTCTGGCAAACTCCAGATGTGCTTTCAGATGGTACTTTTTGAGTAACGGCTTCTTTCTTGCCACCCTCCCATACAGGCCAGTGTTATGCAGAGCTCTTGATATGGTTGACTGGTGCACCATTACTCCACTCCCAGCCACTGAACTCTGTAGCTCCTTCAAAGTGATTGTTGGCCTCTCTGTGGCTTCTCTCACAAGTCTCCTTGTTTGAGCACTGAGTTTTGAGGGATGGCCTTTTCTTGGCAGTGCCTGGATGGTGTGATGCAGCTTCCATTTCCTGATTATTGATCCAACTGTGCTCACTGGGATATCCAAACACTTGGATATTATTTTGTACCCTTTCCCTAATCTATGCATTTGTATTACTGTATCTCTAACTTCTGTAGAATGCTCTTTGGTCTTCATTTTTCTTCAGATTCACAGCCTTACCAATGATCCTTCAACAGTGGGGTTTTTATCCAGAAAATGTGACAGCAACTTTAATGGTTCACAGGTGGAGGCCAATGGTAAGGTAATTGTGTCCTCGTTAGGGCAATTTCTTTCATCGGTGCAAACTGGGAGCTTCCACAGCACAGGGGTTGAATACTTATGCAAGCAAGATATTTCAGTTTTTTATTTTTCTTAAAAATATTTCCCAACAGAAAACAATGTCACCTTACAATAATTGATTCTGAGTTTCAGTGTTTAAAAATAAAATATCAAACAGAACAACATTTCAATGTACCATTTGTAATTCAGTAATATGAGAGAATTGGTCAGGGGTCTGAATACTTTTGCAAGGCACTGTATATATATATATATATATATATATAACCATTATTTGTTTTCATATTAAGGCATATTTTCACTGCCCTTCAACAAGTACCAGGCCATTATGTTGGAAGAACACAGTTTTAGTTGGTTGCTTACTATACATTGTTTAAAGTAGAGCCCAAAAGTAACTCCATAACTATTACATTCAATAGTACGAAATTTAGATATTATAATTTTATAATATTAAAAAAAAAATAATAGCAATAGTTAACAAATGATGAAACCATATTGATTTTACAGCCAAATAACTACCCAAATAATTTTTTCCATTTGTTTTTGTATTTTATCGTTGTTGTTTTTCACGCATACAATTTCCAGTCACCTGGCTTCTGCTCTTGCTATTAATGACTTTATTAATAATAAAGATACTGACTACTAATGTTTTTCCCTGCTCCCCTTTGAAGCTGCGTGATGCAATATTATCTCGGGATGCTGTGCGCTCTGGATTGCTGAGTCATGGTTGCCGCCTGTAAGGAGAACACTGTCTTATCTCTTTACGCCCTTTGAGTGAGAATATTGGAGCTTGTGGAAAATATGTCTATGGGTTCCTTATAACACTGCAGACCTCAGCTCATTATCCTTCTGCCTAAAGAGTTAATTTACCATACATAAGTGAGGCTGCAAAGCGAAGGTTATGATTGCACATACAGCACATAGGTGACTACAGAGATGCAATTTAAATGATCCAAGAAGAATGAACATTTAAGTAATACCATGCAGAGGGAATGCCTGGGTTAATGGGTGACTCAGCAATGTGTTGAGCCAAATCATGCTGTGCAGGGTTTAGTATGCTTCCTTGGTGTTGTGATATAGCTCCATCTCCTAACAGTGACTTAGCATATGCTACGTTCATTACAGCAGTAAAGCTCTCCGAAGTAGGGATGTTAGATTCCACTAATTTCCTTAGAGTTTAAACTTTTGGATAAAACATGTTTAAACTTTTGGATAAAACACGAGAAACTTTAGAATATTAGAATATTGCCAAATTATTGTAACCACTCAAAAAGGCATCATGAGATACCCATGTGCACAACATTTGAATTAATCACTCATCCTACTGTATAAACAATGAAGCTGAACTCTATCTTTGCACATGCATTGACAAAGGAAAATTCTTAATGTTTACCACTTGGAAAGCATATAAATGTTTAAACATTAAAGTATTAACACCCTGTCATGGATGGCTAGAGTGGTGCTTGTGGGTGGTGATGTCAGACCAGGAAATAAAACATAAACACAGGTAGGGGGCTAAACGGCACTGCTATGCTCGTCTTTAATAAATAAACAAAATAAATATTTAAACAAAAGTCTTTACATGAAACAAAAAGGGCACAAGGGCCAAAACAAAATAATAATGATACTTTTACATAAACGAGTACCTTTGTTCACTGGCTTGGTAGCATTCACTCTTACTATCACCTTCTCACAACTCTACTCTGAGCCGGGAGTAGGTCTTTTATACTCTTGCTGGAGCCTTAGTTACCCATCAAATAATTACCTTATTCAGGCTCCAGCCACATTCCCACAGGCTAGTTAGGATGGAGGATTCAACCCCAACAATGCCAGTGACATTGTACGAGATCGGATTTTTGCCAGTCTCAAATAATAAATAATACTGTCGGATGGCTTTCATCCGGTAAATTATTGGGGGTGGTACAAACTGTTTATAATAATAATAATAATAATAATAATAATAATAATAATAATAATAATAATAACACAACAACACATAATAATCATACATAAATAAAAAGGGGCAGGCACCTTACCACATACCCCTAATTCAACGACGCAAACTGTGATCCAAAGTAGGACACACCGCCAGCACTCTGAGCCTGTGTGATTCAACCAGGAAACCCGTTTGGATGATTACTACTCGTTTGTTGAGTAATTATACTAATGTATGAGACAACAAAAAGAATCAGGTGGAATATAATGGAATTTAATACCAATACATGGGGGCATGCCAGCTTTGATCTTAACCAATGTGGCTTTCAAAATGAGATGCAGTGGCTGGTACATGTAGTAAAACATGTGGGCTCCACCATGGTACTGCCTTTTAAAACTGGTGGAAGGATGACTGGGATGAAGGATTGATGAAGATATTACTTTAGCTGTAACCATTGAGAAGATGTAATGATGTATAAGATTCCCAGTTCCCATTCTTACAGTACATTGGTGTTCCCGAAGGTCAGAGCTATAACAAAGAATAACCTTTCCAGCTCTGCTGGTTCCTCACGGAAAAGTGTTCCTGGCAGCTGGAATAAAAACAAGAAAATAACCTCCATTGCAGGCAATTTCTTAGGGGTAGTAGATTGTTGAATACAATTCTTGCATTTCAAAGGACAACATAGATGTTTTACCAACAAGTGATGACCAAAAATGAAACGTTTGCTATGGAAGTTGTTCCACAAATAATGGAAATACCAGAAGGTATATTTGGAGAATTTAACTTCTCTATTGCCACACTTATATTTTCCACGTGTATCAACTTTAAACAACTTCAGTGTTCAGTATGTAAAGTTAATGAGTGTGTGTACAGGTAAAAAATATTCATATAAAATTGAAAGCAATTTTGATGAAGACTGGTGCAAAATCAAGTCAGTTATTGTGTTTATCATAACAGATGGAAAGACAGATAGATAGATGGATAAACGTGACCAGAGTATAACGGCCCCATTTTAGAAAAATAAATGTAAAAAAGAATGCAAGGTGGGAAAAATGCACTAGTGCGCATATTTATGATTTGATACAACAAACATTGGAAAAAAAATGGCAATAAACAAGTTAATTTCTGGAAATATAGCCCATGGTAAAGGTGAAACAACTTCCATAGTGAACATTTCATTTTTTCATTTGTGACCCTTCTTATTTCTTTTTTCTCCTATGTGATTGATTGATGTTTGTCAAGATTCTATTTTAGTCTTACTTTGTGTTTTATTTTCAGTTAAAATATTCAGTAATATTCATGGTAGCATATACAGTCTGGACAATCTTTTGTATTAAATAATCACCTTTACCATAACACAAAACCTTACAGATTTCCAAAACATTGAACCCAAACAAGGGTTGAAGAAAACCATAAAACACAGAATAAAAATACTGTAGTTGGAGCACAGCCTCACCCTTACGGTATTACGGTACCACCTGCTAAAAAACAAAGAATAACATTTTAAAAAACCATCCCAGAGAACAAGAAATATTAAGCAGAGGAGCATCATATACTCCCCACCCCCACCCCAGACAAGGCTGGGAGTGAGGTGGTGGTGTTTGGGGAGGAGGTGGTAATTTGAAGCACGACAGGACTGCGTTTGCGAATTAGGTTTATATACCTAATAGGTTTATGGCAACTTGCCAGTTATTGGCTTGTAGATTGACCAATGAATAAATGTGATGTACTAGGAACTGTATTAATGATGCTATAGATTTCGTGCTTGAAAACCTTGCAAGCTTTATATTAACAGAAAATAAAACTCCTAAATGCCTGTATTGAGATAACCAAAAGTGGCAAGAATTATTAATCATAACATATATCATATATTTTAATGTTGTATATAGTATAGTTGAGTCATAAAAGTAGTTAAAATTTAAAGCCTTAAAAACAGGTTTAAAACAGGTAAAGATTTTCTGTACATCTGCAGAAACCCACTCCTTGCTGAATACCGTGCTGGAGAACTGTATGACTAGATAGATAAAAAATAAATGCATTTCCACATCACAGCACTGTGAGTTGCAGAAGAGAGTCTGGGAGTTTCCAAATCTCCACCACATATTGCAGGTAACTTCCTTTCCCTGACCATCTGCCGTGGCTCCCAGAGTCAGTGCCAGTCAGCAAGTCATTTTTGGAGAGTGAGCACACATACAGGAAACAATGGGGAAATATCCATGGGAAAAGAAATATAAGTCTCACCTTTTTCTCTATTTTGGTAGTACTTTCGGGTTGTATGTTTCCATGTAGTTTTCTTTTAGCCAGAGAAATTCCATTTCCAAATGCAAATAACCTAATTCCTATTAAATACAAGCAGGTATATTTAAATATCTGTGTCAGAGTTTCAATTTGGCTTTGCATGACAACTGATGTCATAACTTTCTTAAACTGGGTTGAGATCTATCTATCTATCTATCTATCTATCTATCTATCTATCTATCTATCTATCTATCTATCTATTTCTACAGAACCATAGCTTCAGCAATTCTGATCCTCATAGTCTATGACCGTAGCTAAAATACCAGCACTTTAGGTTAATGATATAAAAATGATCTAGTCAAATCTTCCACAATGAATTAGGTCTAAGAGATTTCAGCTCTAGGTGGACACTCAAGCCTGGTACTGTCAGTAGCCCACAGCAATAATAAAGCCACTAGCATCAAATTCCCAGCTAAGCTAATGCATTACATTTTCTAAGCTGAGTGGAAACCTGGCCAATGTCTGCCATGGAGAGTTGAGTTTAACTATATTTACAAAACCTTTGAAAGTAAAATAGCAAGTCCCCATAATAATACAGCATTGCAATACACTCTAGAAATCATAGTAATTATTTACATATCATTACATATTACATGTTTTCTTGAAATTTGATAAGAGGAAGATGACATTAAAGCTTAAGTGATATCTCAAACTATTCCCCACAATTATGTTTTGCAATCTGTAGACAAATGCTAGTTTCCCTCTTCGTTTTAAATCAATTTCTTAACTTCTTGTTTAGATTAGCAGTATTAATGGGACCTTTATTAATGATGCTATAAATTTCAGTATAGGTTCCAGTTAGCATCAGTTATCTAAGTGGGGAATAGACACACCTGTGATTGTTGGCAGGGGTAGATTTAACCCCATCCCTGCCAACCTTACATTCCTACACACACACTATCTAAAGCAACTGCCTTGACACATTCGCTCAAAGCAATATTCTGCTTGGTGAGACACTCAATTACTGTTTATTTAGTGACAGGCAGTCACTTAAAGTTTCATTTTGCATCCACTGTAGAAGGAAAGACCTAGACTGACAGGTTTTCCTCTTTCATTATACATGAAAACGACACTAAAAACACTAAAGATGTAGCGAAAAACACAACCACAATCTTTCAGCCAACTCTTTACTCCAAAGAACAATTTAAAAGTTTTGGAGAAATTCAAGCCTCAAAAACAGAACCCAGTTCTGCACCCAGAAACAGGTACCCAGATAGCAATATGGGTGCAGTCAATTGCACCTACCACATGTGACCTCATAAAAAACCCTGCATTATCTCCTAACTGTTTGCTCTGGTATTGGGGAATTTAATATGTTCCTCAGCACGTCGCAGCAACACGGTTATGAACCGGTCGAGGTGGCGGACACGGCTGACTGGGTGATGTCCACTGTATCACCTGCTACCTTCTGGAAGGTCCCGGTAGCCAGGATACACATACAGACAAACACTACCAATTGCTCAGACAAGGCATGACTGCGTAAGTTTGTTCTAGCCAGGTCATCATGCAGCATGTAGCATAGATGAGTCCGATACCTGGACATGATTTGCTCATTGCTGAGCTCCTCATATGTGTGCCGAGGCCAGTGCACCCTTTTGGCATATCTTCGCCTATGTTGGGGTTGCTGTTGCTGGGTGTGCCTTGCATCATTCACATCCACATGTCGACAGACACGCTGCATGCTACCCACGTTTCTCATTGTTGCCTGTTTGTAGTCAGTGCTGGAATGGTAGTGTACGCAGAGTTAACGCAGTCCTTTTACAATCCTTATTCTGCGCGTCACAAACCTGGTTTTGTGCTTGGCGCATACCTTTGAATATACCGTGATCACGCATATTGTCGGCCACTCCCCCCATATTGTGCGATGCATACATTTTATTTCTGCACAGTGCAGAATGGATTGTGACGTGCAAAAGGACGTTTCAAATATGGCAACTTGGCACAATTTTGGCACAACGGCCATTTGCGACACGCATACCCCTCTGTGCGGTGTGCAAACCTTTCGAATATCGTGCCCTATGTCATTACAGACATAAATTAACAATTTTCCAGGGCTTCCTAAAGAAAGAGACATAATAGGTAACACCAGCTACACAAATTAGACTGCTTCAAATAGGCTATATCAAGCCGTCAGCATTGTTCACAAGTAAGCATCACAGGTTGTTAAGGGAACCTAAAGCAAAATAAAACAAAACAATCCAGACTGAGTTACATTAGCAATTTGGGGATGTGGTTGAGGATTCAATCAATGAAAATGGAGCTCCAACTAAAGAATCCTAATCTCATAGTTCAGAAAGAAAGGAACTGGATTTTCAATTTAGAGGACAAACAATTGCAAAGGAGCCATTATAAATCCCACCCACCCCCGTTACATTTGAATTTGTCATTATTATTATTATTATTATTATTATTATTATTATTATTATTATTATTATTATTATTATTATTATTATTATTATTATTAATATTAGTTGGTACCATGAAACGATTATGTTTGAATTAAGTCAGTGTTTACCAAATGGTCCAGAGTGAACTTTTTAGTCTCTATATATATATATATATATATATTATATATATTTCGTTTTGATAATATTCTATATATATATCTATATATATAATCTATTACCCTTCAGTGGACTCTGTGGAAACAGTTAATTTTCTTGCATAACTGACACATATTGGTAATTAAATTAAAATTTAACAGTTAAACAGAGGGTGTAATTATTACTGATCATAACAATTCATTATTTTCTTTCTGTTGTCATCTGACCAAAACATGTTAAATTTACAAAAAACAGGTTGGAAAATGTGGATCAGTTATTATTACCATTTAAATATGTCAGTGTTAATCAAGACACAAAGGCTAAGTGATTGGTGATGTTAAGCCGAATTTTGCACCCTGTTGAATTGTGCATTACTTTGATATATGTGCATGAGTGAGTCTCTCATTGCATTTTGTCTGTGTGATTATGCTATTCATTTATTCATCACTGTGGTTTAACTGTGAACTTTCAGTATTACAAATTAAATGTACATTTTAGACATTAAAACAGTATAAAAACATGTGATTAGCCATTTCCTCACATTACATTTCTTTGAAATGGATCATATGAAATTTTTATTTTAATATTTTACACTAAATTGTTGAATAGTAATATATATATTTTAAAAAAGGGCAATATATATACTCTTCAAAAAATAAACAATGTATAGGTGGTTTGAATGTACTCTTTATAGCATTATAAATTATGGCAGTTTGCATAGTAAAATAGACCATTCCAAAGAGCCTGGATAACATGCCAGGGAATGACAACCCACTCTTGCTCAAGCGCCTGGAAAAGTCCTAGTAATGTTTATGGCTCTGGGTGATGTCGTTGCACACGTCAATCAAGCTCATCACACAAATGCTCAATGGGGTTCAGATCTGGTGATTGAGATGGCCAGGGAAGCACTTGAACATTGTTCTGAGTGAGGAAAGCTGTTGTGCCCCGGGCTGTGTGCGGTCAAGCATTGTCATGCTGGAAAATGACGTTACAATTGTTCATAAATGGGATCACATGAGACAATATAATCTCATGACAATAACACTGAGCTGTGAGGTTGCCTTGAACATGCACAAGGTTGGTTCTGATACTGTCTGAGATTGCTGCCCATTGACTGAGATTGACAAATCTGTCAACCTGGCCACAAACGATCATGAAGTCGTCTGCATACCTGGGCTCTTCCATCTTCACATCGAAGCAGAAATCTGGATTCATCACTGAACATCGCGTTTCTCCATTTTACTCTGTGATTATGACACCACTGAAGTCATAGTCGACAATGTTGCGGCGTAAGAATCATTCCATTAACTGGCCTTCTTGTTTGGATACCTGGCTCCCATAGGTGGTTTCTCACAGTCTGGTTGTTAATTCTATGCATTCCTGGTACTGCAGGTGTTGTAGAGGTTGCAGTGGGGAACCGGTCGCTTAAATGGCGTAGGCGTATAAATCTGTCCTGGACTGCCGTCGTCACACATGGTCTACCAGATCCTGGGTGGTCAAGTGTTGTTCCACGTTGCTGGTATTGGTGCCAAAGTGGTCCTATAGTGCTCTGGGAAACATTCACTGACACTTTGTCAGCAAAATGTGTTTAAATAAAATACAATTCTTTTGATCAAGTTTTGTTGCAATTTTTAAGAGATTGAAGAAACAATATCTGCCATGCGTTTCTTTTTTTGAAGGGTATATATATATATATATATATATATATATATATATATATATATATATATATATATATATATATATATATATATATAATATATATTTGGTAAGGGCAGAAAATCAAATACAGAACTGGGTACCCGCCGTGAAAAATACCTGGATACCCAGGTCTTTTTTGGGTAATGATTAAAAAAAAAAAAAAAATCACATATATTAATGTTTTAAGTGCATGATACATATTTAAATACTATATAGTACACATACATTTAGTCCCTTCAGATCTGTAGACTTGTGTAACCTTTTTCAGTACTGGAAACATCAAAATAATAAAATAAATAAATAAATAAATAAATAAATAAATAAATAATAATAATAATCAAATCAGTTTAAATATAACTATTAATGTTAAATGTGCATCATGCTCCGGGATACTTTGCAACATATATTGGCCATATTGCGCTGTTGTTGTTGTTAACATGGCTGTTATGTTCATTTTTAAAACTAATGCATTAGTACAGCTCTGCTATTATGTTATGGACTGTCGCAATAGCTACCGTAAATTGAGCCAGCTAGGTTTTGACAGCAGTCGCAAAAGAGTTAGTGGGACATGTGCATATGTTTGGTTGTAACAATAAAGTGCCATTCCTGATCACTAAATTCTGTCTTGTGAATACATACCAATGGCATCCAAGCAAAGCTTTGGGTGTTATTTTTTTACCAAGCAGGAGAAAATGGAATTTGCAAACTCTGCCAAGGAAATATTTAATTCAAAGGAGGAAGCACACTTACTTAACGTGCTCCACATTGTTTTATTTTAATTTTATATACTTGCTTATTTATTTTTAAATAAAGGCTACTTATTTTATCTTTTTGGTAAGAAATTATATCTGTGCAATAACTGTAGATAAAGCATTCCGCATTGGAAGTCACACAGTTATTAACTGATCACAGAGTTTATTTAACTGTGCAATGTACATCATTGTGTAATGCAAGTCCTCCATTTATTTACTGTTGTCAAGTGACGTTGGAATTACAAATAAACCACAATTTCACCAGTATTTTGTTGTTTGTCATTGTCTTGAGCACTGCATCACCTCTACGCCTGCGCACTGCAAACCACTTTGCCACACTGACATAAACCATCAGTGGTAGTTTTTAAGTTACAGAATCACGAAAAAATTTGTTTTGACAAATTAGTTTTTTTGATTTGGAGAGGTTGAGTTTGAGGTGAGAGTGCATCCAGGAGGAGGTGGCTGAGAGGCAGGTAGAGATACAGAAGGAAATGTCAGAGTCAGAGGGGGGAAAGGAGAGAAACATCTGGGCATCATCAGCATAGAAATTATACAAGAAGCCATGGGAGGGACGAGAGGACCCAGGGAGCAGGTGTAGAGAGAAAACAGGACACCTTGGGGGACACCTGTTGAAAGAGAGCAAGAGGCAGAGGGTGAGCCATGCCAGGACACCCGGTACGTGCAGGAGGAGAACCAGACAAGTGCAGTGCCAGAGTGTCTCAAGTCAGCGAGGGAGGACAGGAGAATGGAGTGATCAACTGTGTCAAAGGCTGCAGAGAGGTCACAGAGAATTAGGACAGAGGAGAGGGAAATGGCATGGGCAGAGAGTAGAGAGTTAGTGATGGAGAGAAGAGCAGTTTCAGTGGAGTGTGCTGGGTGAAAACCAGATTGGAAGGGGTCGAGCAGAGAATGTGTTGACAGGAAAGCAGAGAGCTGGCGAGGTACTGCTTGCTTGAGGGTTTTAGAGAGGAACGAGAGAAGGGCGACAGGATAGTAGTTCTGGAGAGATCAGGGATCAAGGGAGGGTTTTTTTTTAAGATGGGGGTAATGCGGGCCTGTTTGAAGGCAGAGGGGAAACAACCAGAGAGCAGAGCACACATGGTGGGTTTATGGCTGTGAAGCAGGGAGCAAAGATTGGAGTCTGAGAGGGGTGAGAAGGAGGAGGAAGGTAGAATAGCAGGGGTCGCAGAGGGTGATGGGGAGTGAGTGAGCAAAGGATGGGGTGGGTGGGGAAAGAGACGAGGTATTGAAGAGCTTGCAGATGTCTATGGAGAAGGAGGCAAAGTCTTCAGCTGATATAGAGGAGGGTGAAAAAGGGGAGAGGGCTAAGAAAATTGATAGTGAGAGACTGAATGATAGAATGGAAGTAAGAGCGTTTGGCAGAGGTGAATTTGTCTTCTGTCAATGATCTCATTAAAGGAACAGCTAAAGGGACTTTAAATTATAAAGGGAGGCTACTATCTCGTGCACACGACTTACTATCTCGTCACGCGTACAAGATATTATGTCCTGCACACGAGATAGTAGCCTCCCATTAAAATTGTACTTTTAAGGGTTCCATATATTACTATGCCACACATATCAAATTTATTTTCCAGCGTATCAAACATGTATTTTTGTGTCCTTCATAAACAAAAACAAAATCCAAAAAAAGCAAGAAAAAAGAAATGGTTATGACAGTTGTAAATATTTGTATACTTGGAAAGGTACACAATAAATAATGGTCTCACTCCAGATGTGTTAATATTCCAACTATTCTAATTAGCTTTTCCAATTCACATACCATTCTATGACAACATGAAAACAACCATGGTTGTTCTGGTTTTAGACCTCACCTTATCTGCCCACTGGTAACTGCACATGTTGTCTGAAGTGAACCCACCTACTGTACCAGTTAAGCAGTGTGTGCTGGAAAGCCTTGTCAGAACATAAGTCAGGTAAGGGCGCAGAGGCGGCCTTACCTGACCGTTTCACAGCTTTTTCAGAATTGTTAACCATCAAGTAAAATGTTGTTTGTGTTTATTTTTATATAACCCTGTAGTACAACTGTAATGCAGAAAAAAACTTCACAGATAACGAATGAATTTCTGTAATGAAGGGAAACACTAACCACCAGGCAATTATTATTGGATGTTTTTAGGGTCACAGTATGTACTGAACATTCTTCAGTTACTACTACGTCATGTGGCAATGTCATTTTAGAAAGCTGAATTATGAAAAACACTTATAACAATAGCTTTTCAGTTTTTAGTTTAAAAGTCAGAGCCCTTAGGGGTCTTCACATTTAACACAGGCTGCAGTCTGCATTGAAGATGGGTACTGTAATTAAAAGCTCTTGGTAAATTGGCTTTATTCATATCAGTACTGAGCAAAAGAATATAGGCGGATGAACAAAGGGCCCTGCCTGTTTCCTATTTCATGCATCTTTAAGCAGCATTCAAATATGACTTAGGAGCTTAAACAACACGTAGGCCATAATTAGATTAAGCACTTAAATAAGCTGAAGTCGTTCAACATAGGTAATCACGTTAAATAGTAAAAAAAAAAAAAATTCTGAGAATCCAAATCCCACTTTCTTTTGGAATGCATTATTATGCGGAATGTCAGAGTAAATTACATTTTCCCTTGCACACTAAAGCATCAATTTCCTTATGGTAATTATCTGCTGGAATGGAAGTGTCACTAGCTGGAAGTCAGGCAAGCCTGACATTTACCCTCTTTATAGAACAGTTATTACAAAAAATTAAGACGAGTGAGTAAAATTAAATCTAAGCCTGGTAAGCTGTATTGAAAAGCACACAAAGATCTTTTGCACATACACCATTGTGTTAGATCACCAGCCTTCAAATAGAGATGGTCCAGTAATGAGATGCAGTCCATTACAGAGAATAGAGATCCATTTGGAGAACAGCATGACTTTTTTGTTCATTTTAAAGTCATTAATTGTACACACACACACACAAAAAAAAAACTAATTAAAATGAAATACAACGATGATACCATTTTGACATTTTTGAAGACGGAACAGCATTAAAATGTAGTAAAATGTATAGTTATCTTAATTTTCAGGCAAATACGGCATTATTGGTAATAGCGGAAATGTTTATTTTGCTACATCCAAAAACCATAAAAATGTATTTAAAGATAAGTAGCCTAGATTTATTGACACACAGTAAGAAGAAAGGATAATAATGTCCATATTTCAGTTCACAGAACAGGAGCAAAGTGTGCAAAGAATAAGCTCTGTGTTTGTGATTTGGGGAGATAACATGCTTTCCCCTTGGCTCGCGGAGAGACACCCTCTAAGGCTGGGAAGCAAGCTTTTCTTTCCACCAATGGGGAAAAATGAACAGAAGGATAGAGGATATATTTGAGAAGACTAGAAATAGCCTTGACTAACAAGGAATGCCTACACGGGTCGACAGGAATTCTTAAAGAGAAAATGAAAAGTAGTAAGTACGGTGTTTTGATGTTTTAAAAATACATCTAATTTATAATACCGAAAGTTCACATTTTTTTAAATACAAGTAATGAACCGCTGATACATGTGCATATCTCAAAATAATGCGAAATGGATGGCCAATGGTGCTTAGAAATAAATTGATAACCAGGAGGTCCCCGGTTCGAATCCCAACTCAGTCACTGACTCACTATGTGACCCTGAGCAAGCCACTTAATTTCCTTGTGCTCTGACTTTTGGTTGAGACATTGTGTTAGTGACTCTGCAGCTAATGCATATTTCACACACCCTAGTCTCGTATCTTGTAAAGAGCTTTGTGATGATGGTCCACTGAAAGGAGCGATATTAACAAAAAAAAACTTTTTATATTTTTTGCAGAA